>NC_140487.1:4902500-5502500 GCF_964271855.1 Acomys minous
TTGTTCTCTAGCAGGACTCTGATAAAGCAACACTCATAGGGGGAGATTTGGTAGGCATAATAATTTTAGATCAGTACTCGAGTAAGTAAAATCAGCATACTCCTAGAAGCAGAGGTCACAGAGACTGAAGAGGACATCCCTAACTAGACAACTCTCCTAGTAGAGGGCGGGGAACAGCAACCCACCCTCAAAACACTTCAACCCAAAACTCACCCTGCCTATAAGATGTGCAGGGCTAAAGACAGATGAAATACAGAGACCCTCCAACCAATGCCTGGCCCACCCAAGACCCACCCCATGGGAGAGAGCCAACCCCTGACACTGTTAACAGTACTCTGCTGTGCTTGCAGACAGGAGCCTGACAGAGTTGTCCTCTGTGGGGCTCCATCCAGCAGCGCTTCAAAACAGATGCTAAGACTCACAGCCAAACCTTGGGCAATGTGTAGGCAGTGTTGTCCAAGAGTGGGAGGGAGGAAAAAAAGGACCTGCAGAAGACAAGAGCTCCGAGACCAACAGAACCAACTACCCAGGGCCCAGAGAGGCTGACATTCAAGCATCACCCAAGGACCACTGAACTGAACCTAGGCCCGCTACAAAGATGTAGCCTATGGGCAGCTCAGGCTTCATGTGGGTCCTCTAGTAAGGGGAGCAGGGGCTGTCTCTGACATGGGCTCTGTCGTCTGCTTTTTGGTCACTTCCCCCTGGTGGGGCTGCCTTGCCAGGTCACAGGGAGAGAGGGCATGCTCAGTCCTGATGCGACCACTACGAGCTAGAGTGGATTGGAAGTGAGTCTCCCCTTTTCTGAGAAATAGGGGAGGGGTGGGGGGGGAAGAGGGAGGGGGAGGGTGGGGCTGGGGGTGAGGAGGGATGGAGCTATAACAGGATGTAAAGTAAATAAATAAATTAGTAAAATTTAAAAAGTAAAAAAAAAAAGCAGCATACAAAATGAAAGTAACAACTTAAAGCCAGAGATAACTCAGAAACACTATACACGCTGAGAGATTTATTGAGCTTTTGACTAAGACTCCATTTTACCTTCACATTAGAGCCATTTGGGGAGTTTTGAAACTTTCTGAGTCCTGGGCCAAACCCCCAGTGCAGTTTGGTCAGAGCATCTGAAGGAGAGACTCAGGAACTCTGTTTTTTGGGTTTTTTTTTTTTTGTTTGTTTGTTTTTTGTTTTAGTGTTCCCAAATATCTCAACAAGTTCCCAAGGCTGAAGGTCAGCTACGTTATCAGTGAACGGTATTTGATCTTTAGGCATTCAGAGAGTCCCTTGCATTTTCCTTGGAGGCTTACACGCTACTGAAAAGAACAGAAATTTAGAACTCTCTGAAGTTCTGAAGAGGCCATGCTGTAAAGGCACACTGTTCAGGGCAGTGAGCAGGTGGACTCTCGGTGACCACTGAGCAAGTAAGTAAAGGCTACTCAAGGCCACGTGAAAGGCGCTGCCCTCTCAGTAATCTCCACCTCCGTAGTTATAATCTTGTGCTTCTTAACAATAACTGAAAATAAAAGTCAGACGTTGTCCTTAGGATAATGAAGGAGGAAGTCTGGCAACTACTTGCCTGTTACAACAGGTTCCAAGTCACCTGTGAATAAACAAGTAAGTTGATGAATAAACACTAGTTATTCAGGAACTTGGCTTCCATCCAAAACTGAGGGCTCTGTAAACCAGTAACCGTGGGACAATAGAAAGAGGCTGAGATTATTTCTAAACGGAGAAACTATTCCCCCTATTCAAAGATAAATTCTACCTCACAATACGTAACACTTTCTGAGCTCTCTGTCTTCCCGTCCGCCTCTTCCCTTCCTCTCCCTGTCCTTCCTCCTGTTTGTATTTAAACTGAATGGTTAGGATAAGAAATGAAAGTCTGTTTTAAGAAAAAAAATGTACTTGACAAATATTTGAAAAGAAAGGTCACAATTGTGTTCTACTTTCTATTTTCCTGCAGTAATTCATATAATGTTATGCTACTGGGAAAATGCAGCTTGATTTTAAGGAGTGGGCAAGGGAACACCATTTCCCTGCCAGCAGGAGTGATTACACCTTTGAACTTCTGCTATATAACTTCCCAACACCCATCAGAGTCATTATTCAGGGAGCATAGGTGAGCAGAGGGGTTTGTGTGGCAGAAACTGGTAAACATCTGGGCATCCAGGTGCTCAGCATTTAAATTCTGTGGTGCAGAAGTGTTCCTTCATTACATGAAGCTGTCATGTTATTATTTTGCCTAATGATACCATCATTATCATATTCACTTGAGTGACAAAATGCCAGATTTATGCCCATCAATTTTCTGCAGTGTCTTTCCAAATCAAAGAACCTTTCTGTTTTAAATCCATAAAATTAGTATGGTGAGCTCAAGCAGCAAAAAGTGTAATTCAGTAGTGATATTCAAAAATGTTAATCTATCTTAGTCCTTTCCTCTAGTTCATGCACTAAATTTAGGTTTGTGAAGATTCAGCCATTTAAGCTTGAATTATTCTGAGCTTAGTTATGTGTATCAAGACAAATATTTAAGTGTGACTATTTCAATCTCAAGAAATGATAAGAAAAAATAAACACAATTTAGAGAGGAAGGACAAAAATAAATATTTTTATTATACTAAACTGCTAATCTATATCACTCAAATCTCTTTGGATGAATCAAAAGAGCACATTTTACTTCCATGTATTTAAAAATGATAGCTTATCTGCAAACATATTATACTAAGTGTAGTTGGAGATTTTAGGAAAAATGGTTAAAAATGTTGACATGTTTCTTATGATTTAGCAAATAATCTTAGGAAACAGAAAGCAAAGCCAAAAGGCAAGATACTAGGCTAGGAAGGTAGCTCAGTCACTAAAGTACTTTCCTCAAAGGATAAAGATCCATGTAATAAGCCAAGTATGGTGACTTGTAATCCCAGTGCTGGGCAGAGGGAGCAAGGCAGGTATCTTGGAACTCTGGCTAACCAGCTTAGTTTGCCTGGTGGACTTCAGGCTAGGAAGAGAGAGCATGTCCAACAAAGTGAGAAACTTCTGAGACACTCTTGGTTTTTCTCTTGGGTCCATGTGTGTGCACATGCACATATATATGGATATACACATGTATGCACCATCCCATACATCAACATAAGCTCGCTCTCTCTCTCTCTCTCTCTCTCTCTCTCTCTCTCTCTCTCTCTCTCTCTCTCTCACACACACACACACACATACACAGAGTTAAAAATATTTTAGAAAGGTAAGAAGCTTTTTCTTTGTTAAGGAAGTATGACTTGGATTCAAATAACCCGAGTGGCTGATTCATTTGTATATGCACCTGACAGACTACTACTCAGAGCCTTATTTCAGTGGATCCCCACACATATTTTGAGTGAAAATTGAAGCAAAAATGTGTTTGGCACGCAGTAGGTACTCCCAACAAAGTTAACTGTTGTTTCTAATACAAAAGACTATTATATATTATACTGAATTATGGTGTTATTATAAGGTATCTTCATTTCTACTTATAAGACTTTCAGGTAAAGGGGAAGAGTAGGGAAAGACTATCTAAATTTTTACCTGACTTTAGAGTACTTCAATGATAGTCATGTAAATCTAGCCAGAACCTGTGGGGCGGCAGTTCAACATGCTGTATTC
The DNA here is from genome assembly GCF_964271855.1 of Acomys minous. Classification (NCBI taxonomy): domain Eukaryota; kingdom Metazoa; phylum Chordata; class Mammalia; order Rodentia; family Muridae; genus Acomys; species Acomys minous. The sequence continues at coordinate 4,906,125 of NC_140487.1, forward strand.
ATATATGACTGGCTTATCATTTGCTAACCTATTGGATGAATTAAATTGCACTAATTAGGTAGGATCTGCTTCATATGAACTAAAGGTATGAGTTCCCTGCTCACTCACATGAGACAAGCATCGTGGTCACTTGAGAAGAGTCTCAGTCCTCCACTGCTTTCCTTGGATAGCCATGAGCTTAGAAGACTGTTGGTCATATATGTTCAGGATCCACCTTCTTATGCAGCTCTCCAGGCACCGGTGGGCTGTCTCTTCCTAGAGTCTCCATGGTCCCCTTCTTGCTTGCCTGAGTCATCAATCCCACCAACTAGCTAAAGGATCCATTGCTTTTCTGAGACAGCTTGTTGCCTTCTCGGTCTTGTCTTCACTTCCTGGGCACAGTTACAATGAATACAAAATGTCTTACTTTTGCCGATTTAAATATAATATATGCAGATATTCTTTTCTTGTAGAAAATGTAAGCACAGTCTATTTGAAAGAATAAGAGAAGCAGTCGTTTAAAGTGCCCAACCAAATGGTCCAACGCCAAATGGTTTTAGTGTAGAATTCTACCAGACTTTCAAAGAAGAGTTAATATCAATACTCCTCAAATTATTCCACAAAATAAAAACAGAAGGAACAATGCTCATTTTTTTACATATTATTTTTATTTTTTATGTTTTGATTTTTTGAGACAGAGTTTCTCTGTGTAGCCTTCACTGTCCTAGACTTACTTTGTAGCCCAATGTATTTTATGAGGCATAGTTAACTTGATACCCTAGGCATATAAAAACCCAACAAAGAAAGAAAATTACAGACTAATTTCCTTTATGAACATAGATGCAAATTTTTTCAATAAAATATTTGTAAACTGAACCCAAGAACATTTAAGAAAGACCACAATCAAGTAAGCTGCATCCTAGGGATGCAGGGATGGGTCAACATACAAAAATGGATAAGTGTAGTCCACTGTATAGATGAACTGAGAAACAAAAACCACAGGATCATTTCATTAGGTCCAGAAATGGCCTTTGACAAACTCTAACACTCTTTCATGATAAAAATCCTGAGAGATTTGGGATATAAAGGGCATGGTTCAAAATAATAAAGTCACATTATAGGAAGCCCATAGCCTCCATCAGCTTAAATGGAGAGAAAATCAAAGCAACTCCACCAACATTAGAAACAAGACAATACTGTCCACTCTCACCATACCTATTCAACATCGTACTTGATGTCTTAGCTAGAACAATAAGACAAGTGAAGGAAATAAAAAGGTACATATTAGAAAGGAAGAAGTCAAAGTGCCCTTATTTGCAGATGATATAATATATTTAACTGACCCTAAATTTTTCAACAGATGAAAACTCTTACAGATGATAAGCATTTTCAGAATGGTAGCTACATACAAAATCAACTCACAAAAAATCTGTAAGCCTTTTATATACAAATGACAAGCTGGCATACTGAGAAAAAAAGAAATCAGAGAAAAACCACCTTTCTCCATAGATTCAAATAATATATCTTAGTTAGCTCTAACCAAGCAGGTGAAAAACCTATATGATTAAAAACCTTAAGACACTGAAGAAAAAAATTTAAGAAGATATGAGAAGATGGAAAGATCCCCCACGCTCACAGATCAGGAGGATGAACACAGTAAGGACAGCCACCTCGCACAAGCAGTCTTCAGATTCAGTGCAATCTACATCAAGATTCCAGCACGGTTCTCCAAAGATTTTGAAAGGGTAATTTTCACCTTCATATAAAAAATACAAAAATCCCAAGAGAGACAAAACAATCCTGAGTAATAAAAGAACTTCTGGAGTTATCACCATCCCTGACTTCAAGCGGCACTACTGTGCTGTAGCAATAAAAACAGCATGGTATTGCCACAAAATAGACATGTTGGTCAATGAAATCAAATTGAAGACCCAGAGATAAATACACACACCTATGGACACCTGGTTTTTGATAGAGCAGCCACAAATACATGCAGGAAAAGAGCAGCATCTTCAACAAATGATGCTGAATGCAGAAGAATCCAAATTGATTTATACTTATCACTGCACAGAGCCCTCAACGTAGACCCAGATGCACGAGCTGTAATAAACAAAGTAGCTAATAGCCTTGAACTCATCGACACAGAAGACTGTCTGTGCAGAACACTGTTAGCACGGCCACTCATATCAACAACTAATAAATGAGACCTCATGAAACCGAGAAGCTTCGGCAAGGCTAAGGACATCATCATTTGGACAAAGTGGCAACCTACAGAATGAAAGAAGATTTTCACAAACTCCACATCCGTTAGAAGGCTAATATCCCAGAATATATTAAGAATAAAAATCTTCTTAATATGAAAATTAAAAACTTGTATCAAGAAATGAAGAACTCAGTTTTTAAAAAATGAGGTACAAATCTAAACAGAGAATTCTTAAAGGGGGGGGGGAATTCAAATAGGTTTAAAAAATAAAAAGCACTGAAAGAAATGTTCAATATCCTTAGCTATCAGGAAAATACAAAGCAAAGCTACTTTGATATTCCATCTTAAATTGATCAGAATGGTTAAGATCAATAAAACAAGTGACTTCTTATGCTGGCCAAAATGTGGGGCAAGGGGCACAGTCAACTCATTGCTCATAGAGGTTCAACCTTGTACAGCCTCTGTGGAAATCAGAGTGGTGGTTCCTCAGGAAGATGGTAATCACTCTACCGCAATGTCCAGCCATGCTACTCTAGAGTAGACACCCAGTGGTCACTTTATCCCACCACAAACACTTGCTTAACCATATTCACTGCTGCTTTACTTATAATAGCCAGAAATTGGAGGCAACCTGCATGTCCCACAACAGCAGAATGAGTAATGAGAACGTGGTACATTTACACAATGAAGTATTACTCAGCCATTAAAAAAATGAAACCATGAAAGTGTCAGGTAAATGGATGGAAGTACAGGACAGTCCTCCTGAGTGAGGTAAGCCAGACCTAGAAGACAAAAAATGGTATGCATTCACTTATATGCTAAGGGTAGCAGTAAAGTCAATGGTAACAGTGCTATTATCATCTTTGGAAACACAGAGGTTAGGTATAGAGTAAGGGACTGGGCAGGGGCAAGCAGCTGTCCTCAGGAAAGAGAAATAGAATTATTTCTATTTTTCATTTTTTTATTCTGAATAACACACATACACAGAAACAGAGACACACAGATACACACACACACACAGAGGCAAACACACACACACACACACACACACACACACACACATACACACACTCACACACATATTTCCTTACCTTTTTTTACCATAAAGGTCTTTTGTATGTATACAGTGGCTTCCTGTTTAGTGCTTTTCTTATCGAATTCCTGGGTGTGAGAACAAGTGAGTCTCTGTTCTTGCACCTTCTTTGGGGGCTCTTTTCCTTCTGTTTGTTTTGCCCAAGTCTGGTGTGTTAATTTTTAATTTATCTTATTTCATTATTTCATTATTATGCCCTAGAAGCCTGTTTTATTTTTTCTTTAACTTTATATTAGTTCTTTGTAAATTTCACATCACGCATCCCAAGCCCACTCATCTTCCCCTCCCCTCATACCCGCCCTCCACCCTTGCAACCTTGTCCCCAATAGAGAAAAAAATTCTTGTTGTGGAAGCTGCTACTGTGTAACAGTGTGCCCCACAGTATACCCTTTTCCATACTTTTTAAAAAAAGTTTTTCGAGACAGGCTCTCTCTGTGTAGCCTTGGCTGTCCTGGACTTGCTTTGTAGGCCAGGCTGGCCTCGAACTCACAGAGATCCGCCTGCCTCTGCCTCCTGAGTGCTGGGATTAAAGGAGTGCGCCACAACGCCCAGCTGGAAGCCTGTTTTCTAATGAGAGAAAAAAGACAGTGGGTCTGGCTGGGAGGAGTAGAATGAGTGGAAATCATAGTCATAATATATTGTGTGAGAATAAAATACTTATTTTCAATAAAGGCGGGAGGAAAGCATTCTGAACAGGAGAGTCTGAATGGAAGTGAGTTGGTAGCCAGGAAGGGAGCAGAAAAATTACAGGAAGCGACTTTCGCTATCTGCCTCGGTGGGAGATGGCTTGGCACAGCAGGAAGGCAGGGAAAGCAGTGAGCTCTGGGCAGATTCTGGGTACAGTCCACAGAACCGACAGGATGTGCTGACAGCGCGGCTTGTGACAGACTTCAACACACTGTTTCTCCATCAGGTCCTTGTTTCATTTCAGCTTCCCAACAAACTCAAGGAGTGGTTGTTGAGACGTTGGCCCTGGGTACAAGATCTACACCCACAACCGTGCAGGAGTGGGCTCCTAGACCTTGTGGGTACATCGCGCTTACCCGAGCCTTCTCCTTAAGCGTCCCCTTCGTTCCAAGAACTAACGCCATAGTTCCCTTCGCTGAACCTTTCCAGTACGTATATATCTATTCCATTAGGCTTTGAGAAATTTCCCAGAAGTCTTATACAGGGTCTGTCAAACCGCAGCCGCCTCCTACCCACTAATTGATAATTTTTACAGCTTCCACGCCGGCACCATCCCTCCCCACAGCCACACAATAAACCGCACTTGGGAAATACACGGACTAGGCGTAGCTTCCAATTTAACATAACTCAAAAGCGTATTTTATAATATGGAAGGATAAAGAAACTTGGCATGGGCGAAAACAGAAACCAAAAATTCGTCGTCACAGAAACTGTCTACTAAAGCCCTATATCTTCCAAAGATGTCATTTTTGTTGTTGTTTTGCCTTTGTCTTTCAGTGTAAAAGTACTAATTTTTGCTTTGTGTTTTTAAGACACCTTTGGAACAGGGTTAGGGGAGAAGAGGGTTTCAGGGAGCTGAGGCAAAAGGCAGTTTTTAAGTAGGCAAGTTATTTCCTTGAACGTAATTAGGATTTAAACAGCATGGTGCTGATTTTTTCTTCCTTCACTCCATGGTTGCAGAATAATGAGAATTAGTAGCATTTTGACTGAGACCAAATATAAAGCGATTCCAGCTTAGTACCTTATAAAATCAAGCTAATTTCCATTCCTGTGATAAACAGATTCTCTAAGGTCTGCAAATGAAAACTCAGATACAATCCTGGGCAATTTTGTTCACTTTAAGTCCTATTTGCTCTTTTATAAAGGCAAGCGCGGCACGGAAGGGTGATTATTCAGTCTCCAAACAGCTCTTTAGTTCACCCTCCGATCCCGGAGCTGTGAGCCTGTGCAAAGACCCACAGAACGCTGCGCTCACGCTGGACTCGGCATGTGGGTGCCTCTCTTCCCGAGTCAACATGGCACCAATATAAAGTAATTTGGCTGGATTGATTTCCTCAGGAATGGGGCCGTAATGACTTTAGTACCCTCACTCCCTGTGCAGAGCTGCATACCATCCCAGCCCACCTAATGGTTATTGCCTTTGTAGATGACACCCCCCCCCTTTTTTTTTATGTTGTCACTTTATCTTCTGTAAAATGAGTCTGAGTGGTTAGTGTGGACACGCAGTGAGTAAGGACGAAGGAGAAATGTGTTCTGGTCATGATGCACACTGTTTTGTAAAGACGGTTAAATCGACTCAGGCCGGTGCCCGGCTTTTGTGGGTCTGTGCCTGTCATTCTGAAGAATGGCAAGTCTTACATCAAGATCAATCAGCATAATGATTTTCCACCTCAGCGAGTCTGTAATAATGATTTTTAGAAGAAAAATAAAAAAGTGTGACCTTCTCATAGAAACCCAATAAAATGTTAATTGGCAAATGCACAAAACAAATAGATCTGGAGTGTGGTTGGTTGGTTACCCATAAAAATCTACTTGTTAGTGTGCAGCCATTGTTTGCTGTAGGTTTCATTCATTCATTCATTCATTCATTCATTCATTCGAGTCTATATGCTAATTACAGTCACATGAAGAGTAAGTATTCCTAATATGCTAATGTTATTGGTAACTATCACAGCTGTTGACTGTGGTAGGTTAAATTATTAAAAAATATTTAAATGCTGGACCAAGTGTGTGGCTAGGTAAGACATACAACAGCCTGAGTATAACTGTTGTTCTTGCATGTTGAGCTCAACTATTTGTCCTGTTTTGTTAAGAAATGATAAGAAAATCAAAGTGTAGCAGCACGGTTTCCCCTGATCTCTTACATGTCCACCATTGCCACGTGATATGTTTTAGATGTAAAGATTTTCCAATTGTCCACACAATGAAGAGTTGGATCCACAATTGTCACTACTGAGAAGTGGTAGAAAATTAAAAAGATGGCAGCTTGGTGATAAAGCATTCACCTCACATTTATAAAGTCCTAAATTCAATCCCCAGGGCAGAAAAAAATAGAACAAAACAAAAAGATAAGACCTTATGAGAGACCTGTCTTTAGAGAAACAGGAAAAGGCCCCTTCAGCTGACCTGTGTACACACAATGTATGATTTAAGTCAGGAAGTGTCTGGAGGGGCTTACTATGCAGTACAGAGAGGTAAGGAAATGGGTGCTCAGTGGCTGACTATACTAGGCACCCACTCACTGTCTCATTTAATTCTTACTTCAACCCCCTGAACTAGATATTATTATTTATTCTTTAAAAATAGCATCAGATACATGATCTGGACTTTTTTTTTTTCTTTCTTTTTTTTTTTTCTCCTTTTTTCTTTTTGGTTTTTTTGAAACAGGGTTTCTCTTTGTAGCCTTGGCTGTCCTGGACTCTCTTTGTAGACCAGGCTGGCCACGAACTCACAGTGATCTGCCTGCCTCTGCCTCGCAAGTGCTGGGATTAAAGGCGTGTGCCACCACCACCTGGCTAGGATCTGGACTTTCAAACCAAGAAAGCCCCGTTATGACTCCACAGTCAGGGGATATCAAATGTTTTTAAAATTAAAGTTATTCATGAAAGTTAGCCAGGTGTACTGGTGCACACCTTTAATCCTGCTACTTCAGAAGAAGAGGCAGGTGGATCTCTGTGAGTTTTAGGCCAGCCTGGTCTACAAAGCAAGTGCCAGGACAGCCAGAGCTGCATAGTAAAAGCCTGTCTCAAAACAAAAACTTATTGATTAAAATTAACAAGTGCAGATGCTGTTGCCCTCTGTTTTCTTTCATTTGGATTTTTAAAAAAGTCTACGTAACTACAGTGCAGTGCCCTCCCTGTTGTTCCTTCTCGCTTCCTCCTTTGTTTCTTCAGAGTGCTACTACAGCTTAGAGATGTTCTATTCCTTCTTCTCTATGCTTCCCTTGTCAGACGTCATTATTTTAGGAAGACAGCGTATCAATGTAGTTGACGTCTCTATGTTATTCATGTGTTAAGAGCATGGCGATTGGCATGTAGCATGTGCTCAGGGCACATATGCAGAATGGATGCATCGACAGATGAACAATAGGATGGGGTATGGGAGGCTGGCGAGTCGGAAACTTCAAACTTCTATCAGATACTTTGGAAAGGATCCCTGAGTAACAAGACCCAGATTTAGAATTTGAGAGATAAGATATCTACATAATATTTGTACATAAAACGGAAAAGAGTAAGAAGAGAAACAGCCACTTCAGGGCTGTGTGTGAAGCATGCCCTGGGCAACCAAGAGTCTTTCCTTTTTTAAAAAATAAACTCGAGACAAACATACACTATAAAAACAACATTAATGTATGGGAATGCCTGTTGTTTTAATTTGGAATGTATGGACCTTTTAAGGTTTATAGAAGAAGGAAGGGAAAGGTCTCACAGTAACTGATGTGAAGGGTGTTACATCAAACAAGGCCTCCAGGGAGCTGCCCTCTCTTCTCCAGTTTTCACATTGGGTCCTGGTTGATTTGGGGAGAGAAAGTCATACACACAGCAGACACGAATGTCAATGAATTTCTGGTGACTTCCAGCAGAATGGTCCTGAAAGACTCAGGCATAGTACCAAGTAGGCATGAGTATCTTGAGGTGTGGGAACAGGTTTTCCAGGAGCCTGTATTCCCTGTTAATAAGTACCTAACATGATTCTTTCTCTGAATTCATGGGTCCAGCGAGCAATTGGAAGGGCTCAGGTGGCTTCTTGTCTCTGGTCCCAACAATGTTATCCTTTGATAATAACACATCTTCATTCCAGAGGTGAGAATGCTTCCAGAAGTAGATGTGACAATTTTCTACTTAACTAGAAGTGGAAAAGGATGTTCACTGATTGTTTTTCATGCTTCTGAGTCAAAAACCAAAGAAAAGAATTACCATGTGGGCTGTAGTGATCCATTTCAACTACCAAGAGAAAACGGACATTCTCAACCCTGGGACAAGAAAAAGTCATGTGGAAATCAAAAGACATTCCTTGGGGTCTCAGTCTTGACAAGCTCTGCAATGAATAGATAGGAAAATACAAAAGTGGAACATGCCTAGAGTGCAACTGGTCCAGAGACCTCAGGAAGGAAGGGCTGTCTCATCCTGCTAAGCAAAGAACCAAGACTACTTGCATTTCCTGATAAAGGCAAGAGTGGAAAATAGCAACTTATAAATAGCAGCTATGACCAGGTGACCATTTGAAAAGTGGGAACCGTAACACTCGCGTTTCCTCCTTGTTTTCTTATATGTCTGGGTGTATTTTACATACACTAAATATATACCCATATTGTCTTTCTTCACTTATTCCTTGATCATGTCATATAGGATTTATTGACTTTATATCATAGTACTTAATTATTATTCCTTTTATAAAGCATTTCTGAGATTTATATCACTGTATTCCTAGCTTCTAGGCTTTGAGACTCAGATTGAACTACACCATTAGCATTTCTGGTTCTTCAGCTTGAGATGTCATTCCACGGGGCTCTGCATTTGCTTCCATAACTGCGTGAATCAATATGACTTTCTTCTTACGTATCTCTATCATCTGTGTCTATCGCTTCTGCCTCTCTGGATAACTCGCACTAATACAGCATGGGACTTAGGGACATCACGGTAAATTAGAAAGGTGAAAAAGAAAAACTTAAATGAGTTGTTGAAGACATGTAGGGAATAACAGTAGCATAGCAGGAGACAGGGGATGTGCTTCCTTAAAGTCAAGTGTTGAATTACATATACTAATACATACATCGTGAGGTCTTTTGTTAGTAGGTTTAGGAACAGATGAATGAGGCAATTTTTGCCCATCTTTCCTCCATTACTTTCTGGTATTTATGGCCATCCTCTATTCTGTTTGCCATGTTCTTAATTGTCATCAGGATGATGAAAGAGTTTCATATCACAGATGTTGACAACAAACAAATTTGTTGCTTCAGAAAAGGAAACTCCAGTCTGTAGATAAATGAATGTTTGAGAACATAAAACAGAAACTGTGTTTATAGACAAAACAGCTCATCTGATGTTCTGGAGCTCAGGTTGAGTATATCTGACATAAGGATTGCCTTCCATCCTGGTTCTAAGGAGAATACTAACTATTCTCCTCTTGTCTTGCGTCTGGTGGCGCTGCACAAGCCTTGCTTATTTAATAATATTTCAGAAGATTGAGGAAAGGTCCATTTCCTTTGGTGACATTATTAAGTTTCATTTCAGCAGCCATAAGTGAAACCCATCAACCAATCAGCAAGCTCACACAGCACCCCTACTATGCAGGTGGTTTTGCATTAAAAATGCTCTTGGAGCACATAATTAAGTTGAGGAGGCAAAATCTCTGTATCTGTAAAGTAAAGGACTAATGAAGGCCACACCAAGTGGGACTGTCTTTTTGTACAGTAGAAATTCAGAGAAAGGAGAATTCAATGTAGGCTAAATAGCCAAAGATTTTCTAAAAATTATTGTTATCAATTACTATCATTATAACAACAATGGCTAGCATTTTTGAACATTATGTGTTCACCACATGCCAGATGGCATGCAAAGCACTTTGCAAGCCTTCTTTGATTTAATAACCTATTATTATTTCTACTTATAGAGAGAAAACAACGTAGTCTTATTACCCCCTATTAATAAATGGAGATATTTAAGCTAATTAGGTGCTCATTCATACTCATTAGAACTATGAAAAACCAGAATCCATAATTCACTGTATTGTTTTAAAAATATTTTATGTATACTTTTATATTATTACACATATATAAAATAAACTACATATAACAAGAACCATGAAACAATTAGGAATTATGTTAATGTTACATTCATAGTGTTTTGGCTATTTGTATTTGGCAACCTTGAAGAAAACATCTTTCCTATCTTGGTGAGTCTAAAATTCTGAATGTGAATCAATATCTATCATATCTCATCTCTATCAACTTAAAACATCTATCTTGACCTAAAAACATCTTAACCCCTAAACAAAGTTTAATTGTAAAACTAAACTATCTGGTCTTCGACCCCGTCATATACTTGAGAAGGAATAATTACTTGAGTAAACAGGAAATGCAGGTTAACAGCTTTCACAATGAAAAAAATGACAGAGACAGTTTCTTGCCTGAACAGTCACCCAAAACAATCTTTTTAACCCAAAACCTCTATACTCATTACCAAGATACAGGAATGTATTTCCTAAGGTCTGTAGCAGGCTGTAGCAGGTACAACCTCTCCAATAGGTAAGGCAGAAGCGTGGTGGCACTTCTGCAGAAGCTTGTATACACACCTGAGGCAGATGAGTACACGATAGCTATGAGACACAGTGGAAAACAGCATGCGCAAAACAGAACTTTGGTGCCCTCGGGGTTGGGAAATCCTGAGTAGGTCCCTTCTGCACAGCTGTACTGTAAAACTGCACAAAGTACTTTGGAGTCAGAAGCTGTTTTCAAATATTGGGCAGCAGGTGTTACTCAAGAAATGACAGTCATCTTAGATATCAAAACCTTTACATCAAATTAGGTGACCAAGAGTTGTAACAAATGAGTAACAGTGCTAGGACAGGAATAGGCAGTTTTTCTGTCAGATTTGGCATGCTCATTGGTGCTTATTCCTCTCACACTGGGGCAGCTAGGTTGGTGAGACTTTATGGGTGTAGATTCTGATATTAGGAGGAGACACAATCTCATAGCAAACTCCCTGATTTAATGGATCTTACACTTTTTATGCCAATGTTCCCTGCCTTAAGTGGAGGAGTGTTTTGTACATGTACCCGGTGAACTCCACTGGGTTCCACAACTCTACATTTTGATTGGTTGTGGTTTTCTGTAGTGGTCTTCATCTCCCCAGGGAACAGCACACCAACTGGTTGTCCATTGCCAAACTGTTACCCCTGAAAACATACACATATGCAGCGTTATAAGGAGTAAACAACTTATATTAGGAATATATATGCAAAGATGTCTTTTCTTCTCATACAAAGAGCAGAAAACATCCTTAATTAATCTTTGCATCCTGCACAGTTCCTTAATTTATAATTTTAGGACTGTAAGTTGCCTGTTGGAATTTATATGTTTTTTGAACAAAAGAACTGAACATCGATGACACTAGATCAAACCTGAAGATATGCTGAGACATTGACACATTTATTTTAGCATATTGCATGTTCCAGCCTCAGCTGGTCCAGTATTTCAGACTGTTCCAAACAGGATTTCTATTAAGCCTAAAATTTCTCAACATTTAGAGACTGGACCACAAATGTTAATTTTTTCCAATTTTATTTGGGTCCCCTAAAAGGTATCTTATGCTCAAATCAGCAGGAAGCAACCTTAAGAGAATGATGTCCCATTTTCCTTAAAGGGGGTTGGATAGGGTTTTGTTTGTTCCAATGGGCTCTGGATCTTTGTTGTCATTTGTGGGAGTTAGTTACAGTTGTTAATGGTCTTATTCAGAGAGAAAACAAGGTTGGACTCAGGGATTTCTCTCTTTTGTTTTTCTTTTATCTATCTTTATTATGAAAGGAGAAAGGGGTTGAAAAGAAAGAAAAGGAAATATAGAAATATCTTATAAGAATAGTAAGGAAAAAGGTAGACTCATATCTTTAAAATACTTATATCTTTATAACTATTATATATAAAGATATAAAAACTCTTATATCTTTAAAAATCTTTTAAATAGCCTGCACTTCCTGTTTACTAAGGTAGTTAATTTTATTTCTTCTGAAGTCTCTGCTGGTGTTGGAGACTAAATAGTTACAGTTTTACAGTTAAGCTTAGCTGTGTAGGAGTTGAGATGTTTAAGGATCTAAATAGATGTTCTTGGATGGATACAATTGGTACAATTGATACGACAGAGAATGCTTTAGGTCCAAAACTTTAGCCTCACCAAGATATGACGATGTTTGCTTCAAGGTTGCTGAATATTTTTTACTAGACATTAGGTATGTAAGTCTTACCTATTCATTTTTCTGATTGTTTCATAATTATGCTTACTGTACATAGTTTAAAAATGGCCTTTTTAATTAGACAGAAAGGGGAGAGTTTTCAAATTGTGGTTTCAGTGCTATGAAACCTGGTTACCACTTTACCGTGGGCATTGTAATGAATGTTGAATCCTGTAACCATGTGATGATAAGAAATGTTCCCCGATTATCCCTGATTGACTAAATAAAGATCCTAAAGCCTATGACTGGATGACAAAGAGGTAGACAGAGTTTTAAGTTCCCAGGCTTGGGTTTGAGAGGGGAGGGACAGGAGAAGATGCAGCAAGAGGAGAGGATGGCGGAGAGAAAAGAGTTATAAGGCAAGATGACAATAAGCACATGGATGTAAGGACAGACTGATGGAGCAGAAACTGTCTAGAGGTCATCAGATTGGCTTTTATGTGGGGTTTAAAGGTAGGAGGATGAGAACAGCTCAGAGTCTGTCCAGCATAGTGCTTACAGCTTAAAAATAAATGATAGTCTCTTTGTGTCAGCCATTGGGGAACTAGCTGATTAAAGAAAACTACTGTCTTAATAATTTCCTATATTAATTAATATAGAGAGAATAATGATTCTTTCTACACATATATGCATGCAATGACAATTAGTAAAAGAAGATTGAAGAGAAGTATATGGGAGAATTTGAAGGGAGGAAAGGTAAAGAGAAAATGTTATCACAAGAAAGAAAGAAAGAAAGAAAGAAAGAAAGAAAGAAAGAGAGAGAAAGAAAGAGAGAAAGAGGCAGAAGAGGTCATCTTTCTTTTATCCTTTCCCAATAACATCCCTGAACATCTGTGTATTAGCTACATTTGCATTGCTGTGTTAAAATGCCTGAAAGAAACAAGTTAAGTGAAGGAAGGCTTCCTTTGAATCATCATTTTAGATTTTTTTTAAATGTCTAACATAACAGAGAAGAACTGGCAAAGATTCTTAATAGAAGTGTATGGTGGAAGCTGCTGGCATGGCAGCCGACCAAGAATCATAATTGCCTAAGCAGGGTTCAGGTACAATCCTCAAGGGTGTGACATTTATGACTTATTTACCCCAGACAGACCCTCCCTCACAATGATTCATAGGTCTTGCCATCTTCCCAACCAACACTATCCAGGGAACAAACATCTGCAACATGAGTCTTCTGGAGACACTTCATGTTCAAACCACGACAATCAGCAGTCGATCACAGGAATGGTGGGGCTACAAAGGAAAATTCCGGATTCACTCCCTCAAGCAGTCTTCAGTCTAGCCAGCGGCCTTTGATCACAGGTAGTTACAATGATGAGAATAAGAAGATGAAGGAACAGTTCTCTGGGAAGAAAACATATCCCAAGAAAACTGAAAACAAAAGGTCATAATTTTTAAAATATGTCATTATATTTGAGCATTTACTATAAACTAGGAATTGAGGAAAAAATGATAGGAAAACATATGTTTAAAAGATGAGTCCAGATGGATATAAAGATTAAAGTTCAACTAGGTCTTACACAAGCAAATGAATTAAGACTGTAGAGTTAATAACAATTAATCAGACACAAAAGAGAGGTAATATTCTTACTGTTTCAGGGAAATGAAAGGGCATATTTGAATGTTGCATTTGGCTTAAAAGCTAGGTAACTATAAAGACATAAAGAGGAACCAGAGGTATTGATACAAAAAGAGTAACAACGGTTATGATGCTGAGTGTGCTGGAGAAGGAGTGAGGGGAGAGACACAAAGATTTGCTGGCCATCGGGGAGCTGTGCTTGGGCAATAGGAGACAGGTGAGGAGGAGGAGAGGACAGGCTAGCAACAATCAAACATGAAACAATACGGAAAGGGAAAGGAGTGAGGAAAGAGCAAAGTCAGAAAGCTCAGCTAGGAGCCTTGGCCAACGTGAAGTTGGCTGATGAGGGAAAAACAAAACATATAGGATATAAAACTACAAAGACTTGGTAGTAGGTAGGGGTGAAGAAATGATAGATGTCGACGAAAGCACCTAGATTTTACCTGTGTGATGTATGGATTCACATTCTCTGAACCATGGGAACATTTTGCATGTTGGCTGTGTTTCAGATTAAGCTGCAAAGCAGGCTCAAGAAGGCAGCTAATGAGTGTTTCTTGTTGTAAAATAGAGTTCCAAGCTGGGCACATAGGTGGCAAAAATAAATAAATAAATAAATAATGAAAAAAAAATATTTTATCCTTTTCACAGAAGGCCTTACCTGAGATTCAAGTACATACTGCAGGAGGCCAACTTCTGCTAGTAAATGTCACCCCGCCAGTAAGTGTCCTCATCAAGGGAGGCCAAGTGTAGTGTGAGTAGTTCAGGTAGTAGACAGGGACAGCATACTAGGAGCATTTCTACCATGATCTCATCTGAGAAGCAGTCAATAAGTGCCTTCTGTAGCAAAGGTCTCCTGTCAAATGACACAGCGTGGAAATTTGAAGACACGGTCCACGGTCCCTCTAGAGTTGTATGTCATCAGCATATTTGGTTCCCAGTAAGTAATAAATGATAGCAAACACATGCAAGTATGTTTATGGCTCCCAATGAAAAGTAACTATAACAATTAATAAAGAACACTGGTGTGTTCATTCTGTGTTTCACAGTTTATCTCATCCCTTGGTACAAGAGGAGTAGACCAGGCCAAAGGACAAGAGGAGCACAGGAGACGGTGCATGCTCATATGACTAACCTAGTGACTAGATCTCTCTGTTCAGAACTTCAGTGCTCGTATGAGCAGCAACTCCAGTATCAGTAACCCCTCGCCACATCAAAGAGGCTCTAAGAATCAAAGAAAGTATGAAGTAAGGTGTGCCTACAGAGCATAGAAAGTGAATAATCAAAATTTTGAGGCAAAATTCCTATAATAAATTAGAAATCACAAAAAAGAAGTTAAAATAACAGAATGGGTTTCTTTAATGACAATAAGCACAGAATGTGCATTTTAAGTTGGAAGATATAAAGTATATTGAAACTATATAAAAGCATCTTAACTTGATAACAACAAGAATGGGGAGAGTCAGATAACAAAATTATTTAGTTTTAAACATAGGAGCTTTCAGATTTTGCCTGTATGTGTGTGTGTGTGTGTGTGTGTGTGTGTGTGTGTGTGTGTGTATGTGTGTGTATGTGTATAAATGTGTAATGGGTTCATAGAAAGAACACATCACAAGTTAATAGAGAAATGCAAATTTAACTTTAGATACCAATTTAGATGCCAATAAACACCCACCAGAATTATTCAACTTTTAGTCACTAATAGTACTAACTGTTAGTGACAATGTAGAAAACTGGGCCTTATAACACACTAACAGACATACAAAATGATCATACTTCGCCAGGAAATACCGTGGCAACCCTTTACCAGGTGCCTTCCCAAATGCTCAATAATCCTCTTTTAAAATGTTTGCTCAAAACCAAAGAAGACATAAGTACACAGAAAACACAGTGGAAATGTTCTTAATAGTTTATGTGTAGACATGAAAGACTGGCACACCAGTCCTCATGCCTGTCACCTACTTCATGGCCATGTAAACAAATCGTGACCTATGCACAAATGCAGTATCGTCAGTGGTAAAAAGGAAATAGATGTTGGTCACACATCTAGTACAGCACAATGTCAGAAACAGCACACTAAGTACAAGAGTCATGTTATATGAATCCCCTTTATATGACATCCTGCAAGGACAGAACTATTCACACATGAGCAAAAATCCTCCAGAGGCTGTGAGAGACACGGGGACAATCTATCCTTGCAGTCAGTCTAAAGAGTAAATCCTCTGAGAAATCCATGATCTTCCTAGGAGTGAAAAAGAAAAAGGGAGCTTCTTCATCCTGAAGTGGAGTAGATAACGTTATTGCTCTTCGGGTTGAATCCCGAACAGCGTCGGACATGTGTCTAGAGGATGAACGAAAGACGCTAACCGGATCCGGAGATCCCAAAGGGAAGAGGAGGAGGAAGAATTGGTGGACCCCCTAACAACAGTGAGAGGGCAGTCAGTGTGAGCAGTTGGAGAAGTGTGTAAATGCGGCTAGAACTGTGTGATTAGCATGTCTTCCCCATCAGAGACAGCAGAGGATTGTATGGAGGAGCTCTTCAACTTCTTACATGCATGGGGCCACTGTGTGGACCACACACTCTTCAACAGCTCGAACAAAATGTGCAGATCAATTGGCCTCAGCCTTGTCACTGGGAATCAGGAACAGTTCCTTGTGGTGCTGAACCATTTGTTTGTGATGTGTATAGTAGTTTCTTAACAGCCTCACGGATTTGGCAAATGCTCTCTTCTATGTAATTAGCAGTAATTCTATCTTAATAAACCGAGCTGCAGATTTGCTAAAAAAAAAAAAAAAAAGAAAGAAAGAAAGAAAGAAAGAAAGAAAAAGAAAAAGAAAAAGGGAAATGTGTGGTGGGTACTAGTCATCCGATGATACCTCCTGCCTTCTGACAGTGTCTATCTCAGAGGCCGCCTTGTTTAGACTCAAAAGCTGCTGGATGAATATGCCTCTTCAACATGTCATTATCCACTCTGCATGACCATTTAGGAGACACGAGTTTTCCATGATCACTCACATCTCTGCTAATTAAAGACGCTTTCCCAGTAGGAGCTTTGGGTGTTTTTTTTTCCCCTCAAGATGTTTCACCTGGGGAACCGTAACAACCACATTTACTGAGAATGTGTCAGATACCTGGGTGGTCTGATGTACCTTACACCATGACGTGGTTTTTCTCTTCATTACATTCTACACTAGAAGCTTATGGTCTCCTAATCTAAAACTTATCAGTAAATACATTGCTGAACATGGATAAATCAGTAAGCAGTTACTTAATCATATCCTATTAAACTTAAATAGGTCAGGTGTTACCCTAGGTACCTTAACTCACTGAATTATTATAATATGCATGTAGTGTAAGTGTGCCTGTTAACATTAGTATTAACAGGAAGGGTGAGTAACTTGCCTAAGGCCACATAGATCATACATGCAAGAACTAGCATGTGAACCTAACAAGTTGTTAGGATGGTTACTTTCCACCACAACACACTCTATTAGTGCTGCACACCTGTGGAACTGGGAGTCGTGCTTGTAGCGAGAGTTTTGTAAGTTTGGTTTCTTTAAATAACTCAGAAGTATTATAAGGATGTGTTTTCATTTTAATACCAGGTGTGGGGATATGGGTCTGCGTCATAGCAGCTGACTGTGATTTGCCTCGTGCTCTAGCAGAGGTGTGATTTTTACCTGCTGCAAATAGTTCCTGTGAGTGTGTGAATTTTGGGATTCTTGGAACTTTTCTGAGGATATGTAAATGCTACTGACCCAATGAGTAGGGGTGGCTGGTTGGTGATTAGAGGCTGTTGGTTGTTGTTGGTTGTGGTTTGTCAAGTACTTGTCCTCAAAGAAATGGAAAGAAGAAATTAGAAGTTTGTCAAACTTGCCCCAGGGAACTCCACTTCCCTAATCAGCAGGAAGTAGTCTAACAATAACCACTCCCCCTTTCCCCTCTATCCTTTTCTCTCTCCTATCAAGGAAAGGAGAAGGGTGGAAGAGAGGAGGAAGAACCCACAAAGTAGCAAACGCCAGCTGCATGTATTGTTGTAAAGGACCAAAGGTGGAAACAATGGGCTCTGAGGTACAAAGTACAGGTCAACTAGGGTCTGCCATCAGAGCTTGGGAAGTGAATATCCAGGCAGAAGTGGCAGAAGATGCAGATGCTCTACATCATGTTCAAGAAAGAGGATGCAAATAAATAAATCAACAGTAAGGATAAGGACTAGATGGAGAATGAAAAGCAATTGAACATTTTTGAGTAGTTTAGGTTTAAACAGGAGTAAGAGCAAGAGGGTTATTTTGACCTGAAAGTTAATCAACTAGAATTATGACTTAACTCCACCAGTTTGATCACTGTATATGACATACATGAATTGAGTTACTGCATTGTGCCCCTTAAGTTTGTATAATTAAAATAACAGTGCATAGATGTTTTTAAAGACTCACTCTCATATCATAGCAATGTGCCATCAACGATGCCTTTTACTTTTAAAATATGTCGATCTCCTTATTTTGTCCTTTCCTTGAGTATATAAAGGCCCCTTTGTCCAAATAAATTAATCCTTTCCTCTCCTCTGTCCTTCCCTTTAGAGCTGAGGGTTTCACTGGCTCAACTGGTTCTGTTCCCACTGCCCCTTCACTGAACCTGCTGGGATTCGATGGCTACCTTTCTATGTAAGGAGTTCACTCACACGCGAAGCCATTCATGGCCTCCATTTAAGGGCATTCCACAATTAATCCTCTTGGAGTTTACTCTGTCCTTGGCCCCAGGCTGTCATAGTTCTGTTCGGGTCGACCTATGCCAGCTCTCTGTTACAAGCTTTTCTTCCATATCACATGTCACTTCAAGGCCAGTGTTCGCTGGGCTCATCTTGTAGGCGGTAGCCTGAAGCATTAGGTACGGATTAGAACCCTAACCTAAAGGAACAAGCTTGGCCAGGAAATATACACCAAAAAGGAAGAAAGGAGAATGTTCAGATGGCTAAACTTAGGACCTTTAAAATTAAACAAGGTGCACTTAAGCTGGATTAAAACATAGAATAAAGCTGTCTAGAACAAGGACAATGAAGCAGGATGCTGAAGGATGACTGAACTGAGCATGCAGGTGAGACGATGGAGCTGGGCAGTTTTAGTCTAGCTCAAGGTCCGGTACAAACACAAAGACTGAAGCAAATTTTCTATACTAGTAGCATTGCCACATTGAGGCCCTGTGCCCTCTTACGATGAGCCTTCTCTGGAAAACAGACTTACTGACAACTCTGATGATGGCTTGGGTCCTGTCACTCAGAGGAAAGTCTCCATTTATAGATCTTATTTCATGATGTTTGCAGGATTCTACTCTAAAACACAGGAAGTCCAAGCGTGTGCAGCAAGCAGAGCACACCACAGGCTGAGCAATTTATTTGTACTCTGTCTCTGTTTCCACCACTAACTAAAGCAGTGCATTTCTTGGCAAATGAACTTTAGGGATATCTCACTATTAGTTTTTTCACATAATATCTTTTTCTAATCTCTATTTGGGGCTAAAAAACATGCAAGTATATGGTTGCTTTTTTTTTTTTTTTGCTCAAATTCATACATAAGAAGACTTTTTAATTCATAATAGCCCTCAATCCAATTACTCTTGGTAAGCTCTCTGTATGGCTAACACACTGCTATATTATCTGAAAAGGAACAAAATATCTTGATTTTCACCAGTGGATTGTTACCTTTGATTTCCTTTCCACTCAATGGAGGACAGCGTACTGTAGTAGTTAGAAGGCAGGCCAATATCAAGTTATTCCCTCACTGCCCATGACTAGAGTAAAATCTGTGTCAAGGTTACATATTATTCCATTTCTATAATGAACATTCACAGAGAAAGTTACTTAAATATTTCTGGATAATATTCATCAAAATTCTCAGTTTGGATTATGTCAGAGGATAGGATAGATAAATAAAAAAAAAATCTTTGATTTCAACGAACTGAATGTCCTGGCAGAGGTATAACAATAACCGATGCTCAAAAGAAAATATTATAAAGACGGCCAGGGAAATGGCCTCCCTTGGCCACGTGCTGGCCATGAAAGCATGAGGGTGACTTTCTTGGGTCAGAGCCAACTCGCTCAGGAGTGACAGAAGGTTTACCCAAAGGACCGACAATGCTGTTTTTCCTGGTAGTTAGTTGTCCACTTAATGGCCGAGCCAGTAGCTAATGACTTACTTATCTAAATACACAAATGGTGTCACTATGTGGTATCTACAGGGAACATTTCCCTGTGCATAGTTGTGTGGTCATAGCTACAGCAATTGGTCCAGTCTGGACTTCAATCTTAAATAACAAAGATAGGTTACTGTGTATTCCATCATCACCATGGCAGGCACTATATGAATTTCTTGGGGATGCTGATGGGAAGAAGGCATGATCCTGATCTTCTCTCAGTGGAGATCGGGCAGTCAGTGAGCACAGTCTTAGACAGAAAGAGGAACAGGAAGCTATCTACAGAGCTGGGATAGACAGTAGACAGTTGCTGACAGAATGGAATCTTTTTTTAAAAGAAATATCAAGGTAAATATTATTATTTGTGCTTATTCTATTCCATTGTTGCTATTACAACTTTTATAACATATTTGTAAGAGTAGGAGAAAACTAATGCAAATAGGAAAGCATAGCATTTTAGAGACTTAAAAAAAAAGATTGTGATTAAGACATGAATAAAAAGAAGTTTGATAACAAATTTAGGATTGGTATGATCAAGCAATACATATACTGAGCAAAACTTATGTAGGGAGAAGTAGATAAAATACTATTTCTACTCTAAATTCTTTCACCAGAAAAAGTCAGAAACAAATTGAACTAAAACTAGATAAATTAAAAATAAAATATTTTAAATGATTGAACCAAGTCATCATAAAAGTTCATATATAGCTAAAAATATAGCTCCTTAATATGCTTTAAGCAAACATCAGAATGCATTAAACATTTCAAACACTGTGCCAAGGAGGCAGTTACTGTATAATCCACCACAGACTTAGTGTCACTGCAAGAAAGTGTCACCTTCTCAAAAGAGCCCCCGAGATGCTTACCTTCTACAGTTCTGCTTCACCTGCCCTAGCAACCGAGCCTCCCCAGTTCCTCACAGTGTGGCTGGGAGAAGTTTGAAATGGCCACACAGAATAGTTTGCATGGTGGGAGCAGGCTGAGAGCCCAGTCCACACAGGGATGTCTTGTGGACTTGATAATGTGCCTGTGTTATGCTAGGTAACAATTAATCATAAATGATATGCAGTATTTTGATTTGTCATCTAAAACACAAAATGGTTAATAGAATATGTTAAAAAAAACAGTTCAAAAACCTTGTATTTCTGGCTCCACCCATGGGTTGGAGGACACGGGTAAATGGATTTCTTGTAGAAAACAGCTCTGTCAGGAAACAAATGCTCATAACATTTACTCAGGCACCTTGTAAAGGTGTCTTGGGTTAGAGATGTCCCTGAACCAGCAGACATCTATGCCATTAAGAATCACCCTGGAATGTTACAGTTTTCATGATGGTATGTTAGATATTCAGAGAAACCTCACCAGGTACCGTATAACCAAAACACTGAAATATAGGACAGTGGGCAAAATAGCAGTGAACTTGGCAAGGAAAGATACAGAACTACAAACCCACAGCACCAGTGGGTGGTGGAATTGGTACTTGACCTAGCAGTATCTGTATCCCTGGCAACCGAGTACTGGACTTACATAGGATGGGAAGGAGTGAGTTGTTTTAAGTGATGGATCTCGGTAGGAGCCAGGCACTGTCAAAAACACTGGGGTCATCCGAGACTAGGATGTTTAGAGAAAGAACAGATGAAAAATACTCTGTGGGAAAGAGACAATAAAGAACATGATACCACTGGAAAAACAGGAGGAGGAGATTATTTCCTAAGAATTCTCAACTACAAACTTGCACTCACATAACTCAGAGCACAAATTTGTATACTTATATGATCAAAAATTAATAAAGCAGGACATGAAGTGTGGAGTTCAGTGTGGAGTTCAGAAGTGTCTCAGGTTGGCAATAGCTTTAGACATGCGGCAGGAGCAAGCATAAACTTAAGGAGTGGAACAGAACGGAATCTTACGGAGCCTTGATGTAACATCAATAATCACTGGGTAGCCAAAGAACAGTGAGCTAAGGGGAGATGATGGAAGAGAGGAAGGATAATGTTTCCTCAGAGTGGTCTGATCACTGAGGATATTTATAGACTGTTCTGGCTCCTGGCCATGTCACATCTCCTTGGTCCCGGGTGCTTCCTGACATATATGTTTGTATACCTCTTAGAAATTGATATCTTTTTATTTAATTAACTTATTCAGATTACAATTAAATTGTTCTCCCATCACTTGTATCCCTTCCCTCCCACTTTCACCCTATTCCCCTCCCCTAGGTCTATGACAACGGGGGCCCTCCTCCCCCAATGTATGGTCACAGGCTATCAAGTCTCATGTTGGTAGCCTGCTTATTCTTTCTCTGAGTGCCAACAGGCCTCCCGACCAAGGGGAGGTGGTCAAATATGGGGCACCAGAGTTCATGTCATATTTTAAGAATTATCTCAAAGCCCTTAACAAGATCCTACATTTTAGACAATGCTCAAATATGGCAACTGACTCGTTTAATTCAGCCACGTTAAACTATAATCAATCTGCATCGTGGGTAGGAGAGCCCATGACTGAGCTGTGGAAATGGTTTAGTAGCTAAAGTGAATGATGTGAAAACATGAAGACCCAATTTTGGGTCCCTGAGGCCCATATAAAAGCCAAGTTTAGTAGCTTGCACCTGTTTTACTATTGCTAGATGATTGCAGGAGTGAGAGACAGGAAGATCTTTTACAGAGCTCTTTGACCAGCAAGTTTTGCTAAACCAATAAGATCCATGTTCCGTGAGAGTCTCTGCCTTTAAAAACTAATCTGGAGATCAATTGAAGAAGACACCTGACATCACCCTCTGCCTTTTACATACACATGTATACATGTACTTCCCAAACGTATATGTGCACATGCATACTCCCAAACACACATAACACTTACCTTCCAAATAAAAAAGAAGCCATGGTGCCAGTCCTTAGCATTTTTCCCATCACATCAGAGCTAAGTAGGGTATTCTGATAAATCCAGAGTTACTTGTCTCTGTTTTACAACTGTGCAAGGATGTCAGAAGCACCTTGTGGTTGCTTGGCTGTTTTTGTAAGAATGACAAAATCCAAAGATGAAGAGTGGATTTTCAGGCCATGTAATAGTAGTCAGGCAGAGCTGCTTAGGTGAAAGGACTCTATTAAGACAGATCTGTGTTCTTAACCAGAGGAACCTTTTTTTTTTTCACAGCCCCTGCTCCTGGGTAGATAAGACCCATCTGCACTCTCTACACACACACATGCAAAGAAAAGGAAGGCTTATTCTTGCCCAAATGCCAGGGATGACAATGAGAGGGTTGTGTTGTCCAACAAAGGGCCTAAAGAACCTGTGGGAGCTGTGAGGAAGCAATCAACAAGGCCTTTGAGTGGCTGCTCTGTGGCTTTGTTCTGTACGCTCAGCCAGGGGGAGTCTGTGCCTGTCAATCAAAACTATCTAGGACTGTGCTCACTGACTGCCAGATCTCCACTGAGAGAAGATCAGGCTCACGGCTTCTTCCTGTTAGCATCCCCAAGAAATTCACATAGTGCCTGCCATGGTGGTGATGGGATACACAGTAACCTATCTTTGTTATTTAAGATTGAAGTCCAGACTGGAGCAATTGCAGTAGCTATGACCACACAACTATGCACAGGGAAATGTTCCCTGTAGATACTACATAGTGACACCATTTGTGTATTTAGATAAGTAAGTCATTAGTTACTGGCTCGGCCATTAACTGGACAACTAACTGCCAGGAAAAACAGCATCTGATGATGTATTGAAAAAGTTAACTATTTAATGTTGTTCTCTGTGTATAAGGTTAATTTGAAAAATTGTAATGCATATCGAGTCTAATAAAATAGAAGTGAAGTGATTTTAGCTCACTTTGTTGAACACAACCAGGAGCTTTGTGAATATATTATCTCATTTGGTTAATGTTATCAAAAAGGCAAAATATACAATAAACAGATTTCTATATCACTAAGAGTTAATCCTTTAGATGTCAAATACATTAGTTTCCTCTTGTTACCTTTACCAGCAACATCCTTCCTCTTTACTAGTTCTAGTTAAGAATATAGCTTTGCCAGTGATGAAGAATTCTTTCCCTCTCCGGCTTCTTGATGCTTCTGTTATGTAGATGCCACTCCCAAACATTCAGCCTTGATTCCCCTTTTCCAGTCACACTGCTCACACCAGAGTCCATTTGTTTCCTGGGCTTCTGTACAGCGTTCTCAGTGTTGATTGCTTCCTACTCATGATCATCTGTATTGCTAGGCACGGTGGCTATCAGCACCTGCAGGCATCCTAACATGACTGGAGTCTTTTCTGCTCTACAGACTCAGTCTTTCTATGGCAGAGTCCAGAGATCTGTCTTCTCATGCTGCTTGGCACCAAGGCCTCAGGCGCGAGACCTTGGCTATGGTGACTACAGTTGCTCATGAGCAGCTGGATTCAAAGGAGAGCCGGTGCAGGAGGAAGCTTCCATGGATCGCCATGTGATCATAGGATCCAGTGGAGGCACTCTGTGGTCAATTTTGGAAGTGAGTCATTTTGAAAGTGAGTGTCATTCCTCTAATTAGCCTTGAGTCAAGTCCTTCGGCTCTCCCAAGGGTGAGATTTTCCATAGGTTACCAACAGCCTTTAAGGAAGTTCAGTCCAATTGCTTGAGCCTATTTAAATAATCTGCGTGAAAGCAAACCCTGACCTAGTCTCGTTTTCTGATTAAAGTAGCTCATGGATCCCCACAGCTTGTGGAATAAAGTCCAGAATTCTTAAGCTATAATTTATGACGCATCAGCATTTAGGTTCTATTGACTTTGCCGGTCTCTTTGCCTTACAGTCATCCATAGAGACACACCAAACATGCCATAGGACTTTACCTGCTTAAATTTTAGTGATATTTGATCCTACTAACGGTTTGCTGGGTTACCTTTAACTTTTCTCCCATTGCCTAGTAGATGGCAGTGCTATTGTGTCTTGGCATGTTCCCCACCTTTATTCCCTGTTGTCCCCTATAGACTGTAAAAATTACTATGCAAAATTTCTCCTGTGTTCTCACAATTTGCCTTGCAACTATTTTAATGCTTCTCACATTGCTTAAAGTATGTGGTAATTACTTACCCACCAGGATGCAAGTCTCTCAAAGGAAAGAAATATAGTCTCCCTCCTTGTCACCACATTCCTAATACAGGTCTAGATATTTGAAACAGAGACGGTAAACTAGTGGATAACTTACTCATCTTAATCCATCTCCTTTCATATTTCTCAATCCACTTCCTATCTATGTCAGCAAATACTTCCTTAAGTAGCAAAAGAACTCCAGAGGGCTCTCTGTCCTTGGCTGCAAATGCCCCTCTCCCATCCCCATATTCCCTTGGAAGCACGAGCTTTCATTTCTATATCTGGGACATTTGATTGTTCTATCATTTGTGTTCAAAATATGGCCTACTCCCAGAGCGCATTAGTTTCCTCTCATGTTTCTGTGACAAAACAACTGTAACAAAAATGACTTAAGAAAGAGAGGGTTAGTTCCAGCACACCGTTCTCAAGGAAGTCTGTCATGGTGGTAAGTCGCTGCAGCAGGACATGCAGCTGCTGGCCGAGGTGTGTCCACTGTCAGAAGCAGCGAGGAGAGCTCGCCTAGCTTTTTTCCTTGTGTGCAGTCCACGATGCCAGGCCCTGGAATGGGGCTGACTACATTTGGTGTGGATCTTCCCCTTGATGGGAACATAATCCAATTATTTCCTCACAGGCATTTGCAGAAAAAAAAAAAACTGAGGAAGTTCTGGGTCCTGTCAAGCTGATGACCTCTGTTAACCAGCACAGAGGTTAATTGTAAAATCAAGTTCTAAAACAGTTTCTTGATCTTTTTCACACATCCTTATTAAAAACAATCTGTATTATAAATTTTTTGAGGGTTCCAAGCTTTGTAATCATCACATCTCAGGCACTATTAAAAAGCTAATAAAACTTTCAAAAATATTTTTAGCTTAAAACTATTATATTATTTTAATCCCAGCACTCATGGAATCAGAGGCGTGCAGATCTCTGTAAGTTTGAGGCCAGTCTGATCTACAGAGTCCAGGACAGCCAAGGCTACAGAGAGAAACCCTGTCTTGAAAAACTAAAAAGAAAGGAAATCAAACAAACAAACAAATTATTATATTACTTATATACGGGCATTACATTTTTTAGCAAAAGCAATATCTTAGACTTTTTCTTTATGTCTTCTATTTCTTTCTATATTCTTTTTCTTTGCCACAATTACTATTTTACTTAAAGATAATATTTCCAAATAAAGTAGTATTTAAAATTTACATTTTTAAAAAAGAGATGAATAGATAGATAGGTAGATGACAGATGAAATGCTAATTTAAAATAATAACAATGAAAACTGTAAGTTGCTATAGTCATGTTAATAAATGGGACCTCATGAAACTGAAAAATGTCTGCAAGGCAAAAGACAACAGAACAAAATGACAGTCTACCAACTGGGAAAAGATCTTCACCAACCCTACATCTGACAAATCAAAAATAAAATATATAAAGAATATATATCCAAAATACATAAAGAACTCAAGAAAATAAACACTACCAAACCAAATAATCCAATTAAAGAATGAGGTACAGAGCTGAACAGAAACTTCTGAACAGAGGAACATCGAATGGCTGAGAAACACTTAGAAGAAATGTCCTTAGTTACCAGGGAAATGGAAATAAAAAAGACTCTAATATTCTATCTTATACCTTTCTGAATGGCTAAGATAAAATATTCAAGTAACAGCACAGGCTGGCAAGGATATGGAGAAAGGCAAACGCTCCTCCACTGCTTGTGGGAGTGCAAACTTGTACAACCACTTCGGAAATCAACCTGTCATTTTCTCAGAAAACTGGGAATAGTACCAGCTAAAGACCCAGCTATACCACTCCTGGACATCTACCTGAAAGATGCTCCACCAAACAACAAGGACATTTGCTCAATTATGTTCATAGCAGCTTTATTCATAATAGCCAGAAACTGGAAATAACCTAGATGTCATTCAGCCGAAGTCTGGATAAAGAAACTGTGGTACAGTTACACAATGGAACACTATTCAGCTATTAAAAACTAAGAAATCTTGAAATTTGCAGGCAAATGGATAGAACTAGAAACGATCATCCTGAGTGAGATAACCCAGACTCAGAAAAACACGCATGTTATATATTCACTTATAATTGGACACTAGCCCAACAGAAGATGTTCCCTGAAAGTCTTCACTTAGCCAGAGATTGGGATAGATGCGGGGACTTCCTATTGGGACTCTAGGTGAGAGAGGTAAGGAAGAATGGGGAGATAGAAGGATCCAGAAGGTCCTAGAAATCTACAAGGCTACCATTAAGTCTGGTGGATCTGGACCCAGGTGGGTAAGCTCAAACTACTGTACCAACCAAGGACAATGCATGCAGTAAACCTAGAGCCCCTATCCGATCTAGCCAATGGACAGTACATTCTCCACAATTGTGTGGAGAGCAGGGACTGACTGGGACATGAACTCTGGTGGCTTCTATTTGACCACTTCCCCTTGGTGTGGAGTTCTGGTGACACTCAGAGGAAGAGTAAGCAGGCTACCAGGAAGAGACCTGATAGGCTGTGATCTTTTGTGGGGGACAAGGTCCCCTTCTGTCATAGACCAAGTGGAGGGGAATAGCACGAAATAGGGAGGGAGGGGGAACAGGAAAACACAAGTGAGCGCATAACCATTGAGATGTAATCTGAATAAGTTACTTAAATAAAAATTTAAAAATAAAACAAAACAGCCAGACAGTGGGTCAGCCTTGCTCTTATGAGACCTTTTCTGTGATAATTTCAGAATTCTACTTTCTACTAAGGGAATCTTCCAGCAACCAAAGCCAGTCTGACTAGATTTCACCTCTTAAAGATCCCACTGTATCCTGCATCACTAATAAGAACCAAGCTTTTAACATGTGAACTCTTGAGGGAAACACTTAAATGGTTTGTAAGCCAAGACCATATGAAAAAAAAAAAAGAAAAAAAGAAAAAGAAACCAGTGCCTTGAAAATGCTTGTGCTCATTTCCACATTGTTACAGAGCCAAGATAAAGCAGAAACTTAAAGCTCTGCCAGTGCATAGATAGGTCGTGTGGGCATGATGCATCATCACTCACTCTTGATAAAAGGCTGCCATGCGGTTTGTGAAAGCAGCAACGAACCCAGTGGGTGTTACGTTAAAATGAATAGCTCAGACACAGTACAATAACTACTTCATTTCTCACTTATGTGTGAAACCTGAAAAATCAGAGACCGGAAAGGTGCTGCCACAGGCTGGGGAGGAGAAGCTGAGGGATGCTGGCCACGGAGCTTAACTCTTACTGTGTAGAATGAGTAAGTTTTGCAGATTTAATGAACAGAACCGCGACTGCAACTTACCATATAGTATTTACTCCAAATCTGAGTCAACAATAGAAGTAATCTATCATTACCACAAGGGAATAACCTAAAAAAGGAAAATGAGACTGTGTCCATGGCTGTGTTATTTAACTTGAGTCTGATGACCACTTCCCTTTGGATAAGCGTATTAAACTTTTAAGAAATATATATATATACGTACATATGTTATTATGTCAGTTGTAACAGTTATGTTAGGATGAAAAATAATACATTTCCCCCACATTTTTGGGAAATAAGGTTTCTTAAAATATCTGCTTTATTTTTACATGTAATAGGGCTGTTGCCTCTTGTTTTAGATAAATGTATTTATTTAAATATATTATGTATTTAATAATATTATTAATTTAAATATGTCATTTACAAATGTATTAAATAAAATATGCCACCCATTTGCTTTTATTTGTCTTATTGTTGAGATATTTTTATGTATCATAGATAGTAGACTTCTACCATATATTTAATTTGTGAATACTTTTTCCTTTTCTGTGTGTTGTCCTTTTACTTTCCTGGTGTCTCTCTAACTTATTCAAATGAATGTTTATATACAGAGAAAGGCAGGGGTTCACATTCATTTTGAAGAATCTGTTCTTTTCCCCCAGTGAAATGCCTTAGGGATAGGTTTACTTTTGCCCTACTTCTCTTTGCTTCCACTCTCCACTAGCAGTATTTATAGTTTATCTCTAAAGTGTACAAGCTCAGACTGAGCAGATAATTTGTGAGTATATGTGACATGAAGTCAAGTTAGCATCAATTAACTTAATGGCTATACACTATGCCGTAGGATGTGTGATTGCAGTAAGTCACTGGTGCTGAGATGAAAATTCCCATGTAAAACTCACCCTAAAGTCTCCTTTATCTCATGTAGCCTGGATTTCCCAGGGTCCTATCAGCCAGTTGTGCTGAAACCATTTTTATGCTGTAAATTTCTTGGTATTTGTTGGGTTGGCTTTGGGAAGCTTTCTTAATATTTTAATACTTAGTTTTTCATTTTTTAAAAGAGAAAATAACATCAAAAGTTAGAAATTATCCCCAGGATTTTTGATAATTACACATTCATTTTACAGAAAAAAATACTGTCTCTAAGAACTTCAAAACATTAGAACAAATGAATGGAGTTTTGGACTAATAGCAACTGCTTAAGAAACCAGCTTCTTAGTAAACAGAGATTTTTCCAAATATGAAAAAATTGATGTATTAACTGCCATTATAATGTACCAGCTACTTCATTTAACCAAGCAGTAAGGTGACTACAGGAAGAAGCTTCTGAAGGTCGTCAGACCAAGTACGCTTCATGAGGGAATATTAAAACCAAGCAGCAGAGCTCAGAGAGACAGTTCAGCTGTTTGAAGGCTTGCTCTTCTCTTCTCAAAGACTTGAGTCAGATCCCAGGATCCACGTTGTCAAACCCATTTCTCTTGCTTCCTTTTACAAAGCAGAGAGCTTTGTGTTTGGTTCTTAGCTCAGGAAACAAAAACAAAAACAAAAACAAAAATAAAAACAAACAAGCAAAAATCAACCTCCCGCAAAAGCCTATTATCAAAGTGTGTGTGTGTGTGTGTGTGTGTGTGTCTGTGTGTGTGTGTGTGTGTGTGTGTGTGTGTTAGGGAGAACAGAACTCTAACCATGTATGTCTGAGATATGAAGACAATCTTTAAGTTTAAATAAATAAATTTAAACATAAGGCAACATTTAATTATGTAACTTGAATTTGAAGAAAGATCTGTAAGTAGAGATCATGTACTTTTTTTCTTAAAGAGAACTTCAGTTTGTCAACTTGATTAATGTTTTTTTAAAAATGTCTTGTACGGTAAGACTCTGGGTGTTGAGTGCATTCATTCTTCTTCTTCATGTGGGAGTGTGAAAAAGGTCCCTCAGACTTCAGCCCAGGTGCTTGACGGAGCCATTGCCACATGGGTGGAGGCAGAAAAAAATGCAAATTACAGAGATGGCGCAAGACTATGGCTAGTAGCTACAAGGACACATAGACATAGAAAAAAAGAAAAAGCTGGGACATGGTTTTTACATGAATTGAGTTTCATCCTATTTACATCTGCCCTCCATATTATTGTTAGGTGGTAAATTTGAATATTTTCAGTAAACTTTGAGAGTCCTGGAGTTAGTGGACACTTGTCTATTTTGGAAAAAATTACTTGGTTATTTTTTTTATTTTATTTTTTTCTTTTATTAATTTATTCTTGTTATATCTCAATGGTTATCCCATCCCTTGTATCCTCCCATTCTTCCCTCCCTCCTCTTTCCCCCTTATTCCCCTCCCCTATGACTGTTCCTGAGGGGGATTACCTCCCCCTGTATATGCTCATAGGGTATCAAGTCTTTTCTTGGTAACCTGCTGTCCTTCCTCTGAGTCCCACCAGGTCTCTGTAATCTACGATAAAAGAAGATGAATTTGCTACCAACCCAAATAATAAAAGAATCCGAGTGGTGAAGAGCAGAGAATGCTGTAACTATGCCAACAGAAAATTACTGCAGAAGGGCAGTCTGGCCAGCTTCCATACTCATGTTAATAGCATATTGTCAAATATTCTACACTTAGGTAAAAAATAATTTGTGAAAGAGATGGGTCAGCTTGACTGACGCTGGGCTGTGTCAGGGCCATTTACTACACTTAAGATAAAATCACCACTGCGAATCCTAACATTTTGTTTTCATCGTCATCAGGGACAGGAAATGCTTCAAAGGGACAATATTTTTGGTTGTTAAATAGGAGGATTTTTGTCTTTCTTCATAAGAGAGATAAACAGACATATTTTGCTGAGAGCAAAAGTGATTTTGTAGTAGAACCAAGACTACCGGATGGTGGGGAGGATGTTGGCCTCACTTCATTAAACTAGTGTTTGGGGCTTTCCTCAAAAGTTGGCTCTGGCCGATTTGGTGCATCTACATAATGGAAACTTCTGAATTCACAGGTGGTGATTGTTTGCATCAACTCAAACTATGTGGTGGGTCCATGTAATCAATTGCTAAGAGTCTTCAGTTTCCTTTGCTCCCCTATCTATGTGTAGATGTACTAAATGCTGCACTTAGGAGGCCTGGATTTGCTTCTGAGTAACCTGGCAGCTCCCATTAGGGCTGAAGCCATCGGAATGTGACTATTACACTAGATAGCTAGGAAAGGAAGTGAGACGCTGGCATGCAAGGGGCAGCAGTGCTATCCCTGAACCTTCGAGGGTAGCTGTACTCACTTTCCTTCTTTATTCTCCTAATTATTTTTTCTAAACAGTTTGGGTGCTATCTTGTTTATTGCTTTATATGTTCATTCATTCATTCATTCCTATATCAGATAACTGTCAAATGCCTACTCCATGAAAATGTCCACTGGAAAATATTCAGAACGTACTTGTGTTCCATTACTCCTTTCAAATAGCAAATCAGACTATGGCAAAGAAAAAGAAATCACAGCATTAAGAAGGTAAGCCAACTACCTGGGGGCTGTGAGGTCATGAATTCTATAAGAGAACTAATTACCACTACTTTACTTGGCCAGCATAATTATTAACTGCATTCTAAAACTTGTCCTTATCCTCGCAGACACAGGTAGCTCTCACTCCTCATCAAAAAAAACTCTCTCTGCAAAACAAAAACCATTACAGACAGCCACGCCGGTCAGAATGCAAAAGTCAATGGGTTGTATGGGACCCAGCTCCAATGGATGCACCTATAACACTGCATCCTGCACTGTAGGCACAGAGAACATCATGGAAGAAGAGGTAAAAAGATTATAAGAGCCAAAGGACCAGGATGTGAGGTTGTGTCTGCAAAAAAATGACAAGGAGGTGACTCCATAATACCACAGCCATATGGCTGTCCAAACAAGACCAAACAATGGCACTACCAATAGATATGCTAATGTGGAAAGACCAAATCTAATGAGGCCCCACCCCTTAAACAAAAACTACAGGTAACTAATAACTATTGAGAGAGGGAGGATTAGTCTCTCCTAAGGATGAGCCTCTAATGGGTTATCCAATACACAGTGGTCAGCACTCAACTCATGTGCACACAAGCCACACTAAATGGACTCAACAGGTTGTATTTACTTACTGATGCATGTATATGTCACAGTAATAATAAAAAAGAGCTGGCCAATTTAAGAGAGAGTGAAGGAGGGAAGACACATGATGGGTTGGAAGACAAAGGAAAGGGGGAAGTGATGTAATTGTATTTTAATTAAAAATTTTTGATACAAGAAAAATGTCAATTGAAGAAATAATAGGCAGGTTTTATATAAAGTGTTTGTTCATATAAATAGAAGTAAATATACTAACCCATAAAGACTAACTATTTTCTCAGCTATTTTATAGAAGAATTTAATATTTATTATATTGAAGGCCATTTTACATTACAGATTATATTCTTACCTTAGGAAAAAATGACCTAGTGTAAAACATTCAGATTAGCAAGTGAATGCCATCTTCTGTATTGTTTGACTTTAGTTCTGTTAATGACATTGATTCTTTAAAAAAAAAAAAGCTTCATCTGTTGGCAGTATTAACTAGTAATACTGTGTGTCTATTATGTAATACTTAATTGCATTTGTTTATAATCATAAAGCCAGTGACTCCAGAGAGAAAATGATGACACTCTATAAAGACTACATTCATTTATTTATTTTTTAATGTCCAGATCACTGGCATTATGAAGTAATATACTCTTTATTATCCCTTTGGAATGAGTAATAGTATTACAGAATGTTCTTTCTCTTCTTCCCTTCCCACCCAATCCTCACCTTCCTTCTACCATGTGAGTTTCTCACTTCTATCTCACTTCCTAAAATAAAAGTGATGTAAGACTTGATCTAGAAGATGCATTTCCTCAGGCTGGTGGAGGACATGGCCAGCCCTGAGTTGTCCCTGGCACTGAGAAAGTGGGCTAGTCACTAGTCACTGTGTTCACTTGACTAGTCCCGCCTCCTTTGGAATTCGCTCCTCTTCTCGGTTCACAGAAGCCCAGGTCCCTGCCTCTCAGGACACAGTTCAATCTTTATCTATTTGGTCAGTTATTTACTTCATGATTATTGATTGAGATTGTGGTTAATGAATGATGCCAACTTAAGCATTTGGAGAACTTGTTACTGAATCTACAGTCTACATGGTAGACATCAGTCAAATATTCTATTCTTCATTTTAGGAGCTCGGATGTGGGTCTACAAATTTGTGAACATATTTTTTATTTTAGCTTTGAAACAAGGATTCACTATATTGACCCTGTATCCTAGGCTGGCCTGAAATTCATAATTTTCCTGCTTCAGCCTTCCCAATAGTTAGAAGAATTGAATGTCAGTCGCGTACCATCATTATCTATATTTTGGTTTCATCAAGAGAATTTGTTTCATCTTAAGTCTTACATGTATGAATCTGAAGTAACTAAAAACATTAAAACATGTCAAGGTAAATGCCAAGACTACTAGTCAGAGGGAAATGTCTTGTTCTCATAGCTTGTAAAATTTTGGAGGGTCAGCTCGCATACATTTCCTTCCCCCATGCAATGGCGAAAATTTTGACATTTATGAAGATGTTAGGAATACATAGGTAGGAATCCCAGCTGGGGAGCTGGCTCAGCAGGTAAGGACACCTGCTGTTAGCATAGCTACTTAAGTTCAGTCTTCAGGACCCATGTAGTCAAAGGAGAGAGCCGATGCCTACATTTGTTTTGTCCCCTGGCCTTTATACATGTGCCATAATGTGTATGTGCCTGCACACTCATATACACACACAAAACAAATATTTTTTTAAAAATAAATAAGTAGGAATCGATTTGCAATGCCTTTCTGTTTGGGGACTGGTAAAGGTTTAGGAGCAAATGAAAGCCACGAGGCCAGGTGTGGTGGTGCACACCTTTAATCCCAGCACCTGGGAGGCACAGGGAGGTGGATCTCTGTGAGTTTGAGGCCAGCCTGGTCTACAAACTGAGTCCAGGACAGTCAAGATAACATAGAGAGACCCTGTATAGGAAAAGAAAGAAAGAAACAAAGAAAGAAAGAAAGAAAGGAAGGAAGGAAGGAAGGAAGAAAGCCAGGAGAAACTGGTTTTCATTCCTTGACCAAAAGTCTCAATTGCCATTGACTAAAACTGACATGCATTTTCTACTCTAAAAGTTCAGAGAATGAAAGTAAAAATAGCACTGTGGCTGAAGCAGATGTTGATTCACTAAGTGTACAATGCATTTTAACTTTTGGTGTATTTTCCCCTCCTTAGCAAGTACACATAAGTACATACTTAAAAAAAACTTAGAAGCCACTGAAATACCATGTACACTTGAAAACTTGAACACTCTACTGATGAACAGCAGACTATATAACTCGTGTGTCTGAATGGCTTCATTTGATTACAATCCTGGGTAAGCATAGAGAACCCTACACACTGAGTATGTGCTTGTCCCCAGAACTCTGCTAGAGACATGGCTAGAAAATGAATGCCTACCTCGAAGAATTAACAATCTTACTGAAGACTTAAGAAATCATGTGCATTAGTAAAATAGTGAACAGTGTGAATTGTTCTACTTCAGGGCTAAAGAGTATGTTATAGTTATTAATTAAGCCAAGGACTCTCAAATTCTAGGCTGCATAAAATTACACATAAAGCTAACTGAACATGAAGATTCTCAAGACTCTTTCTGGTCTTGTACTAGTAGTACTGCAACAACTAGTACTACAGTTGTTTCCATTTGAGTTAAGTACCCCAGGAAATACAGTGAATTTAGCCTAAGAAGCTTCCTGGGATAGACTCGGAAAATAATGGACCAGGGACATAGCCACAGAGTGGAGTTATCAGTGTAGTGAGGCAATTGGAGATGGATCAGTAAGACCACATTTCAATATAGGAGAGAAGGAAAGCATGTTCTTAGGAGTAAAGGCTTGAAGAAAAACACAAATTTGACAATGAATATGTCATAAGAAAAAAACACAATCAAAAAGCAGATGCGAGGGAAGCTCTCTTCTACTCTGCACTGCTTGTCTACACAACTCAGTTGCGATGGGCAGTTGAACTGTGTGGAAATAGACAAGGAGCCTTGTTTCAGTTGCTCTCTAATCTTTTATATAGTTTGTGTTATCCATAATACCCAAGAGTAAGTGACAAAAGGATGGTCCTTAAGCTTACCCAACCATATACAAAGTGGGTGTTTGTTAATAAGTTTACTAAATAGTCAGTATTGTAGAAACACGGCATAGCTTAAAAAATGAAAAAGAAAGCATTTCCTTAAGAGTCAGAACCTCTTTGAATCTGATTCTCCACACAGTACAGCTGGTAATAATAACAGCAAATGAGAACGAGAATACTCATGACTTGTTTTTGTGCGTGTTCATGTTACTTGAGATTAAACCTGGAGTCACATGCTGGCTCAGCTAAGGGCTCTAACACTGAGTTATTATTGTCCTCCCCCATTCATAGACTAGGTCTCACTAAATTGTCTTATCATCACTCTGTAGCTCAGAACATCCTTGAATTTATAATCCTCCTGCCTGAGACTCTACAGTAGCTGTATTTATAGACCTGTGCCACATGCCTAGATTAGACTAGGTTTTGAAAATTAAATGGGGCAGAGATTGTAAAAAATCCCAGCTACATAGTAGAAGACGGTGTACAAGGCAACAGTATTAGTAAT
Organism: Acomys minous; assembly: GCF_964271855.1. Classification (NCBI taxonomy): domain Eukaryota; kingdom Metazoa; phylum Chordata; class Mammalia; order Rodentia; family Muridae; genus Acomys; species Acomys minous. The sequence continues at coordinate 4,942,090 of NC_140487.1, forward strand.
TTTTTTTATAGTTGAACAGAAAGTGTTTTAAATTAACTAATGTTCACTCGGTGTTACAACTTAATTTATATACAACACAACTATTATGGGTTAAAATGGCACAGCTACAGTATGTCCCAAGAGGTTTAGGTTTCTCTGCCTAAGAATGAGTAAAAATCTGACACAGGGAAATAACCTGCCTCTGGCTCAAAACTGGCTAACAACAGGGTGCAATTTGCAGAGTCTCTTGAGGCTCTAGAAGCTCCAAATAGCTTGCCATTTCATTCCCTGAGTGATCATCATCCCCTACTAATCCTTTGTGTTTAATGGGAGTTACTTTGTCAGATCTTTTCTCTCTGAGACAGCAAGAACGCATGACTGAGTGTTAGGAGAATGGCCGTGTGGCTGAGGTGAACTAGAGCACAGGCATTCAGAATTGTGGGCTGAGACTTCTTGTGTGGACGCCCACAGAGGACTAGTCTAGCTGAAGTTTTAGGCCACAGTATGAGGGTCCTGAGAGCCTTCCTGTGGGGAGAAATTGTCACCAGAAGAGAGCAAGCACTGGCAAGCATCGGTGTCTGACTGACATGCCACCTCCCCAGACACTATGCGTTGGTCTTCATTTCCATTAAATCACACACACACACACACACACACACACACACACACACACACACACACACACACACACACACATTCCTTTTCATTTTTTGATATAATTTCACAACGTAATATCCTCTGAGATAAGAAAGTGAAGCTGAAATGGTCACAACAGGTGGCTTAAGAAAATCTGAGAACACAGGTGTTTTCTTCAAAAACCAGAGAAAAAGCAAAGCATGTGATGAATATTAAGGGTATTAGTGAGGAAAAAGTAAGCACAGTACTGAGCAACCTGGCTTCTTTAATCTGTTCTTAGTGTGTACGTGCGTTAGTACTGCTACATTGTGGGGTGTCACTTCTCTATTACTGTCATTACTCAGATGGCAATCACCCTTTCAGCTGTGAATTTTTTATATATAATGCACCATTCTTATTTGGAAACTTTTTTCCTGTTTACTTCTTTGGTTTTCCTGAATCACTGTGTATAATTTGCCTGGAAATTTATTGTTTTAGAAGGGGGAAAATCGTATTTGCATCAATACAGGGACTCTTTTTGAAAAAAATATTTTTTCCTTGACAGAAAAATAAAGCAGAGTCAACACTAATATGGAATTAGAAGTCAGGTCTAAATGATAGCCATATGTTATATAAGAGTGAAATTTGTATCCTGAGAAATTCAGTATAAATCACAGGAGCTCTGGGGAAGTGATTGGCTGTTTTCTAAGCATGAGTGCACAGTTGCTTGGTTGAGCTGTAGTGGATAATTAATTCACAATTTGAAGCACACCAGACAACCCCTAGCTGTACCCTCAATTCCATGTTGTAACAGTTTTCATCTTTACATACATGCACACATGGAGGCACTCACCTGCATGGACACATGCACATATGCCCCTTGAATGACCCTACTGAATTATCTCTGTACAGCTCCCTTGATAATGATGAAGCTGATATCAGGACAATAATACCAATTCAAACCCATAAAGGTCTTCATGGAGAGGGTTTGTTTAAGGCTTATTTTATTTCCTACCCCCCCAAAGTATTAATATCTCCACAAGACACAGAGTACTTTGCTTTCAAAGGAAAAGAAAAAGTTGCCATCAATCTTTCAAAACGCTGCTTCCGTGCAAGACCCAAGAAAGGCCAGGAAAACCCATCAACAGCAAACACTCTTTGTTTTACTCCTCTGCACTGACATACCTTCTGCCAGAGTTTCTTTTTCCACTTAGACACCAAGTATACTTTCTTAGACAGGGCTCTGAGGACAGTCTGGAGAAATACTGAAGGCGTCACCACAATGGTGACAACTCCAATTAGGAACAGCCGAGGGGATTAAGCCGGGGCAAACTTATTTAATGTCACGATCTTACCTTCTCCTGGCCTTTCCAGGCTAGAGTCCGGTTACTGTGCACTAAGAAAGAAACAAACAGAAAGCAGTATTACTTCTTACAAACCACATAAGCAAATGTTCCTTGAGTCCTCGAGAGCTCTTGGGCTTATCTCTCCGTTTTAATTGTGATAGTAAAACAATAAAAATGGGATTTAATTTTAACTAACATTGGTCAGTCCGAGGCAGTAAGTAAAGATGATGAGGTAGAAAAATATTAATCCAGGTTGGTTATTTAACATCTGCCCGAGTGTGAGGAGAACAGTGTTGAAGGCGCAAGACAATGAAACTTCTGGGTTATGCTTTGGTCTATCGCCGCTTGCTCCTTGTGGTTTTCACTGTGTTGCTTTTCCTGCCACTTCCTCTCGTCATCCGCACCAAGGTAAGGAAGCCTGAAGCACGGACTGCCACGCCTCTTGGCCTATAGGTTGTCCTTCAGTGTTGCTGATGGTCTGGCTCAAAGCTGAACGAACTGCTTTCTGCTTGCCTGTATATTGTACTTCGTCTGTTTCCTTCTCTTTCTAGTAGTTAGTCTTATTTGCTTCTCAGCATTGTTAACTGGAATAATGAAACATAATAACCAGTGAGAAATCCTTCTCTACCTGTCAACTAGACCAAAGGAAGAACAAAAGAAACACAACCTTTTAGGTCTGATCTTTCAAGTTAACGGCCTGTAGGGAGCACCATGGACAACACTCTTTTCCTCTGGGAAAAAGCAATAATATATCTGTGCACAAAGGACTAACAGGGATGCCCAGCCTTGCAACATTGTCACATGATGATGTTGCCATCTACAAATTTGCTGTGCTGTACTCACAGTTACTCACAGGAGGCTTGTGGGAAACAGGTGAGACAGCCACGGGCAGAACAAAATCCCAGTGTGGGGTCTAGAGATACCTACAGAGCTGTCATCTCTAGGGCTTAGAGTCAGCCAAAAAACTTCCCAGAAATTTAATTTCCTCCTGGAATAGAGACATAAAAAATGTGAAAGGTTTTTTTTTCCAGGTTAATCAGAAAATGTAATAAATCATAGTTCCATCATTTCAGATTTTAGTGTACTTACTTTGGTGTGTTTATGAATATCTTTCAGTTTGCTTTTGAAAACAATCAGTCTATTGAATCCAGAATATTAAGCTCAATAATTTCCCATGTTTTGGTGACGTGATCTGAATAGCAAGCACATAGTGAGCACCTTCTCTGTGCCAGCCACAAGTGGGATTTGCTGGTGGGAGAACAGATGTTGGAGGCAGGCTCTCAGTTTGAGATGCCAGATTTAGCATTTACAGGCTGTGTGACCTGAGCAACTTACATAACCTCTCAGTGCTTCCGTTCTCTCCTAGGAGAGGGAGCATAGCAGGCTTGTTGTGAGGGGTAAAGGAGTAAACGCTCATCAAACAGCCAGCAGGGGCCTGCAAATCGGCCTCCATGTGCTGCCTGACCTGCTAGGGCAATGCTTACCCTCCCTGGATGTGCAGTCCCTGAGCTCAGTAGAAGAGAACCTAGCTGCCGCTCCTCTCTCATGAGTCCTAGCGGATCAGTAACATAGAATAAGTAATTACTGTACATTGGCACCCTAGCTTCCTTCAGAAGCCATAGCCACCAATCCGGAAACCTCCGAAGGAAATTCACGTGCAGTAATTGAATATTCATACCCAGCCAAGGTCCTCTCTACCTGCACAGCTGCCAAGGGGCCCTTTCCTCCTCACTGCTGCGGCGTGTCTTCAGCCAGGTGGGATCTTCCCACCGCAGCTGCCTACACTCAGTTCCCACCCATGAGACTAGGCAGCTGTGTGTCCCTGCTGCAAAGCCAGATAACAGAACTGACTCACACAGGCGGGTTGCTTGTTTAGCTCCTCCTCTCTCCATGTGCAGGCCTTGTCTTCCGTCTACTATGCATAGTGACCTCTTTATTAGCCCCCCGCCCCCCCATCTCCGGATCGCACAAATTTGCAGATGTGTCAGAATCTTCCCATGGGCACATTTTGATTTACCTGCAAGTGCTCACCGTATTTCAACGACTCTGCCTTAGTCTCAACACAGGCCCTTACTTATTGCAGAGAACACAGGAAATTAAACTAAAGCCCGTCTTCTGCCGTGACTACATATCGTCTCCGTTGCTCCTCTGACGTACACATGCATCACACTCTAATCACCATCCCTAATTTTAGGGGAAATAAACATAAGCCCACTGAGAAAGAAGACAAATACATAAATAAAAAGCAATAATGTGAGTTCATAATTCACGCTAACCAGAAAGTGTATTATTGCTAGGAAATGAACTCTGATTTTTCTTTGCTAAGCAATGCACTCAGTGAGTTTTGTTTTCCAAACATGGAATGGTAAAAGTATATTATGTCTATATACCAGCCCAAGTACATTGAGTGCAAAGTATCAAGTTGTACTCATGAATGTGTTCTGCTTTGGTTTCATTGTAATCAACTCATTTGTTAAAATTCAATTAATGCTAATGAGAGAAACTTTTCCTAACCCCATAACAGAACTTCTTTCTTTTTTTTTCCTATTTTTTTTTCTTTTCTTCTTTCTTTTTTTTCTCTCTCTCTCTCTCTTTTTTTTTTTTTTTTGGTGGCAATTTTGAATAGATTTTTTTTTATCATTAATCAGCTACTAACTAAACTTAAAAGAACATTGTTTAACTCTTTCAATGAAGGCAGAAAAGAAGGTACAATATTCAATATTTGATAGAGGCTTACCAGGACACACATCAATCAACTGTTAACATTTTTGTTACTGAAGTGGGGGGGTGCAGTTATAGATACAGTGCTAAGCTAACAGAAGAATTCACACAAAACGAAAGGTCAAAACTTGTGACATAGAACCAACAAGCCAGGGATCACTGGCTGGGTTTTCATGCTTTCACTGGTTAGAGGTGCTCTTAGAGACTGGCCTGGCTTCCTATCTTAATTCCTTCTCCAGCTAGGAAAGCATCGTCAACAAAGAGGTCCTCAGAGGATTTTTGAGCACTGTTAAGAGGGGAGGAGAAAGGATATCTGCACAGTGCACTCCTCCTTTCTTCCAGGCATTCTGCCAAATGCGTTGCCCAAATCGCTATATTTAACCTCCTAATAAGCCAATAGATGGTGGCTGGCGTACCAGAATTCTCATTTTACATTTGAAGGAATCCGTGCTCAGAGACACTGAGTGCAACAAAGGCCAAGAAACTTGTTTTGACTTGGGTTTTGTCAGAACTCGGAATTCCTGTGTTAACAGTTGTTTTAGGCTTTTCTCACTTTTGTGTTTTTAAGGGGCTATTCCCTGTGGATTGTTAATCATTCATCAACAACTCAGGCAGCTCCCTATAGGATAATGCGCCCAATAGCTCAAAGAGCAAAGGAGGCTTAGCCTAACCATTTCTTTAATTAGCACCATGCTGCTTAGAGTCTTCAGGTAGAAAACGGCATTGATTCCCGACACTGGGGAAAGGCCTTTTGGGAAATGAAGCAATGAGCTGGGTGTGTGCCGTGTCCTGACGTCACAGAGTCCCAGCTGCACCACATGGTCACGTCTGCTTGACCGGTTATGATGACCCTTTCTCCTCCAGCGCTCCCTGTGAGTCGTGGCACCGGGTTGGTAACTCCACACCATGTTGTTGACTGGGAGCTTGGGCCCATGGTTTTCAGTGCTTTCACGTGAGGGGTGTGTTAGAAGGAGACTGTGCCCTTCTCTTGAAGCCTCTGGACACAAGTCAAATACAAGGCCAGATGTCATTATTACCAGTTAGTTATCACTATTAATCAGTTACTCAAAATTTCACAATAAAAAAATAGAACGAGAAACCAGTAAGGAGCTTCCTGTAGTCTGGTTGCTTGTGTCTCCAAACAACACTTGTCTGCGTCCATTGTGTGACCAGCACTATTAATTACATCTGACTGTCGTCGGCATGTGCATCCACCCATGGTGGTTACGGTCAGTCCACAGCACTGCTGCCCATGAGCCTTCACTAGGTGACAACTTATACCTTCTGGTGACTCTGAAATATCAGAAATACTTTTATGTCCTCACCTAGACACAAAGGTACTCTGATTTCTTCCCCACGTAGTAGTTACTGATCAGTAAACAAGCTTTTAATGCAATTACTGTTTATTCGAATTAAATAATCACAGTGAATTTTTCTTACTTCAAAGCAGAAATTCCCTAAATTTTCCCATACAGAAGACTGTTAATGAGGGCCTAGGCAGTATGCCACAGTTTCATTTATATCTTCTATGTAACTGAGTTTGTTTATTACTATTTCTAGCAATTTGTTAATTTTAATCTTTTCAGTGTGTGCTCAGTTTTATTTTCATTCTTAATTGTTATACAGTATATTGGCCTTTCTTGGTATTACTGTTTATGAAACAAAAGAGATAAAAAAAAGAAGACCAGCTAAGGTCAGTGCTGTGCTTGGTTGTTATCCATGAAATCTCGAGTTCAAGGCCCAGCATTGCGTAAAGTAGGTGTGGCAGTCCATGCCTATAATCTTAGCTACTTCAGAAGTGGAGGTAGAAGGACCAGAGGTCAAGGTAATGCCAGCCTGGGCTTCATTAGAAACTGTTTCTATTAAAAGTAAATAAACAAGTTTTGGTTGTTTGAGAAGCAGTAGGAAACCTGAGCAATCATATATCCTCCTGTTGGGTGTGTTTCTCCCAAGTGCGTCTCCCTTCATCGATCTGAGGCACTTGCTGGGAGACCTTTTCACAATAAAGAGACAGGGGGAGGAATCCTATGGGTACTGAGAAACATTCACTAGTTGATGGATTGTAAAATCCCAACTGCGTTTCAGTTTTCTCTTTGGTACTTCTGACTTTTTTGAAAAATATCTTACATCAAGATGGCCTCCAAGGGAGAAGAGAGAGGAAGAGTCAAGATCCAAGTACAAGGGCCAAATTTGTGTCCTCTCCGATGCTTTTCCCTGTCTTTCACCCTACATTTCCCTGTCTTTGCATCTACATTTTCCTCTGTCCACCAATCTTCCTCTCAGCCTCCATTCTCACCATACTTTCCTTGAGACAATATTCATCTCCATTTTTCATATGCATCTTTCCATACCCCTTCTTCCAACAAACAAACTAAAACAACCCTTACCAGAGTGCTGATTTCAAAATACCAGCTTGAGTCAGTCATGACCACCAGGCAAACATCTTTTACACTGATGGAAAATTTCAACTTGAACATGTGTCCCAATAACCTCCTGTATCTCTCTTCCACCCTCACTGTTCGCAGTCCCTGGAGTACCAGCGACTATCCCTGACCCGCTTTCTGCTCTCTGCTTCCTGGAATGCCCTCCCCCTTTGTCCTTCCCTCCCTGAAAAGAGAGGTGCAGACTGAGAATCATTATGGCAGTTCTTGTTTCATCACACATACGTGGGCACCACTGTAGTGTGTTCTGGGGGAGGGGGGGTTATCTTCACCTGCCTCTACAGACTGTAAGTGCCGTAAGAGTTTCAGGCAGATTGTTAGCCTGTGGCCTCTAGCCTCAAATACAGGGCTTGTCACACAGAGAGTAGGTGACTGTGTCAAGTAAGTAAATAGGCTTTTCTCATGAGGCAGAAGGATATGGAATTCCTATGACCTATAAGGTGAAAGAAGGTGATTGAACAAGAGACGTTCTAATACAGAGAAAGGAGTAATGGCGAGACAGAGTAAGAACATGGGTGTAGCAGGGAGGTGCCTGGCCCACAAAGCTCATGTTTTCCTTCTATGATAGGATTCTGTACCTTGCTTGGTTAACATGACAAATGTAACAGCTCATAATAATAAGCTCCATAGTAATTATTGGAAATAATCAATATCTTCATTCTGTAGTTGAGCAAATTCAGGTTTAAAGATTACCCAAAGTCATAGGACATGTGAATCGAACAACTGGGTTGGAACACAAAATGTCTGACTCCCAAACCCAGAGGGCAGTGCTCTGTTGTATTTTTCACTTTTAACCTAGCACATAAGGTATTAGAAATTCCCAAGCCCACAGAGCGCAATTCTATTTTGTATTGTGTTTTTTAATTTTTAAATTAGCATACAAGTTATAAGAAACAGGTTTGAATTTTCTTCTACCCAAAACACACTTTGTTAGGAAATGGCATTGCTTATGAATGGTGTTTCTGTCAGATCTTGGAAAGGTATGTTCATTTTGACTTAAGCCACTGCTTTCACATTTGAAATCACATGAGTGTTTACTGAGATGCAGGTTCTTGAGGCTTGTACCTGTTGCACTGGGATCTTGCTCCATGATGGACTCTTTTTTTGTTTTGTTTTGTTTTGTTTTTTAAATTTATTTTTTTAATTTTTAAAAAATTTTATTAATTTATTCAAATTACAACTCAATTGTTATCCCATGACTTGTATCCTCCCATTCCTCCCTCCCTCCCTCCCGCTTTCACCCTATTCCCCTCTCCTAGGTCTATGACTGAGGGGGACCTCTTCCCCCACTATATGGTCATAGGCTATCAAGTAGCCTGCTTATTCTTTCTTTGAGTGCCACCAGGCCTCCCCACCAAGAGGAGGTGGTCAAATATGGAGCACCAGAGTTCATGTCAGAGTCAGTCCCTGGTCTCCACATAACTGTGGAGAATGTCCTGTCCATTGGCTAGACCAGAGTAGGGGTTCGGTATTTACTATTATATTGTCCTTGGTTAGTGCAATAGTTTGAACAGAGCCTCCCCCGTGATCCACCCATCATGATATTCTTCCTGTAGGTTTCTAGGACCCTCTGGGTCCATCTGGAAACAACCTAAATGCCCCTCAGTTAAAGAATGGATAAAGAAACTGTAGTACATTTACACTATGGAATACTACTCAGCTATTAAAAACAAGGAAACCTCGAAATCTGTGGACAAATGGATGGGACTAGAGATGATCATACTGAGTGAGTTAACCCAGAAGCAGAAAGCCTCACATGGTATATATTCACTTATAATTGGGCACTAGCCCAAGAGGCATGTTCCATGAAAGTCTTCACTTACCAAGAGATTGGGATAGATGTGAGGACATCCTACTGAGACTCTAGGTAAGAGAAATATAGGAGATGGGGAAATGACAGACTCTTGATGTATCAGGAAATACAGGTTGGACGCTTCAAGCTTCTGAGGTATGTGAGCACTGGCCACATTCCAATCCCCTAGATAATTCAGATAAGTTTTGTAAGAGATTTTGACATGCTACCCTTGGCCCATTTCCTCCTCTAGAAAGTGAAAAGGTACCTCTTTAAGAACTGTTAAATACTGTCTATAGAGCATCTGTTCTATGTTCACCTGAGGGTCTTCTGTAAAATCTCGACTTCTGGGCATGTTTAGCAAAATCCTCGGGTGACTGATGATGTTATTTCATGGGTTGCATCCTAATGCATAGAATGCAGAACTATGGTTATTTCTAATTCAGTGGTGTGTGTGTGGCGGGGGGGAGGTTGGTGTGAGATAAAAGCCATGCCTCTAGAGTGCTAGCTAGACACTGAGGTTGTTGAGTGAAAAGGGGTGTTAAAAATATCCCCAATACCTGGCATAGTAGAGCTGCCAGGTGGCTGTCTCTGCTACCCATCTTAAAGTCTAAAATCTAACTAGAGATGCTAACTATTATTCCTTGATCCTATGGCTGAGCGCTATACTTTCCATGTTCAAAGACAGGGATCTTTTAAAATATATCAAGCTTTGCGGTTAGTATGGACTGAGCCTTGATCAATAGCCACTGTGGTGTGACAGGCGTCTCAGAAGCCAAGCAAAATTCCTGCAGGTTCTGCCAGGTTACCATGCTTTCCTTATAGCACGCAGACTTAGAGAGCACACTCTTTTCCTCCTTTTTTTTTTTTATGTGCAATGTGCTCTCCTTGGAAATAAATTGGTCTGTTTTCTTTAAGTTCTTGATGGGAAGAGAAATACTCTCTTACCCACATTAGGGACCCTGCCATCAGCCAAGGCACTCCCCAGTACCAGTCAGTACGCCATTAAAAAGGGAAGAAATGAAAAATAAAACCCTATATTTTAAAACAGAATTTATATTTCAATTCCATCTAGAACTATCATTTAAAAGAGACCCAAGGTGATTTTTAAACTCATTAGCCACATGTCCCAAGGCAACATGACAGAAATTTGTGAAAGCGAAACAAATACCCAAATTTGCTTATCATAACTTCATTTGCTGAGTACGTCAAGACAGGACTAAGACACTTCTTTTAAATCCAGTAGGGGAACAGGAGAATGTCAGCTATGAGGACTTCACCTTTGCACAAAAAATATTTTGGCTATAATTGTTTTGGTTAGAGAGATGGGGACTCTGGGCCGGGGAATAATGACATTGTCTCAGATGGGGGAGAGTACAGTATCCAGGACCAAGCCAGCAAAAAAGAGAAAAAGATGAGAGACAAGGCAAAGGGATGGAGGTTTCTGGAGTCAAATTTAGCTCAACACCAGAAACTAAGGACTGAAGAGAGATATTCTTAAATTCGTGAAAGACAAAAAGAGAAAGACTGGCTATTGCTTCTGGTCCATTGGAGGCAGGCACTTCCAGTTCCCCAGGCCAGAAGGAACCGCACACCACCTCCCTTATTTAGTCAGATGTCCCATTTGGTCATCTTGGCAGGATTAGGACTCTCAGCTGACAGAATCTTACCTAAGGAGGTACATGTGAATCTTCTAGAGCAGGAAGATAGTGTGGAAAGAGAAAACATACGTATAAAATAATTGTGACGTTCCTTCTGTATGTATGAGGACTTCAGGGTTGACCATTTTGGGGGACAACCTTCCCCTGGGAAGACTATTTCTCAGGCTCTCAGTGCTCTTTAGTTGCCTGCAATCATTACCCAGGGTTGAAACACCATGGTCTTTTCCCCTTTTCATGTTAACATGTCAATTGGTGTCATCACCACGTTGAGGAGACTTCATGGATGTAGCTTCTCTGACATTTCTAGGAGACAAAAACCTCACAGCAAACTTCCTGCTTCGCTGTTTCTCACAATCTTTTCACCCCTTCTGCTATGATCTCTGAGGCTTTGGTACAAGAATTGAGTTCTAGCCAGATAAGCTGCGGGTTTACTAACATATCTTGGAATGCATATGTATATACATATGTTTGTGTATATATGCAACAAAAGTAAAGAAATAGAGGCCATGAAGTTGAAATATAACAAATTGTTGTAGGGGAGGTATGGCAAAAGGGTTGGGAAGAGGAATGGGAAAGAGAAAACAATTATATTTCAATTTAAACCTATATAAGATAGATAATAAAACAACTACTACTCAGGATGCTTTTGAAAACCTCAAAAAATGATTACAATAATCAAGACTGCAGAAATCAACACACAGGTGAAAACATCCTAAATGCAATGAAAACAATCAGGAAACCAGCAACATAGAAAAGAACACACACATACATATGGAGAGATATCATTTTTGAAAACTGAGGTATAAGCAAGACTAGATGACTGTTAAAAATTCCTAGATAGATATTTTAGACATGGATAAAGATAGTCATGGAAATTAAAAACAAAACAAAAAACATTTAAAGAGTCAGAAATGTGCTGGGGGTTTGGAGTAGTCCTAGGTAATCAATTTCTTCAGGGGAAACATCTCTCTCTCTCTCTCTCTCTCTCTCTCTCTCTCTCTCTCTCTCTCTCTTTGGTTAAATTCAGCTTTCTTCTAGGATGAATCTTATATATGAACTAACACAAGCAATTTACTGTGAGAACATCCTAGATGGATAAGATGAATAACAGGGCCACACCAAGGCACGCTCGGGTATAGCCAGGAGGCACACAGGTTCCGAAGGTGACTACTGGGAGAGTATTTTCCCTTCCAGTGCCTCAGTAAGCTGGGGTACTTTACCAGAAGTCATTTTATACAGGGAGTTTAAGGTCCTCTTGTGAGGGTAAGCTTTGTTCTAACTGTGCTGTGTTTGCCTTGGCTCTTGCTAATCTCTCTGCTGGTTTGCAGCAAGATTGGTAGTAAAATGTCAGGTATTAACATCCTTACATGTATTTGAATTGGCCTCGTGTCCATCATTAACTTTAGATTTCCTTAAGGTGTTCTTACACTCTACACCCTGACCTTCAAAGGCCAATCCTCCAGTCTTCCGGCACTTCAAAATGTATCCCAGTGGTCTGCCAAATAGTAAAGAACAGACCTTCCACTGGAAGGCGAGGAGACCTTGCACCAAGGGCTCTAAGTAAGAGTGTTAAATGTCCTGGGGGCAATAGCATCAATCAGGACATGGAAGAGAGGCACTGTGGATTGGATAGCTTTGGTCTAGATTTCTTAAGTATCTGGCAAGTATTGACCCATCAATAGCGAGATGCAAACTCAAGGAACAAGATCCTTTCAGAATGTCAAAACATAGAACATTTAAAAACTAAAAGTAAAACTATGACCCCAACAGCTCATGAGAAGGCAGTGAAGATCTCAAGAGCCTTGGATGTCAACTGTCGTAGCAGATTCCTTTACCATGATTATTTTGGCTTCCAAAAGTTATCTTTTTCTGACATAAGAAACATCTATTACCCCCAATGATTAGGATCTCCCTAATGGCCACCACAAGTGTCCTACCACTCTTCTATTGAAGGAGAGCAGAAGAGTAAATAGTGGGAACACTGGCTGCACACATATAAGGGAATTCAAGAAGAGGGTAGGGCAGCACTGGGTTGGCTAAATGGGAATTGCTAGAAATAGGCCACCATGGTCATTCAGGACTGGTCAGATGACAGGATGCTCAGGAAGCCAGAATAGAGGCTATGGTCAGAATTAGGGTCTCTTATAGATCAGGGCACTATATTCTAGTGCTAGTAAGAGAACAGTCTGGTGGGGCTAAACTACATAACTGCCAGGGAGAGCAAAGTAGGTTTGCTATGCAGCCAGGCAGTTAGAGAACATGAGAGTTAGTTTTGGCTCAACTGTGGATCCCAAGCAGGCACCAGTGGTGATGGATGGTTGGTTAACAGGCGCTAAGCAAGTGTTTGGGTTGGGACATGGGTTGACTGTGACTTTCTGGGGGCTCAGATGTTGGAAGGTTAGCCCCAATGTGATAGCACTAAGAGGTGATGACACTTTCAAGAGGTGGAGACTATACAAGGTTGGAGCCTTCTGAATGGACTACTACTACTAATTCCTCTGGGGTCCCTACTAGTTCCCATAGAGTGGGTTGGAGAGAGAGAGAGAGAGAGAGAGAGAGAGAGAGAGACCTAGACAGACACAAGGCTGTGTCCTTCTTAGTGCCTGCTTCCTTATTTGGCCATGTTATCTCCCTTCACAAGTACTTTCTTCAATGCTCATGAGAGCCAGAAATGACCACCCAGTCTTGAATATTTCCATTATAACAGTGGAAAACAGAACACACAAACTGTAGATCAGTGGGAGAAGTACAAGAAGGCCTGGAAACTGTGATTCAAATTTTTATTTTTCAAGTAGAGCTCAATCCTGTTAAGGCAAGTTTGATAAAAAATAAAGTGATTTACCATATAGATCAGAAACCTTGTTGAAACGCCATAGAAATGAAAAGAATGATAATATCATAAGAAACAATATTGTTGCAGGAAAAGTAGCAATAGGGAAGGGGTTGGAATTGTTTTGCATTATTGTACCAACAACAATACTGTACAACTTATACAAATAATAAATATAGTGGAATATACAAAATTAATATAACTATCTTTTTGGAAAATGGAAATAGCTAATAAAGTTTAAATGGACTCTTCAGCCAAGAAATGTTGCTACTTGTTTTCTGTTTTAGGACTGAAAATCCTTTTCCTGTATCCATATGGAAGTGAGCTACAAAGATGTTCACAGTCAAATAGTGTTGAAAAATTAAGAAGGGTTAGAAAGCTGTACAGACAGATGCTAATGTATTCTTTAACAAGGAAAATGTGACCCACTTAGAATGAATTTAACAACATTTACACATATAGCAGCATGATGCACTTGCAATGTAAAATACTGAGTGAAATAGCCACAAGTGATGCATTAGTGAAGCATGCTTTAATTTTAAAAGTGCCTGATGAGGTTGGGGAGGTGGCTCAGTGGCTTTACTGTTCACCGAACAAGCATGAATATCTGAGTTTGCGTCTGCAGCCCTCATGTGAAAGCCAGGGGCAGTGGTGTGTCCTTGTAACCCCGGGAGGTAGAGACAGGAGGATGCCAAGGGTCCCTGGCCAGTCAGCCTAGCTCTGGATTCACTAAGAGCCTTTCAAAAAATAGGGAAGAGAAGTGGTTGAGAAAGACATTCTAATGTGAATTTTTTTTTTTTACCACCAAGCATGCCTGCACAGGCAAGGGCACCCATATACAACTGTGGCACATGCAGACACCACAAAGAGAAGAAAACATGGCTATTAAAATATTAATGGCCTCTATATAACAAAAAAAATCACAAAAACACAGATGGAAAGAGACAAACTACATGCCAGACAGAGGCAGATCTGGGAGTGAGTACAGGGACAGAACACGGGGGAGTGACTGGCTGGCTTGTTTTTTTGTTTGTTTGTTTTTGTTTTTGTTTTTTCACAGAAACATTTTATATCTTTTAAAAACATATGGTAATTGTAGCCGAATATACATATTTGTTCATTATGTTAAAGTAAAAAATTGTAACTGTTATATAGTGTTTCTAACTGTCCTAAATATTTTAGAAATGTGAAGGCTCTTTTAACAACAGACCACTCCAAAGCTTTAGCAGCATGGTGCTTTCAATGTAAAGGAACAGTGTCTTCCTATAGCATCTCCCTTACACTTAGTGCAAGGGAACCTTCCCACGGTAGGGAAAGGTAGGAAAGGTAGGAAGAGGTAGGAAAGGTAGGAAAGGTAGCAAAGGTAGGAAAGGTAGGAAAAGGTAGGAAAGGTAGGAAAAGGTAGGAAAAATGCTCAAGAGTGGCCACGAGCTCCAGCGCGCACAGGCAGGCATCTTACATTAAGGGACAGTGCATGCCCTCCATCTCAATAACTATATAATAAACAGTCTCCTCTACCTGAACCAGTGCCTTGTTTCCCAAGACAAATGGTGCACATTCTTAGGGAACTTAGAACATCTAGAGACTTTTGAACTCCTTGGTGGCATTTTCAGTCCTGAGGAAGTTCATGAGGTTTTTGTTTGTTTGTTTGTTTTTGTTTTTGTGTTCTCTTCCTCCCTTCCTCTTTTCACTCCTTCTCTGCCTTCATTTTGCTCACTTCCGTATGGCATTTTGAAAACGGCCTCACAAAATTTAAAAACATTTTGTGAAGTCTGTGATAGTCATACTTCCAAATAGATTCTTCCTATATTTTCTGTCATAACAAACAAGATAAAAATAGCTATTACTCTGGTTTCTGTCTCTCTCTTCACAAATTTATAATACTAAAGAATATTTTCTAACTCTGTAATAGGATTTGGGTTAGAACGCTTGCTTGCCTTGGTTGCAGCTTATTATAACAGCATCACAAGCATTGCAAACTTCTACCAGACTTTGGAGAGTGGACTTGAGATGAGAAAAAATAATTCCCTCACCCTACCGCGACAAGGGTAACTCTGTTTTCTTCTTTTCTGGACCTTCAGTTTCCTTCAAGAATGGGAAATTCCTACAAATTATAGCAAGTTAGATTACAAAGATAACAAAAATATGGTTCAATTATAATCCCATGAATTACTCACATGGAAAAGTTTATGTTCAAACATCATTTTGACAAACTTCAAGAATGAGACATAATTTTGAATTGCACATTGCAGGATTGTCAGACTTTCCAAACAGCTTACAAACCCAGATATTTCACATGGCAGAAGGGTACATTCCCTGAAAGCAAGATTCTGGACCAAGAGGTACATAAGAAGAAAAGACCGAATGATTGTGTGTCCCATAGCTTTCAGATCTTTACCCTAAAGAAAAATCACTTGGTCACCTTGAAAATGCTGGTCATGTTTCAGTATATCCAGGAACAGGCCTGGCATTCAACATTTCTTGCAAATTCCCAGATGATCCCAATGATGCTTGTGCACAGATTACTTGGGATATATGAAGAGAAAGCCAATGAGCAAATGTGATAACTCAAGGATAGAGAAACAAGAAAGAAACTCAAAACAAGTAGGAAATGGTTTGTTACTAGACATTCCACTCAAATGCTAATGAAAGCCAGGAAGGGAAGAAGATGAAGGAGTATGGAAGTTCTATGTGGAACTAGAAGGCAGCTGTCACTTTAAGGTATAAGCTCTCTAAGACTCTGGAGAATTAGTGCCCTGTACAATATAATACCAATGTTACCCAGTCTCTCAATTGTTAAGGTAAAGACATAAATTCACTGTATTTTAATATAAATTTATAAATTCCTACATATATATATATATAGAAAAAGAGCCATTGTCAGTCAAACAAATTGAATATGCTCCTTGGACTTTCAAGTACTTCAAATCATTAAGCAAGATAAAGTGCCCAGTATTTGAGTAGAAGTGCCTATAAAGAACCCCTTCAGGAGGCCCCGAGGCTGATGGGTAGACAAGCTAGACAAATGTCTTAAATTAGAGCTTGATGCTACGTGAGAAGCAAGGGTCATATCCGAACATCAAAATGGTCTAAGAAGATGACTTGTTTGTCTTGAGAGAGTCTTGCGATGTAGCTCTTGCTAGTCTTGTACATACTGTGTAGAACAGGCTAGTTTCCATCTCCTGGTGTTCCGCCCCCTTCCTCCTGCTTCAGTCTCCCAAATGCTGGGACCAAGAGTGTGTGCCGCCATGTCTGCCTCAAGAGGTGGCTTTACAAATAGAGAGTTGATGTCAGAAAGTATTGTAGCAAGTCTGATTGTAGAAATAAAAGTGATTAAATACAAAGTGAAGATCCTGAATTATCAAAAATATGAAAATAAAAACAAAGGAACGGAAAGGTACTGACTCAATTAAGTTAAGCTGCGTCAGTCACAAGGTGACAATCTTCCAGGAAAGGCAACCATTCGGCAGTTGAAATCTTGCTTGTTAGCCTGTCTCCAAAGCTTCCCTGAGTTGACTAGGGAAGTTAGGGTGAAATTTCAACCCAAGGCAGAAGTTAGAAGTGGCAACCAGAACTCACCAGTCTATTATGGCTTTTCTGTTCTTGTCTTTCCTTTTTTTTTTTTTCCCCTGATGCAGACCATTATACGTGGATGCTCCAATGTGTTTTTAGGGTGGACAGGCCTTTAATCTAGCTTTATGGACGAGAAGGAAGAAATCTAGTTGAGTTCTTAGAAAACAATCTGGTCCTGGAACAAGCTTGCCTCTAATGGGCTTGGATGGAGGCAGAGGGGAAGGTTTGAGGCATGGTGCAAAAACAACAGACAGTCTCAGGGGACTGGCTGCTCAGAATGGGGGAGCATGAAAGTTAGGGGGCCCGTGTTGTTGTTGAAACCTACCTTCTTCCAAGTATGTCAGAAAACATAAAGTTGTAAGGAAAAGTTTTGGGGCCATCTATGGGTTATCGTTAAAAGAAAACACACAGCTTTCTCTCCACACAGGCATTTTAAATTAAACCAGTGCCCACAGATTCTCTCTAGAGCTGTTAGAAAGATTCAGTCAAGGCTCGGCTTTATTTTGCTGTTTTATTGTTTGTCAAGACTACAGAGGCAGACTCTGTAAAAACTGTCAACATCAAAACACCTTTATTCTTTTTCCTTTAAAAATATAACACAATGAAGATATGGCAGAGCCTGGGCTTATTAAGAGCCTCTCAGATTCACTGACAGAGCAAGGGTGCTGGGAAGCAAAAGCCCAGCCCACAAAATCCAGCCTCATGCCAGAGAATACAGAGAGGAAAGCTGGATCTTGTATAGGCCTAGAGAAAAGACCTCATCAAAACTCAAGCCACAGTCTCAGTAAATTTCCAAATGCAGCCTAGAATTCTCGGGCAGCAAATATCAGGAGAACAAGAAACAGCAATATAGTGGATGACAACATTTATTGATTGCTGAGTACATTTCAGGTACCAAATTATACAAGTCACAGATGGTTATAAAATGTAACCACTTTCCTTAAGTGCCCTAAAACTGCGGTTTTAGACTAAACCAAACAACAGATTTCATTTACATTAAGGTTCACTCTCAGCCACCCTGTGTTGTCCACAGTAACTCAGTTTCTATCCTCAAAAAAGCAAGGCAGACACCTCTGCACCTCCAAGTTCGTGTGCTTAGAAGCTTGTTCTAAGACACACTACAGGAAGCCTAGGCTGATTTCCCACTTTTGGTTAGAAAATGTGCATGTGGGTCCCACCCAAGCAGGCACAATTAGAAGATAAAAGAGATACAATTAAACGTTGTGAGGAAATGTTGACAGCCTGCCTATTTCTGAAATCCAACAATACTCAGTACATTTGAGTAACCAAATGAGAGGAAAGACAGACATCTATGTACATTAGTTTGAGCACAGGAAATTGACTCCAGACGTCCTGTTTGTAAAGAAAATAGGGGAAATTTTCCAGATTTTCATTTTCATGTTTATTAACTTTCTGTCCAATCTCCCTAAAAACAACTATTTGGTGGCAACTTGAGGCAGAAGAATTCACAGCTCCTTCCCACTCAGCTCCAACTAGCAAAAGTGGTTATGATTTATAAGATGATTTCTGAAGGTCATTTTTTTAACCTTTATGCCTTGCCTTGGTTCTTTGCAGGAAGCACAATGTGCCTATGTCCTCTTTGTTGTCGCCATACTTTGGATCACAGAAGCTTTGCCCCTGTCAATCACAGCTCTACTGCCTGGCTTGATGTTTCCCATGTTTGGGATCCTGCCCTCCTCGCGTGTAAGTTCTTCCATTGCTGGTAAAACTCAATTACTTATTTTATGTGGTGACATCATTAGAGAAAAGTTGCCTTTAAAGGGAGCCATGATCTTGAGATAAGGCTTCTTTGTAAGCATTCTGGATTTTCAAGCACTCCTTCTCTGAGATTCTGGATGTTTGTCTGCCTTCAAGGAACAAACAGGTCTGAGCTTCTTTTTCTTTCTTTCTTTCTTTCTTTCTTTTATTTTTTTAGGTTATATGAGGTTTATTAAATGAACATTGGGGGGAGAAGGAAAGGGGGAGGGGTACCCCGGAAAGAGACAGAGACAGAGGAAGAAAGGAGAAGAGAGGAATAGTAAAGGGGGCGAGAGAGGGAGAGAGAGAGAGAGAGAGAGAGAGAGAGAGAGAGAGAGAGAGAGAGTGGAAAGGGTAGAGGAGAATGGTCTGAGCTTCTTGAGTCATGTGTGTTTGTAGAAGAAATGTGGGTCCATCTCTTGCTGACATTTCTAGCTCATGCCTTTTTCCCAACAAAAGGGGCCATTCAGTCACACCCTGAACAATCTGGTACTCTTCCTCAGAAGTTGAACTGATGGTGGAAAAAGTAAAAATTAAAAAAAAGAAACACTTTGTGTTTTTAATGAAGAAAAGGCTTCCTTCTCTGTTTCTCTCCCAGAAACCTCGTATTCCAAAAGATAAAGCCAAATTAACTTTCATGTGCACTTCTATTTTGTTCTTGCCGAGAGGAGTTTATTCATGCTGGGAGCTGATTTTTACCTTTATGCAGTCTAAGGGTGCCCATCTAAAGAAAATAAATTCAGTTTCCCCTTAAATACACAAAACACCTGGAAACCAGAACACTTATCTCTATTCAGCCTCCAGGTAGCGAGTAAATAACCGCCTAAAGTGGTTCCAACTGTAGAGCAGCAATGTTCTTAGGAACCCCTTCAATTTCAGGCGGACAGTGCAATCTGCCTTTCCTTCTGCCTTCTGCAGCTGTCTGGATGCTCACATCTTCTTAATATGGACTGAGAATTTTTTCTAACTAGTCCTGGTTCAGCTTCTGAGGACTCAGAAACCCCAAATGTAAGTTTCTTCAGTGGTCTAACGTGCCATGGAGTAGGGAAGACTTAACAGAGACAGTAACTATGGTGTAGCACTAACAATGCTAGTACCACTGTGACTGGCAGCACTTGTCCAGAAACCCTTTATTTTCAAAGGTGACAGCATCACCAGCCCTCGGGTGTAAGAGGTGGAAAAAGATTCTTCTGGGACAACTCTCACTGAAGGCAGGTGTCTCCTCCATTTTATGCCCTACAAATGACATAATTTCCTATCTTTCTGCTTGTAGGTCTCCAATAACACCCAAGGGGGGGGGTAGTTTTTATTTCTAAAGAGTTCATTTAGACCAAGTCTGACATTCAGTTACATTGACCCATGCAACTTTTACTTCATGTCTCTTCTGCAAATAAGCATCATAAGGGCAATAACATTTCTTGAATTTTAATATTAATGCAAACCCTATCTCCAGTCTTTATGATTTCTAGATTTTAATTCTTCTCTTTAAACTTACCACCTCCAACCATTCCCATCTTTTTTTTCTCATTCCAGAACTAACACTAGTTTGTCAACAGTACTTAAAACTAAGGCAGCTAATGATGTATCTATGTTTCCCATTGCTGTGATAACATATCCTGACAAGGGCAAACTAAAGAAGGAACGGTTTACATTGGCTCCCAGTTTGGATGTACAATCCCTCATTCAGGGGAAATGTTAGCTACAGAAATGTAAGACAGTAACATAGTGTCTGTAGTCAGGCAGCTAAGAGCAGTGAACACTAGTGTTCAGTGCAATTTCTCCTTTTTCATTCAGTCCAGGATAAGAGTCCATAGAAAGGTGTTGCCCACAGTAAGCAAATCTTCCTACTCCAGCTAACTCAGTGTAGATAATCCCTGTCAGGTATGTCTAGAGGCTAACATAATCTACAAAATTTCTCACTGGCATCTCCTCAGGCTTGCATCTCAGACGATGCTAGATCCCACCAAGTTGATAATAGTAACTGTCACAGTGGGTAAATGTAAAATCGGCTACCAAGCAGTACTCAATAAGTACTAGTTAATGTAACCAGAAGATTGACAAAAACAGGCTGTTTTAGAGACATCTGCTGTACTGCAAAATCAAATATATGCACTGTCTAAGAGGAACTGGAGCATACAGGAAGTCAGAACACTTGGTACTTTTAGTAGTCATGCCCTTCTTCTGTTTTGTGGTCCATTTTTCACAAAGGACAATTAGCCTTTAGCTAGTAAATATCCTACCAAAGCTAGTGGGGACAGATTTAGTCAGGAAGACATGAGTTGTGTATTTGATATTCATATCATCTGTAAGTGGAACATGAAGCTCCATAAGTCAGGGTTGAACAATCAAATAAAGTATGTGAAATAATGTTCAAATGATGATACACACCCATGAGTTTTCATATCAGCAGTTTTGAGAGTATTACCCTATCATTATACCCCATGTCAACAGTTTTGAATATCAAATCTATCACTGAAGAGGTATCTTCATCCAAGTGGAGAACACTAAACATATCGTCACCTTATTAATAATCTTATTTGCATACTTAAAAGCCAATGCTGAATAAACAAACCTTGCTATGCACATTACTGTTATTGAAAATACCCACAGCCATTGAGCTTTTATGCTGTTAAATTAAATCTAAGCTGCTAACTAGTTCAGTGTGGCCAATTTGATCTTCAGAACATAATATTATTATTACTATAGTTGAAAATACATTTACAGATAAAAATGAGAAAAAAATCTATGCACATATAGATGCTATGATACAGATTCACTCAGTTATTCAATAAATATTTATGTGGTAGCACCTGCCAGACACTTGGAAAACATTTATAAATAAAACTTGGGGAAATTTTTATGAATAAATATAATCAAATTTTAGTGTTTATTTTAGAAGAGTAGAGAGAGTAAACAGTATATTTGGTAAGTAGATGAGTTGAATAGTTTGTTAAAAATGTAATTAGTGGGACCTGGAGATGGTTCAGTAGTCAGTGAACTTGACATGCACACACACACACACACACACACACACACACACACACACACACACACGGGGAGGTGGGAGAGATAGGACGTTTACACAACTGCTAAGCTACAGATTCAGTGAGAGCCCCTGTCTCAGAAAATAAGCTGGGGAGTGACAGAGAAAGATGTGGATACCCACTTCTTGCCTCTACATATGCATGCTCAGGCGTAGTCATCTGCACACACGTGTGCACACATATGTCTATATCATATACTCGCCTACATAAAATAAATGTAACTTATAATAACTGGAAAATGCATAAAGTTAATGAAGATTAGTAGGGTTTTAGATAGATTTTATTTAGGCAGGGCTGTCTACTCTAATAAAAATTCACTATCAGGGCAAAACAATCTATTTACCTGAATAAAGATGAGGTACTGGAGCCGAGGAAGATAGCTATTAAGTACTGAGGAATGCCCACTTCTTAAGGGAGAAACACCCAGTACAAAGACCTTAAGCCAGGCCAATAGCTATAGTATGACTTACAGCCAAAGGATTTAGTGGGAAATCTACTGGAGATAGTGTCAGGGAAGGGCTGTGATAAGATGTGTCCTGGCCACGGCCAAAGAATGTCATGGCAAGCATTTACCAATTGAGGAAGTAGAAATTTAATGAAGAATTTTGAGCAAAAAAGTAACATGATAAATCTGTCTTCGATTTTCAAAGAACGGTTTGAGCTACTGTATTAAGAAACGAAGTGGAAAGGAGCCAGGCAAGCTACTACAAGCTAGGTGGAAACCTTGGTAACTCAGAACAGGGCTCTGACACATATGTAGACTATCCTACTGATAAAGTCTGAAAGAAAAAGCAACTAACTTCCTTTAGCCATTAGATATGTCATTCAGTTGAAAGATTTAAGGGTGCTGCCTAGGTTTTAGACTTGTCAAGTAGAAGGCTGGAGCTGCATCCCACCAAGATGGACTCAGGATGGAAGGAGCAGGCTGGCCATGCTTTAAGAGCTTAAGCATTAATTCAGTGCTAGGTGTGTACATGTGAAGTGCTTCTTGGGCATCTGAGTGAAGGTGTTGAGTATGCATACTGGGGATGGAGTGTGAGTATGTCTATCGCTTACCAGACACTCAGAGTTCCTGAGAGATGGGCTCATCTGGAGTTATTAGATGACAATCATCAGCAGACAGATGTTAGTTAAAGTCTATTACTTGAGTTCAGTTAGGAAAGTAATAGAAGACAGGCAACTGAAACAGAGGCTGGAGAGATGGCTCAGTGGTTAGGAGCACCAGCTGGTCTTCCTGAAGCCTCGGGGTCAATCCTCAGCACCTATAGGGCAGCTCACAACTGTCTGTGCCTCCTGTTCCAGAGTTTTTCACGTCATCACACAGACATACTTGCCGGAAAATCACCAATGTTGCCACTACCTTTTAGTCTTGTTTTTAATAGGGTTTCTTAATGCCTTTACCTCCTTTCCAACTCTCCAACCTTAGGTAGGAGAGAAAGAAAGTTAAAAGGGAAGAGGATGTAGCCCTCTTTAGACTTAGTTCTGGCCTGTTAGGGTCATTGGGTTCTTTGAGACAATACCAACCTGAGTCCTCAGGCTACTCAGCAGCCCAGCAGTCCAGGAGCCTTCTTCCTTTTCCCCTTCTCAGAGTGTTCCTGGAAACATCCCTTCTCTCTTGGAGTGTCCATCCTCTCTCTGAGCTTTGGTATTTATACTCTCCCAGAGTCCTCACAATCTCACTAATTCAGCTGGCAATGACCACGCCCCTCCCTGAGCCACAGGAGGCAATTGTCAGCTGTGGATAAACTAAAAGCATCTCCATATCCCACACTTGGGATTAAAACACAAACCTGTTTACAAGGCATAACAGTTTTTAAAGAACCCGAAACTTCCACTACACTCCAATGAACATTAAAGAAGGAAGGAAGAAAGGAAGGAAGGAAGAGAAAGAAGGAAAAGAAAGAAGGAAGATCAAAGTAGAATGTTAGACTCTGTAAGCTCCAGAGGTTGTTTTATTTGGAAATTAGAGTTCCACATTTTTTTTTTTTTCATTATTTGAGACTGGATTTTCCCACCCATTGTAGAATGACCTTGAATTCACAAGGTAACTCAGGCTGGCCTAAAATCTGCCTCCAGGGTGCTTAGATTACAGGTTTAAGTTTTTGCAAAACAAACAAACAAAAACCCACCAATAATAAAAACCAAACCAGGTTAATGAAAAGAGAAAGTGTTTGGCAAGGAGACCAGAAGAAAAGGGTTCTGAGATAAAAGGAAAACCAGAAAGGTGTGAAACCCTGAAATGCAAGTGAAGCAAATCCTTTACCGGTGAAGGAATTACCAGGATGTCAAATTTGCTAGTAAGTGAGTTAATATGAAGACCAGAAATGTGATCATTGAATTTAATAAAACAACTTAAATAAGTATTTCAAAAGATTTATTTATTTATTTATTTTGTTAACACTGCTCTACCTCTTGTACATCTGCAAGCCAGAAGAGGGCATCCCATTATAGATGGCTGTGAGCCACAATGTGGTTGCAGGCAATTGAATTCAGGACCTCTAGAAGAGCAGTTAGTGCTCTTAACAAGTGAGCCAGCTTTCTAGCCCTTAAATAAGTATTTTTAAGTGAACTATATAATCATATTAATTTTAGCCATAGAGGCATATCTTAAAGAAACATTCTTATTTAGCTCACAATGTGCAGAACCACCTTTTGTAATTTTTTTTTTATTTGTGCAAAGATTGCTCGGCTGATACATTATCTAACTCAGCAGGAACCCAGGTGTGCTGTTTGAAAAATTCCATATTTTTAGATGAAATCCATTTTGGGGGCCGGAATGTAACTATCTTGATCTTGTAAAGAGATGTTAAATCTCATGAATTTTACTTGACATACCCATTTTTCTCTTAAAATGGTTATATTTATCAGTGTCATTCCTAAATCACCAAGACTTCCTCCATTTGTTTGTTTATTTATTTATTTATTTATTTACTTAGTTACTTATTAAACAACCTCATGTATCCACTGCTGGCCTCAAGCCTCAAGCAAGGATGACCTTAACCTTTTTCTTTTCCTCTTGCTTCTACTTTCTGAGTGCAAGTCTGAGACTATCGGCACGCACCGGGCTCTGGGTCATTTGGTGCTGACATTAAAACCCTGGACTCTCTGCGTTCCTTCAGAAGTGCACATGCCAGAAAAGCACTCTAGCAGCTGGGCCACATCCCTGCTTCCCAAGAGTATCCTCTGCTGTTATCTTCTTGACGGTTAGGCTGCACACACATATTCTTCATCAAATATATATGATCTTTATGAAAAACTAAAGATTGTAGAATCTATAACAGCAAATGGAGAAGAGTTTAACCTCTGAATTTGCTTACAAAGTAGACCATACTTTGCTGGTAAGGGATTGGCAATCTATGGTTCTGAGTGCAAATCCATTTGGTACCTAATTTTCAAAGTGGAGTTTTATTGCAATGCAACATTGACCATTTATTTATAATATTGCCTTTGGTTCTTGCATGCCACTGATGAAGTTGAATGATTGTTATAGAAATCATGTAACTCAAAAAATATACAATATTTACTACCTATCTTTTTAAAAGTATGATAATCCCTCATGTAATTAAATATCTTGCTGGACATGGTGGTACATATCTTTAATCCCGGCACACCAGAGGCAGAGACTCTCTGTGAGTTTGAGGACAGAATTGTCTCTACAGTGAGTGCCAAGATAGCCAGAATTACATGGAGACCCTTCTCAACATCCCTCCACTCATACCCATAAAAGAACATCTCATAGCTATGGTATTCTTGTCTTTGGTCGCTTACTAGTGCAATAGTTTCCCCTCATTTTCTGGGGAAACATTTGAAGATACTCAGAGATGGCCCCAAATCTGCTGATAGAACCCTATTTGGACCATGAATTTTTCCTTTGTGAACTTCAGAGCTCTCACATATTTCCAGCGTTAATCTTCTCTTCTATATTCTATGCCCTGCTATCTTCCTTTGCTGGCAATTCAGCAAATAAATAGGTAGATAAAATAAGAATTACTTAACATAAGTACTTTGATACCACAGTAATCAATACGATAATCAAGAAGGCTACTAATGACTAACTTGCAGGTAATACATACATCGTGATTCCACAATTGACTGATATTCTGGCATGAACACAGAAAGATAGTGTGAGATTGCATTATGTAACTCTAAGAGGAGTTATTATTTTAAATTTATGAATTATTCATTCAAGCTTTTGAAACAAAAAAACAAAATTCTCTGAAGCTGGGAACTTACAAACAATTGAAATTTAATTGCTCAGGGTTCTGGAGGATGAAAATTAAAAGATCAAAATACCGGCAGAGAGGCTGGAGATGTTTCAGGAGCAAAGAGCACATGTTACTCTTATACATAATCAGCGTATGCTTCTGCAGACTTGCACTGGAGCACTCGTAACTGCCTGTAATCCTAGTTCTAGGGGATTCATCACCCTCTGCCAGCTTCCATATGTACTTACACACGTGCGCGCATGTACACACAAATAAAACAACGCGTGCGCGCATGTACACACAAATAAAACAACGCGTGCGCGCATGTACACACAAATAAAACAACGCGTGCGCGCATGTACACACAAATAAAACAAAAGTTTAACATAGCATTAGATTTGGTGTCTGTTAAGGGCTAACTTTCTGCCATACAGATATTGGCTGGATGTTTCATTCATGAAAGATGAAGGAGCTCCTTTTACCCTCTTTAATAAGTAGAACCAATAATAGTTTTAAGTAAAACTAAAAAAATAATTAAGAGCATTTTTCAAAACTCAAGTATTAGGTCTCGCAGATTAACTTCCCACATTTCCAAGGAAAAGCTGGTCACTTACTTTTTGAGTTTTAATTATGCCTTGAAGAAGTGTCTCGCATACACCTACAATGCCATCGTGCCTTCTCTGCTAACTTGTTTCTTTTCATTTAATAACTTTTGAGATTCTTGAACCTAGGGACTTGGCAATTAAGTATCTATTAGACACAAACTGTGTGGGCTATGTACATGCTTTGTTCATAACTACTTGATCAATATAGTTTATTCTATCTTCAAAATTATCTGGTCTAATAAAGAGGAGTTTAAATTTAAAAAATCCATACAATATACACTTATTTTTGTCATAGCACAGAGAAATACCATGCAGTCCAGCTTAAGGTCCCAGAGAAGGAATCGTTGGAGAATTAACATCTGTTTTAATCTATGAAGGAAGACTAGGCTATTCCAGCCTAAATTGGTAGCAAATATCTAATTATTTTTTGTGTTTGGGGAAATCTATATAGAGAAAGAAATTGGGTGAGGTGGTAAAAGATTGAGCTGGGAGATGAAATGAGCCTGAATTTTGATGGGTTATGTATGACAAATGGCGAATATAAAATTTGGTCTTAGATACCACAGAAGTAACTGAAAGGGCATAAAAAGGTCGATAGCATGACTAGAGTCACACTTTGGAAAAGTGACTAAAAGTGGTATTGGGTGGGTTAGAAAAAGAATGGTGGGGCCTTAATTAAACTAATCATGTATAAATAGAGAAGATTCAATATATTAAAAAGTAGAGAATGTAAAAAGAACAGCTACACATATTGGAAATTAAACAATAAACCTCAGATAAATCTGAAATTTGACTTAGGCAACAGAATAGACAAAGAGCTATTCTGCATTGAACAGAACAGGAGGAAGAAAGTGTTTGAAGGATACTTAGTTGGGAAGAGGGGTGTTATTTGACTTATTGGGCTTTTAGATGTTTGTGGGAACCAGCAATGTCTGTTAGGTTTACATGCTGGAACTTGGACTTCTGTGTCAGGATACAAAGAGCACGGTCTTGTACTCACTACTTATTCAGCAAGTCTGTAGCTGATCTCTACTACGTTAGATAGTGTGTACGTTAGTCACACGCAGACAGGAATTACATCTCTATGGTATGCCATTGGGTCTATAAAACAAGAAGAGCACTCATGGAACCTTCTAGAATACATACATTTGTGAGGACAGATTTAAACTATTTCAAAGTAGGCCAAGAACATTTTCTAGGAGAGAAAGGAAAAAACTACAGAGGGTGGGGGGAAGTTGTTTGCAGAAACAGACACACTAGAAAATCAGCATAATGAAACAGTTATGACAAACTATGGCACAGGGTTGGGGGCTGGGAGACTCAGGGCAGAAGAAGCATATCTGGAAGGTAGAAGCTGAGAAATCACTGTTCCCTTTATTTCTGCTTTAATTTATTAAATGTTACTTATGGTGTTCCTACTTTGTGCCAAGACACGGACACGTGATATCAGGGGAAAGACAGGGAACATGGCGTTAAGGAAGCAGTTGCATGATGTGGTAGTGAAAAGAAACAGGGCAGGTCAGAAAGATAGCAGGGCCTGCTGGGAAATCCCAGCTCACTGAAGACGTTGGTAGGGGAGGAAACTATAGCCATCTTTGTCTTTTGTCTCAGCTGAGAGCATCTCTGGCCCCGCAAACGGTTTCCACTTCTCGGCGCTGTAAAACTTTGAGTTCTTCTATTCTTGTTCTTCAAAAGGTGTAACCCGTTGTTGTGAACTTGTTAGCCCACTGTGCCTGGGAACACTGGAGTTTAAACCTCTATTCTGACGGTTCTTGCTGCCCACCTTCTAACCTGCCTTCTTTCTGCATTTCTTTTCAATTTCTACTGACCACTATTATATCTGCTTCTATGAAAGCATCTGTCTTCGTTTCCAACCTGTGAGAACTCACACATTTTGTCTCTCTGTTCCTGACTTAATTCCTTTACCTCATCTTCAGTGTGCCTATGTTGTCAGACAGTGACCTCACACCCTCTGCTCCTTTAACACTTTAGGATATAAGACAGATATATTCAAAGTTACAGTAATAAATTAAATAATAATATTATTTGTTATCACTGAATAACTATCAAATATAAAGAAATAATACACACTAGAATACATTTAAAAATCAGTGCTTTCCAAAGCATAAGGGAAGTATCTGTCTGTTTTAATCCCAAGGGATAGTATCAACTTCCATATTTTGCTGAAATCAAATCAGCCTTGTGACAAGTGAAGATATGATTTAAAATTTCAAAAATAGTATCAGAATTTCTTTTCTCTCTTTTTTTTCATAGTGTTCAGATAATTTTGCTCTATCCTTCCACTGCCTTATTACCAGGCTTTTGAAGGGATACTTTCTCACAATCCCCTCTTTTCACCACAGCTTTGTGATTTAATTTTATAAGGCATTTCCTAACATCAGTTCAAAATATCAGGTGCACAAGGCACTGTCTCTAACAAATCGCAGGTGAATTTATTAAGATAAAAGACATTCTGAAAATAGGCAAGAGGTTAGGCAACATTTTAAACAAATGTAAGATGAATCATTATAAAAAGGTTTTGTGGAAGTCTGTGTGCATGTGGCGGGGAATGTGGAATTTTAAGAGTTGAGAGTTGAGATTATAACTTGACCAAACATACAATTCTCTGAGTGGGAAGATTTCTTCTTAACATGCAGGGGAAATCTCTAGAATTTCTGTGGCAAATGGTTGCTCAAAGTGCCTGGACACAGCGTTCCTCTCTCTGTGGTCTTTAGGTAAGGACATTTGTTTTATAACACATGAGTTTAAAGATGAAGCCATTAAAATATGAAGGAGGACTATGGTCGTCAGAAAGCAGATAGTGACAAAGACATGAATTCAGGTCGGTGAGGGGAAGAGTTGACAGGGCCGGGGCTGACGTGGAATTTCTGACATCTCAGTCGTTGACACTCCACTACAGGACCTTGTAAAAGCAACAATTTATAGATGGAAAAATAAAAGCATAGCACCGCTTGTACGAAGTGACTCATACTATTTTAAAGTCTACTGTCCGATGCATGTACATTTCCCTCTATGCTTTAAAATAGGGCTATTTCTGGGTAAAACTGTAGATAATATTTGAATTTGTATTCAAACACATTTACATGTCCCTTGACACAATAGAAATGACATAGCTGAAGGTCATGGTTAAGAGTAGTAGGCTAAGAGTGTGTTTGCTGTACATAATTCCCCCAACCAACATACATAATCATGGGTTTAATTGCAATTTCAGGTGGCTTCTTCCTATTTCAAAGACTTTCACCTTCTGCTGATTGGAGTCATCTGTTTAGCAACGTCAATAGAAAAATGGAATTTGCACAGGAGGATTGCTCTGAGGATGGTGATGATGGTGGGTGTGAATCCAGCCTGGTAAGTACTGCACTCGCCGCCATCTGGATGACAACCTCAGCGCACCGTTCTGTGCAGAGCAAGTCCCAAATAAGTAACGCAGGAAATGGCCTGGGCAGCAGGGCAGCTGTGAGACCGTGAAGGCGATGTGACGTGTGCGTGAGGGGTAGGAGGAAAACAACGACTTTCCTTTCACTGCAGGTCAAATTTCAGGGAGACTGGCATAAACGCACACAGCTCTCGCACCTTTAACGAACCATTGGAGTCAAAGGTGAGAGGAGCCTCGAGCCTCAGCAAAAGACATTGATAGGCTTCAGGGTAGATGTCAGTCTCATTTTGTTTATTTGGCTGATTACATATTCAAAACTCCCCCAAGAGCATCCTTTATCAACATGGAGGATGTTATGAACCAAAGACAAAGACATTACTGAAAAAAATATAAGTCTGTGCAGAAAAATTCCAAGGTGAACACATTTCTTTTCAAATCGAGTGTTGTGAAATAAAACAATCAATTGAGAATTTTCTCCTATATGTGGAATTACTCATTTGAGTGATTCCCCTTCACTGAAATGAATGTTTTTTATTCCATTAAATTAATTAGCTACTTGGGTTCCACTTCATCTCTGGTTATAAACACGGACACCAGCTAAGGGACATTTCCAGTGTCATAATCATTTACATAATGTTTTACCCTAAAGCCTTAGGTGTTTTTTTCCCTCTTCTTTTCATTCTTTGGAAAATAAGCAAGTTTGACTTATGTTGCATAATTTCTTCAAGAGATTCTGCATTTATCACTGTGGAGTGAATTGCTTTGCTAAAACACTGATACTATGCATGCATGTTCATGAACACATGTCTGTGTGTACATGACTCATATGACACATATGAACATGACACATGAATACATGATATATATGAGACAAATTTGACAGAAACATTCATTAGAGAATTTATTATACAAATATATTTCCTTATAATATATTTATTATGCAAATACACCGGAATAGTGCTTTTTCCTTTTGGGTATCATAGAAATATTTTTCTTGACCACTGGATCATTACTCCAGGAGAAAGGAAACTGCACTGGACAGTAAGGCAAGACTCTTGTGAATTACATCATCCTATGACTTTTGGTTTAAGGCATTTTCACCAGTAGAAGCTTTATCTGATGATAAATATTTTTAATATAGAAAAGCTACACATTATACAAATACTACAGGTTAAACGTTTTCATGTTTTAAATTGAGAATTATTTCTGTTTAAATGTATTTGTAATATGTTTTACGTTATTTCACACATAGAAAGCATTGACCATACTCAGGTCTGAACCATGGCATGGAATTGTTTATATAGGTCTATTTTCAGAAAGGAGATTTCATAATTGGCAATTCATAGAAATATCTGCTTGGGAATTATTTTTCGTACCTCCTATCAGATTAACCTTCCCCACAAGGAATGTTTTGAAATATTATAGAAATGGTTTAAGTCCCAAAGTCTTACATTTGTTATTTAAGGATGAATTACTCTATTTATAAGAGAAGACAAGTAATAAATCTAATTCTTGACCACAGGAAGAAATGCTTGGTCCAGGAGGGCATAAAGAATAAAATCTATAGAAAATTCTGAAACTTCATTTCTGCAAGAGATTGTAACCATTTTCTCCACCTACTACATATTGAACCAGGAGAGTGAATGGGCGAATGGAGATTATTAAATATGAATCCAGACCCTGGTTCTGTTTGCTGCACATACTAACAGTGATATGGCCAAAAGATGAAATAGAAGCAAGAGATTCTCATTAGTTGGATGCACTTTGATCTTACTTGGGTCTAAAGACAAGTAGCCATTCATAAAAAAAGTACTCATGTATTAGGGTAACACTGCAGGCTGCTGTGTCATATACCAATTTGCAGTTAGGTTTAAAATTAATCAACCTTTCTGATTTTGAAGATAATGTTCTCCTTGTACCCTTAAGGGGATGCATATCTTAATAACTGTGTTCTTACATGTTTCACTTTGATTCTGTCTATATAACTAAACTCAGAGTTTCCCATCTGGGCAGACACTTCACCTTCTGTGTTGTAAAACACCCAACATCCTATTCACCAACAATGTCTTTTACTGTTGAATATAGAGAGCTACATGAGCTAGGCGGCGCGGCTCCACACTAAAGACCTTCTCATTTCAGGCTGACGTTGGGGTTCATGAGCAGTACTGCCTTCTTATCTATGTGGCTTAGCAACACCTCCACTGCTGCCATGGTGATGCCCATCGTGGAGGCTGTGGCGCAGCAGATCATCAGTGCGGAAGCAGAGGCCGAGGCCACCCAGATGACTTATGTCAATGAATCGGCCACCCATGGACTGGAAATCGATGGTATCATGTATTGATATGGCCACAGTGGGATGTAGTCATTTGGGCAGTAGACATAAATTCAGGAATGCTGGGATAGATTTTAAATCAAGTATGCATAAATGTGTGAGATGAATTTAGCCTCACTCTTTTTGTGGTGCCCGGTATCTACTCACATGCATTCTACAAATGCTTTCCTTTAATTCAGCTGCTAAATATGTTCTCTGGCATGGAAAGGAAGGACGCCTTTGTACCCTCCAGCCAGCCCAGTGCTCTCGCGTCCTCGTCAGTAGACATTCAGGTTACTCTCCTTTCTCCTGAATGGCTCTCCTGCATAAATCACAGATCTTTAATTCTTCTATCCTATTTGGGTACAGTACAGCATTAAATTCCATATTTGTATTTCTTGCTCTAATGAACTGCTCTGATGCAGTGGAAGACGTTGCAGGATATCTGTGCTTATAAAAGAAAAATGTTATATTGGCATAAGGTGGTCTTGCTTGTTTTTAATTTCAAAGAATACTTCTGTCTTCTAATGCACACACACATACACACACACATACACACACATACACACATGCACGCACACATGCAGACCCAATGGTAATTGTTCACCTAATTGGATTTTTTTCATTTAATATTTTACAGAAACTGTTATTGGACAAGAAATAAATGAAAGAAAAGAGAAAACAAAACCAGCTCCAGGGTAAAGACTATTGATATTTGATAAGGATTTTCCAAATTACATTTTAATGAAATTACAAGCTGGGTCAATTTATGTTTCAGAAGCAGCAATGAAACAGGGAAAGTTTCAAGCAAGACGGAGACAGAAAAGGTACATTACATTCAATTCTTTCTAAACGCTTTTACATGAATTATATTAGGATTGTAATTGGATACATACCTATTTTAAAATGTGCTACTTTCTCATATAAAATTAATTTGTATGACTATGTCCAAGTTTGGAGTAATGGTTTGATAAGCTTTCCTGGATAGACATCCAGATAAGAATTATTTTAGGCTCTGTACACTAACATCATTATTTTTCCCTTTTATTACAATCTTGGTTATGGCAATTAGCCAATTGAGTTTAAAGAAACACAGTTCTACTCACAAAATACTCTTTCAGTTCCTACTAAATCTTGTTGACCTGTTTTTACACTGGCTTGCATTAGCCTCATCCCTGGTTTTCCGGATTACGGACTTAGAAACACCCTTTTGCATATAATTACAAGTGATGTTGTGATTTTAGTCCCCTTACCACTAAAAAATCAGTGCAGAATTTATGAGTTGCTTCTGTCAAATACAGGCAAAGAAGTAATAGCTATTGTAGACACTGAAGAGAGGAAGGGGAACCTTAGAAAACTGCACCATATACTCCATTTCCTTAGAATAAATCAATATATAAACATTCTACTACATTGCACCAGGAGCAGAGTTTCTCAAGACTACTGAAAATAATCCTACTTAGAAAAAGCCCTACAGTAACCATGGCATTAAGAAGAGGAGAGCAGGCATATATTTCCTCCCTGGGCTGTATAACACATTAGCATGCAGCTCAGTTGGAAAAGGAACACTATGGTTTATAGAAATTTCAAAGAAAGAGTGAGTCTTCTGGAAAGAGAAAATAAATGTAAGAAAAGGTTTCAACCATTAGCTGTGTCTACCTCAAAGTTTCTATGAAAAAATATATATTTATGAAAACATTTATCTTTGAGGATAAAAGTTTCCTTATAAAACATTAAAAATCAACTGTGAGGCAGGTGTGTTATAGAAGCATACACTGGAAAATGAAATTTGTATACCCTTGTGAAAACTAGCAAGTCCTTAAAGAATGTACATATAGCCAATAACTTGCTTGTAGACATCTTCAGCAAGCTAGGCTTCTGGCACCATGCCTAAGTTTCAAGTTCAAATTGATTTGCTATCCATTGTGTCCTGGGCCTTGTAGGAAGAGGTGTTAAAAGCAGACTACTCTTTATTAAAAATATCTCAGTCTAGTGAATGCAAAACAGTAATAAGCAGACACAAAAAGCTACAACAAAGCTCACCCAGAAGCCAAGCCTTCCAAAGAATGGTGCAATGTGCTTGCTATGTGCATAGGATGAAGAAAGAGTGTGAAGTAAAGATGCTTAAGTCTGGGAAGGTGAATACCTACAAGAGGAGAGTGCAGATTCCAGGTCTGTGAGAGCAGGTCTGCTTATTCGGATGCTTGCCTCAGCACATCCCTCTAACTGAATCCAGTATTTATCTTTGGCAATTAAGGAATGAATGAATACAATGGGTGAAAATAGAAAAAGATGATCTAATCAGAGAGTATATGCCACTCCCACAGACCAGCTCTGGTAACGAAGAGGAAAGAAGAGAGGTGGATCTGCTGTAGGGAGAATTGAGCAGGTGATGAACAGCTGGTTAAGGGAAACCAACAGTTGGTTGAACAACTACCTAGAGGAACTAGTTGTTGAGGAGAGGCTGAAGAATGGAGGAAAAAGAAATACTCGGTGACTCAGGCATATGTGGCACAAGCTGAAGGTCTTAAAGCCAAGGAGAACTTTATTTTCTGGTTCTCTATCTGTCTTCATCGCCTTGCTTGCTGTTGCCCATCTTTCTAATTTCCTTACCTGCTGTTACCCGCCTCACTCTAGCTTACTCTCTCATGTCTGTTACTTGCTTTTCCCTGGCCTAAAGACATTGTATTTACAAGATGGTTATAGCAACGTAGCTCAAGCTAAATTTTCTCTAATAAACAAAAAATTTGACTTACTCCCAGTCCCAAACCAACAGGTGTGCTATCCAAGCCTAGGCTGACTGCCAAGGGATCCTCTATTGTAAAATATCTGTAAAGCATGACGTTCCAAGCCCACCTTCTAGTGCTCTCAAAGATTCTAAAGAAACATTTCTACAAGTGACAATATGTAGTCAGGTACTGCTGTTACGTCAATGTCTTAACTTTCTTACATGCAGTTTCTGCTTGGGTGCTCACAGTCAGAGCAAAAAACTCTATCATTGTATCAAGCCTTTGGCTAGATGCCCTCTTTCAACATTCTCTGTGGGAAAAAGTTTTCCCTGTATGATTTTCCTTAGGGCTGAGAAATCAGTGTTAGGAGAAATAGCAGATTTCTAAACAACATTACACCTAGACCATACATAATGCCTGGGAGCAGTGGTAATCAGCCAGAGATCTTTGGAACTTTGCCAAGCAAAGCCTCAGCAGCTGCTCTGGGTGTCTAGGGATCATGCTGGACAGTCAGAGGTCTCTGGAACTTTGTCAAGCAAAGCCTCTACAACTTATTCTCATGTCTGTGGCAAGTATACTTATCAAAAGCTCAACTCAGCAAGGCTCACGGCCTTCGGGATGCCTTTGCTGAAAGCAGTAAAATGACTGGGCCAGGCTAGAGGCAATTCTTTGAGCCTAGCATGGAGATGGGAGATTCTCTTGTGGGAAGAAAGCTTGAAGCTAGTAGGCAACATGGCAAATTCTGCTTAGGGATGTACACACAATGTGAAAGGCAAAGGTATCTGAACAAGACTTAAATTTTCTGAATAATCAGGCCCTGAAAATGAGAGATCATTATAGTAAATGTCTCCAGGATTGTAAACTAGGTAAGGGTAGAATGGAATACAGGAGTTTGGGATGGGGAACACAGATGGAGGAAAGCTGTCCCATGAAGAAAGTTAGACCAGTTAAGGATACATTGTAGGCAACAGATTGATACCTAAGTTTAGGCGAGAGAAACAAAACTTTAAATGCAGATTCTATGATCTTTCACACCATAATACTTTAAATTCAGCTATAAGGGATCCTTTGGGCAGGGCTGGAGAATTCATACATATACGTACAGTATTTTTATAATATTGACCCCCACTTATCCCTATTCATCCCCGAACCCGAACCCAACCTTGACTCCTAACGAACTTCGTATCCTCCCCCTTTTAAAAATAAACCTCTGAATCCAATTAATGCTTCAGATAAGCAGGGGTATAGGGTCACCTAGTGGAGCTACAGCTCCGCTGAGGAAAACTCTCTCTTTCTAGCAGCTCCCAGCTTCCAAGAGTTCTTCAGGTCGGGATGGGCCTCATCAGTCCCTGCTCATCCATTCTGGAATGTTTACTGGCTTAATCTTTTGTGTGTCTTTTCCAACTATTGTGAGTTCATGAGTTCAATGGCCATGTTACATCCAGAAAAAACATTTTTGCAACAGTCTTCCCCAACTGTTGGCTTTTCAGTAATGTTCCCCGAGGCCTTGAAAAGGGCATGATAAAGATATGACATTTAGAGATGAGCACAGTCACTTGTGTTCTGCCCTTTGACCAGTCTGAGTCTCTGGATTGTCCATCTTCCACTGCAAAAAGAAGCTTCTTTTTATGAGGGCTGAGAAGTGCAGTCATCTATGGCTTATTTTTGTTTTAAAGGCATTTTGATACTATGTCCATTTAGCAAAACAATAATAGGAGGTTCTTCCTGATAGCCTGCAAACTGCTCAGCCGTGGGTTCTTGACTGGCTTCCGGTACTCACATCAGTTCTGTCCTGTGAAATGGGCCTTAAATTCAACCAAAAAGGGGTTGGTTATGCCCATAGTACACACACTGCTCTTAATCCTCTGGCCATACTTGTCAAATGTGGTCATTACTATAGCTCAGAGGGTTCACGCCTGGGTAAGACCACTGATGATTCTTCTCCACGCCAGCCTTAGTAGCACCTTTTACTGCTATGAAAACTAAGTAGGGAGGAAGCTTCCAGGTCACCGTCAGCTCGGATTCTCTGTGTCTTGTGCCCAAAGTGAGTGGCATCTTCAGAAATAGGGCCTCACCTTCAAGTTCTGTGGAGTAAAGAGTAGCAATGACTACAGAGTGCATTGTTTCAGAGGTCTCTGACGTGTCTCTGAGTAACCAATCAAAGGGAGCCACACAAGGCACCGGACTCTTTATTTTATAACCTATTGTGTCTTGGAGAGGTAGGGTAATTCTAACCTCTTCTTTAAGATTTATTCTTTTTAAAAATATATTTTATTCATTTATTCATATTACATCTAAATTGTTATCCCATCCCTTGTATCCTCCCATTCCTCCCTCCCTCCCATTTTCCCCTTACTCCCCTCCCCTATGACTGTGACTGAGGGGGACCTCCTCCCCCTATATATGCTCATAAGGTATCAAGTTTCTTCATGGTATTACATTTCATTATGTATATGTGTGTTTCTGTATTCTATAAGTGGATATGTATATATGAGCACAGGGCCCTGAGAAGGCCAGGCTATAGTGTCAAATCCCCTGAAGTTGGAGTTGCAGGCAGTTATAAGCTACCTCGTGTGGGTGTTGGGGAAGAAATGCAGGGTCCTCTGTAATAGCAATGTGTGCTTTTACTAAGCTATTTATCCAGTGCCTCCCCACCCCACACACAGAGAGACAGTGAGAGAGAGAGACAGAGAGAGAGAGAGAGAGAGAGAGAGAGAGAGAGAGAGAGAGAGACAGAGAGACAGAGAGACAGAGATAGAGACAGAGATAGAGAGACAGACAGAGACAGAGACAGAGCTTATAAAGTAATGGGTTTATGACTCTTTCAAAACTCTTTAGTGTTTTTCCTTCCCAGCCCCTTTGTCTGCCTCATCCTCCCAACTCAGTCTCCACTTTATCCACATCTTCCAGTTTTTCCACTTTCTGTCTTCATGTGAGATGTGCCTCACTGTCCCTTTGCTTAAAATTCTATCTCCACTTCCTTCCCACTGGTTTTCTGGCTTCTATGGGCACTCCAACTTAAACCTGCAAATGTAAAATCAATTTTTGGTTCTTAACAAGTATAGCTCTCTTTTCAAGAATAAACAAATCATATGGTTCATATTGCAATTGTAAAGAACTACAGCTATTCTTCATTGGATTTACATTAGACAATTTAACATTGTGTGATTATTTGAAAAATTCATACCTCACTTATCTAGTTATGAAGTAGAAGGCATATTTGAGTTTATAATGTTTTGTTTGTTTGCATTTGTCTTGAAGTAAATAGGGCATTCTATTGAGTAAGACAAACTTGTAAAGTTTGACATTGCATCCTATCTACAATCCATAAAATATATAATTATTGCCTTCTTTTGGGAAAGAGTGGTTTAAAATATATTTCAATGATTAAAAAGAACCCTGAAAGGCTAAAACTGCATATTGAGCTGTGCCTGTGGTATGAGTTGAGGCCAGCCGGGGCTACATAGTGAGTTCCAGGGAAGTCAGCCTGGGCAACAGTGAGATATTCTTTCAAAAACAAACAGGAGACTTTAGCTTTTTCCATAATTTTCATAATTCTGCCATATTTTTACAAGAGATTTAATATTGTTATCTAATAAAAATTAGTACAATGTTAATTAGTTAAAACACCATTTACTTTGTACAAAATTCAGAATTGTCCTAAATTAATTATTAAATCTGAAATAATGTAACCAAATTAACATGAGATTATTAATATCCATACCTCATTTTTCAGGATTGTTTTTCCCAAGGCAATAAGGTACCTACATGTATGCATGCATGCTCCCATGTGCATGCACATGTACATACACACACACACACACACACACACACACACACACACACACAGAGTTATCATTTACTGTATGGTAAATAAACAGTTCTTAAGGAGAAGAAAATTTATAATTGCTCCCAGATAGATGCTCTATTTGTTATATAATATCACATTGAATAAGAAATATGAATATAACATATACCCAAATTATCACGCCAATGAACAATCTATTGTCCCTTCTTCATTGTTGCCACCATAGCCATATTCCTAACCCTCTCTCTTCACTCTATGTTCTTCTAAACACTGTATCATTTTCTCATAGGCTACATATAATTTGTTTGTTTTTAGTTTGTTTGGGTAGTGCTTGCTTTCTCCACTAAAATGTAAGACCCCTATAGAAAGGATATTTCCATTACTCTATACATCTCAACTATCTGGGAAAGAGATAGCTATAGTAAGTGTTCAGCAAACATTTGGTGAATGCATGGATAATTTCAGTAATAATCAATTAAAATTTATTTAAAATAACTAATGCTGTACATAAATTGTAATAAGAGGAATTATATAAAGGCTTAAAGATAAAACTGTGAGTCATAAATAAGAAAAATTTATGTGGAAAGATAAATAATGGTTTGGAAAGCAAAGAGACTGCTTAAATCAACAGAAGAACGGACAGTCCTCAAAAGAGCAAACACAAATGGCCAATGAGCACTTTTTAAAGTGCCTGGTTCAGGTAAATGCAAATTAGAACGTCTTCAGTATAATGCCTCATCTCAGATTGGACACTAGCAGGAAATTTGAAAATAAAAATGTGAGAATTTAAGGAAAGAGAAGCCCTCATTCTGTGCTGCTGAGCGTACAAATCAGTATGGCTGTTATGGAAATCAGTATGGAGGTTTCTCAAACCATTAAAAATTGAACTACCCCAGGTGACCCAGCGAGATGACTCCTGGGGACATCCTCAAAGTTCTCCATATCTTAGCAGGGACATCCCTGTACAACAGCATATGTAGTTTTATTGACGCTGTGTTCATAATAGTGAGAAAATGGGCCTTCCCAGAAGCCCTCCGGCAGGTAACAGAGGGCTGTGCATATACACGACGGGACTTTGTTATGCTGAAGAAAAAATTAAACTATGGAATGTTCTGGAACACAGGAGAGTTTAGAGAATGTATTATTAAACAAGGTGACCCAACTTCAGACAGGTAAAACCTGTGTGGGTTCTCTCCTGTGCAATTCCTAACCTATAATGTGTACATTTGCGGATACCTGCCTATGTGCCTACACGTGTGCGTGTGAGTGAGTGAGTGTGAGTGTGTGTGCGTGCGTGCGTGCGTGTGTGTGTGTGTGTGTGTGTGTGTGTGTGTGTGTGTGTGTATGCGTGCGTGTGTGGGGGGGGGTAGACAGAGAGCCACAGAGAGAGACACACAATGAATATTGGTTTTTAAAAAACTGTAAAGAGTACCAAGGAGGCTAGAAATAAGTGGTGAGGGTTGATGAGGGTTGGACAAAAGGGCATATGAGACATAAAGAAGAAGAAGAAAGCAAGCAAAAAAGACAGTGAGGCTATACAGGGAGGCCAGGGACACTGATGAGAGAAGGAGATGAGAGAGAAGTATATGCTTAAAGCACACTTGGTTTGAAAATGCCGTAGTGGTGCATAATACCTCGCATGATGACTTTGAAAAAGATTAAAAATGCTCGAGAGATAAAATGCATCAGCTGTGAAGTTCTCGCTAAGGAACTGCAAAAGTCTCGTGTAGATCGAAAAGCGGTTGGGCTGCTCCTGGAGGTGGTGACTACAATGGGCTGCAGTGGAGGATGATGGGTATCCAGTTGTCCCTCGGGTTTCAAGAACACATTTAACAGCGTTCCTATCTAAGGCGCACATCCCTGTGCTGCCTACCGAACACAAGAGAGGTGTTTTGGTTTTGGTTTTTACCAGAAGGTTCTCCTCTCACTTTAGGGCAAGGCCTAAGCATTAGCACGCATCTTAATGATGCCTAGAATGAAAGGGATGAGTCAGCATAAATGCCGTGCTGCTCTCTAAACACAGTGCTTTCAGAGCAAAGAACTAGAAAGAAGCCACCAATTCTTTGCTTCCACTGAGAGACTTAACATTATTCAAAGAGACAGCTCAGAGCTTTATACTCTCAGTCTCTAAACCTTCAGGCATCTTCAACTGAAGAACATTGGAAAATCAGTATATTTTTATGAAAAAATAGAGATAATTGTTTTTCACTCATTCAATATAACCTGTTGTTCCTCAAAGGGAAAAAGTCTATGAGAAAAAAAAATATCCTTTAACAAATTGCATCCAGCTTTTAATTAGATGTTGTTTAGTCTGCGGGTGAAAATTCTTATGGCTGAAAATTAAATTCTAGAAGACAACACTTTTTAATGCTTGCCAGGAATTCAGAGTTGGGTGAGCACAGTAACAAATACAGTTCTGAATATCAGGGACCAATCACATTAGTTCTGCCAAGAAAGGCCATAGCAATTTAGAACTCCTGGTCCCAGACTAACTATAGACTTGGTACATTAGTTTAAATTACAATGGCTTTATAGACATAAGTGTCTTCTTCATCATTTTTTCCTGTCCCTGGACTGGATGAAATTCAGTCACCAGGGAAATCACTCTACTAGTCAAACACTGCTCAGTTCTCACTTGACACAATTAGATCTCTTTTTACTTGTTCAAATCCCACAGCTGTGAGAATTTTACAGAAGAAGTGAGCATGGTCAGAGGGCATGACCAAACACTCTTTGGGAATTGCTGCCAGCATCTATTGTATAGTCTATTTGTAAATTATCATTTTAGATATTTTAAAAATACAACCAGAGTCAAAGTTCCAGATGCCTTGGTGGCTATACTTCATTGTGTTTCACTATAACTTTTTATTATTAAATTACTGCTGATTTTATATTTTTTCCTAGTATACTTTTTACTTGGCGACTTACAAACATTGTGGAGTAAAGAACATAGGTTTAGCCATATTGGAAGCATTTGCAGGTTAATCTAACTTACAAGAAGCTCTGCACAGCGAATCATTAGTTTTAGAACTGTTCCTTGAAAACAGTAGCAAAGTCGGCCCATGCAGCTTCCTAAATCAGGGGTAATTTTACTTGGTTCTCAAATTGTTTTGCTAAAACATATTTTGTTGATGTGTGAAATATTTTAGACTCAAAATATCAAAATAAAAGTTCAGGCAACAGAGTCCGTAGCAGGAACAGCCCCTGCTTCCCTTAGTAGGAAACTGATATCTGTCACTTACCCCAGGTGAGGTTCCTTACCGTGCCACAGAGGAAGAGGATGCAGGTGGTCCTGATGAGACTTAGTAGGCTGGGGTCAGTTGGTAGGGGAGAAGGGTGCCCCTCTCTGAGCATTAGAGGAGGGGAATAGGGGGAAGGAGGGGGAGGGTGGGATAGGAAGGAAATGAGGGAGGAGGCTACAATTGGGATGTAAAGTGAATAAATTAAAAAAATAAATTAAATAAAAAATAAAGTAATGGGACATTCTCAAGTATAATAAAATAGAAGACACATATTTATACACCAGATTTAGAAATAGTAATTTAAAAATTTAGAAAATTTCATGAATCTGTTATCTAGTTCTGTTTCTTCTGTACACAATTACCCTCACAAAGACATGAGGAGTGCAAAATAGGGGGCTCTTCTTGGCTTCCCATGGGTACTAGTAAGGGTTTGAACACTGCAACAAATATCCAAAGTACAGAGGGTTTCAAGAAAACTGAGATAGGCTAACGTGGGGACTCCTCAACCAGAATTGCCCTAGCTTTCTGCTTTTCCTGTACCAGCCCAGGATTGAAGCTTTCAGTCCGTGGCAGGCTTCCGTCTCCCTCTCCTCTGTGTTGTAGTGGGAGGGACAAGAAGCAGGCGAACGGACTCCGCATGCCTGCCCTGGACTTAGGACTATTCACGATTCTCTATTCCATATTTAGTTACTTCTAGTTTACTATGAATATATACAAGTGTGCAATTATTTATGACAATATTTACTTATTTATATACCATTTACTGGTATGTCTTTTGTCATTTCTAGTATATTTTCTTTGTGCTCTTAAACTTTAGTTTTTCCCTGGTGTCTATTTTATTGGTCTTACAGAGTTAGTCAAGTCTAGATTACACCTCAGAGAGAGTCCTTTGGTGTTAAATCTTTACTTTTACGTTTACTTGCAACTCTTGAGGTATATTTTTAGTAGTTATAGAGACTCATTCTTTAAATTTCTACTGACTTTTGATTTTTGTTTTTCTGTGAGAAATCAGGTATCACTCAAATTATCATTAGTTGTAGGTAGCCTTTTCTCATTGGTTACTTTAGAGATTGTGTGTGTGTGTGTGTGTGTGTGTGTGTGTGTGAGAGAGAGAGAGAGAGAGAGAGAGAGAGAGAGAGAGAGAGAGAGAGAGAGAGAGAGAGAGAATATCATTTGATACAAGTATATTCTTCCAGAGTCTGTGTTGTCTCTTCCAAAACCAGTCAATGATCCATCTTCACCCACCTCATCCTAGTCGTGTCTGCCTCTCCCTCCAATTAAACACATTAAGTAACCTTGTATTCTGAACGTACTGATATCTCTTTTGCTTTCTTCTTTGCCTGGTGGGCTTGTAGATTATTCACAAATAAGTACATCCAACAGTTGAGCTATTCTTTAAACGATTTCTATTTCATTGCTGGACCTATTCTTTGAGTTTTGAATTATACTTTTAAACCTCATTTGGTGCACTAATATTTCAAAACTTTCCAAAACATCATTAATAATCAATAAGCTCACTTGGATGCTTTGGCTTCAGTTTCTGATGAATTTGTGGGTTACTTTTTCACTGTTTTTGTTTTCTGGTCATTTTCATGCTGTTACTCAATTTTCTTGCATGTTTCATCCTTCCAAGTGGTGAAATGCTAATTTCCTTGAAATCTCCACAAGGGAAAAAAACTGAGTTCAGGGTTTCAGCTGCCTATAGGAGTGTCCAATTATACTGCCATATTTCCCTGAGCACATAAGTAATGGCAATCTCAGCATTGAAGTGCTTCAGATAGGAATTTTCAAGATACATTGTACTTTTCCTTAGTTCACTTCTCCCTCCTCTACAGAGGATACCGGCATTGGGAATGTTTCCCTCCACTATCCCCACACACAGCTGGCCTAGGCATTATCTTCCATTCCACAATTTCTTTGTAACAAAAGAAATGAAATCTCTTGAGCAAAGTCAGACTGATTAGTCCCTTATATTAAACTCACTTGCCCTTTATTTTATGGTTAATACAGATTCTTCTTTCACACTATTTAGTGAGATAGTTTTCGAAATGATATTTAATGTTTTTAATTTAAATTATTAAACAGAGTTTAATTTGTGTGGTACTAAATAGATAATATACCATTATCTATATATTATTTTGCCACTATAGAAAGAACATTTTTTAATCTAGTGCTACATTTATTTTTCTTAGCCATAAAATTTCAAAAGAAGCTTCCAAATATTTAGCATTTAACTTAATACAGTTTTGTAAGTAAGTCATTTACTACCAAAAAATCATAACTTTTAAAAAAGCATTGCTGAAAAATAGCTTATTTTCACACTGAAGAGCCTTCATGCCCTGAATGCCAGAAGTTAAATACTGATCTGTGAATCTCCCAGATACTTTATAGGCTCGTATTCTCACTTGTTATATGGAACGTGGTCCTGTGAAACATAGTCCTGTGATGGCTTTAAAGAATGGAAAGCTTTGGGAAGACTGTGCTTTTTTTTCCCCTTTATTAATTTATTCTTGTTACATCTCAATGGTTATCCCATCCCTTG
Source organism: Acomys minous (assembly GCF_964271855.1). Classification (NCBI taxonomy): domain Eukaryota; kingdom Metazoa; phylum Chordata; class Mammalia; order Rodentia; family Muridae; genus Acomys; species Acomys minous. The sequence continues at coordinate 4,986,689 of NC_140487.1, forward strand.
TATCCTCCCATTCTTCCCTCCCTCCCATTTTCCCCTTATTCCCCTCCCCTATGACTGTTCCTGAGGGGGATTACCTCCCCCTGTATATGCTCATAGGGTATCAAGTCTCTTCTTGGTAACCTGCTGTCCTTCCTCTGAGTGCCACCAGGTCTCCCCCTCCAGGGGACATAGTCAAAGGTGAGGCACCAGAGTATGTGAGAAAGTCATATCCCACTCTCCACTCACCTGTGGAGAATGTTCTGTCCATTGGCTAGATCTGGGTAGGGGTTTAAGGTTTACCGCCTGTATTGTCCTTGGCTGGTGCCTTAGTTTGAGCGGGACCCCTGGGCCCAAATCTGCCTATCATAATGTTCTACTTGTAGGTTTCTAGGACCCTCTGGATCCTTCTACTTTGCCAGGGAAGACTGTGCTTGACAACTCCAGTTCTATAGAAACCCTATGTTGCCCAGGTCGTCTGACTAGATCTTCCTGAAGAGTTCACACTAGGAATCGGGAGAATCCCCCTCCCACCTTTTACCCTGCTCACTTCCTTACTAGTTGCATTCCGTGATTTCTTCGCAGAAGCAGTTTCCTTACATGAATTATTTTAAACCATACACACATCATGAAAAGTCAAGCTTAATTACAACTAAATAACACTATCTGTTACCCGTTTAATGGAAACTCAACATGCAGACAAAGTGAGGCCCAATGTTCTCACACCTCTGTGCATTTGAACGGCCACTCCATCTCCTCTCCATTAGTTATGTCATCTGCTGACCTATGGGACATAAAGGCACAAGGCTAATCTGTGTATTCATTATTTAGTAAAGAGCAAGTCACTAAAACAGCAGCGACTAAGGCACCGGCCTGAAGTAGTGCATATAGCAAGCAAGCACTCTGCTATTGAGAGCCGTGTTTTCTCTTTCCCAGACTAACTTTCTGTCTAATTTCCAGACAAGGTCTCACTAACTTTCCCAGGTTGACCTTGAACTCATTATGTAATCAATCCTGCCTCAACCTTCTAGGTAGATGTCTGTCCTTGAACTCCCCCTGTAACAAGCCCATCCTCTTTCCACCGTCTGGTAGACGGAATTACAGGCCTACAGTGGATTTTAATAGAAGAATATGCATCAGACCTTCATCGAAATGCCATGTTAAACACGCCAATTAACCTCCACCCTACCCGAATCTCCATTAAGATAACAAGTAAACAGTTTAAGCCATAACAACAATCAAATGGTAGAAATAAAATGAAAGTAAAATCGTCTCAGAACCTGGAATGCAAGTGAATGGGGTGGGAAAGGCTTGGTTGTCTGTTGCCATGGAATTGAAAATCAGTACTAAAGAAAGCCAGGAGATCAATTTTAAAAGTGCAGTCTTCAAAGTGTTTATGTCGCAGGGGGAAGAGGGTGGACAAACTTCGCTGCTGAAGCCATTAAATCTCCAAACGCCGTCCTCAAACCTGTGCACATAGCTGCTCCTCCATCAAGAGCTATATTCTTTAGATATGGCAGCACAGATACTCGAGAGAGAGACAGGGATGTTTCTGAGCCCAGGGAGATCATAGTGAAACTACAGGCACCAAGAGAAAGCTCCTGACTTGAGCACAGGAAGCCAGCATGCTCTAATGCCCTCCAGGAGCGAGGGCAGTTGGGACCTGCTCTCTATTCTACCAGAGCCAGCAGCCGACTGTAATGCCCTCCAGGTGTCAACAGACAGCAGGCCTGAAAGGTCTTCCCTGGGGAATGCAATCAGGACAACAGAGTAAACAACAGCATCCTGACATTAGGATTTTCTCGGAAAAGGCCTTGAAGCTCACAGCCAAGAGTGCATCCCAAAGCACACATGCAGAGCTCTGAAGCAGCATTTCACTGCCTTAAATATGAGCAGGCAAGCCACAATTCCTAGATATCGGAAGAAAGCCTGAGGCATGAAGAAGCAGTTCCAAACAAACAAAAAGAAATCAGCTATGTGTAGGAAACAGTCAATGCAAGAAGAGCAAATATGAGAAAGGAAAACATCATTAATATGTTTAGAGAGATAAAGGGAGAAATTGCATCCATAAAATATAAACAGCATTCTTGAGAAGAGAAGATGAGAGAAGAATATAAAATACAGAAATATACAATGCAAATAAGTAAAAAAAAAAGAATTATTTTTAAAAGATACTGTAAAGAAAAAACAAGTGATTAAATATGAAAAAAAACAAAAGCAAAAAAGCAATAGGAGATTCAAGAAAAGAGGAGAGAAAACAGGAGAAGAATTTTGAGAAATTCAAGAGAACACCCATGCTGGAAGAACAAACCACTTATCATTAAAATCCTACTGACGGCAGCTCAGAGGCAGGCTGCACAGGGAAGATCTCATTTGAAGTCTGAGGGCTCAGAACAAGAGGTAGAAAGAGGACTCCAGAAGCTTCCAGCTCTCAAAAAAGTAAAGGGAATGGGACTTGTTCCTTTAAAAATATTTTTAAAAATATAGGTAGCTGAACACCTCTGTCTATTTGTACAGAATATTTGGAGACAGTAGAAAAACAAATAGTGCCATCAAAATTCCAAGTGATGCTTACCTCCAATCAATAGCAATATCCAACGAAAGAGTAACAAAGCGTTAGTTGTCTAGTTAATTCTTTGTAGATATAAGGGGGAAATAACTAGATGAAGAAGTCTTGGCAGACATGATACCTAGACAATGAAATTGGAGAATACTTGATGGGTTTAAAGTAGCCTAGCATTTGATTGTGATAAAGAAAATTTATAGAAGGCAATATTTATAACTGAGTGTTTTGTCCACAAAACGCCCAGCGAATGGGTGGTATGCATCACTATATAAATTCTTTTGTTTATTTCTCTGTGTTCATGTATCTGTTCTTATCAGACTGCTTTACTATTCCCTGGAGCACTGAATTCTACTTGAAGCCAAATTATGTTTCTATAATGTTAGGGTCGTGGGAACAAGAAAGTCTAGGTGTGTTGAGGGAAGACAACAGTGGGGAAGCATTGAACGCTGTTCATGTGGCATAGAAAAAATAGAATTTCAATACCTACACCCAAGAAACCAAGATGTGGCCTGAGCTGAGCGTGGTGGTATAGGCCTGGGATCCCAGCTATCTGGTCGAGAATGATTCAGAAGAATTTTAGTTTCAAGAACTGCTAGAGTGGGCTGCAAAGTGAGTTCAAGACCAGCTAGAGGATGACTTTGTCCCTGAACAAAGAAGTTAAAAAGCTGGAGATCCATATGCAAGGCTCTACGTTCACCCTCTAGTTAAAAAATAAGGACTGTGTGAACACTGTGTATGCACATATACGTGCAAAAAATCTACTAAGATTTTAAGCTGTTGGCAAGTTGAAATTACTTAGCAAGAACTAATAGCCTTCATAGTCACCCATTTATATAATGACTGAAATATAAACAGAAGCCTTGTGTGTTCATGGTGTTGTTATGGGGTTCAGGAACAGCCAGACACTGACCACTCGGACACCAGACTCAGACGGATGCTGAGCAGGAACTGACTGGTCAAGACCATAGTCTGAATTTGGGAATCTGACCATGGTGCCAGCCTGTCTCTAAGGCAGGCTTTTTAAGAAAAAAAAAAAAACCCAGATATGAATCTACACACATATGGTCACTTGATTTCTGACAAAGAAGCCAAATCCATTCAATGGAAAAAGGATGGCATCTTCAACAAATGGTGCTGTTCTAACTGGATGTCTATGTGTAAAAAAAATGCAACTGGATCCGTATTTGTCACCTTGCACAAAACTCAAATCCAAGTGGATTAAAGACCTCAACATAAAACCAGAGACACTAAGTCACTTAGAAGAAAAAGTGGGGAAGAGCCTGGAACATATTGGCACAGGAGACAACTTCCTGAACAGAACACCAACAGCCCAGGCCTTAATGACAACAATTAATAAATGGGACCTCATGAGGCTGAGAAGCTTCTGTAAGGCAGGAGACACTGTCAAGAGAACAAAGTGACAGCCTATAGACTGGGAAAAGATCTTCACCAACCCTACATCTGACAAAGGTCTAATATCCAAAATATATAAAGAACTCAAGAAATTAAACACCACCAAACCAAATAACCCAATTGAGAAATGGGGCTTGGAACTAAACAGAGAATTCTCAATAGAGGAATATCAAATGGCTGAGAAACACTTAAAGAAATGCTCAACCTCCTTAGTCATCAGGGAAATGCAAATTAAAACAACTCTGAGATTCCATCTTACACCCATCAGAATGGCTAAGATCAGAAATTCAGGCGACACCACATGCTGGCGAGGATGTGGGGAGAGAGGAACACTCCTTCATTGCTGGTGGGAATGCAAACTAGTACAGCCACTTTGGAAATCTATCTGGTGCTATCTCAGAAAACTGGGAATAGGGCTTCCTGAAGACCCAGCTACTCCACTCCTTGGAATATACCCAGAAGATGCTCCAGCACACAACAAGGACATATGTTCAACCATGTTCATAGCAGCCTTATTCATAATAGCCAGAACATGGAAACAGCCTAAGTATCCCTCAGTAGAAGAATGGATAAAGAAACTGTGGTACATATACACTATGGAATACTACTCAGCTATTAAAAACAAGGAATTCCAGAAATCTGTGGACAAATGGATTGAGCTAGAAATGATCATGAGTGAGTTAACCCAGAAGCAGAAAGACTCAAACAGTATATACTCACTTATATCTGCATATTAGCCCAAGGAGCATGTCCCACAAAAGCCTTCACTTACCAGGAAACTGGGACAGAGGGGAGGACATCCTATTGGGACTCTAGATGAGAGAAGCATGGGAGAATAGCAAAGTAGAAGGATCCAGAGGGTCCTAGAAACCTACAAGTAGAACATTATGAAAGGCAGATTTGGGCCCAGAGGTCCCACTCAAACTAAGGCACCAGCCAAGGACAATACAGGCGGTAAACCTTAAACCCCTACCCAGATCTAGCCAGTGGTCAGAATATTCTCCACAGTAGAGTGGAGAGTGGGATATTACTTTCTCACGTACTCTGGTGCCTCACCTTTGACCATGTCTCTTGGAGGGGGAGACCTGGTGGCACTCAGAGGAAGGACAGCAGGTTACCAAGAAGATACTTGATACCTTATGAGCATATACAGGGGGAGGAAATCCCCCTCAGGAACAGTCATAGGGGAGGGGAATAAAGGGAAAATGGGAGGGAGGGAAGAATGGGAGGATACAAGGGATGGGATAACCATTGAGATGTAACAAGAATAAATTAATAAAAAATTAAAAAAGAATAATTAAAAAAAAGACCAAACACTTCCTGTCTACTCAGATAATGTTATTCTTTCTACAATCCCTGATGCTATTGAAAACCACATAGTTTAGTTTTACAAATAAGCCTAGTCGTTTTGGGGTTAAGATGTTTTTAGTTCTAGATAGATGTTTTAAGTTGATAAAGATGAGATATGATAGGTATTGATTTACATTTTTAGAATTTTTGATTCACCAAGATAGGAAAGATGCTTTGTTCAAGGCTGCCCAATACAAATAGCCGAAACACTGTGAATGTAACATTTATATAATTTCTGATTGTCTCGTCATTCTTCTTGCTGTAAGTAGTTCATTGTATATATGTGTAATAATATAAATGTATATGTAAAAATAAAAATAAAATGGATAACTGACAAAAAAAAAAGGAAAAGGAAAAGAAAAAACATAACCAGGTAACAACCAGGTAACCCGTCAGGAAGCAAGGGGCAGCATTACATCATTTTGATTACCTAAACACAGGAAGAATTTATTTTGTTCTAAGCCTAATGTACCCAGGTGGCTGGACAACACATTTCAAGCTGATTGTCTGGGATTTAAAGCAGAGGAGCTTTTGGGAGTTTTCCAGCTCTCTGGGAGTAAGGGATATAGCAGGATGTTGCTGCTTTAACTCTAACAGAACATCATTTATCTTTAACCCAAGCAGAACATGCATTCACCACCTAGTGTTTTAGTCTAAGCAGCAAGCATTGAACCTTCATGGTTTCAGGCACGTAGAGCCTGAGAACTTGAACTTAATTTCATCTCATGATCAAACTGGAGACGGGAGTAAAATGGCTTCTGCTATGTTAGGAGCGATAGCTGGTGTTAGCAGAGGAGCCACAGTTACGCTAGGAACTAAAGTAGGTCTCAGCGGAAGGGCTGTTGTTACGGGGAAAGTTTAAGTTCATTACAGCAGGCATATTCAGTTCATTCCAGTGCATAATTTGTAGAGCCTCTAGAGATTATTGGTTACCTGTTGGTAATTTATTTGTGCAATTTCAACATTTAACGTGGGAGATCTGCATCTTGCCTTTGCTCTCTACCATCATTGCCACCAGGAGGCATCAGGAAATGGTTGGTACCTAGGTCTGAAGTCTCTCTTCTCACTTGTCTTTGATTATGTCATAGATGTCTGTATTTGGTCACGATCTGATCGAAGCTTCTCCAGTTACTGGGAAGATCTGGGAAAACACCAGCAAGTTCTTCGATATATCTCTGTGTTAACTAATAATACTGCTGTATGACAGATATCAGGATTGGATCAAAGCCTTAGATGTAGGTTTAAAACTAAAAACTAAAAATAAAAATAAAAATCCCACTGGAAGGAAGAATAGTAAATCACTAAGAGGGCTAATATATATGAGTTACAGCTTCAGTTCTGTGGCTGTCACATTTAAGGGTTTTTGTTTGGTTCTCTGTTTTTGTTTTTGTTTTTTTCAAGACAAGGTTTCTTTGTGTAGCCTTGGCTGTCCTGGACTTGCTCTGCAGACCAGGCTATCGTCACACTCAAAGCAATACAGCCTCTGCCTCCCTTAATGTTTGTCTTAAATGCATGTGCCACCATTCCCGGCTACAAGGCTTATTTTATTGTTTGGAAAAAAAAAATGGTCTTTGTGCCATACCACGTCTAAATACCTGTCTTCTCTAGTAGTCTGCACTTTCACATGTTAAAATACACCTTCATGTGTTCTCAGAGGATGCAGACTCTATCAAGAAGGAAGCAGAGACCTATAATTCCATGATCAAAAATACCACTGTGTATATTTTGAGCATTATTTTAAGTGACCTATGCAAATGTGCATATATTTATGTGCTTAACAGCACACACATCAACCTGCCTATGTAATTTCACAGAAGTCTCCTTTACCTTATGGCATTTGCACTCTCCCACTCGTGACACACCCACGACAGTGTCTTTCAGACACACACGAGTCTTCCTTGCTACTCAATACACCCCATTTCTAGATGCTTCTCTTTTTTAAATCCTCCTTTGCTTTGGAATTCTTATACTTTCACTCTGTCTCTGTCTCTAATTTGGTCTCTCTCCATCCCTCCTCCTCCTCCTCCTTCATCCTCTGTCTCTCTGTCTCTCTGTCTCTCTGTCTCTCTGTCTCTCTGTCTCTCTCTGTCTCTGTCTGTCTGTCCGTCTGTCTGTGTGTGTGTGTGTGTATGTGTGTGTATATGTGTGTGTGTGTCTCTCTCTGACTTAGTACAACATAAACATATATCCACAGCATTCACCAAAATCCTGTATTATGAAGACACAGAGTGATGACTTTCTCATCCTTTTTTTTGCAAACGATGTTCTCCTAAGCAGGGCCTTACTGTCTAGTCCAAATGACTTGTTCCAGCATCTTCTTTCCCTGGTGTAAAATATTTGGTTCTAAATTCAAACTATTGTCTTAACAGGAAGGAAACCAAAGATTAATTTGTTGTGGAACTTATTTTTTTCATAATTTCTGTATTAGGAATTGGCTTACTTTACTCCTTGCTCCTGGGTAACTGGTTAACCTCAGCCTCCCATACCTGCAATGAAATGACAATAAATCTCAATTATGAGGCTCATGGACTAGGGTGGGAAAATGTGCATCTACCACTCTACATCAAAAACATTCTATTAAACCTTTGATGGGTATGATCTATACAATTCATGCATACATCAATTTATTGTGGAATTCTAATTGACCCTAAACATTTCTGGCTGTCTAAGTCCATCAGATCTACATGAATATCAATATGTGCACATACTAGCATTAATGGTGTTTTTACATTATTTATATAAATAAAGACTGAGGCATCTCAGTATAAAATTATTTTATTACAAACCTGTCAATGCATTTCAATCATTATGTTCATATATGCAAATATTTGTAGCTTATCTTTCATATAAAATCTATATTTATCTTAATCTATAAGCTTTAATGTCAATGGGAAACTACATAAAATTATATTTTGAACAATATGCACCTGCTGATTTAATAATGCCCAAACTCCACTTCATGTTCTGGATTGTTGGATGTCTTTCTTGTAGTAAAAATATTTAATGTGTAAGCCAAAAGTTTCAGGTATCTTTTAAGTTCACTCAAAATTTTTGAAGAAGTTCATCATATTTTACATACCTTTTTGGGTAACTTTTAAATAGAAAAACATCACATGGAAAATACAACCTATGTGATTTCACTATGTAGTATACATGTAGAAAATATAAGGCTAGTAGAGTCTTTTTATATTTTTTTTTCTTTTGGGTAGAATAGATCCCTATAAGGGCTGACCTTTAAGTTAATTAAAAAGTAAAAAGGTAAGTTATAGTCCACAGTACTGAACCCTGGCATGCTAAATGCCATTTTCACATCCATGTTGACTTTTAGAGAGTAGTCGTTTTTCCTTATCATGATCTCGTGAAAAGGCCTTACCCTGCCCATACCACAGGCAGCATGCTTATCTGTACAGAATACCAATGCACCCTGCTGGGCTTTGTGGGTGGGGGTAGATTTTATAAAGTACTATAAAGGTGTTTTGCAAACTGAACTGTAGAACCAACCTATGATCCATCAATACTAACAGGAATTTGACAAAATGAAACGCAATCAAGGTTACAGATGATGCCTAGCCACACACACACACACACACCACACACGCACACGCACACGCACACGCACACGCACACACACACACACACACACACACACGCGCGCACACGCACACGCGCAGACACACGCACACACACACACACACACCCGGCGCCATGTTCACTGTAGCACTATCATAACAGCCAATATACATGGACAGATGTGCTTCTAGAATGTGTTCTTGATTACTGTGATATCCTGTGGATCTCCTTCTAGTAATTCTTGGCTAATTCGGTTCCATACACCTTAGCTTAAAAATAAAAACTCTATGTATTAAAACACACATGGATAGAACACAATCAAATATATCAAGCACTAAAATAGTTCTTAGATTTATTTGAAGCATGGAGGATATAGAACAACTGTGAAGCATCAAAGATTGATCTGTGGAGTTTACAGAATATTAGTAGATCAACCCAGGCCAGAGATAATATTGACTTAGACCAAGATGACATGGTGGTACTAAATATGGAAGAATCTAAGCAGCACTCTGTGTAAAAGGAAATCAATGGAATTGTGTAGAAGAGAATATTTTAAGGAAGACAAATAACACCGAGCAAGGACTACAGCCCTGAACTTTAAAGCAAGATAATAATGACCTTTTCCAGGTTTGCCACTTTTAGTCGCTGACCCTGGATAACTCATTTGACCTCTCTGCATCTCATGTCTTCACCTGTAACCTGGTAGAACATTGCCAAGCTCACTATGGTATAGAATTTATGTGGACACAATGTAGTTGGGGGAGCTCTGGACTGGGAAAGTACGGAAAAGTCAAGTTGAGCCTAAGCAATCAAGCAAGTTGAATGTGTTGTTGAATGTTGTTCAAGCTCTTGCCCTTGTGACTTTTCTGGCATGATAGACTGTAATCTAGAATTGTAGTCTCTGCCTTAGTTTTTGTCAAGATATTTTCACACAGAGACAGAAATGAAACTGGGGAATATGTTTTGTGTAGAATGGAGAGACTGAGTTGGACAAAAGCATTAAGTGAAAGCACTTTGTAACTACTGCAGAATAGCATGATAGCAAGTATAGAAAAAAGAAGTATCCAACTTATATGATCCTCTGTGTGTGTGTGTGTGTGTCTGTGTGTGTCTGTGCACGTCTGTCTGTCTGTCTGTCTGTCTGTCTGTCTGTCTGTCTGTCTCTCTCTCTCTCTCTCTGTGTGTGTGTGTGTGTGTGTGTGTGTGTGTGTGCACATACAGACTATTTTGGAGGAGATAATGAAGAACAAGCATTCTCATTCCATCTCTCAATGCTAAGGATCACTAAGTTAAAAACATTTAGTTTCTAAAGAGATGTCTTATGAGTATCAACATTTAAAGAACCAAGGTGGGGAAAAGCTCCCAAAGATGTTAAGGAAGTTATTGACAATTTACCCTCAATAATAGCAGAAAACAACAGGCAGGCGGATCGCTGTGAATTTGAGGCCAGCCTGGTCTACAAAGTGACTCCAGGACAGCCAAGGCTAACACAGAGAGACTTTGTCTCAAAAAAACAAAAACAAAAACAAAAACAAACAAAAAAAAAAAACCAGAAGGAAGACGTGATGGGTTAGAGGCAGCAGAGAAGCACTAACGAATCACTGAAATTATGTTTGTGAAGTATTTAAGGGTTTTACTTAAATGTTTATTTTATTGTTCCATTTCTATGGATAAGTAAGTATTATTTATTAGTTAGCTCAGGTTACAATAACAAAATACCACAAGAACTCACTTACTGCAATTAAGTCCAGGGCAAAGGTCTGGCAGGGGTGAGGGTCTGGTGATGTCTGCTTCCTGGGCACTCATATGGCTACCTCCCTGTATTTCCAGTTGGTGAAAAGAAATGTTAATGTCGTCGTCGTCTTCTTCTTCTTCTTCTTCTTCTTCTTCTTCTTCTTCTTCTTCTTCTTCTTCTTCTTCTTCTTCTTCTCCTCCTCCTCCTTCTTTTTCTTCTTCTTCTTCTTTTTTTAATGTCATCTTAGTGTCTCCTCTTAAAGGGGCTTTCATCTCATTTCATGACATTAACTCTAATTACCTTCCAAAGGTTCTGTCTTCAAATATCATTATGTATATGAAATAGGAGAGCTGGGACACATTCATTCTATAAGAAGTGTTGCTATGGCTATAAATAGAGCTATTCTCATAATGGATTTTCTTATTAACAGAACTCAGTCACGGGAGCAAAATATAGGTCAAAGAAGGACCACATGATGTGTAAACTCATGTGTTTGTCCATTGCTTACTCTTCCACCATTGGCGGGCTGACAACCATCACTGGTACCTCCACCAACCTGATCTTCGCTGAGCAGTTCAATACGTAAGTACAGTCAGATTGGTGATTCAACAAGTGGACAACATCCGAACCATAGAAATTATTCTTACCTGACTCATCGAATCCTGGCACCAACCTGTTATGCAGGATTAATTTTGTTCCCTATCAGGATGGCTCTAGATTTAAAGACCTTCCTTTGGACTGATGATGAAATATGAATAACCTGGTAAATTAACATGTACTTGAAGACCCGTTCTCCTGCTAAGCTAAGGTCAGATCGTGACTTTATACAATGACTTTGCTTTTGCTAATATCACAGGCAGCATGCTTATCTGAATGGAATCAAGCAGTAATTCTCTCCAATACTCAAACAATAGAGGGAGTAAATTTTTCATTACAGCAAATTCAATACTGTGATAATCAGCTGACAGGAAAATGCATTGTTGCATGAGACAATCTATGCAGACTTTGGATACTGAACATTTGGACTTAAATGGTGAACTATCAACACAGGCACTAACCACAAGAGGCTGAGGCTGGCAACACCCAAAAAGAATCTGAACAATTAAGTAGCTACCAGAGATAAAGGCACTAGAGTGTCCTACTGATGTGCAAATGACCAAATGAAGGCTCATAGTTGTAATATCAGACCATTACAAAGACTGAGGAACTCTGATGGTATTTTCGTTAAAAGTACCACAAATTTAACTTACTTGCTTTATAAATTTTAACTAAGAAACAATCCTTCCAAGATTTAGTTTTTCATATGTTAAACAGCCACATTTTATAAGAAAATTATGAGAGTTAAATTTGTAAGTAATGCTAAAATATTTTGCAGTATGTAAAACTATTGAAGCAACTGTTAAAAATACATATTTTCCTTTGAGAGCTCAAACACAAGGTCTATTTCAAGTATTAAAAGTATATTATACACTTGCCAGAGTGCTAGGAAGATGAGTGGGATTTGAGAAGCCCAAGATGAGGAGGCAGACTTATAAGAAGCAGGGAATTACACTCTAGAGAGCAGATCCCCAGGCTCTATCACACTCCCCAAATTCATTTGTAAAACTTTTTGCACACTTAGCTTCTCCAACAAATCCAAGGCTAAGAATGCCAGCCAACACTCTACGAAGAGTAGCATCTTGTTTACAAAGAGCAATGATGTAGAAATTCACATTCAATATTGAAGACCCTCGTGTGTATTTAATGTTTTATACATATGCTTTAACTTATATATTTTAATATAAATGTACATTTATGTTACTTTTAAATGTTTTCAAACAACATATGTTGATTATGTTTTCCCCATTTCCAAACTTCTGCTCTCACTCTCCACTCTCTTGCTCTCCAAAACAAGATAAAAATTAAAATCAGATCAAATAAACAAAAAAAATTAAAGAAATAAAAAGCATTAAAATTGTAGAGTATGTTTTCTATTGGTTAGCCACACTTGGACTTACTGTCTTCCATGAAGTGTATGGGATATACCCATGGCAGTCCATTGGAGATACCTTTCCCAGCAGGTATCAATTTTAAATAACATCTTGGTTGGGGTGGGGCTTTGTGTCTACTTCCCCTTCAGAGTGATACTTCATAGACTTAAGAACCACTTAGGGGGAAATATTTGAAGGATACTTAGTTTGTAAATGGAGGACTATAAATGTAGCTTTTGTTCTCCTGTTCAGTTGTTGTCTGGGAGGTTTACTGTCTCCTTTTGCCAACCTAGGCCTAGTCCTGGAAGCTTCTAGCCTCTATACGATCTAACCTAGGCCTAGAATGTTTTCACCCTCTGAGACTTAGTGCTTAATAAGTTCACCCTTAATTGTCCTTTCTGAGCTCTGGGCTGCTGGTTCAACTCAGCTGTTCTGGCTCAAACTCTTCTCCCAGCTTATTTACTTAATCTGGCTTCTCTGTCAGCCCAGAATTGCTTTGCTTAGCCTCAGACTAACTCAGAAATCTGCTCTAATCTTCTGGCTTTTTCTCATTTTTTGGCTTGTTCTGTCTTTACCTGCGTTCTCTCTCTCTGCAACCCATCTCTCTATTATTGTCCTGGTTAAAAAAACTGCCTCCTCTCTCTGAAAAACTGCCTCTTAAGTAGCTTCCCTTTCCTCTCCCTTCTCGTGAGAGTTGGCCATATCCTATTCTGTCAAATCTTCTCTGATTCATCACATCACCTTTTCTGCTACTCAAATAGATCACTTTCAAACACGAGTGCTTCCTTCTATAAACTAACGTTACCTTCATTGTTTGGGAATAAAGGCATGTATCACCATGCCTGGATCTAAGCTTTTCTTTACCTGATACTTGCTCTATACCAGGCTGGCCTTGAACTCAGATCTGTTTTACTCTGTTTCCTGGATTAAAGGCTTGTTTGTATTCTAGATGGGTCACACAGACCTAGATCTTTGATTGTCATCTCTCGCCAGAGCAGCCATGTTCTGAATTAACATACCTCTGTGCAGGGCTTCTGAGATTCAATCCCAAGGGGCTATAGTGCATGAATACCCAAATTCAGAACTGGAATTGCTCCTGAATCATTTCTGCAAGCTATAATTGATCAAGAAAAAGAGATTCCACATCTCAACAAGCCCTTCAGAATCCTCTTCCTAATGCTGAGTCCTAATGCCAGTGGTGCACCACTGCTGCTGTATAGCGCGTGGTTAGACTGTTCCAGTGAAATCACCTTCCGTGGCTGAATCCATGCTGAGCTTGCTCAGCTCTTTCCTGTGCCCTATATCAACCAGTTTTTAAAATTTTTATTATTTAACCTTTCTCTTGATGCTTTGCATGCATTCATCTATTTTTAATATCAGCTCAAGAGCACTTTAACATTTTAGACAAATACTTCAATAACTATTTTCATGAACCTAATGTCTTTGATCATCAAATTTGACTAAAGTTTCCTTTAAATTTAGAAACTACTTAAAATATACTAGAAATTTAGTGTTTTTTTTTCAAGATGCTGCCTTTCCCTTAATGAGTATATTGAAATCATGATTAGAATAAAATGAGTCACCATTTGACAAAAAGTACTGCTATAAAATGAAGTAACTACTAAGTAAGATTTTTCTTGAATGCACCTTTGTAAAATACAGTGGTCTTAAAAAACTACAATGGGGCAATATTCACTCAATCAAAATTTCAGAAGCTTAAAGCTTTGCAATATATAAATTTTACACACATTTATAGCTGGAGAGATATTCTGCTTTATTTAGGAATCCATTAAGATAATATAACCTTTTCTTTTTGATTCTACTTGGCATCATTTTGAATAAAGATAAATTTGCAATTATTTTGTTTTCCAATACTAAAAGCTACAAGGAACGTGGGTATCAATAAATTCTGCCATTGATATTCACAACAAGGTGTCATCTTCCCGATACAATATTGAAAGGAAAATATTGTGTAACCTATTTTGAAATGTTTCCCACTATTTAGTTGTCTATTTATCTCCTATTGATAATCACCATTTTAGTAGATAGGTTGAGAGACAACGATGATAACAGTACATCATAATAAAAAATACTGTAAAAACTGCATTAATGAAAAGTTACCTCACCAGCAACTGAAGGGGAGTTCTAAAAGAGGACTTCTATCATATGCCACAGAAGGTCTGCTCCAGAAAATTGGCATTATTCAGAAGCATTTTAGCAGCAAACACAATATACAGCAAAAAATCAATAGAAATAACTCATAAATCAACAGAGCAATATCTACAACATATTTTTTTAGAACTAAGGTTGTCTCCATTTCTTACATAGTTTAGAGTGGCTATGTGTGCACAGATTGACATTCTAAGAGTCTGGGGTAAGGAATCCAATTAGAAGGGCATTCATTACTAATTCACTGAGAAATGATGAAAGGCTACTTCTGGGATCACAGGATTTAAATCAAGACACTGTACAGCCCGAAAGTCATTATCATTAATAGGGAGAATTTCAAGCTAAAGAGAGGCTAAAGCACCTCTGGCAATGCCCAGCTAGAGAGTAGTGCCTTGAACCTCTAGAAGAGAAGAGGTTATAGTCCACAAATAGCCAAATTCAGAGATTAAGAAACTTAATCCGGACAGACTGACATGGCTGCTGAGACCCTATCCACAGGGAATCTGTAGCCCACTTTGCAAGTACATTCTCTGAGGTGATTATAGGTTAAGTAGTATATCTATTAGAACAGAAATTGAATTCTTGAGCATGGAGATAGCCACAAAGAAAAGGTGTAAAATAATACAAAATAATACAAATACTGCGTATCTCCTGGAATATACTTCCAGGAGAACCTGTTAATAAGGAAGGTAAAGAGAGGGGGGTAGTTAAAGTAGGAGAGGAGTCAGAAGCATGTGCTGTTCCGAAAGCCAAAAGAGACATCTACCTTCAGAAGAACAGGTGGAACAGGCCTACCTGAAAGGATAGGAGAGGCCAGAGGATGGCCGAGAAAGGCCCACGGTACTCCTTGGCGTTGCGGAAGGGAATAGGTTCCACGAAACAGCTAGTGACAGGCACAACTCACATTGAGCAGAGTGGAGCAAGTCCACAGTAGGCAGAAGAAGGCAGAACGCTGAAATTATTCAAGTTTGGAAAAGTCAAGAATAAAATTTTAGCCTGACCGAAGCTCAGGGGGAATTCTTTTAGAGCAAAGGTAAGATGTCTGTCTGGCTTTAACCCGTAAAAGACAGAAACTCTTGGAAAAGGGAGGTTGAGGGGAGCTGTACGGAGGAGAAAGCTACCCGACAAGCCTGAGAGGTGCATGGCGCCCACAAAGTACGGATGGTTCTTCAGGCTTATCCTACCACTGGAGTAATCTTCATATCAAGTCAAACCTGTGATAGGAAATATATTATTAAGAACAATTACTATTTTCACAGTACTAGGGAAGTTTTGATGCATTATTGTCACCAAGTGAGTATGACAGCTGTCAGTCAAAAAAGGAGCTCTTGAAATAAATAATGTAATGTTATACCAAGCAAAATGGCATAGCGTGATGATTGTAAAAATGTATTATTCGGGTTTGAAGTTTTGGCTGTGAAACTATGGGCATAGAAAGCGGCTTTAAATGAAGGCGTTCTCACTAACTGCGTGTCCCATCCTTACAGCCGTTGCCCCAGCCCTGTGAGATAGGCTCCAGAAGTCTCAGTGGACGCTTAAACCTACAGACAGTACCCAACCACACATGGAGCATTTGCTAGTCCACATAGGTGGCACTGAATTTGTAAAGTAGCCCCTTGTCACTGTAAGATATTCACCACAGCAATCAAAAAATTAGAAAGCTATAGCACACTGTAGTGAGGATTATAAAAACATAGCTACTTTCCTTCTCTTAAGAACTGAGACAAATATGAGCGTTTTCAGATTATGAATGATTGCTAGCAGGTATTATGCAGAAGATGAAGCTGTGGCCAAGGGATGAGCTGCTGTTCTGGGTTCACAGACTGCTTTTGTACTTGCCTTGGGCTCAGAGTTTCCCTGGCCACCTCACTGTCTTTGCTAATCATAAATGAAGAAAGTAAGCATTCCTTTCTAATACAGTTCTAATTACCTTCAATAACTACTATGATTTTCACTTTGGAAATGAGCAATGTAAATCTCTTAGAAACAAATTACCTGGAAACTACCAGAAAAGAAATGTGGGGACCACCATGATGGCTCAGCGGGTTAAGGTGCTTGCCACCAAACCTGGCAACTGAATTTGATCCTTGGGACCCACATAATTAAATGTGAAAACTAACCCTGTAGGTTATTCTATGACCTCTATATGTGCTCTGTGGCATTAATATACTACATACATCTGCACATGCATACACACACACACACACACACACACACACACACACACACACACACACCCCACATACACAGATACATAATTTCTTTTTAATTTAAGAGATGTGGCCATCACAGTATTTGGATCAGAATTCAGTTTAGATTCTAATTTTGTCATTCATCAGCTTCTTTGAACATCAGGGTTTTTAAAAATCAAAATAAGGGAAATATTATAATGTATTACCATAAAGATTAAAGGTGCTGTGTATGTGCAGCTGTCTATAGAGCTTGGGCATAGCAACACTGTCAACAACTCTGGTTTGCTCACGACACTTTTTTTTTTTTTTTAGTTCTTTGAGAATTTCATACACCTTGTTTTGATCTTATTTGCACTCCTTCCCCCAACTTTACCCAAAATTATATGCCACTTTCTTGCCCACCCCTTAAGCCTTTTCTTATCAGGGCCACTTTGTGCTATCCAAATATTCTCCGACTTGTGGCCTTGCACTGAAGAGTGGTTGACTTTTCCGGAGCTCACTCCTGGGGAGAGCCGGCCCTCCTCTCCCATCAGCTGACAGTTGCCAATGGCTCCCCAGCTGGGGGTGGGCATCCCGCTCCCCTCCTCATGCTGGGATTTAGTCCGGTTTGGATTTGCACGAGTGTTGTGCATGCTGTCACACTGCTGTGCAGTCGTATGTGCTGCCCTGCTCTTGCTGTTAGAAATTATGCCTGGCTTATGAAAACAAAAAGCAGTCAACATTTTCAAGCGCCTTTAAAAATAAGCATCATTCAAAGTCCTCGGGTCCTAAGCTGAGAAGTGACTTTGCCTCACGCAATTGAAAAAGTTGTTCATCAAAAGGAATCATAATAAAAAAGAATTATAATCAGTGTAGACATCAACTCGTTATGTCTGCTAATGATCCAAATCTCTAAGAAGTCTGTAGATTTGCATAGCTGCACCGTTTCTCATGAGGCTGTTCCTGTGCATTTTTTCACTTGAGTTAAAGTTATCCATTCTGTTCCTAGTTGGTCATAAGAACTGCAGTAGCTAGGGGGCTCTTTCGCTATCAACATTTGGATATGTACATGCCTTAGGTCCAAGCATGTCTCTGTTTTACATGAGAAAAATCTTACTGTCTTCAGTGTCCTTAAATATAAAGATTAGGTTCTAGCTTGTGGATATTTCATGACATACACAGAATTTTTTAGTTTAACCGGGACCTGTAATTGAAAACAAGAGTGGTCTTGTGATAAACAGCTTTGTTCTAAACTAAAACTTCTCCTGGGATGAAAGTCCCGCTTGACTACACAGTCCGCTGCCTTGAACAATTGCACACCTAACCCTAAGACTTAGTTCTTCTCCCTGTGGAATAGACGTATAATGCATGCCCTGCTCAGAGGGTTTTCATTAGAACCAAAAGTCCTTAGCCTGCCCGCCCCTTCTCCCTCCTTCCCTACCTCCTAGAACAAGGCAAGCCTAGGCACGCACTGTGACTCAGCTGGACAACCAAGTCTCCATTTCATCCCCTTACCGGTTTAGAATTCTACTTATGCACTCGTGGGTGCCCAGTTTATGTCTGCATCTCTGTCCCTTTCTCTGAGCTCTCAACTCATGCGTATAAGAGTCCACTACACATGAAGTCCACTAAACATGATCAATTGGGAAACTACAGGACATTTCAAGTCAGTGTGAATCCGTTCCCCTCATAACCTGTTTCTCAGACAACCTGTCCCTCAGGCTTTAATATATGGCACATTTTGTCCATATCTACAGGAAGACTTCTTAGGCGCATGGACTGATACAGTTAGTATTGTGAAAAATGGCTTCCTTGTCAAAAGCAATGTTTACTCAATATTCTTCTCATGAAAATTCCAGAGCGGAGAGTTTTTTGTTTTTTGTTTTTTTGAAAATCTTAAAATTCACATGGAATCACAAAAGACCCAGATATACTAAACTGTTCTGAACAACAACAAAAATATTGTTCCAGGGAACACCATACCTGACCTACAGCTATACTAAAGAGTCACAGTAATTGAAAAAAAAACATGGTACTGGCACAAAAACAGATACACTAGACAGTGGAATATAACTAAGGAATATAACATAAATCTATCCACCCACAACCACTTGATTCTTGACAAAGACACCAAAAAATACACATTAGAGAGAAGACAGGTCCTTTAGAATGTTTTTGAAATTAAAATATATAGTTAAATCATTTTCTCTTCCCTTTCCTTCCTTCAAACCTTCCCATTTACCCACTCAAACACATTGCTTTTATGTCTTTAATTATATATATGTATATTATATATCAATTATGTCCATATATAAACAAATTTCTAAATATATAAATACAACCTGCTTAGTCCATATAATGTGACTTGTTATTGGATAACCACATGGGGGCTCTTCCCTGGGAAAAATGAGTTTTAGTGGCATGCGTACCTTGGAGATAACTAATAGTTCTCCATTCGGGCCTGAGAAGTCCGTGCCTGGGTCTGGAAACCTACCTAACTCCTCAGGGCTAGTGACGTCATGAGTCTTGGGGAATAACCTACATTTTCCACTTTACTAAGCCAGCATAATTCCTAACTGTATTCTAAATATGTACCCTTACAGTCACAGATGAGGCAACATCTTGCTTAATTACTGCTGGGAAAACTGGATATTGATTAATATCCAGACAGATGGAAGTTGATCCTAATCACTTACTCTTTATGATAAAAAAAACATTATAAATGGGTAGAATATCTTAATTTCTTTTTATCTTTACCACCACCAACTGAATTTTTAAATTAGCACATTAAAAAATATTTATGGAAGACAAAGTGATGCTTCAACACATAGTTTAATGGTTCAGTTTTGAGGTAAACACCTCAATTATTTATCATGTTTTTAATGAAGCATTCAAAATCATCCCCTTTAGGGATTATTAGGAATTATGGTAAACTGGCATACAACGGAACACCAGAATGTAGTCTTCCCCTTATCCACCTACAGCTTAACACCCATGGCCCAGCCTCTGCCTCTGCCCCTCCCGACTGGCTCCAGCCTTGGGGACCACTATTCTGCTCTCAAATCCTATGAGTTCTACTTTTCTAGGTTCCACAAATGAGTGAGCTCAGGCATATTTCACTCACTGTTAGGACTTCTATATTGATCTATCGGTAAACTGTGGAAGGTAAAAGATAGCAGGGCTCTACTCTTCAGTGGTTTAGGAGCAGCCCATTTGCATGTGGGCCACAGATCCTTCCTTCACTCACCCTTACAGAGCCTTTCCCTGCTGTTGTTTCCTGATGATAACCTTGGATAGGGATTATGATTTCACTTTAGCCTCCTGGACTTGTGTGATTTGTTTACTTCCTGAGTCTCACAAACTTACTTCCTCCCTCCAGGAAGTTATGCTTTAATTTAGAGGAAATTGCTATGCCACAAACTATTTAAAACACTGAAAAATCTTTATTTTCACAAAGCTTTCTGTATTTTGTCATTTCAAAAGAACTAAAAACAGCTTTTCAATTCTTATGTGTATTTAGATTTCCAACTCTTTTGTTATCATGTTAAGAAAGAAGTTACCAAAGTCAATTATTTTCAAATTTCCTCTGTAGTTATAAAATGACTGTGATATGATAATTTATTTAGTGTTTAGACTAAATTTAAAAGTAATGAGTGTAAGGTCACAAAAAAAGGTGTTCATTACCCGAGCATATTTAATTGTTAATGTTTGGTTACTATGTTAATTTGAAAGTAAAATAACTAGGAAATAAAGAAAAATCAGATGTCTTACGCAGAATATTTCACTATTTTCCCTTGTCCAGAGTTGTTTCATTAAACTGAGCGCAAATTTAGGTAGAGTGACCTCTCACATACGCAAGATGCTACCACGCTTTCGGTAAAAGAAGGCAAGCACTAGGCAGGGGAGAGTCTGAGCGAAGGCCAAGCTCCTCATAAGCATGAGGGTGCCAAGTATCAATGGGGAATGGCGGCCAACTGTGAGCTCTGCCCACTCCCTCCTGTTCCCGGCCGAGCTGACTGCTCTTTGCTCACTCCTAGTCTGAAGATTTGAACAGGATTGACAAAACACACCCCTTCGCGCACACTCACTTATTTTGTACTTAACGGCTATTAGCTGCAGTGACATGTATTTCGCGAGGGACTGGTTTAAAAGAATGAGAATGTAAACGTGGCCGTCCTACTTGCGTGGGGGATAGTAAAATTATGTGGCTCCAGAACGTGGGCAGGAGATGAGCGATGAGTGCTAGTTAGCGTGTATACTGTGAGTGTGCTCCAGGTCAGACATCCCTGCCGGGAGCACAGGGGAGATGTGGGCCTCATGGCAGTCCACGAAGACTCCACGTGTCTCTCCTCCCTAACATGGCTTTCTGTTTCCGTGTAGACGCTACCCCGACTGCCGTTGCCTCAACTTTGGATCCTGGTTCTTATTTTCCTTCCCAGTTGCTGTTATTCTTCTACTCTTGTCCTGGATCTGGCTCCAGTGGCTTTTCTTAGGATTCAAGTAAGTAGACATCTTATTTTTATGTGATAAAGGCATCTCTATCCAATGCTTTTAGCTCTATAGTCAGTGTTCTTGCTCCCCTGTGCTATACCCACCCTGTTTCCACAGTTTTTACACTCAAACAATTACCACATGTAAACACATCTTTTTTTTAGGGTTGGCTGGAATAATTTAAACAATGTTGGCATTGGTGGAGTCTATAAAATACAGATTCAAGTGAATGCCTTTTGAATCTTAAGCCAGTGATACAGTAACTGCTCAGGAAGGGAGAGGAACTGAGTATGTTGTGGTCCCAGTCGAACAAACAGAGTAGAGTTCTGAGAAGCCACACACCTGTGGATATGAGGATGAATGTTCTTAGAGTATCAAGTTATTTTCAACTGTGAACATGTAGGGCTTCCTACTTTATGCCACCTCCAAAGCTGATAACACGTTCAAAAGAGTGTATACACACACACACACACACACACACACACACACACACACACGTACACGTATATATATATTCCTGTGACTAAGGAACTCTTATCAAAGAAAGCATGTGAAATTAATTGGGGGCTTGCTTATAGTTTCAGAAGTTAGTCCATTGTCAACATGGCGGGGGAGCATGGCTGCACATGTTGTGCTGGAGAAAGAGCTGAGAGCTACATCTGATATTGAGAGAGAGAGAGAGAGAGAGAGAGAGAGAGCGAGCGATATGAGGGGGTGGGGGAAGAAATTGGATTTGCCATGGGCTTTTGAGATTTTAAAGCCCACCCCCAGTGAAATAGTTCCTCCAACAAGGCCATAACCTCCTAATTCTTCTAATCCTTTCAAAGAGTTCCACTTCTTGGCAACTAAGTACGCAAAGATATGAGCCTATGGGGGCCATTACTATGCAAACCACCAGAAGAGGTAACACCAGCTTCTCACAGGGCAGATGAGTAATCTCTGCAAGTCCCACTCGTGATTAGTCTCAGCATCGTCGAATGTAAACAAGAGGATTTACCAATAAGTTACCCTTCCAGCACTTAATGGCAGCATTAAGATTCCAAACTGAACATGCAACAACCAAAGTAAGACCCACTGATCAATAAAGAACCACCAACGCCACTAAAATGTCAAATTCTGTATTCCAAGAGAATTCCAGTATACTGCTTTTCGAGGATTGGAGCAGGTAGTTTGATAAGCTCTCAGTGTTTGAATGATTGAGCTGACAGCCACCATAAAGCTCACAAAGGGCTAACCAACAAAATCTAACATGTAGTCTGCACTTTCAACTTATTTAACACTCCGTTAGGAATTAGGTATATCACAAATAAAATTTTTCCTGAATAGTAAAATATTTAAAACTCACTTTTATAGTTTAATTTAAATAATTTCAAGTACCTATGAATCAAGCAACACAATGTTCTTTAAGACTGCTAAGGTGAATTCTCAGCTGCTAGCACTTCTTTTGAGAAGTGACACCGTACAGTAGGATGAAATGTCTTCTCTGTGACCATAGTTTCCAGGTCTAGCAAGTTAATGACCAGTATTTCCCCTTCTTTATTTTTAACCTGTTTTTTTTCTCCAAAACATCCCAATTGTGCTAGTAGTTGGAAGATAGAGCTGGTGGATCTAAAAATGTTCTATCCAGATTGTGGGAGCAGCATGTGACAGTCCTCCCGCTGAAGCAAATGTGTGGAATGTCACTGACTTCAGCAGGTGGCCTTCAGTGTGACAGGCCAGCTGCATGCAAAGTGCCCCTCCCAGGAAATCCAAACCCTGGGGGGCTGGTTCAGTTGTACAGGTAGCAAGGCTGGAGGCAGGGAGAACAGTCCTGAGCCAGTGGACATGGACACAAATAGCTAGTGACTAGCCCGTGGCTGTTGTCATTCTTTATTGCTTCTTTTAATGACTTTAAACAAATATATATTATGCAACCTCCATTATTATTATTTTAATATAGGGCAGGAGTATTAGAATATGTTCCTAGTGAGATACCCAAAATAAGCCCTGTGAAATGTCCTCATTAGGCAAAGCCCATAAATCATGGTCAGTGTTGTGTTTAAACAGCCTTCTTGCTGTCCACTTCTGGTTAGACATGGCAGTTTCATGTTCCAACTGATTTTTCAGAGTCGTTTTCAGTTTGCCAGGGCATGTACCTCTAAAGGCTCTAGACTGACAAACAGAATTTAGCTGCCACTCCCCGGGCAGGGTACCATACATTCTAATTAGTGTCGTGGCTGTTAGCAGTGTTAATTCACTCATTATAAGCAGCCCCTACATACCAGACGCTCATCCATCAGTGCTCTGTATTTACTTCAGCGGAAAAGAGGTTGGCACACCCTCGTATGCTTCATCGGGTCCTTCGCTGGATATTAACCTTCATTTGCAGCAAAACAAATTCAGCTTGATCTGTGGTTGACTGGCAGCAGCCAAAGGGACGAAGGGTGTACGCAGCTTAGAGGGTGGAAAAAGAGTTTCTGAGGGAACGTTTAATCTTTGGTTACTGTTGTCTCTTGTACAGCTGGTTCTCAAGGTTGCCCTCAGACTCGGTCCCTGCAATGAAAGTATTTATGTTGTAACTAGGGATAAAAATTTGAGTTGTCAATAGTCAGGAAACTAACTGAAACAAAAATTTCACTGATCATGAATGAAACAATATCTAACTAGTTACAGAGACCACGTGTTTGCATGAGGATGGCTGTGTGTGTCTAGGATAGATGACGTAAGAATCACAGAAATTCCGTCCATCCACGCATGGGGACGCACGCCTTTACTCCCTCAGCACGCGGTGGGCAGAGGAAAGCAGATATCTGTGAGTTCATAGGCCAGCCTGGTCTCTATAATGAGTTCCAGGAAATCCAGAACTGTGTAAAGAGAGCCGGTCTTAAACAAACAAGCAAACAAACAACGACAAAGAATCAGGGAAATCCAGCTCCTTTAACAGGGAGCATGGAACAATGTGGCACAGGAGAATTACATGGAAAACATGGCAGCCAAGCAGAAGCTGTATTGATGTTGGCAATTACCTTCTCATTACCCCCATCTCCCTTCCCAGCCTCTCCTACACGGTAGCCTCACTGGAGACTGCTTCCGTCATTACTGCTCACACATCAGGACGTAACCGCACTGCTCTCACCATCTCTAGAGACAAGCCTTAAGAGTCTATTTCCCCATTTGATTCTTCTTCCAGAGGGATTAAAAAATTACATCTAGAGTAATGTCCCACAAAAATTGTTTAAACTTTTGAAGACCTTAGACATTGAAACCAAAAATGAAAAGAAAAATAACAGTGAAAGGAGGATACAAAACCCAGCAGCTGAAGGCAAAGCAGGAGTGTTATTTAGTATTGGAAGTGTCTCACAGGTTAACTACTCTGCCTTTAGGGCGCAGGTGGCCATAACCCTCACAGGGAAAGAATGCACTAAGGTTGTTTTTTACTGGTTTGAGTAGCTTAGTTTGGAGTCTAAGTGCAGTATTTTGAATTCCATGCCCTGGTGTCAACTCTTTAACATCTTTGTCAGACTTGATGGATCTGACATTAGGTGCCTCATAAATTTGACAGAGGTGTTCTGCAGTAAATATAGTTCTTAGTGTGTGTGCCAAGGCTGAGACATTGGGCCAAAGAGAACATCTATGATAGACCTCTACTTCTGCATAGTGGGATGACACTTCCATATGCACAGTAGTTAGCAACTAAGATGAACAATAAATATATATTTAATGTAATATAAATATCAAATACTACATATTGACAATTATCACTGTACAGAGAGTGATAAAGACAAGTGGCACATGGAAATATGCGAGGAGCACAAAACGTCTTTAAAAAGGAAGAGATAGGTAGATGTCACGGAAAGCAAAGCAAAACTTTGTCATCTAGAAGTGAGCAAGCCAGACAAAGCGGAGAAGGAGAGAACAGTCAATGAAAGAGACAGAGACACAGGCACAGGGCATGGATTCCTGGTGTCATCAGAGAAACATTTCACAAAGCCTTTACAAATGTCTCTTCCATAAGGGAGGTGGTGGTGAAATACTTTCCTTAACTCTGAGGCTCTTTTATCTTTTTCAGCTTTAAGGAGATGTTTAAGTGTGGCAAAACCAAAACACTCAAAGAAAAAGCTTGTGCTGACGTGATCAAGCAAGAGTATGAAAAACTTGGGCCAATGAGGTAAAATATGCATGAGTTATATATACATACCCATCACCACCACTACCAACACACACACACACACACACACACACACACACACACACACGCACACACACACACACTCCTTCACACACACACACACACACACACACGCACACACACACACACTCCTTCACACACACACACACACACACACACACACACACACACTCCTTCACACATACACAGTCTGTCACCACTCACACACACACTACTTCACCACACACACACACACACACATAGACCCACAGCACACACACACAGACACACACACACTCCATCACCACATACACACATACACTCCACAATCACACATATACACATAGACCCACAGCACACACACACACACACACATACACATACACACTCTGTCAACACACACACACACACACACACACACACACACACACTCTGTCAACACACATATACACACATATGCACACACACATAGACCCACAGCACACACATACACATACACACATACATACACCCCGTCAACACACACATGCACATTCCTTCACACACACACACACACATAGACCCACAGCACACACACACATAGACCCACAGCACACACACACACACACACACACACACACTCTGTCAACACGCACACACTCCTTCACACACACACATAGACCCACAGCACACATATACATAGACCTACAGCACACACACACACACACTCCGTCAACACACACAAACACACACACACTCCTTCACACTTCACACACACACATAGACACACAGCACACACACACACAGACCCACAGCACACACACACACTCTGTCAACACACACACACACACTCCTTCACCACACGCAGATAGACCCACAGCACACACACACAGACACACACACTCTGTCAACACACACACACACCTTCACCATACACATACATAGACCCACAGCACACACACACACACAGATACACACACACACTCCATCACCACACACACACACACACTCCTTCACCACACACACACATAGACCCACAGCACACACACACAGACACACACATTCCCATACTGCACATACATAGACTCGCACACACACAGACACATGAACACAAACACACACACGTAGACTCACCACACACACACACACACACACACACATACACACACGCGCACACACACACACACACACACACACACACACACACACCTCACTTGCACATGAACCCATACAGATAAGCAGAAGCAGTTATTTTAAAGCAAATAATCATGTGCTTGCCAGCAAGGAAGTTATAACACTTGACTAAAACCACAAACCTGCAAAGCTCAGTGGCTATTAGTCAATAAAATGAAATACATGCCACTGCCCTACTAAAATGTGCTAGGTAGAAAAGCTGAGGAGGAGGAAGGGCCTTTTCTAAGAGCACTGGCGTTCTTCAAATAAGAACACACTGAGTTCCCACAGTGTCCATGGGCTGTCAAGACTAGCACGACAACAGCTAGTTTTCCCTAGTGCTTGGAAAGTAAGAAATGACAGCAGCGTGTTTTTCTCCAGGTATCAGGAAACCGTGACCTTGGTAATCTTCATTATAATGGCCCTGCTCTGGTTCAGTCGGGATCCTGGCTTTGTCACTGGGTGGTCGGTCCTGTTTTCAAAGTGAGTATTTACATATGTAGAGGTCTCTAAACACCCTCTACAACTTAGAGAAACTGTGTGAGATGCTTGATTTCCTTAGGAAAAATATCTAATATTCTTGGGGGTGAGGTATTAAGCATAGAGTAAGAAAGCAGAAAGGGTGGGCATTGTGCCTAGCCAATGGACAGAACATTCTCCACAGTTAAGTGGAGAGTGGGGTCTGACTTTCACACGAACTCTGATGCCCCATATTTGACCACGTCCCCTGGATGGGGAGGCCTGGTGGCACTCAGAGGAAGGATAGCAGGCTACCAAGGAGAGACTTGATATCCTATGAGCATATACAGGGGGAGGAAGTCCCCCTCAGTCACAGTCATAGGGGAGGGGAGTAAAGGGAAAATGGGAGGGAGGGAGGAATGGGAGGATACAAGGGATGGGATAACAATTGAGATGTAATATGAATAAATTAATAAAATATATTTAAAAATTAGAAAAAATATCAGGCAATTAACTTAATAGGAAAGATTGGCAGAAGATTGACTTCATAGTAAGTAAGAGAGTTCTGATAATGTTTTGTGTAAATATGCTAAGTACGGGACATCCAAGAAGAGATGGCAGTAGGGCAAATGAATAGAGTGGAAAGGTTGGATAGGCAGTAACTGAGAATTGTCTACACCACCATCCATTGAATCAGCCTCAGGACTTAATACCAAGTATGGTAGCCACTTGGAGAGGACTCCGAATATAATTTGTTATTGTTCTTATTTTTAAATAATAAGTGTATCCTATATATGTCAGAAAAAAAAAAAAGAAACTCAGGGTCCACTCTACATGGGGCTTTTTCCTCCGGACAAAGTTAGAGTTTGAGCTGCAGGATCTGTCCTCATGTCCTTTACCTGGAAGATGGAAATCACAGTAGCACTTAGAATACTGCTATTTTCCCCAGTAAAAGCGCTAAATGAATCTTTATTGTGTGAAATAAATGCTACATAGTGCCTTTTAATGATCTGACATATACAGAATCATATTCTGTGACTTTTGCCACCATTATATCTCCTGAAGATTTTATTGGGCTCAAAAGTTATGGTTTTTTTCTCTCCACCACATGCATTTTTTCAGTACTTTCTTACAAAATTAACACAGCTACATCTCATTGATAAAGATTTGCTAAGTAATAAGATGACGTTGTAGCAAACGCTGGAAGCCAGAGTTAACAATACCTCTTTAGTGTTGTGTGTTTCCAGCAGCCGTTAGTGTGTCCAGTGAAGTGAATCGAAGATTACAATACCTTTTTTTTTTTTAATTAACCACTCTATGTGTCAATAGAGTTTGATTTTGAGATTTGTGTTCTCAGTCTATTTTTGACAGATATACTCTGGTTCTTAAATCCAGAAGAGGTTCATCTTGGACTACCTGTCTTAGATCCTCAGCAAGAGTCCACATAGTTTGGGAGCACAAAGCAGAGCTGTTTAGTGTATCTTGGCCTCACGGAAGAGACAACGCCTTCCCTCAGGCTGACCCCTCTGTTTTTACAGACATCGCCAACATTTTCTGAGGGCGCAAGGGAAGAATTCAAATTTACTAAGACCTCCTGGCCTCAATCAATGCATGAAGTAGATGTTTTATAATATCAGCTTGAGTCTCTTGATTACTTTAGGCAAAGTATTCTCATTTCGAGACTTCCAAAACAAACGCATCATCTATTTATGAAAAACAAGCTATTGTTTAATAGAACATTAGTACTTTATGTTTTTCTAATAGGATTTAGAGCAAAATAAAATAAATAACTTCACTTCCCCTTAAAATCCAACCTTTACTAATACAAAGAAGACTGTCTATCTCTCTCTCTGTTTGTCTCTTTCTCTGTCTATCTGTCTCTGTCTCTCTCTCAACAGTAATGTGTTGAGAACTAGATGGAAGTAGACAATAGCTAATAAAAGCAAGGAGAAAAAACAAATAGGGTATTCAGTACATCAGCATCCATTTTTTTCCTCCTCTGTGGGAGGGTAACACAACTCAGGAGGTGTTTTGTTTGTAGCAGGAGAGCAGGGTTTGCTATGCCCAGGTACTTCTCCTGTCATCTAGGCTCCTGAGAGAGCAGTGGGAAAGGGGAGGGGCTTGAAGGAGGATGGACTCGAAGATACAAATACAATCACAAAGCAAATAAAATGTGTTTTAGCTCAATAGCTTATAGTACGGAGATAACCCATTTCATAATGAATCAAACTCAAAGTAATAATGAAGCAATTATAATTTAAAATGTTTTATGAAAATGTCTTCAACATTTATACCTTTATCTAAAGCATGTAGTCTGTAAAATGTGTGTGCTATGTGCTGGGTTTTGGCAGTTACAATTTCTAAAGTTGGTGTGATATATTAAGATTTATTACTACCACCTCATGTTTTCATTCCATCTGTTTGAGTCTGGACTGATTTCAATATGTCTTTTCATATAAAACAAAATCCAGTTACATGACACCTGGCCCAGTTTGGAAAAAACTTAGCCAAAATTATGACTAAAATAGAATAAGGAAACAATATAGTTGAGGGATTGGTCAGGTTTTCAGAAATATTTATGCTACTGTAAAGTTTTAGTCAACAAGAAAAGAAAGTAAACCCATATTTAAGATAAACTTTCAAAAATATATCAAATTGAGAGACATAAACACAAAGACCTCTTTGATTATTTAGAGTTGTACACATAAACCACAAGAGCATCAGTACTTTCACTGAAAATCAGTAGATTGAGACATAAGTTAAGGAAACAAGCCTTTTGATGTGCATATTTCTTCAGGATACAGAAACGCACGTAATTGATACTGCTGACATCTAATGCTGTATTCTAATTATTTGTGTAATCTCTAGGTGCCTCTTGACTGCTGAGGCTTCCCGGAACCTGTCTTTTTGCTAGAATGGTCTGGCAATTCTTAGCTCCATCTGTTCCCGAATTGCTCTTAGTTTGTAGAGTGGTCACTTGTGAGCATCTCATAAGCCATTCTGATAATTACTCTCCTTAAGTTCCTAGAGGGCAAAGCATCGAGTAGGCTGATTTCCTTTGTATTTGAGTCTAGTAACCCACTGCAGAAGCAGGTGTTTCATCCTAGAAACCAGATAAATTTGCTTTCACAGTTTACAGAGGAGTTTGAGGGGACACTAGCAACAGCATGTCTCAGTAAATTCAATAGAAGGGCACTATAAATCAATTACATGCGGCTTTGCCAAACCCCAGCAACTGTTTCAAGCTCAATTCCCTGACATTATAATAAAAAGCAATATTTCAAAGAGGAAATTGGTTAAAAATCTGAAAGTTTACCCGAAAATTTTACTCTCTTGGTCTGCTAAAGTAGCATTTGTATTTGCAGTATTGACAATATAAGAAATACATTGAATTATGAAGGCACCCTGAAATGATTGGTCCTTATAAATTATACCACTTCATTGGAAATTTATATATTTTAAAATGACAGCCCAGAGTAAATGACCTATATTTTCAGTTCTACTTAATTATTCTTAATATAGTTAGCTGACAGCTTAGCTGATATTGGTCCTTCCCGCCACCTTTAATGCACACATTTGTTTATATTTTTCAGGTACCCTGGTTATGTTACAGACTCAACAGTTGCTTTAGTTGCAGGAATACTTTTCTTTCTAATTCCAGCTAAGAAATTGACAAAAACTACATCTACAGGAGAAATTGGTTGAGTATCATTTTGAGCACTGAATTTATCGATCTTTTTAAGAAATCAAAATTCCATCAGCTTCCGTATGCACAGAAGATATTAAAAATGGCCTCCCCAGCACAACCACTATCAGCATGCCCCACTACAGCCCAGAGCCCTCTTCAGGCAGCACCTGTCCCCATCAGCATGCCCCACTACAGCCCAGAGCCCTCTTCAGGCAGCACCTATCCCCACCTTCAGGAAGACTCGGCAGAGTGTGCAGAAGCGAGAAGTAGACTTTCTTTTAGACCCAGGTTCCAGTTCTTCTATTCCAGACAACACCTCCCCTGCCAATGTTAGACCATTAACTTACAAGGAAACCGGAATCTATGAGTTACTTGTTCTTCATGAGGAGGCCTCAATAATAAGTCCTGGGGATCTAGAACAGACTAAATTTCACGAGAAAGATCACTTACAGCGTCACAGAAGTCTAGATATAATGTGGGGTCACAATTGAAGAAGTGAATCTGTAGGCACTCCCACTACACACACAACTCATGGACAGAGAAGTGCACACATGTGCAGGAACACACATTCTCCAACATGCACTTCTTACCCAGGATTCACTCATGCCTGCGATTTATACTAACATCAGCTAGTAGTCCTGTGTTACATATGTAAGGCAGATGGGTTATAATAGTTTGGAAACACAGTTGAATGGGGGCTTTTGTTTGTTTGTTTGTCTATTTTTGCTGCAGTGAAACTGTGAGCTCTGTAGTTGGGTTGGTTCAGCTGACCTCTTAAGTCACCTGTAAATGATGAATATTTAAGCTTTGGGGGAAAAGATATAAATGAGTAGCATATTGCAGAAATAAAATTGTCCCATTCTTTGCAAGATTAGAATACAGCCATGTGTGTTATGGAGATTTAGCAATCTATAGCAAAGGCTCCCATGAGACCCTGCATCAGTGGTTCTCAACCTGTGGGTCGTGAATTCTTTTCGCAATTGAATGACCTTTACACAGGGGTCACATTATCAGATATCTTGCATGTCGGATATTTACATTATGATCGTGACAGTAGCAAAATTTCAGTTATGAGGTAGCAGCAAAAATAATTTTATGATTGCAGGTTAGTACAGCAGAAGGAACCGTATTAACGGATCGCAGTGTTAGGAAAGTTGAGAACCACTGCACTCCAAACTGCAGCCTCTGTACTTAAAGCCCCAGCACTCAACAGTGGCCAGTGTTGAGGAAGAAGCAGTTTGCTTGAGCCTCCTCGGTGCTTACCTCTGAATACTGCCTTCACAAACATCCTTAGCACTATCAAGTTCTCTCGGTATCCTCAGTATTTTACAGCTTCTCTCCCTGGTAAACTCATGCACGCATTGTGGAAGAGAGCACATGTTAAAATATGAGTGATACACTGATAAATTATGAGTGATACATCGTTCAATTATGAGTGATACATTTCCAAGATACTTGCATTGCAACAGTGCACGTGATCTTAATCCAAGCAAGAAACTTGGTAGCAAATTTTCAGCCATCAGTTAAAGGTCGGCTTTGGATCCAGGAAAGAGAAATATAAAGGAGGCTTTGTAGTGTTTTCTGACCTCTCTGTGTAGAGAGGACAGATGTTGCATACAGATGCTAAAAGATATTGTACTCCTAAGTTAACTTCCTTATCAAGTCAGTTGAAGGAGATGTATGAAGAAAACGACACTAATTGCCTCATGAGCATAATCATTCTTGAAAACAACACTTCAACATTCAATTTTTAATTTTGAATAATCTTTAAACCAGAATCTTGATTCTCCTCATGACAAAAAAAATTAAAATACTAAATGAACTTCACTGAATAATTAAAATCCTATGCTGGTGTTACTGGAGAAACATAGGGAATTACCGACATTTGACACAAGAAAGAAAAGTCCTGGCTTCATGTTGGCTGCTGGCATAAATAGCCTGGCAACAGAACAATGCAGAGAAGGGAAGTGTTACCTGGCTAACAATCCTGGGGTGCAGTCCATCATTGGGCAGATATCAAGGGAGGAGCTTCAGTCATATGGCATCCACTGTTGAGAGCAGAAATAAGCAAATGCATTCATGACTGTGAGGCTTCCTCTACTCTTATAAAATCCAGGGCTCTGCATTTGAAATGGCATGACCCACAGTTGGCTAGGTCTTCCAAGATCAAGTAACAATCAAGACAGTCCCCCACAGACATATCATAGGCCAAGCCAGTCAATCTTCATCGAGTCTCCTTTCTTAGGTGATTCTACGTCAGAGTTCAATGCACTGTCATATAGGATGAGTAGAGAGATGAGCCAATGAATGAATGTCATTACTAATGGCATCATAATAACTTACCTAAACAAAATTTAAATATTATCTGAAGGATTTGCCCTAGGTACTTTCTTAAAAGTTTACTAAAGTATTTTTAAATTTCATGTATATTAGTGTTTTCCTACATGTATGCATGTGCAGTACTTGGATCTCTTGTGCCTGTAGAGGCCAGAAGATGGCATCAGATCTCCTGGACCTGAAGTTATAGACAGTTGTGAGCCACCTTGTAGGTGCTGAAAATTGAGCTCAGGTCCTCTGGAAAAGACTCAGTTTGCTTACCCGCTGAGTCATCTCTCCAGCCCCAAAGATATGGGATTTTTACTCATTATAATATAATATTCCACCTAAGGTCAATAGAAACTGAAACTCTCAATCAAATCTGTACCTTAAAATGACCATTAAGGACACTGGTAACATTTTCATATTTTCTTATTTTAAACAATATTTAACTGTAGTATTTTTTGTTTTACAGTTGCTTTTGATTACTCTCCACTGATTACTTGGAAAGAATTCCAGTCATTCATGCCCTGGGACATAGCCATTCTTGTTGGTGGAGGCTTTGCCCTAGCAGATGGCTGTGAGGTAATGCTCAGTGTGGAAGATATTTAACAATTAACTAAGCTGTTGAAAAGAAGCACACGGACACATTCACGCTTTGGGCATAGTCACCTTTATCCTCTTGTTTTAATAATGCAGAATTCAATAGCTATGCGATATTTCACACAGATGTGATGAGTTCATAGTTGAAAAACTTTTGTAGGCTATAAGCATAAACATAATGATATAGTGTTCCAGCATGTCAAAAAGTAATGCAAAGAAGATGAAAATTCTTAATCTATGAAATCACATTAGAAGAGTAGCTTAATAAGAGCACAAACTAACATTCAAGAGAGTGGTTCCTGATGGAACATGTTTACTTGTTTGCTTGCTTATATTTTTACCTTATTTCTTATGGAATGTGCATGGACATGATTCTACCATTGTCAAATAAAGAGAATAGAAATATCAATGCCATAATTAAACATGTTAATTAAATATATCTAGTGAATGAAATCCAGACAATTTAATGGGACAATTTCTAATGTATTGTAGCTACCGTAAGGAAGAAATGAAAACATCATGAATTAGACAGTTGGCTATTTCATTGATTCTATCCGCCAGCTGATGCTAAGAGAGCTTTTATGCCTTCTCATGGCCATGATCACTGTAGGTTTCCTAAAAGAAAAGTATCTTCTCCAAAAATTCGTGGACACATGTACATACAAACGACATCTGATGGACTCGATAGGTGATATATACATGTGTATATAGAGAGAATAATACGTGTAAATAATAATGTGTAACTAGAGAAGAGACAGTGAACTTAAGAGGGGGGCATGGGAGAAGTCTGAGGAGGGAGGCATGGGCATCGTGGTGGGGATACAGTGCTAATGTATGAAGCTCTCAGAAAGTTCTTTTGAAAAAGAAAGGAATGTTCCTTTTCTTATGTCTGACTACAAACTGCTCACCCATGGGTTTCACACCATTTTATTTAATACTTAGAGCTGATTTGCATCCATTTCCATACTCAGTCACAAACAGGAGAATGGCAAGGGAGGAATTATAACAAGTCCCCTGCCTTCTTAGAAGTTATTTTCATGCATTTATTTTTTAACAATTCTCAGGGCAAAATGCTATCTTTTCTTGTCTATAATTTGTTGGGAGAATATTATTTGTTTCTAACTTCATTATCTGTTTCTGTGAAGTATTTAGATTCTGAGCTTTTAGCAATAGGATTTAGTAATAGCTGTAAGTCTTTAAACTGTCTCAATTCAGAGAGCCTTCTGCAAACTTGTTTGAGGCTTAGGTTTGCCTTGCCTCATAACCTGTCCAGATAGAAATGGTAGAACCATAAGACAATAGCAATTTTCTTTTCTGCTATTTCATCAGTAATGAGATCTGAATTCTCAGAAATAACTGCCATCTCTATGTCTGCTGATTTGAACTGTGAGGAGAGCAGAAGCAGGAAGTCTGGCATTCATAAGAGTTGCTCATCTCTCCTCACAAGACATCTAGACTGGGCTCTAGACTAAGTGGCTTTGAAAGATCGGCCAGACCCTAGAGCAGCAAAATCTGAGGAAAGGGAAAAGTGTGGCTTAGTCTAAGGCACGTGGCTCTCTCAGTGGAGGAGTTAGAGGAACCATGGAGCGAGGACTAACTCATTAGAAAAATCCTAGGAACTGGAGTCTGTATTCTGCAAGAATTTCTAGAAAAACCTGCTCCTGAGCAACGAAACCAACGTCACCAACTTCCTGGGGGGAAAAGGTGTGTACAAAAATATCAACCTAGAAATTGACTTTACAAAATACTAGGAAAGAACTTGTAATTTGTTTGGCACATGTCTCAAGCCAGGAAATACTTCTACTTGAAAACTACATGAGATAGCAATTATGTGTTATTCACCTCCGGCTGTGGCCTCTCTCTTAGATGCCCCTGATTTGACTTAGCATGGCTGATGTCTCACAAAGTGCGAGGCACTCCCCAGTTCTTGCCACTGAATACTTCTTTGCTGTTGTTGTTTACATATCCCTCAAATGATTTTTTCTAAGATAACTGTAAAAGATTAAATAATGTTTTCTCAAATATTCCTATGCTCCCAAGAGCAGAATAATAATAATAATAATGACAAAACCTTATCAGTCTTTAAAGATAAAAACTGTGTAGCACAGTCAATAACAAAAAAAGATGCTCAAAACTATATATAATAGAAGGAAAATGTTTTAGGAGTAAATGGTTTTGTGCAAGTAGGTAAAATACGTAGGCCAGAAAATGAAATTAGGTGACATAACAACAAGATCCTGAGAAGGCAAAAGAACTGGAAGCAACAAATCGCCTTGTAAACATGGAAGAAGCCAGAGCTGGATATAAAAGATAGTTTTAAAAGTGTGCAAGGTTATGTGATTTCTTCAAATACCATCAACCTCACTTATGAATGGCCACACGGACATTAGGAAACTGAGCTTTACTCTGTAGCAAAATTGAAACACAATCCTCCCTTAACCATGCTTATGTTACTTAGAGCTTTAAATCACCACTTTATCATCTTTTTAAATAAAAATGAATAAGCAGTCATGAGTCACCAGGTGACTGGGGAACCTCCAGTACAATAACCAAAGACAGAAAATTAAAGTACAGAAACAAAAAGAGTGGATCAAGGAAAAAGTGAAGAAAATGCACAAAGCACAGAGCACCTTAAATAAGCAGCAAGTCTCTAGAAATTATAATTATATTAAATCCATATTTAAAATAGTGACAATGGTGAAAATAAAATTAAACATATATCAGAAATACAATAAAAGGGTAAAAGAAAGTAAACACTAAAAAGAGATTGCTGTCTAGTGCCAAGTGGTCAGCTCTAAAACATATACTCATAAGCA
The DNA here is from genome assembly GCF_964271855.1 of Acomys minous. NCBI lineage: Eukaryota > Metazoa > Chordata > Mammalia > Rodentia > Muridae > Acomys > Acomys minous. The sequence goes on from NC_140487.1 coordinate 5,023,281, forward strand.
ATACTAACACACTCAGGAACCTGCACTTATATATGCATTCAAGTGTGCAAGCTGCATATTAGTGTTTAACGGTAATAAAGAAAAAGAGGCTATGGATTTGAGAGGGGATGGAGGGAAGTGTGACAGGCTGGAGAGAGGTCAGAGGGAGGAACAGCATAATTATATTTTAAATAAAAATAAAGTAAAATTGCAAAAGAGAAGAAAACTAGAGCATTGGTTTAATAAAAACTCCACAAGAGTCTCTTTAGAAAGAGAAGGGAAAGGAAAGATGTTTCCAACAATAACACAAGGAATTTCTCAGAAGTGAAGCATTGAGATTTTCCACTAACAGAGCTATTCAGAGGTCCGTGCTAAAGGAATTCATGAAGATGCTACATTGTAGATGTCAGAATTTTGAGGTAGACGTGGAATCACAACGGACTCCAGAGAGGATCACAAATGGCACAGGCCTCTCACATCTCAACCAGATTGAAAAAAAAAAACACTCCTTATTAATATACTAGAAACCCATGTCTCATACTTTATCTTCTATCCTCCTAACAGCTATAACCAATATCCATATCCATATATATATGAATCCATAAAGCTAATATCCATACTCATATGTGGCTCACTTGATAAAAAGCTTTCTCTACAAGTTTGAGGAACAGAGTTCAAATCCCCAAGACCCATGTAAATGTCAGGTGGGTGGGTGGCCCTCTGTAATTCCAGAGCAAGATAATTATCTATTAGCCGAATCCGTGGGTTCAACTGAAATAATTTGCTCAGCAGATAGCATGGAGCTCACTCTAGGAAAACTCTGGACATCACCTAAGGCTTGTACAAACAAACACACACACATACACACCCACCCACCCACACACACACAGAGGCCTACATACATGTGCAACATACACTTGCACACACATACACATGTTAAAATATAAGTAAAATAATGAATAATGTATGTATAAATTAAAGCAATAAATAATACAACTATTATCTAATACCCATATCTGTAATGTTTTTATTCACTTTGGAACTGAGTGTACTGCTAATAATCAAAGCTTTTCCCAATACATAGCCTACTTTGTCATAAGCATTATTTCACAAGAGATAGACTATTCCTTCTCTTTCATGGGAAAAACAAAAAACAGCTATTAATTGGAGTGCAAGCAATTTTTGGACTGCATGTAATACATCAAAGATCAGTATGCAATCAATCTAAAGAACCCCACTGGAAAACAAAGGAAATAGATTAATGACTTAACATTGATTCATAATTTCAGTGGGTTCAAGACTAGAATTCTAGGAATCAGAACTAGAAAAAGAGTGTGAAAAGAAAGAAAAGAATTTTCAGACCTATAGACACTACTCAAAATGTGCCTTTCATTCAACCATCTCAGCACACATGAAAAGATGTGTTCTTCAAAAAGAATGGGATGAAGGAAGGCTTTCCACAAAGCAGAGCTCTGAGACAAGGAGGAACTCCAGGACAACAGCAGAGTGCATTGAGAACAAATCTAACCCACAAGGCAAAGGGAGGGGGGGTGTCTGCCTACTTCAGGACAGACATCTTCACAGAACATGAACAAAACAAACCCATTTACCTTCTGTGTTTGTTTGCTTATAGACTAGGTCTCCAGATAGTTTGAAGATCTTAATGAATTGGTGATAGGCATTTAGAAAGCTAAGCAAACAGAATGATGTTTTCTTGGGAAAATAAAGAAAGTAAACATAATCTTAGATGGTTAAGTGACTCAGTGATGAATAATATTTATATGAGTACAGCAGTAAATATTAAGTGTTGATTTAACCAAAAGTGTTATATGTAATGACAGAAAATATACTTATAGGAATGGTGTAAGAAAACACAATCCAGTAGGGTGGGGTTTAAAAAAAAAAGAAAAAGAAAACACAATCCTTGTGTAACATGTTTGGAAACTAATAAATAATATTCCATGTTGAAAATTTAAGGAAAGGCATAATTAGAATATTATTTTGGATGATAACTATATTAATACCTAAGTCAGTGTAAGTAGCTAGTAACCACTGAAAGGTCTTGCCTCTGAGGGACTGACTTAGGAGCAAGGAGAGGAGCCAGCGTCTTTCCTTTCCTAGCCTTATCACCCATTGTGACTCACTAAGACACTTACATAAATTAATTACATAAAGTTACAATTTAATTAGAAAAATATGGGGAGACAATTTAAACTCCTTAAAGCCTGGTGGTAGTGCTGAAATAATTCTGAAAAACGCATCCTTATCAAAACTGCCGGTATTTCCCAAAACACAAGAAAATCTCTCTTCTCTCTCTCTCTCTCTCTCTCTCTCTCTCTCTCTCTCTCTCTCTCTCTCTCTCTCTCTCTCTCTCTGTGTGTGTGTGTGTGTGTGTGTGCTTAAATTGTGCCTCATTAACATGAATTATCTGAATAATAAATACTTTACATGTGTTTTGTAGGTATCTGGACTATCTGCCTGGATAGGAAATAAATTATCTCCTTTAGGTTCATTACCAGTTTGGCTAATAATTCTGATATCTTCTTTGATTGTCACGTCTTTGACAGAGGTAGCCAGCAACCCAGCTACCATCACCATTCTCTTCCCAATATTATCTCCTTTGGTGAGTATTACATTTATATTATTTTCCTCTACAATATGTTTTGCTGTTGTTTCGACTGCAAGGTTTCATTCTGTGGTACGGAGTCTCTTTTGACCCAACTGAGCCTCCGTAAGCCACTTGTGTGGTCTTTGTCTGTATAAGGTGACCTGTGCTCAAGGGAACTCTGTTTCACATTCAAGTAGCATAATATTTAGTAAACAATTTACCCTCCGTAGGTCCAGGTTTTCATTTGAAGATAAATTAAATCATTTATTTCCATTACAGCCTTAAGATGATTCAATATTTTCTGGCTCTTTGAAATATCTCCTTCCAGAATGGTGTTTCTAAATTTCTGAGAAGTGTTTCCTATAAGAGATGTGCAGATGAATGAGAAGGTAGCCCTAACCTTGAGGCTTAAATATCTTAGACAATTCTTGGCTGCCCAGGAAATAAGTTAGACAAGTTTTCGGAGAGAGGAGGAAGGTGTCTCTCTTCCACGTTATGTAGCAATTGCAAGATTTAGCTTTAAGTATGTTTTTCTGATTCATGGGGGTGGGGGCTTATTTTGGTGAAAAGAACATGCTTTAAATTAAGAATCATTTTAAAGAAAGGATGGTCTTTCTGAAAATGCTTTCTAGCTACTTCCCAGAGTCATTTGTTCAGAAACTTGAGTTGCTGCTTCAAATTAGAAAAGAAAATGTAGATTGCTTATTAATTTCTTATTGGTAAGAAATCAAGGGCAAAGTGTCTTAGCTTTCTGCTTTCTGTTTTTATTTAGTGAAATGAAGCAGTTAGAAAGTTATGCAATGCGTTCCAGATAATAACAACTCTCCTTCAGTAATGATCATTAGGATTTTAAATTTGTCACAAAAATGACAGCTAGTAGTTCCCAGGCACCAGGCTTTCTCCTGGTCTCTTACTTGCTAGCAGCATGCCCGACACTTTCTTTTGGTGTCTCTGGCCTCAGTGACATCATCTGTTAATTTGAGTTATACTAGCCATCTTATAATATTCTAAAATGGTTAAGTTTATACAAGGATATTGTATTATATAATATATCTTGTGTGTATAGAACACTAATTACATAATAAGTTCATATTTTCTGAAATAAGTGATACTTTCTAAATTGTAATATAAGAGTTTAAATACATAACAATAACCATGAAAATAAGAAGAGACACTTTCTTTAAAGTGCTTTGAAACATTATAAATAAGGCATAATTTTATGCTATTAGGTTTCAACCTGATTCTGGGAAAGTGTGTTACAGTAAGTTTGTCCATTTTAATGTTTGCTGCCTGCACTCCCACAGCATTTTAATTCAGCTTTTTGCTTTTTGTTTTGTTTTGGTTTGGTTTGGTTTGGTTATTTTGTCTTTTACAACAGGCTGAAGCCATCCACGTGAACCCTCTTCATGTTTTGCTGCCTTCTACACTCTGTACCTCATTTGCGTTCCTTCTGCCAGTGGCTAATCCACCCAATGCTATTGTGTTTTCATATGGACACCTGCGTGTCATTGACATGGTAGGTCAGAAGCTGGAAGAACAGTCTGGAAGCCCAGCTGCCCCTCTGCCTTTTGGATAAAGGAAGTGCTGCCCTATCGCTCTAACCATGCATCAGGAAAAGCAGAATTTGAAACCTGTTTCTTTTTAAAATATCTTTTATCAATTTATTCATATTACATCTCAATTGTTAGCCCATCCCTTGTATCCTCCCATTCCTCCCGCCCTCCCACTTTCCCCTTACTCCCCTACCCTATGACTGTGACCTCCTCCCCCTGAATATGCTCACAGGGTATCAAGTCTGGTTGATCAGTAGAAGCCTGTTTCTAAAAGCCTGTGCATGACTGGTCAGAGATTTGCTTTTTTAAAACAGGGACATGCCTTTAGAGATGATCGTCACAAACAGAGATGTGGAATGCACGAGCCCTGGGCTGGGAAAGGAAAAGAGCACAGACTCTCTTAAAACAGCTCCCTAGACTTAGGTCAAGGTTAGGATCCCACACAACTAAGCCAAGTAGAAGAAATAGGATTCAGGAAACCTATCAATCAAAATAGCACTATAGTTTTGTATCACAAATATTTATGCAACATTTGCTCCGATTAAGACAGTGCTCAGTGCATAAGGAAAGGGTATCTTTCTTTTTTTATTCTAACAAGTATAGAGTCTCTGTGAGAAATAAAGGAAACTACAAGTGGTAGGACACACACTTTCTCTCCCAAATACGAAAATAGTGGTATCTGAGAACTAATTTAAGAATATTTTAGCCTTTTGTCAAATCTCCATCACCAAATGAGGATATAATCAAAGTCACTTCTGTGTTTGTCACATAAATGAAACTACAAGGCGAGCTCCTGTTTCTTTATCTCACCCAGATTGCTGTCCCTGCATCCCAGAGAGAGAAAACGTCTAGGAATATTTCTGTGCCCAAGGCACATAACATCTAGTTGGAAAATAGATATAAAACACGCCATGTTTGTGTACCTGTGTCTGTATGTGTGTACATGTGTGAACACAGACTTTTAAATGAATGAGGGGCTTGAACGGACAGAGAACAAGGTTCTCATAAAATCACTCTAAGTGTTTCCCTTTGCCTCAGAAGGCCATGCTTTGATGCAGAGATTTCGAGAGTAGCCAAACATTCTCTGTGACAAAACAAACAATTACTTCACTTTAGCCTTCACAGGCCATAGTCTCTGCCACAAATACCCTCCCTCCCCCCATTGCATCACATAAGCAGCCACAGATAACATATAAACGAGTGAGCAAGATTGTGGTCTCGGGGAGGAAACAGTAGAACAAAAGCAGATTACATGCCCTGGATGGGGAGGCCTGGTGGCACTCAGAGGAAGGACAGCAGGCTACCAAGAAGAGACTTGATACCCTATGAGCATATACAAGGGGAGGAGGTCCCCCTCAGGAACAGTCATAGGGGAGGGGAGTAAAGGGAAAGTGAGAGGGAGGGAGGAATGGGAGGATACAAGGGATGGGCTAACAATTTAGATGAAATATGAATAAATTAATAGAATATATTTAAAAAAGAGCAGGAGTTGACAATCTCTAATTTGTAAAAAGGCAATTTTGTGATTGTTCAAAGGACACGTAGAATTACTATGTATGTAAAAGTTTCAAAAATAGGAAGAGTAAGAAGGCAGAGTAGAAGTGACATTACAAAATTTCTGCTAAAGAGCACTGGCATGGGAAACCAGTGATGCTACGTGATCCTGAGGAGTCACGTGGCATTCTAAAGCCTACACACTGAGAAATAAGATTATCACACAAGGGCAGACAGACACATATATTCCAAAAAGAAACCTCTCTGATGCTGTCAAAATGATAGTTAAGGACAGATTCTCATTCATCACAGAAGAGAGAATATCCCTAGTTTGATGACAGTCACAACCTCCACAGGTCATTGAGGGTGCACGTGAGCCAGGGTAATGCCTTGTGTGACACTGTTTTGAATCCTTCGTAGGATTTCTTGGTGGGAGACTGACCTTTCTGCTTTTTCCTGTTCTAGGTTAAGGCTGGACTTGGAGTAAATATTCTGGGGGTTGCTGTGGTAATGCTGGGCATATTCACCTGGATCGAACCTATGTTTAACCTCCATGAGTACCCCTCCTGGGCTCCTGACATTCTTAATCAGACCACGCCATCACAGACACCGAAGAGCTACCAGTTCGTTCGCGGCAACTTGTGGACTTGATCTTAACTGTGAGGTGTAGCTGTATATATTGGACACATGTGAATCAATGGTACAGCCACTGCAATACAGTGCATGCCTCATAGCTGTATATATGAGACACATGTAAATCCCTGATAGATATAGCCACTGCAGTTGCAGGGCATGCCCCACACTCGCTGTCATAATATAGAGTCTGTATGTCTTTTGAAACACATTCAACGAGTGTCTACAGGCCTTCATCCAGAAGCTTAAGGTTGAGATTGCATTGGCGAGCCGTCTACGTGTTTTCTCCATTAAAAAAAAATGATGCTTAGTGGTCTTCAAGGAAGGTTATTCCTTGCATTCATCGCATCTTAAACTTGTTCAAACACCAGTTTCTCATTTGAAACTCTTATGAAGCTGAAAGCAGAAAATAAAGTATAAAGATGCACGAGATACTTGGATAAATCATTTCTATAGGGTTTGTCAAGGGGATTTGCTGAAGAATCAAGCTGTGGTTATTTGTTGTAATGTATATTTATTTATTGAAAAGTCCAGCTGCATTGTTACTAATGTATTTATTGGGGAAGTTCAAATTATAATAGTGACAAATTCCAAAATTCATGAATCCATTTGATAGTAAAGAGACTAATTTCTACTTGTCCATATAGATAGGCTGCTATTTTGTGTTTCTATGACTTCTGAACTGAGTAATGCATCTTGAATAACTATGAATAAGTGAGTTATGGTTTATGGTACTCTTACAGTACAATTAGAAAAGCTATGCATTAAGGCCACCAACACTTCTATGTATGTATATCTTTAAATCTGCCAGAACTGAATCACAGTCTTTTGATAATGAATCTCTCCCTTAGTCTGACAGGGGAAATAAATTAAACCTTCTTATTTTACCAACCCTTGGTTGACATAAAGATCACAAATTTTGAAGATCATATCCAGAAACAAACTAATTTCTCTCTAGTAATATGGTAGCGGTTGCTTAACTTACTTTGTAGGGAACCTGTAACCACTTTTGTTGTAGACACCAGCGCTTCACTTGGGCTAACAGATGTCCAGTAGGTAACCATGGCAAGATAAAAGCATAAAACATTTAAAATCCTTTCTTCATCTTGTCTCTGTCACTTTGTTCTAATTAAATTTATATTTTTTAAAAAGTGTGTTAGAAAACAATGTAAGAAAAATGAAGCATAATTAAAAATGTTACGGTACACAGACAAGAAAGTCACATAGTTTCATTGTATCAATACTGAAATGAGACAGAAACAATAGAATAAAAACTAAAATGATGTATTTGACGAACAAGAAAAAGTATTTATGATGACAGGAAAAAGAAAGCCAATCTCCCAGCATACAGACAAACATCAAGATAGGAAAAAGGAAAAGTTCTTTGGCATCTCAAAGTTGGACTAACAAAAACAAGATTAGCGAATCCTAAATAATCTACCCACTTAGGAAAAGACTGACAAGTTGGAACATAAACTTTTCATGTTAGAACATAAAATTTTCATGCTTGAAATGGAGAATTTTTTTATACTTTTGCTTTTTAATTCTCATAAGCACATTCCTCAATGTTAAAAACCTGGTTTGAAAATCCATCTAAATGATATTATTTATACAAATATTCTTACAGTTATTCTTGAAATTAAATAAGAAGTTCTAAAAATTATTATTTTTTTACTGACTTTTAAATTACATTTTTATTATTTAAAACAACTTCTTTTCCTGCCTCCCCTCAGCCTGGCTCCAGCCCAGCCTCTCCCTTCTCATTCTTACCAGTGTCATAAAAATTAGGCTGCATGAAGACTCTGAGCAATCAACGGTGGACTGACTTGGAGACCCCCACCTCACCTGGTCTCAGGCCTGCCTCTCCCTTCTCCAGGCCCATTACAGCACTCAGGCCATCCTGAGTGGCAAGGCCTGAGCCAGCGCCGGGACTGCATGTGGGACTGCTTGGCCAGCGGTGAGGCCTGGCTAGTCCAAGCACCAGGGAACTCTTGGATTTAGCCTTGAAAGGTCCTCAAGGCCTGAGGTTCCAGAAGCCATCCAGCCTTGTCCTACAGGAAGACAGATTCCTCTCTGGAGGCATTCAGTAGGCAGGGCAGGAGGCCAGCTCTGTGATGTGACTTCTCCATGGCAGGAGGCCAGCTCTGTGACGTGACTTCTCCAGGGTAGGCCATCTCTGTGACTCCTCCAGGGCAGGAGGCCAGCTCTGTGACTTCTCCAGAGATAGTTATCCACAAGGCCTGGTGGGACCTGAGTTAGCAGAGTGACTGCTGGCTGAGTGGCAGCATTGGCCCAATTTTTAAATTAAATATACTTTGATCATATTCTTCTACTCTTCAGCATCCTTCCAGATTCTCTTGTCCTTCCTACCCTACCAACTTTAAGTTCTTTCTCAAGAAATAAATATAAACTCAGTACAACAAAAAAAGCACACCCAAACTAAGGCAACAAAGTAAAACACACCTGAAAAGAAAAAAAATCCACCAAACTGTAACAAAACAAAAGAATGAACACACACACACACACACACACACATACACACACCAAAGAAAACAACAACAATAATAACAACAACAAACCTGTGGTGTCCATTATATTTTGGTCAACTACTCCTGAACATGAGGCCTGCACATGCCCTGTTGATATACTCCAATATAACCAGTGTCACTCATTGGAGAAAACTGATTTTTCCCTCTGCCAGCAGCTATAAATGATGATTAAGTTGATAATCTTAAAACTCAGTGGCTAAATTTGCATTCATTAATTCACTCACTAATTTGTTTTGTTTGTTCATTCATTTGTTCAATTATAACAAAATAAAACAAAAACTATCACATTAAGTTGGACTGGACAAACCAACAAAAGGAAATGAGCCCCTAAAACCACAAAAATAAAAGACCTATTTTTTTTTTGCATGCTCAGGAATCCATAAAACCACTAAATTGGAAGCCATAGTACATACACAGAGGACCTGCTCCAGACCTGTGCAGGCCCTGTGTGTGCTGCCTCAGCCTATGGGAGTTAACATGAGCTTTGCTCATCTTGACCTCGAGGCCTTTATTTCTTGATATCTTCCATCCCCTCTGGCTCTTACACTATTTCTGCTTTCTTTTCCATAGAATGCTCTGAGCTTTGAGGGGGAGGATTTGATAGCGACATCACTCAGGGATGGGTGTTCTAAGATCTCTCACTCTCTGCCTAATGTCCCCCTGTGGGTCTCTGTGTTTGTTCCCATATCCTATAGGAGGAAACTTCTCTGATAATGGCTGAGCAAGGCACTGATCTACGAGTATAGCAGAATATCATTAGGGGTCATTTTATTACTACTTGTTGTTTCCTGTTTTCAGGCCAGTAGTATTTAGTTTTATCCTAGGTCCCTGGGCTATCTCAGGTTCTTGGTCACCCAAGCAGTGTTGGCTATTTCTTCTAAAATAATGTACCTTGAACTGTCTATCATCATTACTTGCAGTTATTAATCAATGAAAAACCAATCATCTTTTCAAATAATTTTTTCTTTTAAATCTTAAAATATAATACTGCTGCATTGTGAAAATCATCTATTTTCATTTAGTTTATTTCAATATTTATTTACATTCTTATGATCTATAATTTGATTAAATTCTGCTTACTTCTATTCATGTATCACTGTTGAATTTATCTATCACATGACTGGTGCATTTTTATTATGAAAAACTAAAATGACTTTTCAAATGATCATGAATGTTTTGCTCTCAGGAAAATGATGTCCGCAGTTCAGGTTGAATAATCTTAACGTATTACTTGCAGCAGTTGCCATCTGAGTACAAGTACGGTAATGTGTAGCCTGAAATTGTTTCATTGAGCCAATCCTGTTTCCTTGCCACATCCTTATGTTTGGTTGCTATATCAGAACTGACTGATTCATTTCGCCCTGTTCCTTTTTATATCAAAGCACTCAAGTTTTTAAATCTGGGGATTTTATGCTGTCTTTGAAATTTCTTAGTTGCACGCCTAAACATATGATCAAATCCATCTCTGTCCTCCCACTTTCTAGTGGATATTATTTTTGTTATTATCTTGAGAATTACTCAAAAACCTTTGAGGTAGAAATCATTGTCACTGTAAATTCCAGTACCTTACTTAGGATCAGATCTTGTCTGGATAATAATAGCAGTTCACTAACTACGCTTTCAGTCTTCAGGCAAGCACGGTGAAGCCTCTCCTGGCGTCGGTGTCCTTCATTTGCCCCAATCGCTACTGTACACTGTAGTGTCTCCGGAATCCAGACTTCCTTTCTATCTAATGTGTGAAATGCCTTCCCCTTAATTTCCATGCCTTAGAGGTAGAGAAATTAACCTTCAATCAATGCTACTAATTAACATTATTGCAGGCAGTTGACAAAACAATATCATGGCATGATGTTTGTGTCTTGATATGCTTTCTATATGTTAAAAATAAATGTATATATTTCTGCATCTCTGCCACAGATAAATATTGGGTAAGAGCTTTTGTGATAACTGATCAAAGCACAGACAGTGAGTGACTATGGTGTGCTTAGCCCTAAATGGGACACTTGTATCACATTCCATCACCCCAAACTCAGGGAACATCACTAAAGAGAGGGTGTAAAGAGTCTAAGAACCAGAGTTGGGAGAGGACTATGGCTGGCGAGATCAAGCCACTGAAATTTTCAACATCTTTCAGCTAGGCCCCACCCCTAGCTGAGGACTTAGAACAGTGGGTGCCTTCCTTCTAGGGGAGGGGAAGTTAGTTTTCTTCCGCAGTATTACCCATGGTAGATGGCCCAAGCTCTAGCGGGCCATCCTATGACCATTCAAATAGAGCAACACCAATTTGGACTAGGTGAATTAAGAAGAAAAGTAGAAAGAGGAAGTGAAGGAGGAGGAGGAGCAGGAGGAGGAGGAAAGAAGACGAAGCAGAGAAAAGAAGAAAAGGAAATGGAGGAGGAGGGGGAGGGAAGGGAAGGGAAGAGGAGAGCTGATGAATTTGAGAGAGGAACGTGAGCAGTGGGTCTAGGAGAGTTAGTGGTGGGTAATGGATAGTTATGATAAAATATGTTGTATTAGTATACGAATTTTTTAAAGAAAAAGTAAAAATATTATGCCAACAAAAGAGCCTTTATGATATACTTTTATTCCAAAATTGCATTGGTTTCTTTGATGAGTGACCATATGTGTACTTGAGTATGTAGAGTTTACCAAAATAAATGGATTTTTACACTTATTTTTCGTAGGAGGTGCATGCTGTGAATGAAACAGTAAAACCAAGAGAAACTAGGCAATTTTACTAGTGGAATACAGTGTACAATAGCTCGAACTGTTACTCCAGAGCAGTCCTAATCACGTACACCCTAACAAACCATTTTAATTCAGCAAAATGTTCCAGATAAGTTCTGGGAATGCAGCTATCAGAGGCATGGTCACCTTTGTGGAGGTCACTAGAGACAGCAAACTGGCAAACTGGTAGAAATTAGAACAATTTCTAAAACATGAGAACTTTCCATTGTCCAGCAAGCCTAGAGGTCCTCCTGCCTCTCTGCCATGCCCAGGGCTGTGGTTTCACATACACATGGCCAGGGCCAGCTCTTCACAGGGGTGCTGGGGCTTTGAACTCATGCTTCCACAGCCAGAACTCCCAGTTTCTAAGCCGTGTCTCCGGCCCCACTGTGTGTGATGTTTTAATAAAAACTGGCAAATTCCACCAGGATGGAAATAACATGCATGACCTAAAATCAGCGAAATAAGTGGAATCCAAATGACAAAGTGTAGGAAAGATTAAGCTTTGTCTCAAGTGGAAGCAGTCTTGACGGGCTTTACCCTTGGGGCACACCATGAATACCTTGTGAGAAACTGTTTGGAGCCTTCCTGGGCTTAAAATTCAGGAAGCCTACCTAGAAACTCCACCGTGGCTATTGTTTTCCTAATTGACCCTCGAAGGGAAAAGGGACCGCCCTTTACATATGACTGGGAAGGTGGGGGAGAGAAAAACAAGAGGTAGAAGGAGAAGAGAAAAAGGCGCAGAGAGAGAGGAAAGGACCGGACCAGCTCGTGGGACTGAGACACCTAAGGACCCGTCCTGCCGAACAAATTCCAGGAGGTTTTAATCTTCTGTCCCTTTAACCTTTTTTTCCTTCTTGTATATGCTAGATGGGTTGTATAATAAAGTTTAATTGTTAATAAACTGAGCCAACATCTGGCGCCCAACGTGGGGCCCGATGGGTTCCACAATCCCTAATGATATGAGGGAAGATTCAGTATTCCACGGGATAAAAATGTTGTTTCAGGGTATTGACAAAATTGCAACTGCTGTTGCAAAACTCTTTCCTGCATTATACTTAGAGGGAATTCTTTGTTTTCTCATTGTCCTTTTATTACAATATTTCATGCTTAGAAGGATTAGAAGACAGGCTAATGGCATAGAAAAGCCAGAAGGGTCAGTAAGTTCTATCCTTTTGGAAAAGATTGCAGATTTGACTGGACAGATAAAAAGGCTGAAATATAAAAATAAAGGGATGGAAAAACGAATAGAATTTTTGACATTTGGTAGTGATGAAGGACAAAAAATAGAGAGACCGGAAAGCCAGAAAAATCAGGAAGAGTCAATAAGCTCTATCCTTTTGGAAAGAATTACTGACTTGACTGAACAAATAGACAAAATACAGAGAAAAGTGGAAGGGCTGGAAAAGCAGAAGGCACCTCTGGTTAAAAAGGGTGGAGAAGGTCAAAAACCAGAGGCAAAGAAAGCCAGACCGACCAAAAGGTCTTTGAAAGTAAATGTACCAGTGGAGGATACTTCCACAGTCACCCAGGCACCTTCAGCTTTTCCAGTCACTGTAAGACATGTAATCGAGCCAAATGGTGCTGAGGGTCATGACGAAATAGCCTCGTGTCCTGTAGACATAATGGATTTAAAACATTTTAAGGAATCCGTCATCAGATATGGTATACATTCTAACTTCGTTAAACAAATGTTAAACAGCTGGGCCTATCAGAATAGACTTGTTCCCCAAGATTGAAAAAATTTAGTTTCAGCGGTATTGGAAGCAGCACAACAGTTACAGTGGTTATCATGGTGGCGAACAGAGGCTATAAAAATAGAACAAAAAAATATCGCACAGGAAATAAATATTAATAGAGATCAGTTACTTGGTGATGGACCATATACTAACTTGAGAGAGCAAATTCAAGCTGACGATAGAGTGATTAAACAATGTCGTAAGACAGCCTTGAGAGCTTGGGAGCTGGTAGAGAAACCTGGGAAAACAACTATTTCTTTTACTAAGGTGTTCCAAGGACCTCTGGAGCCCTTTACAGAATTTTTGCAGAGATTAGGATCTGCTATGGATAAGGCGATGCCAGATTCTGATAACAAAAAGACATTAAAACTTATCATGGCTTATAAAAATGCAAATGCTAAATGTAAAAAGGTGCTTAGACCGTTAAAGAAAAGAGGCGCTCCATTAGATGACTGGGTAAAGGAGACAGTTAATATCAACTCTCAGAAATATCAAAATAATATTGTGGGACAAGCTTTAGTCAGAGAGCCCAGATATCATAATACTCGGTACTTTAATTGCGGTCAAATCGGTCATGTACAAAGAAACTGTAGAAATAAAAGGCACACTAACCCAGGAGAAAACGTAACTCATAAAAAAAAACAGGGGGGTTCTGGTTATGATGGTAATGAGGTACCAAGACTCCCAGGGTACTGTAGTCGCTGTGAAAAAGGGAAACACTGGGCTCGGGATTGTCAATCTAAGCGAGATGTGCAAGACAATATCTTGCCGACGAAAAACGACAGGAGGGGGCCATCGGCTCGGGCCCCCGTAAACAATGCCAGCCAAATTCCTTTGGCCAGTCAAGAAGTGACAAACCCGCAGGAAAACGGAAACTTAGTGTTAGCGATCTAATGCATGCTACTGAAGGCAGTGCAGCCTTGGATCTGGCTTCAAATATGTCTCTTACCCTAACTCCTCAGGTTGAATGTTACAAATTAAATACTGGTGTTTTTGGACCTTTGCCTTCAGGCACAGTAGGATTGGTTCTGGGAAGAAGCGGGCTAACTTCTCAAGGTTTTATTGTACATCCTGGTATTATAGATGAAGATTCTAAAGGGGAAATAAAAATCTTGGTATGTGTAAAAAAAAAGATAAAAATTGATGCCGGGGATAGGATTGCTCAACTCCTACTGTTTCCTTACATTAAGGACAAAGCCGCTCCAGTGAAAAGGACTGGTGCGTTCGGGAACACAGGGACCCGTGTGTTCTGGCAAACAGTAATTAATGATCAGAGACCTAAGTTAATTATACAATTGAATGGTATTAAAATAGAAGGCTTGGTAGACAGTGGAGCTGACGTCTCCATCATTTGCCAAAAGTCTTGGAACCAAACTTGGCCACTTAAGAAGGTTTATACAGAAATTGTAGGAATTGGCAAGTTATCTCAAATAAAACAAAGTGTACAGTGGCTTGAGTGTGTGGGACCAGATGGACAGATAGGGAGGCTAAAACCCTATGTGGCTGACATTCCTATAAATCTATGGGGAAGAGACCTTTTACAGCAATGGGATACTCAGATTACTATTCCTACAAATACTGAGATAAAGAAGGTTGAAACAATGGGTGAATTGGTATGCGCTTCTAGGGAAGAGATTAATGTAAGTGATCAGAGGCGACCACCAACTATGCCCATTGTCCAACCTCAAAATTCTTCAAATTTAGAGTGTCAAAATTTATAAGAGGGGCCACTGCTGAGATACCAACCGCCTTGCCCCTAAAATGGATTTCAAACAGACCTGTATGACAGGAGCAATGGCCCTTAACAAAAGAAAAGTTACAGGCGCTTCACGGTTTAGTACAAGAGCAGCTGGAGACTCAACACATCAAAAAATCTTCCAGCCCCTGAAATTCCCTGTGTTTGTAGTAAGAAAAAAATCAGGTGGTTGGACAATGATAACAAATTTGAGGGCCATAAACAAGGTGATTCAACCCATGGGTTCGCTTCAACCTGGAATTCCTTTGCCTTCCTTATTACCTCGGTCTTGACATATAATTACAATTGATTTAAAAGATTGTTTTTTTACCATACCTCTACACGAGAAGGACAGGGAAAGGTTTGCTTTCTCAGTACCTACCCTAAACAGTAATTCTCTAATGAAGAGATATCATTGAAAGGTACTTCCACAGGAAATGTTAAATAGCCCAACTTTATGCCAGTATTTTGTACAACAACCTTTAAAAATACTTCGTAAGCTGTTTCCTCAATCTATCATATACCATTACATGGATGATATTCTGCTAGCTGATTCTGATCCTAGTATTGTAAAAAAAATGTTTCAGGAAGCACAAAAAATTCTGCCATGCTGGGGATTACAGATTGCGGTGGAAAAAATACAAAGAGGAGATTCAATTACCTATTTAGGCTATAAAATAACTGAACAAAAAATTCGACCACAAAAGGTACAGATCCGTAGAGATCAATTACAAACTCTTAATGACTTTCAGAGATTATTGGGCGATATTACCTGGTTAAGGCCTACAATCAGGTTAGCTACCTATGAGTTAAGTAACTTGTTTCAGATTTTACAAGGGGATTCGGATTTAAACAGTCCTAGGTGTTTAACTGCTGAAACAAAAAAGGAGTTAATTCTGGTGAAACAAAAACTTCAAAAGGCATATGTGGATAGAATTGATCCTGAACTTGGTTGCATTTTGGTTATTTTGCCTTCAAAACATTCTCCTACTGGACTTCTCATACAAAGGGAAGACCGGATTATAGAATAGATATTCCTGCCAAATAAACAAAGCAAAAAATTAAAAACATATATAGAAAAAATTTCTAAATTGATTACAAAGGAAAGAATAAGGTTGCGTCAACTGTCAGGGATGGACCCGGCGGAAATTGTAGTGCCTCTTACTGATTCTAAGATTATGTCACTATGGGTAATTAATAAAGATTGGCAAAAAGCTTGTAGTAATTATTTGGGAGACATTAACAATAGATACCCAAAAAACAAACGTATACAGTTTATAAAAAGAACTAATTGGATCCTTCCAAATATTGTAAAGAAGTCACCAATCTCAGGGACACCCACCTTTTTCACTGATGCAAATAAATCAGGTATGGCTGGTTATAAGTCTGAGAAAATGACCAAGGTGATTAAGAGCCCCTTTACATCAGTCCAAAAAATCAAAATTATATGCTATCCTTATGGTTTTGTTAGATTTTCCTGAACCTCTTAATATAATTACTGACTCTCAATATGCTAAAAAGGTTGTTTTACATATAGAAACTGCTAAATTTACTCCTGATAACACAAAATTGACTACTTTATTTATAGAACTGCAACAGGTCATCAGAAGCAAAAATTATCCCTTGTATATTACTCATATTCGATCCCATACAGGTTTACCAGGTCCATTGACAGAAGGAAATAAAGAGATCGACAAATTATTGATAGGTAATGTATTCGAAGCCTCCAAATTTCACGAAAAACATCATGTCAATGGTAAGGGGTTGAAAAAAAGATTTTCTATCACTTGGCAACAAGCTAGAGAAATAATTAATAAATGTCCTACATGTTCCTTATATAGTCAACTACCATTACCTACTGGAATTAACCCTAGAAGTAACAAAAGAAATGAAATTTGACAAATGGATGTGTTTCATTTTACAAAATTTAAAAAAATGAGATATGTACATCATACCATTAATACCTATTCAGGTTTTCAATGGACAACTGCCTTAAGTTCTAAAAGGGCTGACTGTGTAATTACTCATTTACTAAAAATAATGGCATTTATGAAAATACCTGCACAAATTAAGACTGACAATGCTCCTACATATGTGTCCCTTAAGATGAAAAACTTCTTTATGTATTATAATATAAAACATGTTACTGGTATACCTCACAATCCCACAGGACAAGCAGTTGTGAAAAGAGCTAATCGTACCTTTAAAAAAATGCTTATTAAACAAAAGGGAAGGGTAAAGACACCCAGGGATCGATTAAATAATGCTTTGTTGACTCTAAATTTTCTTAATGTAAATGATGAAGGGACGTCAGCTGCGGAGAGACATTGGATAATAGAAAAAACTGAGGAATTGGGGCAACCAATATTCTTCAAGGACTTGAAAAGTATGAAATAAAAACCTACAGTAGTTTTAAGATGGGGTCGTGGGTATACGTATGTTTCCACAGGGAGTGAAAATATATGGCTACCAACTAAACTTATAAAGATTAGATCTGACCATATAACAAGTGAATCTTAAGAGCTGCCTGGTTCTTAACAGCTTGACATTGTTCCTTACAGCTTGGAAAACTAATGCCCTCTTCTGTCCTATTGGTGTATATACAGGTAGAGCCCTGTATTTACAAAAAGCAGGACAATGCTAAAGACAACAGACAGCATGGGTGATTTAACCCCAAAAACATGCCTCTGGCACCTCGAGCAAAATGCCTCAAATGATGTTCCCTTAAAAATTATATATGTACTAACATACCTGTACTAATGATTTATAAAGTCTGCTTACTTTCAGAACAAAAAACAGGACAATTATAAAGATCGAACTTCTGCCTCTGGCACTACTACTCTTCCAGAAATTACATACATATTAACAATAAATCGGCTAGCCGAAAGGATCGATCCCAAAAAGACTGGACAAAAAACAGCTAGCTTTTCCAGCGCTTGGCCAATATATTATTTTTCTTGGGTACCCGAAAAATATTTTTCTCTTAAACAGCATCAAGTAATTTTGAGAACACGACGCCCCCATTCCCAGTAGGTGGGATGTGTGTTTTTGGTGGGTTACCAATGCTCATCTTTGCCTAACGGGGTTATTTACAATTAATAAAAGTTCATTTGGGGATTTCTTTCTTCTATCTTTCTTTCTCTCTTACTCTCTATCCCTTTTAATATTAAGAAAAAGGGGGGAAGGAAGGGAGGATACAGGATTGTAAAATAAAAGGTAGATTATTGAATCTACTAACTAAATCTAATTGAATCTACTAACTAAATCAGGCGTTCTAGTTGTTAAATACGGGATGCAAAATCATGAGGACCAAGATCTGAAAATGAAGAAGAGCCAGTGTAGAGATGGTAAGCATGATACTGACGGTATCCCCTTAAGGCTTCAGCCTCTAAATATTCAAGAAAAGATGAATATAATTGCTGATGTGAAGGGACCTTAAAGATGGATATCATTAAATTACTGGTTTCAATGAGCAGCTGATTTTAAAGCAGAGAGATCACAAAAGATAATTCAGGTTATTCAAGTGTGTCCAGGGAGATTGTGTCCACCCTTAAAGGCAGAAGAGGAAGGCAGAGTAGAGGGAACATGAAGAGGAATGGAAATCAGAGAAACTCAGCCCACCTTTGATGGCTGAGAATGAAGCAGGTCTCAAGCCAGGTAATGCAGCCTGAGGCTGCTGCTCACCCGAGAACTCGACTAGAAAATATGGACTCCTGCCCTACAGCCACGTGAAGCTACATTCTGCCCAGAGTCAGTGGGACCCTCAGAGCACCTGTGAGGGTTGCTGATGCAGCCCTGAGAAGATCATGAATTTACCTCCTCAAGATTTTGTTTTGGCCATCAATTCCACGAAACTTCCAATTACAAGGGGTGTCATTTTCAGCTGCTGAATTTATATTATTATGCTACGGTAACATGAGAAAACACATACAATAAGCAGCACAAGACTGTAAACCATGGCTAGAGAGAGCAGAAAATACATGAAATAGAAATTTCAGAAGTAGGAAATACGTATAGCACAGGAGTGAAACAATGGAGCTGTGAAAGGGGGATTTATTAGTGGCTGATTGCCCGGACAAACACAGCTCAGAAACCACTTAAGGACAGGTGGAAGGTACAGTCCATGACAGCTGGAGCAGGAGACCGCTGACCACAGTGCATGCAGCAGTCAGAGACCCAAGAGAACCGAATGGTGATGCTCAACTCGCATTCTCCCCCTTTTTATTCAGTTTAGGATTCTGGTCCATGAGATAGTTCTACTTACATCCAGGCTGAGTCCTCTCTCACTTAGTTAAACCGTTCTCCAAATTGCTTGTAGACATACCCAGGAGTATGTTTCAAAACAGTTTTAAATCTCACCAAGTAAATAAAGATGTTTAGTCACCATAGGGAGCTAGAAAAGACCAAGTTAAAATAAAAAAAAATATGCTTTTCATCGAACAGGAGTGGGTAATACAAGAGAGAGCTGGAACCCAGTGGCATGTGACTGGAATCCTAGCACATGGGAGGCTGAAATAGGAAGGTCAGGAGTTCAAGGCCAGCTTGAGCCATACAGTGTGCCCTCTAAGAAAAAGTGGTGACCTGGGAGAATAAGTCAATGGTAGAGTGCTTGAAAGCACATGGAAGATCTGAAACAAAGAACCATCAGGCCAGAACTATGTGTCTCAAGAATATGTTTCAAGAATGAAAGGCAAAAGGAGATTGCAAGACAAGCAAAACTACCTTTAACATCAAATGCTCACTAAAGCTCTTCTAACAGAAAAAGGAAAAATTAGAAGGAACATCCATGGCCTAATGGGGAAGGGTCAGTAGAAAAATTGGCAAACATCTATGTAAAGAAATTTATCTAGAAAACTTGAAACTGATAATGTACAAGTTCAAATGACAACGGTCACTCTAAATGTTGCCGTCTTTAGAAGGGGAGAAACAATGTTTAACATTGGTAGTTGGTCATTTAAAGAAGGATTTGCTAACCTGAAGATAGATAACTCAGTGACTGGTGGCATGAATGAAAAAACGCTCCCCACCCCCATAGGCCCAGGAATTTGAATGCTTAGTCCCCAGTTGTTGGTTCTGTATGGGGAGGCTGTGGTCAAGGGGTGACTGTTGTTGTACAGGTTCATAGACCAAAGGGGGTGAAGGAAGGGCGGAGGCTCATCTGAGGTTCTTCCTTACTGGCACCAGAGCCTACTTCTTGGGAAATCCCACGTAGCCTGGAGACCAGGCGCTCTAGAGGAATCCCCTGGCATGCCAGCTCTAGTTTGCAAGGGGGAAGAGATCCCCCTCAGTCACAGTCATAGGGGAGGGGAGTAAGGGGGAAATGGGAGGGAGGAGGGAATGGGAGGATACAAGGGATGGGATAACCATTGAGATGTAACACGAATAAATTAGTAAAATATATTTTTAAGAAAGGCATTCGGTCTTGTGGGCTGCACAGCTGCTGGGCTCTTGGCCTGTGTGCTGGGCGGCAGTCTCTGTCGTACTCCTCAGAGCACAGCCTGGAAGCCATTCTAATGAGTCCTTCTTTTTTATTTTATATGCTCATTCTATCACTTCTGCTCCTTTGCAGAACCACGGATAATAAAAGAGGGAATTATGACATGGGGATGCTGTAGGTTTGTTCCAGGGAGGAATTTTGCAAAAGTATACAACACACACACACACACACACACACACACACACACACACACACATACACACATGCAAAAGACCAGTACAACAAAGCATACCAAAACTAAGCCATCTCTAACTCCTCCTGCCATGCCCCAAAATTCCTCATCTTTTTAGTATTGAGAATATATATGTATAAATATGTATATATATAAATATGTATATATATAAATATGTATATATATATATATATATATATATATATATATATATATATATCAGTGGTTCTCAACTTCACTAAGGTTATTTCCCTTTAATATAGTTCCTCATGTTGTGGTGACCCCAACCATAAAATTATTTTCATTGCTACTCATTACTCTAATTTTATTATTGTTATGAATTGCAATGTAAATATCTGTGTTTTCCTATGGTCTTAGATGATCAATATGAAAGAGCCCTTTGACTTCCAAAGGGGTTACAACCCATAGGTTGAGAAGCACTGATATAGACTGACAGACAGAGGCGGGAGGGATGGAGAGAGGGAGGGAGGGAGGAAGGGAGGGAGGGAGGGAGGGAGGGAAGGAGGTCTCACTAAGTTTATTTAGTATTGCTCATAAGTACACGTACTTTGGGCTGACCACTTAGAATTACTGAATAACATACTAGGGTGCTCTTCTCTGGAGAAAAGTGACTATCATCACCCATTGCTTGTCTGTAGTTCTTCATCTAGGTGTGAAGCCTTGTTAGTCAACCATATTTGTTGTGAGTTCACAGATGCAGCATTGTGGCGCCCGCACCACCGCGGTACCGAGTCGAGGGCAAGGGACTGCGGATTTAACTCATACACACACACACACACACACACACACACACACACACACACACTAACACGGCGGGTCCTTCGTGCTAAGAGAGCAGCAGCCGCCACAGCAGCAGCCGCGGAAGCTGTTTATTATTCCTCTTTCCAGAGTTCCAAAGAGCCTTCTTATAGGCAGCCAAACAGGAATCCTCCTCCCAGGTGAAATCCCTCAAGAGTAATAGCACACAGGAGGAAAAGTCTCGAGGAAGGGAGGAGCGCGTTCTCAGAGCAGTAAACATGACTAGCTAACCAAGATAAACACAGACGTGGAAGCTTCTAGAAACAGGACATGAAACAGCAAGACAGGCAGGCAGCCCAGTCGGGCCTGGTTCCTACACAGCACCCCTAATTTGCCTGCCCTGGTAAACGTCTGGGTCCTCTGGCTCTTACTACCCCTCTTCCCTGATGTTCCCTGAGCTTGAGGCATAGGACTTGTACTACAGAGGTACCAAATGGGCTGGGTATCCCACAGCCACCTAGTCTCGGCATTTTGACTAGCCGTGGATCGATGTTGTAACCCATCTGTCACAGAAAGAAGCTTCTTTGATGGGAGCTAAGAGTAACATGACCTTTTTTCCTTTCAAATTTTAATCACTACCGCCAACATGCCTGACCTAAGCAACTTAAGCTAAAAAAAATGTATGTCTGGGCTCAGATTCAGAGAACTCAGACCATGATTCTTGGCCCATTGTGCTTAGGCAGAACATCATTGCTGTGCACTTGTTTGTTGGAGTAGAGCTACTCACTTAATGACCACCCCAACCAGAAAGCACTGAGAACTTTCAGAGAGAGAAGCTAGGAGCATCATACCCAAGGACCAGCCCCCAATAACCTGCTTCCTTCAACTAGATCCCACGTCCTTAACCTTCCACCGCATCTCAAACTAGCCCCACTAGCGAGGTACCAGGGGTTCAGAGCATTAGTTTGTGAGTAACAGTTTGTATTGAACACATAAAAAGTAAGCATGAGTTACACTGAATAGATTCACCCAGCTTCTAAGGCAACATATCAGTACTGCAACTGAATATTGTTCCTGATGCTCCAGGAATTTGGATGATTTCCACCGTCTGACAAGCTATTTCTGGCCTGTGCAAGCCCCTAGACTTGCCTCATCTGGAAATTTTGGTGGTGATGACTATTGAGAAGATTTCCTCTCTGATTCTCTGCTCTGCAATCTTTGATCACATTGAGCTCACATCTCCACAGCGGACACCAGGATTTGCCTGAGTTCCCTTGGATGAACTGCTTCCTAAAGCTTATCTCCATAGAATAATCTAGAACACTCCTTTATTCTTATGTGTCAAAAGTCACTGTCCTGTGTTGCCTGGAGGTCAAGCTCTGGAAGTACTGTTTCATATGACTTGGTCTGCTTCCTATTTGTTTCAAGCAGAGAGTAAAGTTTATTTCTAATGTTGTATCCTGGCAAATACAGAAGTTCCTAGAGCAGTTCAACTTAATTATGACCGTTTTTATTTTTCCTAGGAAGCCTGGAGTTAGGACAAACTGAGTTAGAGGTAATTATGAAATCTCTTAATGTAATTGTTGGTGTGTAAAAAAATCCTTAAATAAGACCATAAACTCTGTTGAAGAATCATCACAGTGGCAGTGGGAAGTGGAAGGGATTACTTCATGAGTTGAAATGTGAAGCCTATCCAGTTTGAGATTTGTGTGATACCTATAAGCAAGAGTCAGGAGGAAACACTTAAATGTGAAGTGAGGACAGTGGCAAGGCCAGCATTTTAAATTTCAAACACAATGTTTCTACAGGATGAGGTGAGTATGCTCTTTGCATTTTCTCTGCAAGGATTTTCACTATAGTTACTTAGTATTTATATGCTTGTAATATACACTCCCCATGTTTGTTAAAGTCCACTTAGTACAGAAGAAGCTGTATATGTGTTGAATGTGGTAAGCCTGGACACACACATTCAACTGTGTGCCCATCACCCTAAACCAGGCGGCAACCACACCCATCATCTCTAAGCCTACTTGTGTCTCTATAGTCTGCTGTTGCTGGTGTTGTTTCTGTGGCTTCTGATGTCCTGATCTCAGACAGGAAAGGAACTGTTTCTGGACAGCAATGTTGGAGGATACTGGGAGCTATAGGTCCTGACCTCAGGAAAAGTTCTGGGTTTCTCAGGGATATTTTCATCCTCCTTCAGTCTGAACTGACCTACGATTCCTCTTCACACATAGAACAGAGCCTTGACCGTCTTCGTTATGGTTCTATTGCTGTGAAGAGATGTCACGAGCAAGGCAACTCATGTAAAAGAAAGCATTTAATTTGGAGCTAGCTTACAGTTTTAGGGAGTTAGCCGATGATCACCTTGGCAGGAAGAGGACAGGCATGCCCTGGAGCCGGCACTGAAAACCCTACATCCTCATGACTAGTCTGCACAAAGAGAGAGAAAGACATTTGGCCTGGCATGAGCTTTAGAAACCTCAAAACTCACGCCAAGTGACAGACTTGCTCCAACAAGATCGCATCTCCTAATCCTTCCCAAACAGTTCCAAAAAATGGTGAACTAAGCATTCAAACATATGAACCTAC
The DNA here is from genome assembly GCF_964271855.1 of Acomys minous. Classification (NCBI taxonomy): domain Eukaryota; kingdom Metazoa; phylum Chordata; class Mammalia; order Rodentia; family Muridae; genus Acomys; species Acomys minous. The sequence continues at coordinate 5,047,318 of NC_140487.1, forward strand.
ATGGTGGACTGGGAGGGGGGGAGACATCCTTATTCATTGACATCCTATTATATTGTAATTATACTCAGAATTACCTGTCAGGTTTTCATGCCAGATAATTTTTACTGTGGGTTATCATTTTTTCAACATAATTTCATGTTGATTATTTGGGAAGTTCACACAATGCACCCTGTCCCACTCCCTTCCCGGCCCTCCTAGATCCACACCCTGCCCTGGTGCCCTCCTCCTCAACAATAACAACAAAAACACACCAAGTGCAACTTGTGTTGCCCATGTAGTCACTAGAGCATGATGAGAGTTTGTCCCACTCTCAACCTACCCCCCGCTTCACCCCCTGCCACAAGCCATCAACTGTGAAAAGCAACATTCAGCACCCATATCACAAATTTTACAGGTTCTGTTCAATGGCTTCCTGTCTAGACTGTTTTTTTTTTCTGGCAGGAAGAAGTAGACACGGAAGCCTTCAATGTCCCTCATTCTCAACTGTGAATCTGTAGTCATGGATACCACTGCAAGAGAAGCCTCCTTGCCAGTCACAGCCAGTAGCAACACAGACCACGGACTTTCACATGGTTTCTGGCAACAACACAGTCCACCAATATCCACATGACCTCTGGTGACAGCATGGATTATAGACCCCAACATGGCCATGGTGACAGCACATGCTATGCACACTGACATGGGTCCTGGCAGCAACATGGGCCACAGACACCAAGAGGTTAAAGTCATCTTAACTGTTAATATTTACAAAGGCAGTGTTACTTATGTTTGCTTCTTAGTTTCCTTAACTCAAGAGCTGTGATTTTTCTTTTCATGTATCATTTGAGGTTGAAGAAGACTTAGCAGTCTGTTGTTCTATGCATTTTAACCAATCATGTAGTTCTGTTATGCTGTCCCATCTGCTGCAAAAAGTAGTTTCTTTGAAGAGAAGTGAGAGGTTCACTTATCTGTGGGTACAGAGATAAGTGCTTAGAATGAATGTAGGGATCATATTTGTTTGGGAAAATAGCAACAGTAGGTTTTCTCCTAAAGCCTATCACTTGGACAATAACAAATTCCATATGATGTACATATGTATGATGTGTGGTGCCCTCAGTAAAGTGCCTGCCGAGCAACAAAGAGAGCCTGACTTCGGATGCAGAGCACACATGGAAGCCCAGGGAGGAGGCATGCATCTGTAACTCAGCACCTGGCAGGCAGAGCTGGGCAGGTCACCAAAGCTCATTGTCTAACCACAATGGCCAACCTGGTGAGCTGCAGGTCCACTGAGACACCCTGTCACAAGCAGAGGAGGTGGAGAGAAAGTGGGGAGGGTTGTGTGGGAAAGATTGGAGGAAGAAAAGAGAAGGATAACATGCTGTCATTGTGTTTTATTTTTGAATGTTCATAAATTAAAAATAAATTAGAATGGGTAAAATAAAAAGCAATATGGAAACAAGAAATGAACAGGTCTAAGGTCTATTTCTTACTTCCACATGCACTTACGTATGCATACGGGCCTGCATGTGCATGCACGCGCACGCGCGCGCGCACACACACACACACACACACACACATGCACGCACACACTAAACAAATACTTTATAAAACATTAGCAAACTGTCAAGGAGTATATTTTGTACAAAACTTCGAAAAAAGGCTGTGTTCATCTTATAAAATATACATAGAATGAAGAGATAATAAATACACACTCAAGTACTTGTTTCTATAATGTGCTTTTACACTTTATGCAACATGCTCTGAATCCATGTTTCAAATACTGTACAAACTGAAACAGTGACTCAGTAATAACTTTATACATATGTTGAAATAAACTTTAAACTTAGATTTTTTTAGTATCAACAGATAGCCATAAATTAATAGTCTACCTTCCAGGTGTCATAGCTGCACGTGTACAATGATCAAGACTGCATTGTATAAAAGTATAGAATATTTACATACATTTACTATATATTATATATCTATGTGTATGCGTGTGAAGAAAATAGAAGGCTAAGAAATAGTCCCATGAAAATGTGCCTCACTGAACTTTTTATTGAAAGTAGATTCATCTCTCATACAATACACCTAATCACAACTTCCCCTCCCTCCACTCTTTCCAGATTCCCCCCACCTCCCATCTCCCCCAGATCCACTCCTCCTCTGTCTCCCTTCAGAAAGCAGCAGGCCTCTAAGAGACAACAACCAAACATGACAAAACAAGATGCAGTAAGCGAAGGTAAAAGCCCTCATGTTGAGGCTGGACACGGCAGCTCAACAGGAAGAAAAGAGTCCTAAGAGCAGATAAAAGAGTCAGAGATACACTCATTCCCACTGTTAGGAGACTCACAAAAACACCAAGCAAATAACCATAACATACATGGAAATCATGCACAGGCCTCACTGAGTTCCTTTTATGATAGTCTGAATGTACTTCAATGTAGGAATAATGATCTTTTTTTTAAACATTTAGTGTCAGAAGAAAAATAAAGAAAAAGGAAAGAAAGCTTCATCTCTCATATCTTAGCCAAAAATGACCCAAAGTGGGTCATGGATCTAAATGTTAAATAGGAGATTATACAACTATTAGAAAAACCCAGAGGAAAGTTACCTGGAGCTGTGTATGGTGAGGACCGAGCAGGGTTTGTACTAAATGCTAAGTTCATGAAAGAAAAAAATGTATTTAAATTAACTTCATCAAAGTGAAAAAGACTTCATTAAAAAAATAAAAATGCAAGTACGAGTGAAGAAACTATTCCCAAACCACATGTTTGACAAAAAATAATGTCTGAAGTACATAACAAAGTCTTAAAACTCAATAAGCAATCAATGTGACTTAAAATGAGTAAAAAGTATGAACAGACATTTTACAGAGAGAAGAAAATACAGATGTCAGGTAAAATTATGAAGAGATATTCAACAAAAGAACCAGAACACTGTGCTTAGTGGCAGATCTTGCCTGATATGTACAAGGTTCTGGGTTTGATGACAGCTCTATAAATCAATTTAAAGAATTTTAAATACACATGCTACTAATTATAATGTAAACACAAATTAAAGCTATGCGCTGTTACTACACAGCTGTTAGAATAGCTATGAGAAAGAACAAAAGTGACGTCAGAGGCAGGTAACAGAAGACCCAATCCCTTGGACACCACTGATGAGAATGTAATGGCTACAGCCAGAGTAGGAAACAGCAGCACTTTCTAAAAGCAAAAGTACAGTGTGACCCAGCAGTTATAGTCTTGAGAAAGGATAATTTTATGCTCAAACAAAAACCTACACTTGAGTATTGTGGAAACTTATTAGTAATGTAAAACAATAAATAAATCTGAATTCTCTAAACATATCAACAGCTCATCGTAAATGATAGGCCGCGTCTTCGTGCTCCTGACCAGTTCTCTTTCTATGTCAGATAGAGGTGAATTCATAAATTGTTTCTGACCACACACATTGACTGAGAATGGAGCATCATCTATGTTTTTGCTATTTGTGTTATTGATATGAAAAAATGTTTAGGGGAGAAACTGTAAATATTGTTTTATCAGCCTAATGCCTCTCAAACCAACCAACCAAGCAACCAATCAAACCAAAGCAAAACAAAACAAAAAACCCTGAAGGTGGAAGCTGGAAAAGAAAAGAAAATGTGGTGCGTTAGTGGAGCGTGACGCTGGCAAGTGGGTTCAAAGAGGTACTTCCCAGCTATTGTTAAATTTTGGGTTAGCTGAACAGACAGATTCAACTCTCTGAACATGCAAGAATGACACTGCTCCCCCCTTTTTTCTTCCTCAACTTTCATGCTTCTCAATTCATCTGTTTTTCATTCTTCTTGTTGGAACGGCTGATGGAGCACCTCCTTAACACACTCAACGCATCAGTATGTTAATTGATAGATGCATTGCAGCATAATTGCACGGTCTCGGAGAACGTTCACACTGTTCAATTTTATTACTGTCTGATGAAGTACTCTCTAGGAGATAAAGTACCAGCATACGATACATCAAAGTAGACACTCCTGGTAAATTTCAGTGTCTTCTCCATGAAGAGATGTCAATCTGCATATTAGGATATTTTCCAAAAAAATTTTGTTGACGTTTTCTAATCTCTCTCTCTTTATTCTCTTGGGGGAAAACTAATGATTTAATAGTGCTGCCATCTTTCATCGCTTTAAATCCTTGGGACATCTCAAGAGAGCTGGACACTCAGGAATCTCTAGTCACTCAGAGCTGACCAATTCACTCTGCACAAAGTTGTTAGAACTTGAAAGTTTGTAGCGGACTCTAAGTTTGCTTTGCTAATCCTTGCTTCATTTCTTCTTGAAAAATGTAATACTGTAATAAATATTCCTTCTGGGTTAAGGAAAGAGTGTGGGAAAATTGACTGTGATGTTTGGGAGAAACGTTGGCCTGTGGTTTTGTTAGTATGACTTCATGAATACCTTTGGTTATGAATACTTGTGCTCAGTTGATTTCAAAGAAAGCGTGAACAAGACATTCTCTTGAAGATTTAAATGGCGTTAAGAGGACCTCAAAATGGAAATGATGGTGGAGAGAAATGTCTTAAAATTATGTAGGATGAAGACTTCAGTGCAGTAGTGTCTAACATTATATTACATTTAGGTAATTTGCTGGAGTACTGTTATCTAATTTAATAGCAGGGGAGTTTTTAAAGTACTAAGAGCCTGTATTTGGCATTTAAAAAAATGTCTAGGTCTGAATGTCCCTGCTGCATTAACCTTAGTTTGGTTATGTAATTCTTAAAACCTTTTTCTTACTCTGTAAAATGTCATAACACTAGTGCACAACTCATTATGACTCCTGGTTTAATCCTAATTCATGGGTCCAATTTTTTCCATTAAAAATTTAATTTTAAAGAGTGTTCATTATGTTATCATGGTTTATAAGATGTGCTTTTGCCTGCATGGAACACATCTTTACGCAAGAGGAGGACTGAGCATCATGGAAAACATCTTTATGCAAGAGGAGGACTGAGGATTCAAAACTTTGTTTAATATTCTTGGTGACTTGCTTTTTCAGTTTTTGGTTTTGATTTTGTTTTGTTTTGTTTTGTTTTGTCACTTTTCCTCATTGTAGATCATTTATATTAAGGTGTGCATTTTTATTTCATCATACAATTTCATTGTATAATATGCATCGGTTGATTTAAAATTAATAAGTGCATCCATATATATCCATGCAGATGATTGGGTTCCCAAAACGTGTTCATTTTATGACTGAAACTTTGTACAGGCAGGAGTTTCTCATCTCTCCCATGCTCAACCACCACTAGCCACTGTTTTAATCCCTGTTCCTGTGAATTCAACAGTTTTAGATTCCACCCATATGTAGAGCCAACAGCACATGTCTTTGTGTGTCTGACTGACTAATCCTAGTATAATTTTCTCTGGTTTCATCAGTGTTGTTTTCAATTTCATTCCTTTTCATGTGTAAATTATATTTGTTTATCAATAGGCATTTAGGACATTTCTGTATGATAGCTGCCATAAATTATGCCGCCACAAACATAAGGATGCAGATGCTCCTTTTTGAGACACCAACTTCATGTTCTTTGGATACAGACATAGAAATGGAACTAGTAGACATGATTGGCATTTTATCAGTGGTCTTTCCAAACAGACTGCATCAATGTGCATGCCCACTGGAGGATACAAGGTGCATGCCCACTGGAGGACACGAGGTGCATGCCCACTGGAGGACATGAGGTGCATGTCTACTGGAGGACACGAGGTGCATGCCCACTGGAGGACACGAGGTGCATGCTTACTGGAGGACACGAGGTGCATGCCCACTGGAGGACACGAGGTGCATGCCCACTGGAGGACACGAGATGCATGCCCACTGAAGGACACGAGGTGCATGCCCACTGGAGGACACGAGGTGCGTGCCCACTGGAGGACACGAGATGCGTGCCCACTGGAGGACACGAGATGCGTGCCCACTGGAGGACACGAGGTGCACGCCCACTGGAGGACACGAGGTGCACGCCCACTGGAGGACACGAGGTGCACGCCCACTGGAGGACACGAGGTGCACGCCCACTGGAGGACACGAGGTGCACGTCCACTGGAGGACACGAGGTGCACGCCCACTGGAGGACACGAGGTGCATGCCCACTGGAGGACACGAGGTGCACGCTCACTGGAGGACACGAGGTGCATGCCTACTGGAGGACACGAGGTGCACGCCCTCTGGAGGACACAAGGTGCACGCTCACTGGAGGACACGAGGTGCATGCCCACTGGAGGACACGGGGTGCATGCCCACTGGAGGACACGAGGTGCATGCCCACTGGAGGACACGGGGTGCATGCCCACTGGAGGACACGGGGTGCATGCCCACTGGAGGACACGAGGTGCATGCCCACTGGAGGACACAAGATGCATGCCCACTGGAGGACACGAGGTGCATACCCACTGGAGGACACGAGATGCATGCCCACTGGAGGACACGAGGTGCATGCCCACTGGAGGACACGGGGTGCATGCCCACTGGAGGACACGAGATGCATGCCCACTGGAGGACACGAGGTGCATACCCACTGGAGGACACGAGGTGCATGCTCACTGGAAGACACGAGGTGCATGCTCACTGGAGGACACGAGGTGCATGCTCACTAGAGGACAAGACTCCTATTTCGCCTGTGGCTTCACCACTTTCTACTTCTTCCTTTCTGATACCATCCTAACAGTTGGAAGTAAGGTCTTGCTGAGGGTCCAATTCACATGGCTCTGATAACCAGTAATATTGGGCGTCTTTTCATTACATGTAGACCATTTGCATATGTTCCTCCCTAGGAAGTATGTCAATTCAGGGTTTCTGTCCATTTAAAAAAATTACTCCACGCTGGGCGGTGGTGGCACAAACCTTTAATCCCAGCACTTGGGAGGCAGAGGCAGGTGGATCTTTGTGATATCGAGGCCAGCCTGGTCTACAGAGCAAGTTCCAGGAAAGCTAGAGTGTTACACAGAGAAACCTTGTCTTAAAAACCAAAATACAAGCAAGCAAACAAACAAAACCAAAACAAAAAACAAAGCAAAACAAAACATAAAACTATTCCACACACTTTTCTTTTCATTATTATTATTTTCTTTTAAAAATGTAATTTCATTACTTCCTCCTCTCTCTCATCTCTCCTGCCCCTCACACGTCCACTACCCCTTTTAATTTCTTGGCCTCCCCTTTTTTAACCATTGTTATTATACACACAGATTTTATATATATATATACACACACACATACATATATAATAAACAAATTGTAATTTGTTGACTCCATTCAATGTTGCCTGCATGTTTCTAGTGCCAATCACTTGATATTGTATTGGGTAACGATTGGGGACTCCTCTCTCTGTATTTGCTCACCTAGGCATGGGTCCTTGTGAGATATTTTCCACATGGGTTGGAATGCCATGGGAATTGTTGGGAATTGTTCATGTCCTGTTAAGGAAGCCATGTAGTAGATATTGAATACAATTGGCTGGAAAACCCAATCTCACAACCGACTTCCTGGTCCTCTGGCTCTTCCAACCTTTCTGCTCCCTCTTCCAGCATGTTCCCTCAGCACTGGGTCCAGAAGTTATGTTGTAGATATGACAACCGGCACTGGGTGCATCACAGTCAGTGTTCCCTGCTATTTGACTAGTTGCAATCCTCTGAAATGGGCTCCTTCAGCTCAAAAAGAAGATTCTTAGATGAAGGCTGAAAGCTAAATTCATACATATGCATAAAATATGTACTTAGAACATGGTTAGAAATTGTACTGGTTTGGGAAAGTGGTGGTAGTAGATGGTTCTGCGAGATTCCTGACTGCACTATGCATGTGTTTGCTTGGTAGATAGTACCAGGCGTGATTTCTTTCCTGCTAAGAGAGCCTTGAGTTAAATTAGATGTCTGTTGGTTACCAGCAAGGCGTAAGTGTCACTACTGCACCTTCAGGGATGTCTTGTCACACAGTGTGTGCTTCGCAGGCCTCACTAGTGGGCAGGACTATTTCTTTGCAGGAAGGGCTATTTCTTGCTTCCCTCCTCCAGCAGCTGGTGGAGAACTGTCTGATTCTATAACATCTAGTCCTCAGGGAGGAGGCTTATAGTCAGTTCCACTTTCAAATCTTTTCCAAATATATAAATATTTCATATAGCAACTGAAATCCCCTGATTCGTTATGGCCAACTTGTTCCTAGAGGTAATATTTATTCTGAATTTTATTTTATTTTTAATTAAGATTTATTTATTTACTATGTATGCAGTACACATTAGATCACATTATAGATGGTTGTGAACATTATAGATGTGGTTGCTGGGAATTGAACCCAGGACCCCTGGAAAAGCAGTCAGTGCTCTTTACCGCTGAGCCATCTCTGCAGCCCCTTATTCTGAATTTTAAATATATTATTTTTATCCATATTTCTGTATTTGTAAATATGTGAAAATAGTTTATGGTGCTGCTTTTAGAGCTTGAAAGGGTTTTTATAGCTTGGGGTTTAGAAAGATGACTCAGTGGCTAAGTGCGCTGGATGCTCTTCCACAGGACCTGGATTCTATAGCTTGGGGTTTAGAAAGACAGCTCAGTGACTAAGCGCGCTGGATGCTCTTCCACAGGACCTGGATTCTATAGCTTGGGGTTTAGAAAGATGGCTCAGTGGCTAAGCGTGCTGGATGCTCTTCCACAGGACCTGGATTCAGTTTCCAGCATCCTCATCATTGCTCATAGTCTTCCTTTTTAATTTTTAAAAACTCTTTAATTCAGGTTATAATATATTCTGTTATTTCTGCCTTTTCCTTTCCTTCAAACTCTCCCATACACTCATCCTTGTTTTGCTCTCTTTCAATATTATGGCCTCGGTTTTCTTTTCTTTATCTTTTTTATCATTAATTTATTTATCTATTCACTGCAGTTCTAGGGGATCATAAGCCTTCCTCTTGCCTCTATATGCAGCAGACACACACACAATACAGACACATACATTAAAGCAAAACACCCATACATATAAAATAAACCCTTTAAAAATTATTATTATAAAATTATTATTATTTTATCATTATAATAAAAGCTCATTATTCCATGGGTGTATTTTTACAGCTTATTTCTCTCTTTTAAAATTGTATTAACTTAGTTATGTGCATGGGAGTTTTGCCTGCATGTAGGCATGCATGTAGGCCTGCATGGACACCTGCATGGACACCTGCATGGACGCCTGCATATATGCTTGCATGTACACCTGTATGTATGCCTGCATGGACACATTCATGTATGCCTGCATATACACCTGCATATATGCTTGCATGTACGCCTGCATGTTTTCCGGCATGTACGCCTGCATGTTTTCCAGCATGTATGCCTGCATGTTTTCCGGCATGTGTACCACATGTATGTGTGATGCACACAGAGGACAGAAGACAGTGCCAGAACACATAGAACTGGAGTTACAGTAGGTTGAAAAATCAGTGTCGGTCCTGGGAACTGAACCCTGGTCCTCTGGAGGAGAAACCAGTTCTTAACCACTGAGCCATCTCTGGTCGTATTTGCTTTTGTTTATTAGTCTTATTAAGTTTGAAACTACTTTATGCATTTTGATTTCTTTGTAGTACTAGGTTTTTATTATAAAAGAACTCCTCCATCTATTCTGTCTGGTAAATGATACTTATGGCTTATCTTTTCCCAGAAATACACTTGTGCAAGGTTCCTTGTGCCCATGTGTCTGGTCTTCACTGAACGATGACCCATTGTTCTGTCCCATCTAGGGATCAGTGCCAGTGTCACAAGACATCCCCTCTTTGCCTTGGGGAGAATTTGTATGTACAGACTGTGGGCAGTGACGTGCAGGCATTTCCATCTGTCCGTGTCCTGTCCCTCACTTGTTATTAGACATTTGAATTCTTACATGCTCTTAGAAAACAATCTTGATATTCCTGTAATGTTTCCTTGATTTTCCATAAGATTGAACATTTTCCATATTTTTAGCCCTGTAGAGTTGATTATCCCTTGAATTGTGTGCGCGCACACACACACACACACACACACACACACACACACCCCACTTTGCTACTTTTATACTACTTCTTTTAGTTTGGTGTGATGATTACTTAGATGAATATCATTCTAGTGTGTGCCAGGTGGGTTTCACCACATTTTTAAGTTATATGTGCTTGAACCAACTTTTTGCTATAATAATCTGCATAGTTATTTTTCTTATTATTAAGAATTTCACCCTTTTACCCTATTAATGAACTATGTACATCTTATTTACGAGATATCTATTTTCCCCATAATCATAGTCATTTTCATGTTTTCTAGCAAAATTTATATAAGAAATTAGACTGTACTTTTTCCTACTTCATTTTTCTGCTCAATTCCATTGTCAAGATTATATTTTTCACATTTTTTGTAGAAATAATTATAAGTGCATACAATTGGTATTAGTCTCCTGTCCCTACTTTCTTCTATTCTCTTGGATCATTTAGATGGGATGGCTTGTCTTTCATCTAAGGTTTTGTATTAGCTGATTGAAGAAATGAAGGGTTTTTTCCATTAGCATTTTCTAATGAACATTCTCAAAACATAAGCAAAACTAGAGTTATTTTATGGAACAAATCTACATCCACACCTAATCTACTATTCTATTAACATATTACTTTGTCTGATTTGCCACATGTATGATCATCTCTTCTTTGTTTAATAACTAGTAAACTGTTATAAATTCTAAACTCTGATGCATAATTGTTATAAATTAATTATTTTTAAATTTTACTTTTTCAATTTTCAATTTTTAATAAAGTTTTGATAATGAGCTTTGCTATACGCCGAGAGCTAGCACATTCTTGCCTCAGATCTTGAGTTTTACACAGATGAGTTGACAATAATCTAGTTCACAAAACAAGTTGCGTCAAATAACAACAAACCAATGTTAGCCATGTCTTCTAACCGCAATGCTAGAGACATACGTTCTATCCTTAGGACAGGACCCTACCCAGCTAAGCTTTCAAGTTGTGAAAAGAAATTAAAGAAGAGCTGAAATGGAAAAACCAGCAACAACAGAAATATGATGCTAATGTAATTGAAGGAGAGGGCGAGGTTCCAGCAAGCAGCAGAACTTGGCCCCTTTGGCCACATGGTTTTGGCTTTAGAGTCAAGGGCATGAGAAAAGAGTTGTGGAATCTCTCTCTGGGTCTAAGGAAAGCTGCTGAGGTCAGACATATATCAGGGCTGTCCCTGCAGGAAGGCCCGGAGAGGCCATTTCATGAAGCGGTGGAAATGAAGCCTGAATGTTGCTGGTAACCATAACATATTAGAGATGTCAGAGTCATGGGATACCTACCAAGAAAGGCTGGACACCGGGTATGAAACCATCCCGAGAAAGAGAAGTGTATTACAGTCAACAAAGCTGAAAAGATTGGGAGACCTGAAGAGTGCTTTGACACCAGACATAGAGATGCAGTCTGGGGATTTGCATAGCTGATACCCTGACACTGTATGTTGGAAGTACGTGAGTTGTTTTTTCAGTTTGACTTTATAAGGAGTTACAGTTAATGGATCAGCACGAGTCTCAGAAGAGACCTTGAACTTTTGACTTTTAAACAGTGTTGAGACTATGATAGGCCATGGAGACTTTTGAAGCTGGACTGAGTGTATTTTTGTACAATGATGTAACCACAAGCCGATAGGGCCAAGGAGTGGACTGTGAGCATTTGAATAAGAATTGTCCACAGAGGCTCAGATACTCAAATAGTCAGGGAGTGGCACTATTTGAAATGATTAAGAGACGGCATTTTTGGAGTAGGTGTGGCCTTGTTGGGGTAGGTGTGGCCTTATTAGGGTAGGTGTGGCCTTGTTGGGGTAGGTGTGGTCTTATTAGGGTAGGTGTGGCCTTGTTGGGGTAGGTGTGGCCTTATTAGAGTAGGTGTGGCCTTGTTGGGATAGGTGTGGCCTTATTAGAGTAGGTGTGGCCTTGTTGGGATAGGTGTGGCCTTATTAGAGTAGGTGTGGCCTTGTTGGGGTAGGTGTGGTCTTATGGGGTTAAGTGTGGCCTTGTTGGGGTAGGTGTGGCCTTGGTGAAGGATATTTCAAAAGCCTATGCCAGGCCCAGTGTCTCTCTTTTCCTGCTGCCTCCAGATCTGGATGTAGACCCCCTCAGCTACTTCTCCAGCGCCATGCCTGCTACAGGATGCCATGTTTTCCGCCATGGTGACAATGGACAGAAGTGGTAAGCAAACTCTAAATAAATGTTTTCCTTTATTAGACTAGCCATGTTCATGGTGTCTCTTCACAGCAATAGACCAGTGGCTAAGACGCTAACCATTAATGGCAAAAATACATTTCAAAGTACTCCTACCTCCTACATGTTTAGAGTTTAAAAACATTTCTAGGTAAACTTTAATACATGTGTGTTCACGCATCATGAGTTCTTGGTTCATGTTTTATCAGGTATTAATATCGCTTTTGAATATTTGAGTATAAACAGAATGCACTTTTCTTTTATATTAATCCAACATTCGTTTTAAGTCCTTTTATAATATGCTACAGTAATATTTTCATAGTTACCATGCTCATCCCATCAGCATGTGGCTATGCTATCCTCAAAAGAACAATGCTTTTCCCCTAACCCTCTTGTTGTGGAATCCCACACAGGGTTCATGGGAATTGCTATCCTCAGTGTACGTCTTCCTTCGCTTGTTTAATCATGTCTAAAAGCTGTCACCCATCTGTTCTTGCTGTGAGTTGCCGCATGTCACTTATTTTTATTACTCAGATTTGTTCCTATGCAGATTTCTTGCTCTGCTTCTGTCTCTGAAGAGTGGTGCTTCAGGAACTGGCCTCTTAGACTGATGGTTTCCCATTTTGGTAATGAATATCTACACTTCAAAGACTATTCACTTCCTTTAACTAGATGAATTTTTACCCCCTAGGTCATTTCTCCTGCTGTTCTGATCCAGGAATATGAAGGCCTGTGTGCTGAGAATACCATATGCCATGCGGTTTTCCTGCGGAGACAAACATCTACCTACGCCAGGTAGAACACTGACAACAGATTAAAAAAATGAATTCCACTCAAGGTTATCTCCTTGAAAACAATGAGTTTAACTATTGATATGAACAGGAGAGTGGGTGGATGGATATTTACAGGACGATGGGCAAATTATGAGCTGTTACACCATTGGGGGAAGAAAACCTGTCTATCCCCAGGTTTAAAGTTTTCTTTGGGTCATATACACTGAGCCCTTTCCCTAGTAACCGTTCACTGCCTACACATCTTTGCAGGGGGACGGAGCCTGGTGAGTCTCTCCCCAGCTCCTTAATGGAAAGTCAACAAGCCTTCTGCAGGTCTTCCTGAAGTAAGTATAGGTGCTAACAGCTCAAAGAGTTAATGTCCATGTCATGCCCAGAGGGCAGCAATCCCTAATGCTGTACTTGCAGCCTCTTCATTTGGTTAGGTGCAATACGGATAACAAATATAGTTCAGGGAGATTTATGTGTATTCAATTACACAGACTGTATATTTTACTTCAAAGGAACATTTTAACCTTCTTTCTTTATACACACTCAATGTTTGTCTCAAAGTTGTGTTAAAGGTGAAAAAATTAATTTAATTCAGATTCAGCATTAGCAAGGTTAATGATAAACAAGTTTCCCACATTTCTTCTTGCCCTTGATATTAAGATCAAATTAAGATTGTCACAATACATACATTAAATTTGCATAATTTCAGTTACTATTTGCATAGAGTATGAAAAATATGCAAAGATATCTGAATGTAATTTACAGTTTGGCTTTTAATGCACTTAAACTTTTTCTATTGACTGTATAAATTTTTAAATGGCCTTTGCAATTTATTTGTTATTTTCCTCCTCCATTCACTTGATGGCATTTATAAAAGTTATATTCACTGCTTTTTGAATATTTATTGGCAGGTTTTACTAATGTTTAAATAGCTTAAAGAAAAGTACACATACAATTTTTATACAGTCTATGGAAACAGAATTTTTATGATATTTTCTGGTCAAATGTGATTTCAAATAGGCTACTGTTTACAGACATTCCTAACTATGCACGTATATTTTTTATTTTTGCTTCATGATGTAGCCAAAGGTCAAAGAACCAGCACATTCAGCTTTTAACTCTCTTTTGACTCAAATTACTTAGCTTCTTCTTGCTCTTCTCTATGATAAGGAAATTTTTTCTTACTAATTGCTCTATATACACACATAAGTATTTTCTTTATTTTCAGTTCTTTAACATATGCTACTGAAAGCAGGACCATTTCTGCCAACTGTTATTTAGACACAGAAGGAAACCAAACAAAATTTAGAGCCCCTACCATGTATAGAAAACCTCTGTGTCAGGAGATTGTGGTTTCTACCCCACACTTGCTCACCTTGAGTACTAGCTTGCTAGCTAGGTTTTGTTTCTCCCTTCAGTTTAGATAAGTGTTTGTGTAAGTGCCCTTATTGACATGTTGGAGCATTGTCTGTGCTGAGTCCGTTCCCCACATAGCCGTCTGTGGAGCGGTACACCTGTCCTCTGTCTTCTCAGTGCCAGTAGCAACTCCCTCCAATTCTGACAGCAAAAAATATACCTGAGTCTGTCCAATTATCATCTTGAAAACCAGAATAGCTTCCAGATCAGAATAGTTGATATGGGCCATATTTAATTGAAAATATCATGCATCTACTTACCTTTATACCTTCAAATGACCCAAAATATAGAAAATACAGAAACAAAGATGGTTATCATATAATAAAATGTTTTTAAAGTTTATATTTTAAAAGAATGTGATAGCTTCAAATATTGATCAGACCTATAAAAATAAACGAGTCCATCACGGAAACAATGTTACAGGACCAAGAAACCAAGCATGTTTCATTACAGCCACCTGGGCCCAGCAGCTGTCTGTTAGGCATTCTGTGTTATACCAGTTGACACGCGCTATTTATTATCTCATTCAGCAATTCTGAAATGATTATTCTGCTCCAGAGACTGCTCAAAGCAACAGACAGAGAAACAAAAGAGCATGGAGTCCTGTCTTCGGGTAAAATGCACAACAAATAGGTTTTCTGAACATATAAACCTCATGAAGGTTAAGAATGTAGTCGGGGCAGGAAAAATATTTATCATTATTTTGCTAACCCACTGTCCACTTTTGCATTTCCTCCCCCAAAATTAACTTTCTGTGAATTTGAGGCTGTCCTGCTCTACACAAAGTGCTCTAGGCCACCCAAAACGCATGCACTAAAGACCCTATCTCAACAAAACAAAACAGCAAAAGTGAAATTTTATTACTTACAGCCAACAAAAGAAACCTGCAAAGTATCAAAAGATGCATAATAAACCTCCCTTTAAATTTTTATTATTCAAACACAATTATTTTTTAATGACCTGGTTTAGATAGCTGTCTTTATGACGAGATCAAATTATTTTTGAGATTTTTGCCAGGCTATTATTTGACTAATTTTGTTATACTTTTTCATTCAATATATTTAAATTACATTCTTTTTCCACCCTCACTCCTCCCAGATCCTTCCTTATCACTCTACCAACCCAATTACGTATCCCATGCTCAAAATAACAACAAAAACCAAACAAACTAAAAATCAGAAATAAAAATCAGTAGATTAAAAAAAAACACCAAAACAAAGTAAAATGCTCACATGCACATACACAAAACCAATCACAAACTGTTTGGGCCTGTTTTGTGATGCCCAATGACGTCCAAGCGTGACACCTACATGAGATTGTGGCTGATATACACAGTGGTACACTCCGGAGAAAACTGCTTTTCACTTTGCCAAACGATATTAGTTGCAAATAGCTTCTTGATTAGGGGTGCAGGTTTGTGTACAGCTCCCCTTCTTTTTGCTGGGATTTTGTCTCATTTGAACCTGTGCAAATCTTTTATGTGCTATCCCAGGCACCGTGAGTTCATACGTGTATCAGTCCTGTTACGTCTGGAAGACAGCGTTTCTTTGGACTAGTCTACCACCTCTGACTCTAATAAATCCCTGGGACCCTGGGGGAAGTTTATGCAAAAGACATTCCGTTCTGGACTTAGTGCTCTGAAGTCTCTCACTCTCTGCACATTGCCTAGCTGTGGCTTTTCTGTGATGACTACAATCTACTGCAAGACGATTGTCTATTGAGAGTCAAGCAGTGCCTAATTTGTGGATATAAAAACTGAGGTATCATTCCCTAATTCATTTTGTGAAACCACTATTATCCTGATATCAAACTACATAAAGACCCAACTAAAAAAAAAAAAGAAGAAAATTATAGATCAATATCTCTTATGGACATAGATGCAAAAATTTTCAATTAAAATATTTGCAAATGAGATCTAAGGAATTATCAAAAATACTGCACACTATGACTAAGTTGATTTCATCCTTAAGATTCATAAATAGTTCAAATATGTAAATAAATATAAATATCACATAAAGAGAATGAGAGACAAATACATTATGATCATCTCTTTAGATGTGGAAATGCTTTTGACAAAATACAACATCCTTATTTCTGTAAAAGTCCTGTCGAAACTAGGGATGTAGGGTATATACCTCAACATAATAAAGGCAATTGGATAGCAAGCTCATCGCCAGCATCATGATAAATGTGGAGAATCTCAAAGCATTTCCACTAAAATCAGGAGTAAGACAAAGAGATCCGCACTCTCCACATTTATTCAATATAGTATCTGAAGCATCAGCTAGAGTGATAGACAGCTGAGAAAGAGTAAAGGGAAAATTCCAAAGTATCTCTACTTTCAGATGATAGGATTTTGTACATGAAAGATCCTAAAAATCCGATAGGAAATTTCTGCATTAGATAAACACTTCAGCTAAAGAAAGTAGCAAGATACAAAATTAACACACAAATAACACTAACCTCCTAGATACAAGTGACAAACATACTAAAAGAAATCAGATAAAAAGTACCTTATACAATGGCTTCAAAACAAATCTTGGGTTAATTCTAACCAAACAAGTAAAAAAAAAAAACTTGTATATAAAAATGTTAAGATGTTGGAGAAAGAAATTGAAAAAGACACTAGAATATGAAAAAAATTCTTCCATGCTCAAGGACCGATAGAATTAATATTGCGAAAATGGCTATCCTACCAAAAGCAATCTACATACTCATTTCAACTCCCCTCAAAATTACAACACAATTCTTTACAGAAACAGAAAAACCAATCTTCAAGTTTATATGGAAACACAAAAATCTCAGGATAGCTAAAACAATCCTGAATAATAAAAGAACTGCTAGAGGTATCACCATCCCAGATTTCAAGTTGTATTACAGAGCTATAGTAATAAAAACAGCATCATATTGGCGTAAGAGCAGATAATTTTTTATTTTATATGTGTATGTATGTAGATATCCACATATATTATATGTATATGTATTAGAAAGTTTATATAATCGTATTTCCTTATGACTTTATTTTTCTCCCCCTCTCTCTTTAACAATATATACTTAAGATGTGTCAGGAAAATATATTTTATTCATGAATAATGAATGTAAAAAGTTTTCTCTGGAAACATTTCCATTTCCCCAACGTTCTGTTTGCGTGGGCACGAAAAAATCTCTGAGGCTGGGTACTGTATAATGAGTAGAGACTTATTGGCTTATAGTTCTGAAGATGTCAAGGTTCATTCCCCTCATTCTGTGAGGAAGTGGACAATTGCTCATTCGTTAACATGACGTCATTGGCAATTAGTGTTCCATGACCGCCGTTTGTATCAGGATCTTTTCCATGTACAAGGACTGGCCTGATGAAAGCCATCTGAGGTTTCTACGACTGTGCAACAATGACTTGGCTATGTAAACCTGAACTCAGACGTTCATACATACTTGCTCACAAGAACTCTGGAAACTGCCCATTTCAGCTGAATTCTACAAATGATGTCACTGCCTTGCTTTTCCCATGCCTTAACATACTGACCTTCATTCTGTCTTTGACCCAGATCTCTCAAAGGTTAGGACTATCCTGTTTAGTATAACCAATCAGAGGAACCATTTTTCTACCAATTTCATTAAAAAAATATTCATGTCCTATTTTCCTTCCTTATAAATTTTGTGTGCCCGTGAGTTCATACTGGTGCTGATGGACGGTAATCGGTGTCTCCTTAGCTCTTTTCCATCTCAGCGTTCTTCGTTGGAGATTCTCATGGCAATTCTCAAAGCAATCAGTGTTACAGTGTTGATCTTGGCCTTGTGCCCTAAAAATAGATGACAGCATGATTGAATCATAAAGTAACTCAGAACCACAAAGTATTCCTTGTGTGTACAGGGGCTGGGGGCATGGAGACGGTTATTTCTCAAAGTCTTTTGCCTCAACCATTATGTAATGGTTGGTAGTTTTGTTTGTTTTTCCTTCTGTTTATAAAATGTGGATAGCTTTTTTCAGGCAACAATGCACTTCCTACTTTTTAACATGCTACTGACTTCTAAGCATAGAGAGGAATGTCACCTTCATGTTCCCTTTAACACTTGATTTGGGAAGCAAAGGTCATTTTCTGATTGAAATAGAATCTAAGGAACTTGTAAAAGACTGTAATTGTTTAATGATGAAGAACTACCTGACAATTCATTTGGGAGGAGAAATCTGCCCATGACAGCAGGATGCCATTAAACTTTAAACTCACTGTCTAGCAGTAAACTTTTCTGCAGCAGTTCTGATACTGTTCTACTAAGATCATTGATTTTTAAGGAATTACAAAGCTGGATATGGCTTATGGCCACATGCTGAGGGCACAAGTCACAAGGACAAGTCTGTCCTCTTTGGTGACAGACCTACTGGAGTTATGCTTGAGTGTGTAAATAAATGGTTTATTGATTATGTGTCAACAATATGCAGAAAGACAGATTGACTGACACACCTTCCTTTAAGTGTGATTATTATGGAGTTCCAAGTAGCTGGTTGAATTCTCTTTGTCATTGATTGCATATATGTGCTGTAAATATTATAAGCGCACTGGGATAAATGCTACCTGCTCATTCCTGAGTGGCAAGCCAGAGTGAGGTGGGCCCATATGAATAGTCTTGGTTACAACAATTTAAGGGAAATGGCATCAGTCACTCCTAGATTTGAGCAGGGAAAAAAAGCTATGTGATTCTCCAGTGTTTTCTTCCTTTCCCATTGCCTTGTATTGAGATATCAGTTCCTCCCTTAACCAAGACCCTTGAGTGACTCTGACATGTCCTACTGTGGACATACAACATATTATGGAAACAAACCTATACCACAATGCCAGAATTCATGTTAATGTCACTATCACAGTGTGACCTTGTTTATCTGACTAACATATAATACAATACTTCCTTGCCGGGGCCTACACAGACTGATGCACCAACCATGGGCAGTGCAAGCAGAGGAGCTGCACCCCTGTTCGGGTGTAGCCAATGGACACTCTCCACGTGGGGAAGAGGAGGAGGGCAGCGGGAGACTGCCCCTGACAAGACGTCTGCTGGGATTTCATCACTACACCTTGGCGGAGAGGCCCTGTGGGAACACAGAGGAGGGGAATGCAGACTGTCCTGATGAGACCTGATGGGCTGTGGTCAGACAGTGGGGGAGGAGGACCCCACCTGTCAGAGGCCTGGGGGGGGGGGCGCCTAGAGTGGAAGGGGCATGGGAACAGGAAGAGAAGAGCAAGGGGATTATAATCCAGATGTAAAGTGAATAAATTATAATAATTTTTAAAAAGAAAGTGAAATAGAAAAAAAGAAAGGAAATGTTGATTGTAGCTATATTCTTATGAAATAGAACTTTCCAATTAGAAATTCCAATTAATCGTTGGAATTCAGAATTAATACTTACAAATTCTATTATTAACATTACCATTATTTTCTGATACTCTGGCTGGATTAAAATGTATTTTAAGTCAGTGTGTATATACACATATTTTCCAAATCATTTGTTTTCTTATGTAAATAATTCATAGAAATTAAGAATGATTATACCAAGTCTGAACTGGTCATCTTTTGTAGCCAGACATGAGATTGTTACACTTGGTTGCTGTTGGCTGAGGATGCCCCATGGAGACACCAACCCAGACTGACATTAGGACAGAAGGTCACTTTCTACAAATTGACATAGAGGCCTTGGTGCTGGGGACGACGTCCACTCAGCCCATTGAATGTAGAGAGGTCCAGCTGAAGTGGCCTTGGAGACTTCACCACCACATTCTAGTCTCTTTGGTGAAAGAAGGGACTCTTCAGACCACACAGAAAACCTGGACACCAACCCAGCCACGTGACCACCCGCCTACAATATCCCCTGCCTGCAAGCTGTGCTGGGGCGATGGTGGTACAGAGCATGTCAGAGTAGCCAGATAAGATTTGGTTGAACTTGAGGCCCATGCCATGAGAGGGAAATCATGCCCTATGCTGCCTATATGGCCAGCAACTGGAAACTGGATAGGCCAGAGACCTGGGGTAGAACCAATCAAATGACTTCTAATGATATTCTGTTATACTCATAACCTTGTCCAGTCGTTACCAGAGAGGCTTCCTTTGCCAGAAGATGGGAGCAGGTGCAGAGAGACCGAGTCTAAGTTGGAGGGTTCTATCAGGCCTTTTCCCTCAGAGATGGCAGAACACCATGGAGAATAGAGAGGGAAGATGTAGGAGTCAGGAGGGATGGAGGACATCAGAGAACATGGTGGCCCACTGACCCAACTAAGCGGGGCTCACATGTCCTCACAGAGACTGAAGCGGCAAGCATGGGGCCTGCATGGGTCTGCACCGGGCTCTCTGTGTATGTTATGCCTGCTGACTTGGTGTTTCTGTGGGACTCCTAAGAGTGGGAGCAGGTGTGTCTATGACACTTGGATGCTTTTGGGACTCTTTTACTTTTATTGGCTTGCCTTGTCCAGCCTTGGTAAGAAGAACTTTACTTAGTTGTGTTGTATTTTGTTTTGTCTTGTTTGGCTGTTGCCTCTAGGAGACCTGTTCTTTTCTGATGAGTAAACAGAGGGGGGGGGGAGTGTTTCTGTGGGGCAAGGAGAGGAAAGGGGGAGCTAAGAGTAGTAGAGGGAGGAGAAACAGAGGTTGGGATTACTTTATGAGAGAAGAATCTATAGTCAATGAAAAGGAAAGAAACTAAGAAATTAGGAGAAAGATAGTTTACAGTAGGATGAGCTTCTTGCATGGTACATTCAAATACAGCCCAGCTTTTGTCAGCTCTTCTAGTGCACACAGAAGGAAGCAATGATGGTTGCATAACTTTGGATCCAGAAATACAATAGAGCTGTTGTGAATTGTACTTATGTGCCTAATCGGGTTCTTCTACTTCCTTTCCTGACAAGGATGAAATATGGAGCTAGGCAGCATTTCTTTAGTTTCTGACTAGCAATCTTACCTACATTTCAGGGAAAGGAGAATTTTAAAAAACTACATTTCACTCATATATTTAAAAAAAACACTTTGTATTTTAAATACTCTAACATCAACAGGGCCAAATCTCAGCCTTTGGCACAGACCGAGCAATGCCTTCTGCAAATTTCAGGTGCGAAGGGATTGGTCTGTCTTCCTGCTTGGAGCAAGGCCCAATCTTCAGTCTCACCAGTTTGTTCTGTTGAGCAAACCATGGAATCTACTATCGATGGCCTCAACAGAAAATGCCCTTGTATGCATTTAACTCAAGAATTCGGTGCTATTTAATTACCCAAAGTTACCTAACTAAGTGGATACAAAAATAGATTAATAGATCCTGAATTTAGATAAAAACAACACTGGTGAAATGTTATTTTCTAAATGGGCAACTGGTATGAGGCTGCCAGTTGCACAATATTATCAACAAATGAAGTATTTTTTCTTATTAAAGACAGAACCTTTTCTCATATACTCTAACCCGAATACAGTTTTCCTTTCCTCTACTGCTCCCAGTCTCTCCCCACCTCCTCTCCCATCCACATCCACCCTCTGTCTAGCTCTCATTAGAAAATAACAGGCTTCTAGGAGATAACAACAAAACATAACAAAATAAAGTATAATAAGATAACAGGGAAGCCATCAAATCGAAATTGGACAAGACAACAGAAAAAGAAAAGAGCTTCAAGAGAAGCCACGAGAAGCAGGGACCCACTCGTTTGCACATTCAGGAATCCGCTTAGTACTAAACTGAAAGCTGTAGCGTCTCTGCAGGAAAACTGGTGCAGACCCATGTAGGCCTTGTGCATAATGTCGCAGTTTCTGTGAGTTCATATGAGTTTGCTCAGTTGAAAAAATAAAGTATTCAAAGTGTGTGTGTGTGTGTGTGTGTGTGTGTGTGTGTGCATGTATGTGTGTATGGGTATATGTGTGTGTGTGCATCCGCATATGTATATGTATGTGTGTGTATATGTTTGTGTGCATACGTATGTGTGTGTATGTATGCATGTATGTGTGTGCATGTGTGTGTATACGTTTGTGTGCATGCATATGTGTGTATGTATGCGTGTATGTGTGTGCATGTGTGTGTATATGTTTGTGTGCCTGCGTATGTGTGTGTATGTATGCATGTATGTGTGTGCATGTGTGTGTGTGTGTGTGTGTGTGTGTGTGTGTACTTATGCTGGTGCATATTTGTGCAGGTGAATGTGAGGGCCTGAGGTCAACTTTATGTGTGACTCCTCAGGTATTGTCTCCTTGTTGTTTTGTTGTTGTTTTGTTGTTGGGGTTTTTCCTTTGGGTTGGCTGTTTTTAGGCAGGGTCTCACTGTGTAGCCCTGGCTGATCTAGAACTCACTATGTAGACCAGGAGACCCCTAAACTCATAGTCATCCACCTGCCTCTGCCTCTGAGTACTAAGATTGTTTTCTACCACTCAACCTGTTTTTGTTTGTTTTAATTTGTTTGTCTTTCTTAAAACTTGGTCTCTCAGTTGCCAGGGCTTCAGTGCTCAAGCTGAGCTAGCTGGCCAGTGAGCCCGGGGATCCTCTGTCTCCACATTTCAGATCTGGAATAGTGCGTATGCACTGCTGCCCACGAGTTTTTTGGTGGATGCACCTTTGTCATCTTTACTTCCCACGTTCTGTTTTTTCTCATTACTATCTTTGCACTAAAACCTCACCATTAGGGACCCTTGTTCCTTCTGGTTCAGATCAAATAGCAAGCACTTCACTGAATAAAGCATTTCCCAACCAGAAGCATAATGCCTATGCTAGATGTGTATTCCGAACCTGAGCTGTCAATACAGAAGATGTCTTACGGTCCCTGCCAGCAGGTAGTGAGCCACTAAAAGGTTGAAATCCTTTTCTTCACAAGAGAGCCTGAGGACTCCTGCTCCCCGCTTCGTGGTACACCCGGAAGAGCTTGCTCACGGCATGCTTGCACTGCCTGGCAGAGCTGGGGTTGTGCATTAGAGAGAAAGCCAGAGCAGATTTTGTTGACTTTTAAGAGGAATTAGAGGCTATTTTTAGACTTCCCCTTCATACACTCACCTCTCATGACGGAGGCTGCCAGCAGAGTATCCACTCCCCAGCGGGGCTCCAGAGGCTGACTCTTCTCAACACTCTGAACACGTGTTAAAGGCTTTTTACCCTGAAGTGGTACAATGGTCCATGTAACCAATGGTGTAGCTGCGACCGTCCTTGTCAGTGGAATGCCTAAAACTTACAGCCACTGCTTCAAGTCAGATCTCCAAAGAGTTGTTTCCTGCCCAGACTTCAAGTCTAACCTCGGCCTCCCTGTTCTTCCAGAATCCCGAAACATTGCACCACCATGACGCATTTTCATATTCAGACAGCTTTAGAGGCACTTGGCAATTCACTATTTTTTTTTGTGAAATTGATCTGCAGCTATTAAACTAAACTATTTTTATCTCTTAAAAACAAAACAAAACAAAATCCAGCCAGATTGTGATTAAAATGGTACCATTTCTTCAATGTTTTATCTATTTTGCTTGCTGCTGTTCAGAATTGCATATCACTCCTTTGGACACACCCAACCACCCCTATGTCTGCCATCAGCACCATTTTGTTCTAATAATGACATCTTTGTGATGTTTTGTATATAGAGCACTTAAAATATTTTTCAATTAAAATTGATTAATTGTGTGTTTCTATGCCCTTTTAAGGCTGTATTTTGGTTAGTCTTGGTTGTTAACTTGATTGAATGTGGAATCAACTAGAGGCAAGCCTCTGGACAACTCTGGATTTCCTTATTGGAGGCCTTCCCTGACAGAGTGAGTGGGCCTTCTGCAGCTGCCACAGACATAAAGATGCTCCAAAAGGAAAGCTTCCGGGTTTTTGTCAGCTTGCCTTCACCCCTTGATGACCAGCACATCTAATCTATTGCTGCCAATGCCGACTGTTCACTGACATTGGATGCTGGTTTCCTCAGCCTTTCAACATCCCCCAGTGTGAGCTGAAGACTAGGAGCCTCTAGAATCATCATGCCTTCAGTGCCTACTGGAGTTACAGAAGCTCACAGCCTTATGGGATGGCAAAGTATTTTTTTTCTCAGCCTCTGTGGTATGAAAACAGTCATTATTGGACTACCCAACCTGTATCATGCAGCCCGATCTAATGACTCCCCTTTTAATATATACTCATTTTTGTCCCTCTAGAGAGCCCCAACTAATATTGGCAATTTTTCATAGCAGCTGTAAAGATCTTGAATTATAATAACCCCTGGGTAGTTTGTAATAGGAAGTGTGCAATTGATGGTCTTTTGTAAGTCTGGAGATGTTCCAGAAAAAAAAAATTGCTGGCAGGAATTTCTTCCTGGATCCCTGTCAGTCTAATACTCAGGAGGATATGGTCTCATTCCCCTGCAAGTAATGGTCCTGAAAGAAAATGAACAGAAGGTATCACTAACACCAGAAAGTGTCAAAATATTTGAGCTAAAATAACAAATTATTTAAAAATGAGTCATAGGGGTGTTTTGGTTAATTTCCTTAAGATTATGACTATGGTGGCTAATCTTGGTTGGCACACTTAGCAAGAGGAAGCAGCATCGAGGAATTGCTTCTATCAGCTTGCGCTGTGGGTATGTCTATGGGACACTTTCATAACTGCTAATCAACATAGGAAATCCAAGTCCACTGTGGGTGGTGTCATTCCTGGGAAAGGGGGCTTCTTGGTATGTGAAAGGTAGCTTGCCTTTTGTCTGCCTCAGTTCCTGTTTTCAGGCTTTGATCTGGAGTCCTGTTCTGGCTTCCTTTCATGGTGACTTATAACATGTGTAAGCTGAAACATACCATGTCCTCCTCAAGTTGCTTTAGGTCATGATATTTATCACTGGGATAGAAACCAAACTAGGACAGAAAATGGTACCAGAAACATGGAGTGCTGCTTTGGTGGACATTACCAAGTGGCTGGTTTGTGTGAGGAAGGCCACTTGGTAGTGTCCATCAAAACAACACTCCATGTTTCTGGGAAATCAGCTGTGATTGAGAATAGATGAACACCACTACGGTGAAATCTTCTGGTATTTCTTCAGAGTCAGCACACAGAGGCAGTGGTCCAAGAGGGGCCAAAGCTACATCTTCAGTTGGCAGCCAAATTTAGAGATGTGTGGAGACCTCCCAAATTGTACTAGTTTGGGCATGAAGACTGCAGAATTGAGGCGTTCATGGAGGTTTAACATCTTAAGAGTCCAGGAGAGGTCATTGGTGGAGATAAACCTTTAGCTAAAGTAGATGCTCTGGGACACTGGAGACGTCAAGACCGTGGGATGTTTACCAATCTTAGCCAGTGAGCGGCATTCCTCCGTGGTCTCAACTTCAGCTCCTGCCTGGAGCTCCGGTCCTAGCTTCCCTTGGTGGTGAGCTATAATAGATAAACTGTTGTGTCTTAAGCCAGGCCTCAAGTTAGTCAGTGAAACTAGATAAATTACTTCTTAATGAAAATCACCTTTCATCCCTGCAACTTTAAGACACACCATAACCAATAAGGGTATTCCTTAAAGGACAATTTTCTGTGTATAACTACTTCAGCATCTTTCCGATCCTATTTAGCATCTTATAATCAGAGTATCAATTAAAAGGAAGTCTAGTTTGCAACGTTGTGGTGTTTGTTTCCTAACAGTCATCCACCATGCCCCATGTGAGTGTTGCTGTACCTATGGTCTGATTAACACTTTTGGTTGTACTGAGAGCCAAAAGTATTATCCAAAACTGCACTGAATTGCTGCCTACTTGGTATTTCTTTGACTTTCTCAATGAAAAACACTGACTACAGGACATCTTTTTCTAAGAGGGATGGCTTCTTCCATGTCCCATATAGTCTTTGGAGAAGAAAGTATTTTCTATAAGGTATTCAGCTGGCTTCATGAACTTAAACTTTAAACTTTATGAAAGCACCAGTTGCCCACATTTCCCCTTATAGATATTTCTATTCAAATGATGAAAATGGGCATTTAACAGAAGGAGATGATAACTGGATTTTGTTTCTCCAAGGCATGTGTTAGGTGCTGTTGAAATTCCACTTTCAGGGTGTGGGGGATATTTTTTATTTGCTTCTCATAGAACATTGTCCTTTCAATTTTTTGTGTCATTCTCATGGCTTTTTACCAATCATAAAGTTTATGAAGGTTTCTCTTTATGGCATACTTTTACTCAAAATAGAATAACAAGACTTTTCCTTCTTCCTCAAGCTTCTTCTAGCTACCCTCCTTTGAATCCCTCCCGTGTCTTCCCAACTCTCAAGTTGATAAGTCTCTCTTTCACTGATCATAAACGTTACGTGTGTGTGTGTGTGTGTGTGTGTGTGTACACAATCTTATAGATAAACACCTTGCTGGCTCTGCTTTGTTGTTTGTGTGCATATGGTTTAAGGGGTTACCACGTTGAATTGCTCAACCAGTACGGAAGCCCATCCACAGGAGCAGCCAATTCTCCTCCCAGCAGTTGTTAGCTGCCTGTAGCTATTTATATTGAGGTGGGGCCATGTGAAATGTTCTCTATTACCTTTGTTCCAGTCTTGTTTCTACTGCTATTTCCAGGAGAGACTGTTTCACAGTGGGCGTCATCCTACTACCTTTACTAATGAGGCCTCTCTTTATGGCAAATGAAAACCATCCCAGAAAACCACAACTAGACATATTGCAAAGATGATCAGATGATGTCGACCCAGCCCCAGCGGACACTGCTGCTTCACAGCCCTTTCGTCTATAGCCCAGGGAACACCGGCAAGGTTTGTGGAGGTTTCTTTTGTAATTTTCTTTAACAAAATTATGCAGATGCTTTTGGGTTCCTCTGGCTTCTTCTACATCAGTAGTCTTTTCCCCTGAGAACATTTTGTCCTCCATGTAATGAGTAAAATGTGCTCCTTTCTCTTATTTCCTTAGGATTTTTTAAACAAGCTTTCCATCAGCTAGGACAGTAAATGTACCACCGAGCTCATATGTTGAGGCATGGTGCCCAGGCAGTATTGAGAGGCGATTGGGTTATGAAGGTGCTTGCTCAGTGTGCTGCTAGTGGGCTCAGGAGAGGACACTGGTCATCTGGGTCACACCTACGAGGAGTACATCCTGTCTCTCCCTTTCTAGGCTTCCAGCTGCTATGAGTTGAGCAGCTCTTCTCTACCACAGTCATGCCTCTGTGATGCTCTGCTTCCCCCTAGTGTAAAAGCACTGGAGCCAGTAACCGCAGAGTAGAGCAAAACCTCTGAAGCCATGAGCCAAAGTAGATGTGTCCTCTCTTGAGTTGATTCCTTGGGTAGTTTCCACAACAAATGAAGGCTGACAGTTGCTTTCTTATAATTTACCCTACGCTAGCATTCCAACTGATAATATGAATACTCAGACTTCCTGTTTTGTATACTTAGCATGGAACTTTAGTTGGATAATAGTGCTGTGAGTTTCCAAAGACGAATGTTGGCAATAGATACCGACAGTTATCTACTTCTCAGTGAGTATGTATAGGGCTTCTTAGAGTCTCCCCCCCCTCTCTCCCTCCCTCTCTCCCCCTCTCTTCTCTCTGTGTCTGTGTGCCTGTTTATTTGGTGCTTTGATACATCAATGACAGCTCTTGCCAATGTCCAACACAGTTACACATTTTAATATACACCTTTATTCTTTCCAAAGGGAAGCTGGAAAACATAAGAAAATATATGAATTTGCTCACTTGTATTCTGACATATGTGGGCACATTTTAACTTGTTGTATTTTCTCATTATCTTTCCTTTGTTTGAATAGACTATAAAGAGCCACAATAAAATCACTTTTAATTATTTCATAGCAGTAACTACCCCCTCCCCCAGACACACAGGCAATGTACACACACACACACACACACACACACACACACACACACACACACACAGAGAGAGAGAGAGAGAGGGGGGGGTCAGGTTGTCTAATTCTTGTGTCCTTTTTATATTTCTTAGCATTATATAACAGCAGACTTTCAATCTCCTGTTTGCAATGTGTGTACTGTTAGAAACAGACATTGTTCAGGATAGAGCATAGAGTGGAGATGAAAACAGAAAGTCTTTTTGATCAAGATATTCTCAGAAAAAAAATTTTCATACATAGCTCATTCTGGTGAACCTACGGCTTTGGTGTTTTTCTAGGGACAGCACGACCTGCGGTGGTGATTCCTTGACTATCCCAGTTTGGCAAGTGACCATGGACCTTAGAGACATCACTTGCGACAAATGTCTGTGAGCCAATTCCCCACCCTCTAGCCTCTTGAGAATCCTTAGTTGTTTTCTCTAACTGGGAAATTCCCATGTGCATCTGGGAGGGACAAAGAGACTCTCAGAGCAGAGAGTCACGCTGTTTATTTTCTCTGTGAGGTAAGATAAGAGGATGGAAGACAAAACGTGAACAGACCATTTGGTGGCGAGAAAAAGACTTCAGGGGAAATGGCCACCCTCAAGACCGTGAGTTCCTTACTGGGATGAATCACGTACATCGCATAAACTGCTCTGTTCCAGGGCATTGCTTGGCACATAGCAGGTACTCAAACAACTGCGTGATTCACTTCCGTGTTTCCTTTTAGTGATTCACATTCAGCCTGAAGAAACCAACAGTAAAATGTGTTATTGAACTGAGTTCTTAATACCACAGGCAATGTTTTTCTTGTAATTTAATGGTTATTAAATGAAAATAAAATTAACATCTTTAAAGGGAAGCAAGTGAAAAATTTAAATTCCACTCTGTTTTAAGCGATTTGTTAAGAAGTCTCCATTATACAGAGTGGGTGAATTTTTAAAACATTTTAATTTTCCTCATGAGATATTCAAAGGAAACACAGACATAAGCAGAATGATACCGCTTTTCACTGTTGTAAACTGTAGTTAGATAAAGAGTTGATACAGACCGAAGTGCTAACCCTGAACTCTCAAGTGTTATACCTGTGGTTCAGGGTCATCTATTCTTACATGATACACATGATTTTTCTGGTTCCCCTCCACAAACACAAATTAAAACAAGCGCAAATGTTTCAAAGGAAAATAAAACTAATTTAGTGCTAGCAAAATAAAACAACTGAAAGGATGTAATTCCAACTTTTCTTATTTGAGACAATGATTTGATCAACACACACCAACCAAAGTCTGAGTTTGTACCACCAAACTCAAGGACGGTACAAGCTCCTACTGTAATGAGAAGATTTCTGCTTCCATAATTTAATAAAACAGAAAAAAATGGGCTAAAATTATTTCTAATAAGTTTCATTTAATCCAAAATACTACATAATTTCATCGTGTATCAGTCCTGGTTTTAGTGTTGATTTAAGTATCGCTCATGTGTTAAAGAGACTAACAATAGCTTCTTTTGACCAATGGCAGCAACATGATTTTGGGTTGCTTTGAATGATGTGTTCTATTGTGAAAGAAGTTATATGAAGAGGCGCAGAACAAAACAATGTCATAAACCAATGCACTTACCACATGCTTCTGCGGGACCACGAGTAGGCAGGTTATAGCAGAGCAGGGAAGTCTCTCTAGTGAATTTCTTTTTGTTCCAAAGTTGGAATTGTTTTATTTTTTGTTTTCTTTTTATTTTTTTAAATTTTATTAATTTATTCAGATTACAGCTCAATTGTTATCCCATCACTTGTATCCTCCCATTCCTCCCTCCCTCCCGCTTTTACCTTATTCCCTTCCTCTAGATCCATGACTGAGGGGGACATCATCCCCCACTATATGGTCCTAGGCTATCAAGTCTCATCTTGGTAGCCTGCCTATTCTTTCTCTGAGTGCCACCAGGCCTCCCCATCCAGGGGAGGTGGTCAAATATGGACACCAGAGTTCATGTCAAAGTTAGTCTTTGCTCTCCACATAACTGTGGAGAATGTCCTGTCCATTGGGTAGATCAGAGTAGGGGTTCGATGTTTACTATTGTATTGTCCGTGGTTAGTGCAATAGTTTGAACAGACCCCCCGCTGGGCCCTGATCTGCCTATCATGATGTTCTTCTTGTAGGTTTCTAGGACCCTCTGGGTTCTTCTATTTCCCCATCTCTTATATTTCTCTTACTTAGAGTCTCAATTGGATGTCCTCACATCTATCCCAATCTCCTGGTAAGTGAAGACTTTCACGGGACATGCCTTTTGGGCTAGTGCCCAATTATAACTGTACCATGTGAGTCTTTCTGCTTCTGGGTCATTATGATCATCTCTAGTCCCATCCATTTGTCCACAAATTTTGGAAATTCCTTGTTTTTAATAGCTGAGTAGTGTTCCACAGTGTAAATGTACCACAGTTTCTTTATCCATTCTTCAAGAGAGGGACATTTTGGCTGTTTCCAGGTTCTGGCTATTATGAATAAGGCTGCTATGAACATGGTTGAGCATATGTCCTTGTTGTGTGGTGGAGCATTTTTATCGGTATATTCCAAGGAGTGGAATAGCTGGGTCTTGAGGAAGCCCTATTCACAGTTTTCTAAGAAAGTGCCAGATAGATTTCAAAGTGGTTATACAAGTTTGCATTCCCACCAGTAATGAAGGAGTGTTCCTCTTTCTCCACATCCTTGCCAGCATGTGGTGTCACTTGAATTTTTTATCTTAGCCATTCTAATGGGTGTAAGATGGAATCTCAGATTCATTTTGAGTTGCATTTCTCTGATGACTAAAGATATTGAGCATTTCTTTAAGTGTTTCTCAGCCATTCGATATTCCTCTGTTGAGAATTCTCTGTTTACTACTGAGCCCCATTTCTCAGTTGGGTTATTTGGTTTGGTGGTGTTTAATTTCTTGAGTTCTTTATATAGTTTGGATATCAGATCTTTGTCAGGTGTAGAGTTGGTGAAGATCTTTTCCCAGTCTGTAGGCCATCGCTTTGTTCTCTTGACAGTGTCTCCTGCCTTACAGAGGCTTCTCAGCCTCATGAGGTCCCATTTATTAATTGTTGACCTTAAGGCCTGGACTGTTGGTGTTCTGTTCAGGAAGTTGTCTCCTGTGTCAATATTTTCCAGGCTCTTCCCCACTTTTTCTTCTAACCGATTTAATGTCTCTGGTTTTGTGTTAAGGTCTGTAATCCACTTGGACTTGAATTTTGTGCATGGTGACAAATATGGGGCCAATTGCATTTTTCTACATGTAGACATCCAGTTAGAACAGAACCATTTGTTGAGTACATTATCCTTTTTCCATTGAATAGATTTGGCTTCTTTGTCAAAAATCAAGTGACCATATGTGTGTGGATTCATTTCTGGGTCTTCAGTTTGATTTCATTGTTCAACCAGCCTATTGCTGTGCCAGTACCATGCTGTTTTAATTACTGTTGCTCTTATAGTACAGCTTGAGATTGGGTATGGAAATTCCTCCAAAGGATCTGTTATGGTACAAGATTGTTTTTGCTATTCTGGGACTTTTGTTTTTCCATATGAAGTTGAGAATTGATCTTTCAATGTTTTTAAAATATTGTCTAGGTATTCTTTTATGAATTTCACAAGCTATCTTACAATAGTCTCAGCTCTAGAGTTGATCAAAGCTTGTAGTCTGTTAGTTTAATACATTTTATATGTTTAACCTAAACTTCCCAAGGTGTTAGGTCAGGCGTAAAGGTTGTGAACATTATCTTTTAGGGAGATTAAAGATGACTAGCCCAATATTTGTCCCTAAGTTCTCTCTGCTCATTTTCTGAAAAACCACAAGGTGCCAGTCTATTTCAAACCAGTCTGAGAAATCCTTAATGCATATACAACATACACAAGTGCTCAAAAGCCACATGTGGCTAATGGTTACCCTTTGCTTGGCACAGACCTACATTGTTAAGTATAGCAGAGCCTATGACATATGTAAATATATATTTCTCCTTGTGTAACTGAACCGGTACAGATGGAGCACTCTGTACCAACAGTGGAAGAACATCCTACTTCAGATCACTGGCCTTCTTGAGCAATTAGAGTTGAGAAGTCTTTTACTATTGTTTTCCAAGATTTTCTTCTATCCATTTTCCTTCTTTATTTACCCTGAAGCTTTAGGTAACATGTGTTGAGATGATTTGATTCTTCTATAAATACCCCACCCCTACTTATGAACCTTCTGGTTCCAAGCATTTCTGACAAGAAATACTCAACAGGAATTAAGTCTGGAAGCTCTCAAGGACCTGACTCCAGATTATCTCTCTGTATTTTTCTGAGAGAAAAGGTTTCAGATGTGTTCCAGATGATGCACTGTGTTCCACCATCTTAATATCATGTTAATTTTATGCAGTAAAATCTCCATTTTGGTTATCCTACTGATGATTCTAGGATTTTCATTTTAAATAACTTTTTAAGTCATGTAAAAATTTTGTGCAACGTACTTTGAACATGTTAACCTACCTCAACTCGTCCCTCTCAGCCATCCATCCCTTGACATTAAACTTTGAGGTTACTGTTCTCTTTTCATTTTTTCCCCATTGAGTCCAGTTTGTGCTGCACTAGTTTGGGAGTTGGGCATTCTGTGGTTGTGGTCATCCTACCAGGGGTTGTATTATTTTAAAAACCTGACAGCCCCTCTCCCAGTAGCTATCAGCTGCCACTATGCCAGGAGCTCCTCAGCTAGTGGTAGCAATACACAGTCTTCTCCCCAGTCCACACTGGGACTCTGTGTGGCTGAAGCATGCGTGGGTCTTGTTCATGTTGTCACAATTGTGTTAAGTCCATGTGTGTGTCTGCCCCATTACACCTGGAAGATGCTGTTCCTTGAGATCACCCAACGCATTGAGCTCTTACATTTTTTCTACCTTTCTTCCACAAAGATCCCTGAGCCTTAGGGTGAGATTCCATTTCCTTACAAGTTGAAATATGTTTAGTTATTGCTTTTGTTGAGAAAATATTTTTCTTTTAGTGTTCGAATATCCATTTCTATACATATTTAAATATATTTTAATATCAACTTCACATATTTGTGTGAATATCCAATATGTGTTTTTGTCTCTTTGGAGGCAGAAAGGGGGGAATTTATAGCTGTTTTTCTTGGAAATGTACCAGGTTTCTTGTCTTATTCTAATGTGGGCTATAAGGATAATATATTATAATGACTCTGGATTCTGTTATCTTTCTGTCATTTTTCCCCAGTAGACAGTTCGATTATAGTCTGATTGCCTTGAATTTGGAGTTCGCTTTTTCGTATTGTGTGGAGTATATGTAAAATTGCTGGAGTGTTGCCCAAGTCTCTTCAATTTGGTGGGTCTAAGACTCCAAAGGCTAGTTATGTGATTGTGCTGTTTCTTCTCTGTGAAATGCTTCAGATGAACCACAGGGAGTTATTAAATCTCACGTGGGAGTACATCACTCAGTGTTGTCCGAAATCTTAAAAACTTCTGGTCCAAGCATTTCTCTCAACAATGCTCAACCTCCATTGCGTCCTCTATGGCTTGGCGTGTTGCGTTCCTCTTTTCTCTTTAACCTCAGTTCTCGTTCATTTCTCTCACCCTGAGGCATTCTTTTCTTTTATTCAAAACTGCCATGTTCACTGATAATTTAGACTTTCTTCACACATACTGTGACCACAAAAATTAGATGGTTGGATCTTTTATTCAGATTTCAGCTAAGATTCTGACTCTATTGCTGTACCTAAATGGCTCAAGATCACTTCAAGAATTCTGGTTAAATGTCTTGATAGCAGTTATTAGTGGCGGGAACTTGTGTACTTATTTTGTGCTTCACACAAACCCAAATACAGGGACCATGAGAGAAGGGACTTCCTTTAACGTATAGCTCTAATTCTTGAAATATTAACTAAATCAATATGGCATTGAACATTTGTTTTTAAAAAAAGAATGACATCATTATTTTTTCTTCATATTACTCATACTTCAGGTACATATTATGTTACATGATTTCTAAATTTAAAAGTATGCATACATCACAGTATTAGTGCACAGCACAGGTAAGTATGTCTATATCAGTGTGTGTGAACATGTGCATTTAGAACCAACGTAGAGCAAGGCCATCCTGAAATGAATGGTCAGGAGCTATTGGGAGTGGAAACTACCATAGCCACCTTAGACTTGACTGGTCTCCATGGCATCCTCACGAAGGCTCACAGGGTGCTGCTGCGGTTGCCTTTCCTCCCACTATCGACAATGTCATCACTTACCCTTCCTCACTGAGACTCAGCCAAGTTAGCTACAGATGGATGGTTTTTACCTTTTCAGAATTCTTTGTGTTTCTCGATTTGTTTCTGAAAATCTCAAGCACTCAAAAAGCTCTTGTTAAAAATGCTATGCTTGCCTTGCTTAGGACAGATCCTACGAACAAACAGGGAAAAGAAATGAGAGTACTTGGGGTGAAACAGATGTCTACAGAGTTGGAGACGCTGACTCAAGGTCAGGTTCTGTTGTTCCCCGAAGAACCTGATGGTTGGGAGTTGGGTGTTGAGTGCATGACCTGTGTGTGTCCTACGTCTTGGTCTACAGGTATAAACAGAAGCTCTAATCCAAAGTT
The DNA here is from genome assembly GCF_964271855.1 of Acomys minous. Lineage (NCBI taxonomy): Eukaryota > Metazoa > Chordata > Mammalia > Rodentia > Muridae > Acomys > Acomys minous. Next base: position 5,082,114 of record NC_140487.1, read on the forward strand.
TCCATTTTTTTTCTGAAACAGTATTTTGATTTTTTTTAACTTTACATTACTTGTGCAGCTTCAGAAACAACAAGAATTCTTTGTTCACATGAGGTAAAAATTCTGGGTTAGCTTTGAGACATGTATCAGCTTAATGCAATATATTTTTTTAACTCAACAATATAACGGCTGGCTGACAGAGTTTCAGCAACATCACCCAAGCCTCAGTGATGCACACAATGGGAGTGATTGCTGACTTTTCCCTCTAGATGCAGGCATGATTTTAACACGTGGAGCCAGAAATCACACAACACGTTTTATCTACTTCCAATGATTGTGGCATTCTTCTACAAAAATTGAAGCCAGCAATAATATTTTTCAAAATGTGAACTATAACGTGAACCTAAGTCTCTGCTTGCCTGCCATGACAAAGCTCATTAAAGCCTCATATAATTCAATAAATTTTCTATCCTCAAAACGTCTTCCTCCCTCCTTCCTAATACAACGACACTTGTGAGAGTCCTAGTGGCAAGCAGGGTATAGCAGTGCTATGGAAACCCACCTGCAGTCCGCCTAGGACCTGCTCTCACACTTGATAAGGTGCCAACCTAATTATGTATATCGGGAGCCTTCACTCCCTCTCTGGAGAGGATTCTGACTCTCGAGTGCACCAGGTGTCTGAAAAGACAAGATAAACCTCATTTCAAGCCTGCAAGTTTAAAGCAGTTTCTTCCTTAGTGCCTAAAACTAATTCAGCTATGCAAGGAAAATATTAATAAAAACAGACTTGAAATTTTGGCATGTTTTTTAATACATATTCAGGAAGGAGTGAGAAAAGGAACCGTCAAAGCTCATTACTTGATATGTGAGTGTACAGTTCGACACTAGCTTCCTCCACATAAGTTCCCAGGGGTTGCTTCTGTACCCACAGGGGATGGTGGATATTCTTATGTTCTAGATGGTTTTACTAAAACAGGACCAATTTAATAAGGCTAGTACATTCCAGAGGAGATTCAGACGTGTGCTTTAGAGAAGGGCTGCTAAAACGATCGGAATAGAATGAAGGTGAGGATTCGGTGTTTAATCGTGGGCACAAAACACTGAGGATGTTTTCACACTGAGCTTTTAGCCCTTGAAGTGTGGCAATATCCTGCTGACTTCACACAGGTTGATGTCTTATTCCATTCCCTGTGGTGTGGAATGAAATCAAGTTCCGTGTGCTGCATTCTCACGGTGCTTGGGATCCCTGTTTCACACTAATTTATGATTCTTAATTCCAAGGTGGTTGACTACAACTCCTCTAAAACTAGAAACTGAACTTTCTGGGAGATGGGCTATTACACAGTACCGACTCCATCAGAATTTCAGGAAGATGACTTATCATAGATCTTAATATGACCACAGAGAAGTTCAAAATAGTGATGTGTAAAGAGGCACACAGGCACATAGAAAGGTCTGCTAACATAGGTCTTTCTCCTTAAATTTCTCCTCTATAATGACTTATTTAAAAAGAAAGGTGTGAATGAAGGAAACAGGAAGAAAGGAAGAAAGGTAGGAAGGAAGGAAGGAAGGAAGGAAGGAAGGAAGGAAGGTAGGTAGGAAGGAAGGAAGGAAGGAAGGAAGGAAGAAAGGTAGGAAGGAAGGAAGGAAGGAAGGAAGAAAGAAAGAAAGAAAGGAAGGACAAACCAGCAACCGTGCTAAAGTTGCCCAGTGGAGAGGTAGCAATCCAGGCAGCTGCTCACTTCAGGAGTGATGTCAAGAAACCCACTGCCGCCCGCTGTCCCCAGGCCACTTTGATTGTCTTACATGGGAGCATTTTTGCCTCACTCCAAGGTACTTGCACATTTTTGCAATGTAAGCTTTTGGTCCCTCGCCTTCCCCAAGGCTAAACATACAAAGCTAAATTCTAACGTTTCATACTTGGAGTCCCCTACTCCTAAGCTAAAAGACTATGGCCAGCCCCTGGCAGGCTGTTAAGGACTGTAGGCATCTGATTCTGACCCTCTGAGAAGCCAAAGTTCCCGTAGTCATGGTATAAGTTCTGAGCCTCCTAACTCTACAACCAGGGGTGGATCATTAATTGTTCTAAGTCTCATTTCTCTGTGAGGGAGCGTGGATGACCTGTGCACTGAGGGGAACAGGATACCCACTTAGCAGAGATGCTGCCCCAAGTGTGTGACGTTAAAAGCTTCATTGCTGGGTTTGCCTAAATCTCTCTCTGTCTCTCTGTCTCTCTCTCTGTCTCTGTCTCTCTCTCTCTCTCTCTCTCTCTCTCTCTCTCTCTCTCTCTCTCTATCTCCCCCTCCTTCCCTCCCTCCATCTGTCTGTCTGAAAGACTCGAACTATTGTTCACTGTTCACTTGAAGAAATCTGGAGTACTCCTAGCCTTTGGCTGCCGTGAGTGTGTGTGTGTGTGTGTGTGTGTGTGTGTGTGTGTGTGTGTGTGTGTAAGCATTTTATTTTTTCCCAGAAATGTTTTTAAAAAGATAAAATGTCAACAAACTATATTTAATCTTGATGTTTCATAATATGTCTGCTTGAAAGAATAAAAACAGATTAGACTTCTCCGAAAAGCATACATAGGTATTTTTCCCTCAGCTCTCTAAGTTTTAAACTTCTTTGAGGAAATCTAGGCACCCTCGAGGAGAAAGCTGTAAGACTTTCATTTAAAGTTTTCATCCTTGTCAAAGATAACTAATATAGCAATCATATTTCCTGAGTTTAGTTCTTATTCTTTACCCTTTTATTATGTGAACTTTGTAGAGGAAAAAAGTCAAAATAGGCAGAAACTAGCTCCGCTTTTTTTCTCCAGAGCACACATTTCTAGTATATTGTACAATGTCTTTTCTTGATTATTTTAGCAAAATTTTGTCATTTGATGTATAGTTCAAGATGGTCTTATAAACATTCCTGTTTTAGATTGCATATGAACAGACACCACAAAGCATTGTAATTCCTAAATGATATTTAAATGAAAATTTCAATAGTACAATATAAGACTGTAATTAATAGATGTTGCTAAAATGTCAAAATGTGAGACATTTTATATTCTTCAGCGTATAGTAAGCTGATTTGGAGGAAAATTCATTTTTGTACATTGCCTTTGACTTAGACATTCAGATTATTTGGATTAGATTTGTTCTAGATTTTTTAAATGAAATTATCTTGGAAACAATATATCAAATGTCTGCTTGAAATGGGTCTATTAAAATGTGGTGTGTCATTGTGCATTTTAACAATTAGTGAAAGGATAGATCATGAATTTGAAAAAGAGCGAAGAAGGATATATGAGAGGTAAGAAAAGAAGGAAGAGAAAATGTAATTTTGATATTAAAATATCAAAAAAAGAAAAGAAATAACTTAAAATATTATTAAAACATATTTTCACTTTTTAACTTAAATTTTTCATATAGTACATTTTTATTGAAAAATATATTTTCCTACAATATATTCTAATTATTTCACAATTCCTCCCAAGATCCTACCCACTTCTTTACCCATTCAACTATAATACCTTTTTCTTTCTCATTAGAATACGAACAAGCACATAAAATGATGATGATAAAAGAAAAATAGATTAAAATAAAACCAAACAAATCAGAAGGAGAAAAAACAAACAGAAAAAAGAGCCTAAGAAAAATCAAAAGAAACTCAGATAGCCACAGAGATACACACACATTCACAAACACAGAAATCCCAGAAAACCACAAAATAATCCATAATATATATTCAAGGACCTGTAATGGAAAAACAAAACAAAACAAAAAAGCAAATGAAAATGGCAACAAAACAAACTAACGAACATTACGGAGCATTATGATAACAAAGAACCTCCAAAACTTCCATTAAGTTCTGTTTGTGTTGGCTGTAGTTTGTATACACATTGGAGAAAACTAAAGGTTACCAATTGGAGATAACTTCCGGGTTATCTCCGGAAGGGGGGAGGGCTTGTGTCCACTTCCTCTCTCAGAACTGAGACCCCATCCAGTACAGACCTCTCCGGGTCCTGTGCTTGCTGCCTTGGTCTCCGAGTTGAAATGTGCATTGATCATGTGGCTTTAGAGGGCCTGGATTCCTTGGTGTCCTCCATCTCCGCTATTTCTGAGGATCTTTTGGCCTCCTCTTCTGCAGGGATTTGATGCAAATAGCCCACTTGGGACTGAGTGTTGCAAGGTTTCTCATTCTCTGCATATTATCTACCTGGGAGGCCATATTTATTCTCATCACTTCCAGGAGGAAGCTTCTTTGATGATAGCTGAGCAAAACACTAGTATAACAGAATGTTCTTAGGGGTTAAGGTTTTTGTTGTTGATGTTGTTGTTTGCTAGTTTCTTTCTTTTTTGTTTGTTTGTTTGTTTGCATTTTTTACTTTTTACATTTGAATATACATTTGTATTATTACACATATATACAATAAAATACATACAGCAAGAAGGACCACAAAACAATTGGGAAGTATATAAATGTTACATTCGTAGTGTTTTGCCTATTTGTATTTGGCAACCTTGGAGAAAACATCTTTTCTATCTTGATGAGTCTAAAATGTAAATCAATATTTATCATATCTCATCTCTATCAACTTAAAACTTCTATCTAGTCCGAATAACAGCTTAACCCCTAAACAACAAAGCTTAATTGTAAAATTAAACTATCTTGTCTTCAGCCCTATCAGAGACTTGAGAAGGAATAAAATTAATTATCTGAGTAAATAGGAAATGCAAATTAGCAGCTTCCAAAAATGAGAAAATGAAAGAGACAGTTCACTACATAGACAGTCACTCAAAGCTCTCTGTAATGTTGGAGCATCGTCTTCAGCCTTCTGGCACATTATATTTGGCAGACATATTTGTGAAGCAGGAGCTACCAGGTTTAACAGATAGATAGGATTCTATGGATAGATAAGGTAAAATAGATAAGTTCTTCAAAAACCTCAGAGACCTACAGAATAGTTTAGTTTTACAATTAAGCTTAGTTATGTAAGAGATTAAGATGATTTTAGGTCTGACAGATGTTTTAAGTTGATAGAGGTTAGATGTGATAGATATTGATTTACATTTAGAATTTTGGACTCACCAAGATACGAACAGATGTCTTCTTTAAGGTTGCCAAATACAAATAGCCAAAACACTATGAAGTAAAATTTATATAATTCCTGATTGTTTCATTGTTCTTCTTGCTGTATGTAGTTTATTGTATATATGTATAATAATATAAATGTATATGTTAAAAACACATTTTAAAATGTTTTTATGTTTTTATGATTTTAAGGATCCTTTGACAATAAGACAGATATACTCCTGGCAACACTTAGACTACCTCAAAAAAGATGATGAGCATCAATGAACCTCCTTACAGAGATGGCTTCAAATGTAGCAAACAAGCCACTGTGAAAAATGCCTTCATTTCTGCTACAGACAGAATTCTGCCTAAAAGCGGGCAACTTTGGACACAGAGTCGACGGCCGAACTCTGCCAAGACCAGGTAAGTCCTCAATAGTACCTGCTTGCTGTTTCTTAAACAAAGCAGTAGTATTTTGTTTTACCCTAGGATCCTGGGATTTCTAGTCTCATGTTCTTAGAAACCTGAGCAGTGTCAAGGTTGGATTTCATCTCTTGGAGTGGGCCTTAAATCCAATCAGACACTGCTTCATAGTCTCACAAGCTGTGTCCTACTGTTGCACTAACACATTTTGCGGGCAGGTCACCAATATAGATCAAAGGTTTGCAGTTGGGTTGATGCTTACCTTTATCCTTTGGTAACGTGAAAGGTACTTTAAGTACTATGAGCACTGGTAAGTAAGGTAGCCACCAGCCTGACTTCACAATGTTCAATGGATTGTGAAGGTGTTGTCTTCAGCAGTACAGCCTTACCACCTACTTGTGGAAAGCAACCAATAGCTTTTGAAATAGCTTGGGTTATTTGGTAGTCCCTATGGGCCCTTTTGTCAGCAACTCAATTTGATGTAACCCATTCTCAGAACTGGAAGCTTCCCTCAGCATTGGGAGGTATCCAGGTGGGGCTCTATCTTCCCGGGTATCTGACTGTTCATATATACTTACACCGTATTTTGACAATGTTTTCCCTTCCTCCAAACTTTCCAAGATCCTACTTACCTCCCTACCCACTAACTCTGTGTATTCTCTGTCTCAAAAAAGAGGACACTCACAAAAATAAAAATTAAACAAGCAATGCAACCAGTAAGACTAAAGTGAAACGCTAAGAGAAAACAACCCAAAAAGCTCAACGAGAAACCACAGAGTCTAGTTTGCTTCAGGGCACGAGGCTTGCCCTGGAGTGTGGCTAATATACCCAGTGATATTCCAGTAAAAAAAAAAAAAGGATTTTCTCTTTCCCAGCAGGTATCAATGTGGCTTCTTTGCTAAGGGTGGACATCATCTCTGCTCAGCTTTCTTAGTGATAGAACTCTCTCTGGCTTGACCTTATGTAGGTCTTGAACAGACTGCCACAGTCGCTTCTAATTTGTATTTGCATCAGTACTAATGTGTCTGGAAAACACTGATTCCATGGAGTCATCCATTCCCTCTGGTGACATAAAGGTTACTGAAGTAACTAATCACACTTTGATTAGATTTAAGGACCACTCCATGAGATGGTATCCATACCTGACCAAAGTATCCATGAACTAATCTCAAGAACTTGAGACTAGAAAGGCCATGGGCCTAGGGCAAAACATATTACTATTATTCTTCTAAAGGAAATAGAAATATTTCTAATTTAAAATGATAAATAAATATAATTGAAAAATGTCAAGCCGAGCCATACATTAGACTCACGTGGGGAGATTTAATTGCCACCTTAGTATTAATAGAGTAGGACAATGAAATTTTCTATTTAATTGAGCTATGCAAGCTGTAAGGACTGGACTACCCTTTCTCATGACAAGAGAGAGTTCAAAAGTCAGAGGAACACATAGAAAAACTACAGAAGTCTGTTTGCATGCTAGTGGATATCTTTTTAATCCCATAAAAATTTTAAAGTTAACCAAGATATCAACATGTCTTTTCTACTTTTACAAAAAGGGAATTCCTGTATATTTTTCTTAAATTGGTTTATACAAACTCATGGGGGTTTTATTTTTCATCACACATATCGAGTAGAGAAATGAAAATTCAGACTGAGCCACCTTACTCAAAGACTCATATACATAGCTATTTGGTTGGGGCTATGAGGTATTTCCTTATACAGTTATCTCAGGGTTTTACCCAGGGGAGTCTGGAGGCTGAAAAAAAGGTGAGCAGCTACAGAAAACTTCATATATCTGAATCTAAGTTAAACGTTTGAAGATACTTTACACATGATGGTCAGCTAATGCACTCTCTCCCCCGACTGCTTCTGAACCCCACCAACATGTTTCTCTCCCAACTTTGTATCCTCTTTTCTTTTGTAAAACAACTCAATGTGTTCATTATTGTTGCATTGTTGTGATGAAGCACTATGGCCAAGGGAAATTGTGGAAGAAGTACTTTGTCTGGGCTTATGCTTCCAAAGGGCTAGAGTCCACCATGATGGGGAGCAGCACAGCAACTGGCAGCATCCAGGCCAACAGAGGCCAGATGCTGGGAGGTCACATCTTGAACTACAAATACACAGAAGAAAGAGTGAACTGCAAGTAGGGTGAGACTTGAAACTCTCAAAACTGACCCCCAGTGACACACTTTTTCCAGTAAGGCCACAGCTCCTAAACAGCTCCAAAGGGTGCCACGAGCTCGAGACCAAGTATTCACACACAGGAGCCTTTGAGGGACATTTTTCATTTAAAAACAAAAGCTTAATTTAGTCAACTGGGTCATCTGCGTAATCTGAAAATATAAAACATCAAGTTAGAGAGACTCAAGTACTACTGTGCTAAATGTTGGAAAAGTTTATATTTTGTTCAGAATCATATATTCAAATCTTATGTTTTTCAGAATAATATGATTAAATACAGGAAAATATCTAACATATGTTTAAAGAGATGTAGCTTGAGCAACTAAATGGCCTAAACAATTTAGTAGATAAACTGTCTCAATTATAAAAATACAATTATTGATAAGAGCTCTTTTTTCTAATAAAGTAAGTAGGTGAGATGAGTTTTGTAGAGGAGTTTTAATCCAGCAACACGGCTACTCTGGCAAAGGATCACATCCAAACATCTAGGTCTGTGTGATTCAGATAGAATATAGACACACCATTAGCACACACCTTTAATCCCTCTGGCTGGAATACAGACACAGCTTTAGTACACATCTTTAATCCCAAACAACGGCACCTACTTGCGTGGCAGACAAAGTGATGAATCAGAGAAAGATTTGACATAATGAGTCAGAGATAGGACGCATCCAACTCTCATGAGGACAGACAGGAAGGAGAAGCTATTTAAGGGCAGCACAGAGGGAATAGCAGGAGGAGAGGACAGTACAGGAATAGAGTAGAGTTTGCGGCATCTGTACAGGACAGTTTGGTTGAGTTTGGTGCATGCAGTTTTGTGCAATTTAGTTTGTGATGTTCCGAAGCAGTTTTTTCCAAGCAGAATAATTCACTGGGATGTCAAGGGACCCCAGTTTGATTCAGGCATCTTGGAGAGGAGCTTAGGCCAGAACGCTGAGCTGAGCTAGCTAGCCAAAGTTCAGAAAGAACTAGAAAAGGTGAGCTTATTCAGCACAAAGTCTCAAAGGCTGAAAACATTCTAGGCCTAGAATGGAGGCTGGGAGCTGAAGGCATCCAAGTCTGAGCTTCCAGAAGATTAGATGGCATGTAGGCTAGAAGCTTCCAGGCCTAGACCTGGGGAGAGTTAGATAGAAACACTCTGGGTTTAGCCCAACTCGTGTGATTGTAAAGCTTGGGTAGGGCTTTCATCTCATCCCTTCATCTACGAAATAAAAATATTTGCAGAGATTTTTTTTTTGTTTTTTGTTTTGTTTCTCTATAAGAATTAAAAATGCATGGTCTTAAAGTGGATACACATCTCTGTGTTCCCAGTGGATGTCACACTGAATTGCCACATGTCTTCTTGCTATGGGTCTAGTGATGGATTGTGTACCAGTCAATGTTAGCTACCAATTCATGGGGACTTCTGAAGCTTGCTTGCTGCCTATGTAACTAAAAACCTGTGCAAAACTGTCAGATCAGACCTTATCTCCTACAGTTGGATGTCTGTCAACTCAAGAAAATGTCAGTTGGCCTCCAAAATGAAATTTTCTGATGATTAAAGCAAACATTTAATTCCTGGTGGTTAAATAAGAGAATGCACACACACACACACACACACACACACACACACACACACACACAGAGAGAGAGAGAGAGAGAGAGAGAGAGAGAGAGAGAGAGAGAGAGAGAATTTATAGCAAGAAATTTGTATTCATTAGAATGGTGAATGCTTCCACTAAGAAGATAAAAGAATACATATACACATACACTTAAATTTGTATTTCTCTTCTATGTTTAGAATTCCTTGATAGAAAAAGCCAAACTAATTTCTCAACAAACATCTGTTCTACTGAGAGCAAAAACCTCTTCAGTAGGAAACACCAGGAAGTTCAGTTGAAAGAATGCTATTTATTCATTATTTCTACATTTCATCAAGTAATCGAAGAGCTAGGCCAATCTCATGCAAAATAGAAGGCTAATATTGTTTGAACCAGAAGATGTGTTAGTGCACATCATCTGAACATATGTGCATGGTTTCCTTATTGAACTCATCCACAGGAGTTTGAGTATGGCATACCAACACATATAAATATTCAGCATATAATTTTGATAGGGACAGAGACACAGTAATAATGTGGGTGGTTTCTTTTTCTTTTCTCTATTTTTATTATTATTTAAATTTTTTCTTACAATATATTTAGATATTTTCTCTCCCCCAAATCCTCCCAGATCTTTTCCAGCTCCCTATGCACCCAACTTCATGCATTTTCTGTCCTTCTAAAAAAACAAACAAACAAACAAAAAAACGTAAAAATAAAAACAAACAAAAATAAGGCAAAAATGTAAAAATACGGAAACAAAACAAACAGTACACAAACAACATTATGGCATCTTTTTCTGTCCTTGACCATGACCTGTGACGGGATGTGGTTGACACTCCATTGGTAGAAAACTGATTTTCTCTTTTCCAGCAGGCGTCAGTTGCAAATCGCTGCTTGGTTAGAAGTGGAGCATCCCCCTTTTCACTGCTGGGGCTTCATCTGATTATCCTGTGCCTATCTTGTGTATGTGAGTTTATGTGCATAAGCCCTGTTGTATCTGCAAGACACTGGTCCCTTGGAGTCATCCACCATCTCTGGCTCTCTCAATATTTCTACCTCCTTTTTTACATATCCCTGAACCTTGAGAGGGAAGGTGCTGATGAAAACATGACATTTAGGCTAAGTGTTCCAAACTCTCTTACTCCCTTATGGGTATCTTTGTTAATTAGTGTCTACAACAAAAAGAAGTTTCTATGATAAGGGCTGAGAGAGACATTGATCTATAGGAACAATGATTCTAGACCATTATCTATGTATATTAAACCAACTTGAATTCTAGTCACTACGAATTCCTGTCAATGGTTCCTGGTCCTCATGAAACTACATTATATTCCCAAACCATTCTGTTCTGCAAGATACCACCACCATTCCCTGTAACCAATCATCCCTTGAAGGTCTTTCCAAGAATTTCTCACTGAGATCATGTGATCTAATCATTTCACAGGGCTATGGATGGTTCATTTCACATGTCCTGCTTAAATAGATCATCCTCCCTGTGCACTTACTGCTGCCATAGAAAGGCTTTGGCTGGAGACCCATCATCACACTATCTCTTCCACGTTCTCAGTGTCTCTTCCCAAGTTGATCCATTTCTGAGACCTATTACTCCATCTTATGTCATTCTGATGCCACTCCCAGAGAAGAAAGGCGGAGTTGAAAGTCACCCCTAAAAATGAATTCATTTAAGGTGTGCCTCAAAGGGCTTATTTAGGTCTTGCCATAGTAGTTGTCCCTACACACACACTCAGTCTTGTAAGCATTTATGGAGAACTTTAGATTTTCTACTGCATCATGAAAAGTAGTCATACAGGATGAAGAGTAATAATAGAGTTCTAAGGATGATAAGAATACAAAGGTAAAAGGAACATTAAGATCATGTCTTACCTAAACTATATGAGCAGGAGAATGTGTGCTGATCATATCAAGCACTTGCTCTTATTTTAAAGCTTATTAAGAATAATAATAATAATAATAATAATAATAATAATATTCCACCTCTATTTTGAAGTTTTATGAATATATCTAGAAGCTCACTTGAGGAGTACACTGAATAAATCCAGTAGATAGCTAATAACTCTCTAGGATCAGTCAATTTCTAAAGAAGATGGCACATGCTAAGATTTTATTTGAGGCATTGAAGAATATTACACATTTTTATTTCATATAGCTAGAGGGAAGGGGAAGAGAAGGGGAGGGGGGAAGGGCAGGGAAGGGGAGGGGAAGAAGGGATATTTTATTTCATAGAGCTAGAGATTACTAAAGACTTTAAGACTCACTACTAAACTATTTCTTTCACAATCAATAAATATATTTTAATCTCCTTAGCAAAGATCTAAAATGACTATTTTGATGCATTAAAAAGTGAAAAATTTGACATAAAAATAGTTAACACCTAGGTTGGGGAGAAAGTGTGTGTGTGTGTGTGTGTGTGTGTGTGTGTGTGTGTGTGTAAAATCTCCATATGCTTATATTTCAAAGTAACATACTATGATCTAAATGAATATTTGCTAAAAACATGGGAAAATATATATTCACAATGTAAAAATTTAAGTCTGTATTAGCCATCAGATGTTAATTTTGTAGGCTTGCTTTTTTGTATGCAGTTTGGGGAAACTGACTAGTTACAATCTTGTCATTAGTACATGCATTTCATTCCTTTTGTGTGTGGTTCCCTTGAAATACATCCCCCCTGTTTATTTAATAGTTAATATGTGCACTTAGTAGTTTTAAAGGTAAGCTCTACAAACAGTGAAAGGCATATGTAAGCCCTTCCCTCTCGGAGCAGCATCTATGTCCTCTGTCAGTGCTTTCACGAGCTTCTTGTATGGTGCTGTAGACAAACACTGTGATTTTCATCTATGTGCTGATTTGATTTTTGATTTTACTATCACCCCTGAGTATGTAGTTCTGCATACCTGTTTTACTCACTGAAGATTTTGTTAAAGGTATTTTCATGTCACCCTATAGAAAAGTGGATATGGCATATGTATTTAATCAATAGCCTATAGAAGAAAGTTTAGTTGTTTTTCCAAATTTTGCTAGTGTTAAATTTCAAGGACTATACTTTTACTTGTATTATTTTACCTTTAGGGTGAAATTGTTGGGAAGACCTACAGGACTTCAGCCTACATACATTAAACACACTTTATGCATTTCATGCATTGTCTTCATGTGGCTCCTGACGACACACGTAAAATCACTCAGTAGAGCAGGGAAGGGGAGGAGGCAGGGAAGGGGGCAAAGGAAGGGAAGGGAAGGGAAGGGAGGGGAGGGAAGGGAAGGGAGGGGAGGGAAGGAAAGGGAAGGGGAGAGGAAGAAGGGATGCAGGCCAAGATAATTTTGAAATGAAAGGCATTACCTTGATCCTGGAAGAGCTTATAGAATTCTTGTATCTTCCAAGCTGAAATTTACTAAAAGGATAAACTGTGTCAACCAGGCCATCAGAATATGATACAAGTGAGCACTTCATGAACTACACTTATCTACAATGACTAGAAAGACTGTAAGAGGCTCTGAGTGGGTCACTTTGGATACATAGTCTCACCTATGATGACCAATAAACATGTACATTTTATGGGTATTATAAAGGGCAAAGTAGAGACATGTTGCTCTAGACAGTAGGGAGGGCTTTTTAAGCCAGTGAATTATATTCAGCCTGGAAGTTTCACTGGGAATGGAGCATTTTGCAGAAGTTTATACAAAAGATATTAAAGGTTTAAAGGCCAGATACAAAGGTCAGAGCTGATACCCAGGAAGTAAAAGTTTAACATCTACAGTTTTGCTTTATTGACTAAGAGAATAATAACAGCTTCACAGAGCTTAACAGGAGGAATCTTTGAAAAAGGTAAGTTGAATTTTGAGTTCCTTTAAATACCAGTGAGACACACGTGACACATATGAAACACCAGGATAAATATAAAATGTTACCATTGAATAAAGGCTACTTTAAGTTAAGTAGCAAAAAATATAGATACTGTAATTATTCTAGTTCAGCTAGAAACTTCTCTGACTGTAAAAGCAAATGTGTGCCAGGGTGGATTAAAAAGGTGGGAATCTCTTTCTGGGAAAACACGCAGGGTGAAGTTGGATGTTCATGGGCTTGATGCCTCTGCTCCAGGACATGATGGCTGCTCCCAGCATCACTGCCTTGCCACTCCACTACCCTGCCTGGTGGTGTCCAATCTTAAGGTCACTACCAGGCCATGAGATGGCTGTTGTGGTTCTAGTCAGAGCACACACATCTCAGCAACGAAGAATAAGGAATAGGGAAGGACAGCACACACAGCACACACATACCCATTGTTTGCATCCCTTCTCTCATGAAGTTTCCCACGGGGGATTCTGAGATGGTTTGTCTCACTCATTTCTGTTCGTTTGCTTCCACACTCCCATCCTGACTAAACCAAAACTCTGACAGAGGAAGAAGATTCAACACTAAAGATATGACTAGTCTCTTTAGTATTCAAAACACATGAGTGAAGGGGTGGGATTCCTTCGAAGGCTGATTACTGCACAATTATGTAAATGTTCACAACTTTCAAAGCCCACTTTTCTTTATTAGCCAATTTAGTCTTCACAGTATCAAGTGAGCTTCTAAAAGAAGCAACACAGAAGAAAGAACGCTGCACACTAAAAGCAACATTCAGAACCAAACTTGGTTAGCTCAAGGCCTTACCGTGGTCATAAGCAGTAACACTGATTGCATTTTCACTGAACTGACAGAGTACTTTTAATTTCACATAGGCTATTTCTTCACCCTCCAGAAAGTACAGAAAATTACACCAGATTATTTCCAATTTACCATCAGAGAAGAATCTACAATATACCTTAACTATTCAAAAACCGATGTTACTGTGAGTCTCCAAATCTCTACCGATGGTGATCAAATGTATTGTGGGTTTGGAGAGGTCAGGAGTTTAGGTGGTTTGGCAGATTCTCTGTTCCCACCTTTCTCTATTTCCATATCTTCCCTACTGTAAGGAGAAGAGTCTTTTGTAAGACAGAGGCTTTTTCTTTTGCTTTATAATACGTTGTCATAAGATGCAAACTGAATGTAGATATTAAAAATAATCCATTCTTAGCTAGTGACAGTACAGGGGCATGGGGAACAAAATTCTTTGTTTTGTTTTGTTTTGTTTTGTTTTTTGTAAGACACTGGGCATCTTTTTAGCATTGGATGCTCACATGCATTAACTTGAGCATATTAATGAGCATAGCATATAGCTGTCAAGAGTAATCATTTAAATCCCCACAACTGTCAAAGTTTAAATTTTATAAGCTATAAGTGTTGCTACACAGCCCAGCAATGCCCTTTCTAGAAAAGTATTGAACGGGGACTTAAAGTCCCTCACCATACGAAGATGACAACACAAGGCTGTGTGACCTGAGAGTGTTTAAGCTCTAAATCCATTTCCTTCAGTTCTGTTTGTTTTCCTTCAAGGCTGTGGCAGTGCGGTTAAAAATTATTAATAAGCACAAATGAGTGAAATAAACTAAAAAAGAAATGTCATTATCAATTAATGGCTTGGAAGCAGAGGTATTTTAGTAAACATCTAAATACAAAACCTTGGTTGGTACATGCAGTATAGCTGTGAGCTAGCAGTTGAGCTAGATACTCAACTAAAAATGGAAAAGAAATTATACCTCTTATCACCTAAGCTCCAGCAGGTATGTTCAGCCTGTGGTCCAGGATAGCAATGAATGGCATAATACAAAACTGTAAACTTACTTAAGGCTTTTAAACATTTTTCCTGTTTTTGTAACAGGACCATGTGGTTCTCAAGCATGAACTCTGTGGTTGACAGTGCCAGACTGCGCGGTCAGAAGGTTGGACACATTTGCAAGTCAACATAAAGGTATCACTAGCTAAATGGAGCTTAGTTTCCAATTTTTGCACTACCTAAAAAAAGCAAGTGTGAGTAGATTCAATAATCTACTTTTTGTCCTGTCATCCCTATATATTTCTATATTCCTCCTCTTTCTTTTCAATTCCTATCTCCAAAGCTACAAAAGAAAGATAAAGGAGAAGAGAGACGTCCCTGAGTCCAACCTTGTTTTCTCTCTGAAAAAAGACCAATAGTAACTTATAACTAACTCACAATGAGACTAAACATCTATAGCCCAGGAAAACAACTAAAACCTAGCCAAACATCCCTAAGAGAAAAGGAACATCAGTCTCTTAGGGTTTTTTTCTGGCTGATTTGAGATGAATAATACCTTTGTAGGGGCCCAAACAAAATTGGGGAAAATGGCTAAACAAGCTGGGACTAGCATTTATGGTCCAGTTTCTAAGTGTTGAGAAATTCCAGGCTTAGTACTAGTCCTGCATAGGACAGTCTGAAATGCTGGACCAATTGGTACCAGAAGCTTTCTTCAAACCTGTCTTGGGAGCTGTCCTGTTCTGATGAGGCCCAGCAACTGAAGCACTTGGTGCTGGAACATGAAGGATGCAGGATGTCAGCACACAGCAGGCCGAGAGGAATGAATCCTGTGAAGTCTGATGCAGCATCAGTGTCCAGTTCTCTTGTTCTGCAAACATATAATTTCTCACAAGCATTATACAGTCCTAAAGTTATAAATGTATGAAGTATGCAGGATGCACAGAACAATTAAGGCTGGGTCTCTGTTCTTTGTATGAGCAGAAGAAAGGCATGTGTAAATTCATGCCATATGAAGAATGACATCTAATAATAGGGATGCTTTAACAAGAAGCATTGTCTATGCATAAACATGCATGGCTCAGCCAGTCCCAGAGACATTCCCATGTAGTGGGATTGGCACTATAAATTACCTGCTTATTCTGCAGTTTTAATTCTTTACATATAGATTGTAGCCCCCTCCTTCATCCCTTCTTTTTCCCTCCCCTAGTCCTCAGAAAGGAGAGCCCTCCTCCCAAGGCCTTACTTGTTACTCAAAAGGCTATTTTCATTCATTGGTATAGAATGTTGTATATTGATGCAAAATAAGTTTAATTTTGATACATTGGTATAGAATTAAAAATTAAGATTATTCTTTTTTTAATTTTATTTTATTAATTTATTCATATTACATCTCAATGGTTATCCCATCCCTTGTATCCACCCATTCCTCCCTCCCTCCCATTTTCCCCTTACTCTCCTCCTCTATGACTGTGACTGAGGGGGACTCCCTAGGAGCATATACAGAGGGAGGACGTCCCCCTCAGTTAAGATTATTCTTAAGGCACATCACATATATTTCTACTATACTATGAGGTATTGTGCCCATATAACTCAAGTGGAATACAAGGTTTACTTCCAATACTTTGAAGATGCTATTGCAGGCTGTTTAGGATAAGTAAGTTATACAAATTTAAAATCATGGTCATGTCAATTACTAGTATATTTACAATACAAGAATATACATCCTAGGTTTAATAGATAGATATGATTCTATCGATAGATAAGGTAAAATAGTTAGATAAGGTCTTCAAAACCCTCAGAGACTTATAGAATATGGCATTTAAAGATCCTTTGACAATAAGTCAGGTTAGCTCCTGGCAACACCCAGCCTACCTCAAAGAAGATGATAAGCATCAAAAAAGTTCCTTATGGAGATGGCTTCAAATGTGGCAAACAAGCCACTGGGCAAAATGCCGCCATTTCTGCTACAGACAGAACTCTGCCTAAAAGTGGTAAAGTTTTGATACAGGCAGAGCCGACCGCCAAACTCTGCCAAGACAGGGTAATCAAGTCCTCAATGATTCCTGCTTCACAGATATGTCTGCCATATATAATGGGCCAAAATACAAATACAGGTAGCCAAAACACTGTGACTGTAACATTTATATAATTCCTGATTGTTTCATGGTTCTTCTTGCTGTATGTAGTTTCTTGTGTGTGTGTGTGTGTGTGTGTGTGTGTGTGTGTGTGTGTGTGTGTGTGTGTAATAATATAAATATATATGTAAAAAAAAGAATAAATTTAAAAAAATTCTTTTAAAAAAGCAAGCATGAGAGCAGGCAGGCAGCAGGGCACACTGAATTGGCAGTATGTGGCCCTGAGTGCTTAATATCAGTCAGTAACCTGCACAGGGAAGGGAAGCACCCACGCAGGGATCTACTCCCACTGTGAGCAAGAACATGCCCAGCCAGACTCCAGCTGTTTGGACCTTGCTGGTTTGTTGCAGGGACAGCTAAACACTAGTGGGTACTAACAAGGCTGCTTCCTACAGCTGCTCCTAGTATAGTTGAGCTAGTAATTGGACCAAAAAATGAAAGGGTGGTAGTCCCTCAGCTTGCTTAGCCTTTCGTTCTTTACTGGAAATGCTGTGGGTAGGTATAAAACCTCCTGAAAAGCATTCTGAGCCTTAGGGATGGCTGCTGGGACAGTACTGTCGGGTGCAACCAACAGAGTCCACTAAGCCTCATATGCTTTCCCCAGTGGAGTGAATGCTCAGTTGGAGCACTTTATCCACAAAGTCCATTTTTGCATTAGGGGCGTTCTCAGAGCAGCCCAAGGACCTGTTTTGCTAGGTTCTATCAAGGATTCCTTTTCTCTGTACGTACTTTGCTCACAATGTCTTCGTGGGTTCAACAGTTAATAGCTGTAGAAGTATTTGAAGCACCTGTTGGATTTTTTAAAAACTACTCACAATAGTGATTTTATTAAATTAGTTGCTTTATAAAACATTGCACATGTCATCATTATTAACATAACAATTTACCAACCTGTAGTTTGCAATTTGCTAAGCATGTTTTATAAAGAAAAGGAAATGCCAAACCTCTGTTAAAAGGTTTTCCACTGTAGCCTAGAAGACCAACAGCATAAAGGATAAAAGAGAAAGGAAGGCAGCAGGAGAAAAGGCAGCAGGAGATTAAGAAGCGGTTAGAAGAGCCTGAAGTGCAACACCTGAAGAGCAATTAGCAGATAAACTTTGGCTGAAGGAATTTCAGGAAGAGTCAGACCTTGAATTAACAAAAGAAACTTTCGGTGTTAATAATACAGTTTATGGAATAGATGCTATGAACCCATCGTCCAGAGATGACTTCACAGGATTTGGAAAGTTACGAAAAGATAAATTTACACAGTATGAAAAAAAATCACTATATTGTGCCAGTTTTTTGGAAGCCTTAGTTCGAGATGTCTGTATTTCATTGGAAACTGATGACTTGAAAAAGATTACCAACTCATTGACTGTGCTTTGCAGTAAAAAACAGAAAGCAAGCCAAGCCAAGCCAAAGGGATGAAGAAAGGCGTGGTTTCTGGAGGGGAACTAAAGGCCATCCTGAAAACCGATCCGGCAAATTATGGTGGATACAATAGCGGGTACGGACAAGTCTGTGGAGGCTTCATGTGAAGTCTATCTCCTCCTGCTGTCTTCTCTCTGTTGCTCACAATCCCTGTAGCATGTCGCCCAGTCCCCTTTCCTTTCAGTTCTGCCAAATGCTACAATCACAAGTGCAGTACCTGTTGGATTTTTTTTTTTTACTCTTATTGAATGTCTATGATTTACATGCCATGCACCAAAATGCCTCTCCATCCCCTAGTAAAATGAAATAAACAGACAAACAAAAAAATTTGTCACAGAAGCGGTAGTATAGCCTTTTGTCTACATATGTTTACTTTCAAATGTTCATTGTTACGAGTCATGGGTCTGGTTTGAGGCCTACACCTCGGGGATCCTGTTGTTGCCGTGTGTCAAGGAGATTCTTAATTTTTCAATCTGTAGGTCCAGCCCCCTCATGTGTTCCAGCAGGTCATACATGGGGTAGGTGTTGGGGTGAGGTCGACTTAGAGCCCTGGATCAGCACCCACTCCCTTATCCTCAGGGCAGGGCCGGCTCACCCGCTCCTGTATTTTCAGGGCAGGAAACACCTGTTGAATTTTAAAGACAGATTATTTATTTTCAAGTTTGCTGCTATAATTGAAACAGAATAATGTCCTATTGACTTTGTCTTTCATAACTGTCTCTGTGCTCCAACTGTCCATGTGTATTTGAAATAAAGAAGTTTGAAGAGCCAAAAAGAAAAAAAATGAAAAGAAATCCATTATTCAATTGCTAGAAGAAAGGAGCCTCTTTGACAGATAGCAACATCATCACAACGTGACTAACTATGGGGCTGTCGATCACCATCTTATTAGGGACCTGGAAATTCCTCTCTAGAATTGAGCTCTCCTCTCTCTATGATGTCATTGCACCAAAGAGCACAAAGGGACATCAGGAGGCCAGAGGAATGAGATGATTTATAGAAGCTGACTCTACTTAACAAGTTTCAGCCACTCATGAAATCCCACTTACATTTGAATCTACTTGTGAATTTCATTTTTTTAATCATAACAATAAAATAAAGTTCATTTCTAAATATTATGATCAGGAAGGAAATTAACAATCAAAACAAAAAAACATTTGTGAAGCTAGCCTTCAAATATGATTCAAGTCATACTATGTGTAGCAATTGTCATCAATATTTACCAATGCTTCCTTTTTATACAACTACACTTTGTAAAAGGACACAAATGTTTTTGAACGTGCATATACACACACATATACACACAAAGAAGAGCTTAAAAGAACACATTTAAAAAAAAAAAAGAGGAGACAAAAATGCTTGGAATGCATTGCCCTCTTTAAAGGCTCCGGGATCTGCGTTGGTCTTGGTTTGCCCTGTGTCAGCAGTATTAACCTTCAGGTCTGTGCTTAGAGCCATCTTTTCATGCTACCTCTCAGATTAGATGTCTCTTTCAGTGATATTTAATTTAAATATCTTGGAATAGCTAGAGGACATCGTTAAAAATATGAGTTGAGCTCATTACAACATAAGGGTTAAAAAAGCGCGTAATAAACCCATGGACTCTGCCCATGCTCACCACCTGATTTGTGCTCTGATGTTTGCCTGATTTGCTTTCAGGGTCAGGAAAGGTACAAAGAACTATTGCTTGGGAGGTTTTCTGTTTGCTTGCTTGTTTGTTTGTCTGTTTGTAACAACTAACAGATCCAACCTCTTTTCCTCAATGTTCTGGCTATATTTTTTTACATTGGGTGTAATTTTTTTTATAAATATGCTTCATAAATAAATTATCGTGGTTAGGATTTAGACTTCCCTCATTGTCAAATTCCCATGCAATGATAAAACAGTCATTTTCTTTGTCCATTATATAAAAGCAATTTGACACAATTGTGAATATTATATAAAGAGATCAACATTTGACATTCCTGGTTTAAAAACATCATTCCCACCAATCACCCTATTCCTGCCAACATTTCTTCTATTGTGGCTAATCTATTTCCTTGTTAGTTGCTGTTCTGTTTTCCTTTTAAATTAATACTTAGTGAAAATTTAAGTGCTATGACAATGTTATGTAACTAATTCCCCCATAAAACCTCCAGGAATTTTGTTTTCCATTACCTTCCTCATGAGACATGTTTTGTTTCTTGTAAAAGGCAACTTACCAACCAAAAAACTCACAGAAGTTTAGGAAGTGGAGGTGTTTGCTTTGTGTGTCTTCTTCTCTTCAGACATGACTCACCAGTTTGAGCTGGCCTCGTTTGATTGGGCAGTTGAGTGGGTTACATCCTAGGTCTTCCTATAGCTCTGTACACTGATGACTGCCTTTATGAGGTGACAAATGGTCTTGACAGACAGGTAACTTACATGTATCATTTCTTCTTTGGCAGGACTTATATCATCTTTTATGGGGCTTTTCTGTTCCTTCTGCCTTCTATTTTTCTTTCCAGCTTCCGACAGGCAGGAAATAGAGAATATGGCTTTTACTTTCTTTCACAAACTTTCAGTCTTTCACACAAAGTAAAAAGTGTCTGAAGTTAATGAAAGGCAATTTTTCCTTCACCCACTGGGGAAATTGAAAATATGACCTTTCTGGGAGACATACTGAGAGGCAGGTTAAAGTATGATGAAAATCTATGTCAAATTAAGTGATCTCCTCCCACCCTGTAATCACTCATCAGGTGAGTTAGTGCACTCAGTCAGGACTCCGAGGGAGCTGTTCCATCTTGTACAATTTACAAATACTCCTGTGAATTATATCTTCGTTTCAGCCTCA
Organism: Acomys minous; assembly: GCF_964271855.1. Classification (NCBI taxonomy): domain Eukaryota; kingdom Metazoa; phylum Chordata; class Mammalia; order Rodentia; family Muridae; genus Acomys; species Acomys minous. Next base: position 5,103,364 of record NC_140487.1, read on the forward strand.
TTACTTCTTTCTGTCATTTTGCAGCTCCCACCCATTTTCTGATCAAATTACACATCAGACACTAGTAACCTTGAGCAGAAATTTCGAGCACAGTAAGCCGAAATGAAGAAGCTCATAGCTATGTCTCCTTTACCTGAAAAAAAATCATGCTCATTTCTGTGCCAAAAAAAAAAACCCATCATGTCCCTTTCCAGGTTCAGTTATGACTAATAATTTAACTAAAAATAGTGATGGATGCGTAATCTTTTTAGAGGAAAGAGGACAGTAGAGGAAGTGACTATAGTCAGATCAATACAAAGGGTTATAGTAGAGACAGCGACAGCAAATGTGTGATGGCCTAGATTTTTACATGGTACAAAAGACTTCATACGTGTTTCTGTTCTAATATGACATCATAGCAAACTTCCAAAGAAGACAGCTAAAAGGTATTGGGGCTGAGGAGTTTCCTGTTTTCCTTGGGTTTTTAAAATGTATTTTATTAATTTATTCATATTACATCTCAATTGTTATCCCATCCCTTGTATCCTCCCATTCCTCCCTCCATCCCATTTCCCCCTTACTCCCCTCCCCTATGACTATGACTGAGGGGGGACCTCCTCCCCCTGTGTATGCTCATAGGGTATCAATACTCTAGTTTCTCTTCAGAATGTATATATCTTTTGCCTTTTACTAAAGATTTCCTTGGTTTTTTTTTTTTTTTTTTTTTTTTTGAGACAAGATCTCTGGAAGAAGCCCAGCTAAGAGCAATAAGACAACAGAGGGAAATCAAGGGGATCCAAATGGGAAAGGAGCAAGTCAAATTACTCCTATTCTCAGATGATATGGTAGTGTACATAGGTGACCCCCAAAACTCCACCAGAGAACTCCTACAGCTGATAAACACCTTCAGCAAAGTGGCTGGATACAAAATTAACTCAAAAAGTCAGTAGACTTCCTGTATACAAATGACAATCATGCTGAGAAAGAAATCAGGGAAACTACACCCTTCACAATAGCCACGGGCAATATAAAGTATCTAGGAATAACTCTAGCCAAGCAAGTGAAAGACTTGTTTGAAAAATAACTTGAAATCTCTGAAGAAGGAGACTGAAGATGACATCAGAAGATGGAAAGACCTCCCTTGTTCGTGGATCAGGAGTATTAACGTTGTAAAAATGGCCATTTTTACATTACAATGAATTTGCATTACAAAGTCAATGCAATCCCTATCAAAATATCTACACAATTTTTTAAAGACACTGAAAGATCAATTCTCAACTTCATATGGTAAAACAAAAAACCCAAAATAGCTAAAACAATCCTGTACAATAAAAGATCCTCCAGAGGAATCTCTATACTGATCTCAAGCTGTACTATAGAACAACAGTATTTAAAACAACATGATACTGGCATAGTAATAGGCTGGTTGACTAGTGGAATCAAACCAAAGACCCAGAAATAAATGCACACACATATGGTCACTTGATTTTTGACAAAGAAGCCAAATCTATTCAATGGAAAAAGGATAGCATATTCAACAAATGGTTCTGGTCTAACTGGATGTCTACATGTAGAAAGATGCAAGTAGACCCATATTTATCACCATGCACAAAACTCAAGTCCAAGTGGATTACAGACCTCATAAGCATCTGTAAGTCCAGCCCCAGGAGATCTGATACCTTCTTCTGTCCTCTGAAAGTGCCAGACATCACATGATCCATAGACACGCATGTAGACAGAACACAAAAAACATAAATATTGCTTTTAAAAAAGATACCAGTTGGCCAAAAGCTTGATATTCTCTCCTTCTAGTCTCCTTCCTCCCTTTCTTTAATTTATTATAATTTATTCAGATTACATACTGATTGTTATGCCCTCACTTGTATGTTCCCATTCCCACCCTCTCTCCCTCTTCCACCCTATGCCTCTCCCCCAGATCTCTGACAGAAGGGGCCCTCCTCCCCCACCATATGACCACAGCCTATCAGATCTCATGTGGATAGCCTACTTTCCCTTCCTCTGTGTACCTGCTGGGCCTCCCTACCTCTTGGATGGGATCAAATGTGGGGTGAGGAGGGACACCAGAGTTCATATAAGAGGCTGCTCCTCCTATAGCCAGGGAGAATGAGCTGTCCATTGACTATGCTTTAAAAGGGATCTAGGTTTACTGGTTGGTTGGAACAACAGTTTATGATGACCTCGCCCCCACCACCTCCGGTCCAGATCTGCTGGCCTAGATGATCTCCTTGTGGAGCTCCTGAGTACTCGAGGTCCTTCCATGCCCCCACCCCACCTCCCTCCGCCGTTGATTCCTTCCTTTCTCTTCAGATACAGGATGTCCCATCTCTGTTACGCTGGGATTCAGCCCTGATAGGCAGTCTGGCAACTACAAAAGATGGTGGATAGAGCTTGTTGAGAACACCTGTTGATTTGCATGAAGGAAAAAAAAAGGAGTGGTTTTCTGCAGAATCTTGTAACAAAGCAGTAGTCCTAACCCTTCCTAGAGAATGATGCTCCACCTCAGCAAACCTACAGGGTACAGAAACTTTTGGAAAGATGTGATATGCAGCAGCCATTTGGTCTTTGTTCAGTTTTCAAGCCTTGAGGTTTTCCTACCAGGACCATGAGTTTTAAATATAGTCAAACGTCTCTGGAGCTCCGCTACTCTCAAAAATAAGTCTTCATCTTCTAGTATAAATACTGAGCATCTCTTCATATAGTACTAGCAAGGATTTCTGGTTCTAACACTGAACTATTTAACTGCAGATTAACAGGTCTCAGTGCCTTATGTTAGTGTCAATGCAACACAGCAGTAATCTCCCACCTATGCTATGTTGGAAAGCATCATTCGCCCCTTGTTTCCAAAATGTCAGCATCATCATAGTTGGCAGTTTTCCAACAGTACGTCACCAGTGGAAATTCAGGAAGTGAATCACCAGCTTATACCTCTTCCTGTTCATGTACCACCTGTCAATCAATGCGTCATCCTCTTCACCTGCTGGTGTTTGCTGCCTATGTTCTTCGACTGCTCTTCGTTTCACTTTTGCCAACCTATGTTCCACAAGAAAGAGATACTAAGATGGGGTTAGATATGTAAGAGAGAGTTATTAGGGGGAAACCCATAGTTGATCAGGTTACAGTTGATCAGTAGAAAGAAACCATATGTTTCTCCCCACAAATGGCTCCACGGATGTGCCTATTTCACTTATTGTGAAGCATCTCATGAGAGGCAGGCTGCTGCATGAATACAGTGACTATTTTAATGTGCCAAAAATGTCTGAGGCACTTAGCAAACAGCATCTCTTTCCTGTCATAGCATACATGTAGGGTCACTTTTGCAGGTTTCAAGTGGCCAATGCACAGTCCTGCCACTGCTTCAAAGTATTTTCACTTGGAGAGTGCCCATAGGCAGTCATACTAGCCAATCAGAGCCCTGCTCTCTTGCTTGATATGCAGAGGCCATGTATTAGTAGACAAGAAAATTCTCTTTCGTACATCCTGGATGCTGACGTTGATAGCAACTGAGGATAATCTCACTGAACGGTATGGATTCTTAAAGGAGTTTGAGAAAGCCGCATCATCCCCTTTACAAAGTGTTGCAATTTATCACTCTTAGGAGCAAGCACCGACCTTAGCACAACTGAATTCATGAACATAATTTATCAATTGTTAACTTTTCCTCAGGGGAAAGTGGAAAAACAATTATGTGATAAATATCAAAGAGATTTTTGATGTCTACTGAAGGGAATTTGTTCAGATATCTTCAAAAACTTACTCCAATCTGCCCATGATGTTGTGCTTTAGAAATAAAAATGCCACTTCTGAACAGGCTCTGCTCCACCATTTGAAAGCTTCTGTTTTGTTTTGTTTTAGTACAAATGAGATATTAATGGAATTCTACTATATCTAAGCTACAGAATAAAACAATGCCTGTAAGTCTAGTTAAGTATTTGGCATATGATTAAATCTCAAAACATAAAGCTATGGTAAACATAATTTGATCATGCCACTTGCCTATGTGATAAAAGGTGGATTAAAAACAACTATTGCTGTCTTGAGATGTGGTATATGGTGGTATAAATATATGTCAAGGCATAGACTATAATTCTGGAGCTAAGAGCCAGGATCATAGTTTATGATATGGATCATTTTCTCATTTATATAAACATACTATTTTTATTATACAGTTGTTTTCAAAGACAAATGATTGTATAAGTGCATTAAAATGTTGATCCCATACCTAGCCCACATTAGGCACATAGTAACTATTAGTTACTACCAATTTTTTCTGTTTTAAATGTGACCCTTCATGGTAGAATTCATTATTGCCATTTACTCCTCATGAAAGTGTCTACAAAACATTATCCCCCAAAATTCCATCTTCTCTTTTCTTGCCTGCTATTCATCACCCAGATACTAATCCTCCATCCAGTGGCGTTCATCATCCACACCTGACTGTTTAAAGAACAAAGTGTGTCTATTGCTCAATAACCGTATAACTTAGAATTGTAACACAATAAAAAATTATTTTCTTGGTGTTTTCAAGTTACTGGCTTGCCACTCTGAGATTCGAGTATGAATAAAACAGTCTCCACAGACATTCTCAGAGTTTTCACGATTATGGCATTTTAAGCATAGTTCTAGTAGTAACCACACTCTACAGCTTTGGAGCAGCTCCATTCCTCATGTCTTAGATTTCGCATATAATTGGCTAGATTCCTGACGTTCATTTTGAACTAATGGTATATGAAACAAGAGTAAATATCTTATGAGTAAGAGTTTGGGAAAATTTCTTAGGCAAATGGATCAAACTTCCCTGAGCTGCATTTTATCCCAGGGGACCTCCATACCTTCTTCCTAATGACACAACTTAACCAAACAGAGAGCTTGGTCACAGTTGCTAGCTACAGCCCTTTGCATATGTAAGATGTCGGTGAATGGCTTCTAATTTTATATGTTGAAAATAATTATATGTAGTAAGTTGAGCTCACATAACACTGTGGATCCTCCTCTTTGGTCTGTCAGTATTCAGCCACTACTTTATTTAAAACACAGCAGATACATGCTCATGTGTTTTAGTACTTCTCCTTTTCTATCTAACAGAGGCAGGGGGCATTCCCTACGAGGACTCAGTCTTGTATCTGGTTTAGACACATACAGGCTTATTGCTTTGCTTTTAGTGGTGGCAAACATTCAATCCATCCCTGCTCATTTGTGTTTAAGAAGCTTTGTGTAGTTATGTCTGAGCATTTTCAGCACTTCACTTTCCTTCTTTTCCAGGTGGCATTTAATGCAAAACAGAAACTGATTGGCGGCGGGGGGAGGGGTGTGTTAGAATTATCTCTGGCTTATTGTGTTTCCATAGTTACAGGTCTGTGTTGTTCATCTTCCTAATTCAGCCTCAATGACTTGCCCTGCCTTTGTGACCCATACTCATTAAATCCTGATTACTATGTTCCATTGGAGCTGGCCTCCTCCTTACGCACGACAATCACTTATAAAGCAGACATTCTTCTTAGATTGTGATTGAAGCTTTGTAGCAAAAACACCACTTTTCCAATATTTCTCACACCTCATGATAAAGTCCATCCTAATATAAATGGTTCTTTTTCATGGTTCTCTTTGTAGAAGTGACTTTTTTTTAACTTCTCCTTTGTCAAGGTTTTCCCTTTATTCTTTTCAGTCTGTGATTAATCACCCACTTTCTCCCTTTTCATCTAGAACAGCAATTATTTCTTTGGGGATTTTTTGGTACCACAATAATAAATGAAGATAATAAATAAATATAGTAATGAGATTGTGATGGAAAATAAGTGGAACATAATAGGAATCAATAGAAAATATTTTTGAAAATGAAAAAATGTAATTCAAATAATTTTCCTGTTGCTTTCTGCGAGTGAATTTTGGAAATCTTAGAACAGTCTACAAATAAAATAGGGAAAATTAAACAAAATTATTGAGGAGTGTAATGGGAAAACATTCTGTCAGACAGAGTCAGACACAGCTACTTGTAGAACTAGTAATAACAACAGCAAGAAAAATAGCAGTCTTAATTGAAGTGGTTTATTTTTCTCAAAAGGAATCTAAAAGCAAGCAGTTTATAAAAAGATACAGCCATAGTGTCATCTGTGTCCAGACCTTGTGATCTTCAGTGCTCTGATTTGTGATCAAGTATGGCTCCTCAAAGATCTCATATCCACCTTTCAGGCCACAAGAGAAAAATGAATAAATAAAAAGGAATAGTCTTGTTAAGTCTTTATGAAGTGTGCTTACATCGCATTAGCCATAACAGCTATAGGCACCCATGTTGTTGCGAAGAGGCTGGAAAAGGGCATCTCCTTAATGATCCACAAGGTAAGCAACTCTGCTGTAGGAGAAGAGGAATAAAAATACCGTGGTCAACTATCAATTTCTCTTACAAGGCCCCAAACAATTAAGATGATGAATTGATGAACAGTGGGCAATACAAGAGTAACTCATATTGGAATAAGTGCTGTAATACACACACATGCGCACACACATGCACACACACACACACAATCTATTTCAAACACTCCTTATTTCAAATATTTTTTGTTTTTAAACATGTATTTGACACATGAACAGCTAATCTCTTCCCCCTTCTCATTTTTCATAGCACCAGTAGTATTTTCTGTAGACAACTTGATAATAAAATAATTGACAGTTATTAAGGTTTGGGCAACTGGGTGACTGATTTAAATAACTTTTTATTCTTCAAGCTAAAATTTTGAAATACAAGTACATTTTGCATTCAATTATATTCGCATTTTACAGAGAACAAATTTAACTACTAGGGTGTGGTTTATCTCCCCAGAGTTCATGAGTTAAAATCTTGGTCCCTATAACAGAGAGGTGGTGGGCTCATTAAGAAGGGAAACTCCGGGACATTTGGAGGTGCTGCCCGCCTAAGGGACTAAGGTTAGCTCCATGGGACCCTAAGTTAGTTACTGGGGAACCATTGTTAAAAGATGCCCCTTCTGTGTCTTCGCCTACTGTTCGCCCTAGGCTGGCTTGCTCTGTGTGGGACAGTGGCCGTGCAGTGATCTCTGCGTCAGAACGCAGGTTAGAATCTCTCTCACCAAGCCAGGTCCGTGCTGTAGGGAAAGTACTGTGCCCAACATGTGAACCAAAAAAAGCCTCTCTCTCTCTCTCTCTCTCTCTCTCTCTCTCTCTCTCTCTCTCTCTCTCTCTCTCTCTCTGAATTATGTAGCCTTAGTTATTCGAATGTAACAGAAAATAGACTAAATTCACCTTGACTGCAGTCAGGAAGAGCAGCACGGTAGGTCCAGGATTCTAAGCCAGCTGCTCTTACCAATTCTCATTAAAGAGTCAATTCTCACTTAAACCACAGTTCTACTCGCTTTCTATGTTTGTCTTCTGTGCTATTCTTATATGTAATGCATAATCTTCATAGCATATGCTTTTCACAGATAGACACATTTCTCCCACCTGTTTTCCAACCAGCACTGTGTAAATAACGTAGCCTTCCTATGTAGAAGCAGTCTGGGTATATAATGTAGCCCTCCCATGTAGAAGCAGTCTGGAACTTTTGTGGTCAGGATTTTATGCTCCACTATCCTCTTATGTATAAATTAGATACTCGATGATGACCAAGGGAAGAGGAAAAGAAGGTATTGCTGACATACTTGTGGGTGGCTCTGCTCAGTAGTTTCAGGCCAAAAGGAGAAGAAGATGTCATTCCTACAGTGTGAACATAAAGGAAAAGCATAAATTTGGGTTGAGTTTATGCCCCTGAGTCTTTCATTATAGTCTTGAAGGTTAAAGAAAGGCTGTGAGTATTAACAAGGTTCTATGCAATTTTGTTTCTGGTTGCTTGGTTTTGTTTGTTCTGATTTTATCATCTGGGAGTATGAGAATGCGTCAGAATATAAAAAAAGCCAGAGGAAATAATGAGAGAAATGGTATTTGCCGAAGAGAAGACGCAATGTAAAAATAATCTAGGAGGAAGTGGAAAGGATGAGACTGTGGAAACAAAGATCAAAGCCACAGCAAAGAGGGTTCAAAATTTCAGAGCAATATGGAGAAAACTGAGATTAGGGACTGTGATTATTAACCTCTAACCTCCTTTATAGGCCTGGCTAAGCTTTTTTATTGTTGAGGAATTGAGTCAGCATGTATGATTGAAAAGGAATAAAAGTAAAAATAGGTTTGTGAAAGAAAGAAAGAAATGACCTAATGAATACGTACTAGTTATGTGATGTCAGGCACAGAACAAAATCAAGAATATTGTTGGGGATGGAGCAAGTCAAGTTGGGGGCTAACAGGAGTCATGGGTGGGCAGAAAGGATGCTAATGTGATAAGGAGCACATGGCATGAGGAAGATGCAAACAGACTCCTGGCATCCGAAAGAGAAGACTGGCTAAGTGGGAGAGATAAGGACCGACATCTTTCTCTAATAATAAGTCCTTATTTAGGCAATGGCATTCCAAGGTAAAGTTTTAAAATGTGCTATTTTTGCATATGACAACAGAAAAAGAAAGGAGAACATCCTGTGCAAATTTAATCTCTGGGCATATTCAAAGCAACAGCATATTGTTTATTATCATATTTCATAATCACAGAGTCATTATACCCAACTGACATTCTTCTCAAGTGCTTCTGTTTTCCTCGCTGCCACTATATGTTACTTGTGCGGCACTTTCACAAACACATAGCTTTGACTAAGGTAAATCTTGCTCTAGGACACAATGAATGAACTACATATACTCTAGACACAATACCACACTGTCCAAGTGGCCAAATTTCAGCTCTGTCAACACAGATAGTGGAATTTTCCATGAATAAATCCCTGTTTTTCATTTCTATCTCAGTCCTCATATTGACCACTTCCTTAACATATATAGCTTCTCATCATCTATTCACGATGTCTTGTCTGGTCCCCCCGTATTAGTGAATCATTACCTTCAGGAATTCATAAATAGACCTAACAATCTCGTGCTACTAGCTGCAAGCCTCACTAAATTATTTGCAAGAATTCCAGATACTTTTGTGGGCAGTAGAGTAACAGAGTTATTCAAAGCAAACCTCCCTCTCCTCATGGTCATATATATTCTGGTACGGAAAGTAAACCGTGAAATGAATAATTTAGTATGTGAGAGTGGCAAGTGACAATAACTTCCATGAGCAAAAAGAAAGGAAGGAAAAACAGGTTGGGTGAAGTGGATATAAAGAGAGAGTAAATAAAATCTAAAATGGGATGAAATGGAAGCTTCCTTATGATGGTAATATCTGTGCACAGAGTAGGAATTAACACAATAAACTAGACATTTGGTTAAGTGGGAGACCCTGAGGTTGTTAACTTGTATAGACAGAGAAATTATGAGTTACTTAGGAAAGAAAGTTTTTAGAGGGCCTCATAAGCAATTTGGCTTGGAGAATCACTAGAGGGTTTTATGTGAAGGAATAAAACTACTAGATTTTTAGATCAAAGATGAAATGAGTTTTCTCGAGGACAGTCAAGAATTAAAAATGTAAGGCTAGTTGTATGTTTCAAACAGCTGTATTTGCAATGGATTAGATGTGGAATATGAAAGAAAGAACTGGGGGTAACTAAAGAATGACCACGAGACTGGTGCTTTCCTAATGATAGAAAAGTACACTGTTCAACATGATCTGCTTCATAACAATGGACTGAATGTAAAAAACAAAATAAAATAAAACGCTACATAATTGTAATCAATGGCATGAGTTACCTAGGAGAATAAGTTGTTGAAGCATATTCTAAATTTCAGTGGAATATTCATTAAATTTAAATGCAAATGCAAATGTGTAAGGCACAAGTTAATTCATTTTGTCCCATAGTACAGAGTAGGAAGGAGATAGCTCAGCTTCCAAGACCTTGACTGTCACTCGTGGGTTACAAGGTCCCTTCAATCCAAGGCACTGACTGGAGAGATGGGTACTTGACTATACCTTCCTCTTTTAGAGGGCTTTGGTTATGGTTATCTCAGCCATATAATATCTTTATAGCCAAGTGTAGATAGTGAATAAGCAAAAATTTAAATTGGAGCTCAGATTTTTATTGACTCAAGAATGGCATGCAGGTAGGTCTCTGTGTAAAACTCAGGAATTTTAATAATCTTTTCCCTCCTCTGTTTAAATATGTTTACATCATAGTGCAGGATGGATGGGGTGTTTTACTGTGTGTAGATGGAACTATATAGAAAGCAAAGATGGTGACCCAGGCATCAGTAATACTAGACTCTAAAGTGTCTAAGGGCCTTAGAGCCTGCTGGGTTCTCAGGCTTATGGTTTTCAGTGCTGAGAACTAGAGACTTATGGCTTCCAGCTCTTACAGTAAGAGACTTACAGCTTTAAGGGTTCAGCTTAGATCTACCAAGGACCCTCGTTTGCCAGCAGCCCAATTCTCGGTGATTTCCTGCAGCAGGTAACATTGGCAGTGTAAGTGTTGACTAGGGTTACAGTCCTCAAGTTTGGGTATGAGGGGCCTTGACTCCTAACAGAGGAGCAGCCAGCAGCAGCAGCAGTCGGCACTTCCTGGTGTTATTGCTCTAAAGCCTGGATAAAGGACTCTCAGGTCCTGCAGGTGAGAAGAGAAGAACTTAAAGGGTAACTTAATACTGTATATTTTTCAAAAGATCTCAATAAAGGCATATAGGTGGGCAATCCTAACAGCTGTGTTGTTGTTGTTGTTGTTCTTGTTCTTGTTGTTGTTATTTATTATCAGAAATTATCAGAAAATGCTTTATAACTACAGGAAGGAGCCATGGATAATATATCACCAAGGACCCATCTCCATTGTCCTGTTTCTTCCATACACATTCTTACCTCCTACAAACTATAGTTTCTCTCTAAAAAATAAATAAATTGTCCTGCTAGGAAAATAAGCATTCATACAAAGAGCCTATAGGAGACATTTTATACTCAAACACAACATCATACAACAGTGTCATCGTAGTTGTTTTTTTTTAACACACCAGGAGTTTTATCTGATATATTGTACATGATATATTTTACATGCTATATTTAGGTCAGAAATCAAGTCCCAATGGCTTTTAAAAAGACAACCATTTTACAAAGTATCGTTTCTGATCACAAAGGGATTAAATTAGAAATCAACAACAGAAGTGAAACTGGAAGATGTATTAATCTTTGGAAACTCAATAATGGGCTTTTAAATAGGTAATATATCAAAGACAAGATTTCAAACTAAATTTAGAAAATATTTGGAGATAAATGACAATGAAAATACAGCACACCAAAATGTTGAAGATATAGTGGTTATATATGAGAGAGAAACTTCCATTTCTATGCACTTATGTTAAATATATATCACGCTTGTGTGTGTGTGTGTGTGTGTGTGTGTGCCTGTGTATGTTTTCATATGATGGCATACCACTCTAATCCTAGCACTTGTGAGGTAAAAACAAAAGGATCATGAGTTTAAGGTGAGTGTGGGGTACAAAATGAGACCCTGTCTCAGAGACAGCATGGAGGAAGGGGTAGAAAGGAAAGGGGGCGGGGTAGAAGAATTCGCATTGACAACCTTTGTGAACACTGACACAAAACTCTTCAGCTTAATGCTATGGAGTCTAAGTTAGCAGCAAATTAAAAGGAATGTCAACAGTAACTGAGTGGTGTAGATGATCGTTACTAAAAGTCAAGTTTGGTTTTGCAAATGAAAACCAACCAACGCAAAAGAATGAACAGACACATGTAGCCATCTCTGATGTGAAAAGCAATGCGTTTGATGGAAGTCACAAGCTTTCACGATAAGAACCTCTTGGGAGACTGGATGGGAAGTGAGTCCCACAGGCTCGTGTGCTGGAGCACCTAGTTCCCACCTGGTGGCGCTGTTTGAGACGCTGCGGAGCAGTTTGGAGCTAGAGTGTCACAGGTAGAAGCAGGTAAGGAAGGGTAAACGCGAGAGTCTCTAACCCTGTAAACACAGGTAAGCAGCCTGCTTCTGCCCCTGCCACCATACCTCCTGCACCATGATGGAGTGCGTCTCTCACAACATTAGCTGGAAGGAATTCCTTCTGTAAGCTGCTTCTTTCTTTTCAGGCATTTTGCCACAGCAATTAAAAAAAAAAGGGGGGTAAGAAACAAACTTGATGAGAAGTAGGACCATTTCTGTGGCAATACCACCCAGAAAGCTCTAAGGTCTACATGATCTATACCACAATTCTAAAGACTATTTTTTTCTAAAGATTTCATATTTACAAAGCATTCAGTGGTTGGCTAACCCGGCTATTCGTGGTGCTTTCATTCTTTCATATTGAGGAGAGCACTTTCTCCTGTTTGTCAAGTGCAAAGCAGATGAATTGTGCTGAACCTACAAAGGCTATATCACTATGTGATACGCTAACATCACAGTATCACGTCTGCATGGGGATAATTAAATTAATTTCAGTCCTTTGCACTTAATATTTTTCTCCTAAATGATATTAAAGAAAGTAGAAGAGATGAGGTTGCAAATGCAAATTTATATGCAAAGAAGAAGGGACACAAAACAAATGATTATGCAACACTGAGTCATAGTAAAAAATATTATTAATTTAATATAGTCTTTTCACGTCTGTATTTTTCTACTTGCTCATTGTCACCTTGTCAGTGTAATACTGTTCAACATTGTATTTACATGAAAACTAAAGTGGGAAGGTTATTTCATCAGATTTTTTTAAAGTTGTGGATTTGTTAATTGATTAAAAATCACACTTTTGTTGTTTTTTATCCTGTATATTTTCTGATAATTCCTTTGCACAGAAAAGAAGCATTTTTATCTTTGAAGCCCAAACATATTGACAGAACTATTTTAGATCTTTACATTCTTAAATACTAGCGTGTTTTTTTTCCTTGCATGCATGCTCAATTTTTAAAATAAGTGGGTTTATCAATTGTTTCAGTAACTTCCCATAATTTTCTTACATCCACTCTAGATATGGGATATTTCAGAGAGGAGGAAGTCAGATTTTTCACACCACCTACACGGACTGCAGTCAGCCTCTTCACTGTACCAAGAGTGCAATGTGAGTGTGCAAATATGGAACCCACTTCCATGCCCGTGGATTTAGAGCTTTAATGACAATTGGAAATTGTTTCTGACTTTTTTCTCCTTGATGGCTGGAGATTCGGCCGGTCAGTAATGCTTGTGTACAAGCATGAAGAACTGAGTTCAGATGCCCACCGCCCACTTAAAAGTCAGCTCCAGGGACTGGAGAGTTGCCTCAGTGGTTCAGAGCACTTGCTGCTCCTGCAGACACATGTGACAAGTCCCAGCAGTCTGTAATCCCATTTCCAGGGTTCCAGCCTCTCTTCTGTCCACGGACACATATTGTTCACAGAAATCCACGCAAGTACAACACCCATATGCTTAAAAGAAAAATTAAACATTTTAAAAAATGTTGAGTATAGTGGTGAATAGCTATAATCCCAGCACTTGAGCAAGTGTTACAGAAGCAAGAGGACCTCTGGATCTCACTGGCTGAACACCTTAGCTGAATCAATTAGCTCCATGTTCAGTAAAGATATCCTATCCCAGATAATAAAGGAAAAGTGATAGAAGAAAACACACAAGATTGCCCTCTTATGCCCACATAATAAACAATCATATACACACAAAGAGACATGTACACACACACCACATGCACATATATACACATATCACACAAACACACAGAATGAACAAGAGGGTTTTAATTGGTTAGAAATGACCTGGTCTGCTCATATTTCCCCCGTCCCTTCAGAGAATTAGCCCTCATCGTCAGAAACCTCCATTATACTTGATTAATCCACACTGTCCCTCTCTAATGGCCCAACGCCCATAGGTTGCATTAAGTTTAAATGGTGATATATACTCTGTAGGTTTTGACAATGTATAATAACATTTATCCACCAATACAGTGTCATGGTGTCTAACTGCCCCCAATACAGTGTCATGGTGTCTAACTGCCCCCAATACAGTGTCATGGTGTCTAACTGCCCCCAATCCGTGGTCTGTGTACCCCTTAATCCTCGATGACCACCAATACTTCTTTTTTTTACTTGCATAGCCGTGCTCTTTCCCAGGACGTCACACAATTGGAATTGCATAGTGTGTGGACTTTCAAATTGGCCTCTTGTACTTAGAAATATGCATATAGGACCCTGCCATATCTTTTCAAGGCCCATGACATCTACATCCCTAGAGCATTAAACTATATTCCCTTGTCAGATCAGCACAGTCAATATACTTACTTCCCTGCTGAACATACAATCTTAAGAATTCTCAGCAGAGGACTATTGGGTGGCCTAGAAACACTTAAAGAAATGTTCAATGTTCCTAATCATCAGGGAAATGCAAATAAATACAACTCTGAGATTTCATCTTATACCTGTCAGAATGGCTAAGATTTAAAAAAAAAAAAAAACCTCAAGTGACAGCACATGCTGTGGAGAAAGGGGAACACTCCTCCATTGCTGGTGAGAGTGCAAATGTCTCCAACTTTGGAAATCAATCTGGTGCTTTTCAGAAAATTGAGAACACAGTTACCTAAAGACCCATTCACTCTGGGCTTTGTTTCAGATTCCTTTTATTGTTACTTATTCAAATTTAATAATCTTTTTGTCCACAGGAACCCTTTGCAGATCCTTTTATATTGTATCTTTTTCCTCTTTGTGAAGTCCAACATGCCCCAACTAGGCCCTCCTGGGATATGGCTTTTGTCCTCAGCGGACCTGTGAAAAGTTAGTACCCCTTATGAGGGCTGCATTCGTTGTTTTGCAAGGTAAACACATCAGTGTCTTCCAGGGTAGGAGATAGTTTATTCATCTGTTGGGCAATTCTGAAAGCTCTGAGTGCTCTGACATGTCTGGATAACCGAACTCACAAGAGCTGACCCTCAGCTGTCCTCCAGGCTGAGGCCTTAGTATCTGAAGGTTTCCAACCAGGGTCATGACTTTACACTCTTTCCATTGGTTCCACATTTAAATACCCAGTGTCTCTGCTCTTTTACTTCCTTTTACTTCTTGGATGGTCTTCTGCCATGTAGGATAAGGGGCCATAGTTTACTATAAGCTGCTCAAAGTACTGTATCTTACCCTTGGCCTTTAACTGCTCGTCTGCTTTCTGTCTCTCTGTAGATTATCCCCCCTTTTACAAACCTGCTTTTATTTGTACTTTTTAAAAAATGGCTCCTTTCTCCTTCCAGGAGGTAGCAATATCTGTTTTCCTGCATCTGTTTCCACTCTTGTCAAGTTTTTTCTTGTGGGACTTCTAACTGGACTATGATGCTTACCATGGCTCTTCTAAGACAGCTTTTAACACGTTGCATTTGTTTGTTAGGACTGACACACAGTCCTAGACACCATGTGGGTTAACCAACAAAAGTGTATTCTCTCAGCTCTGAAAGCTGGAAGTAGGAGATAAGGTTTGGACAAAATGGCATTCCCTAAGGCCTCCTTCTCCCTGGGAGCAATTTTCTGGGATCTTGTCTGTGTCTAAGTTTTCTCTTTTTGTGAGGACATTTGTCATTGGATCAGGCCTTGATCTAATTAGTTCATTTTAACTTAATATAATTCTGATTGAAGTGTGTGGGTTAGGACTCCAATATGCAAACCTTAGGGCAGGGCTTTTAGTCTGTAATGCATGCTTACCAATAAACTCCACGTTGTTAAAATATGACACTTGATCTCCATGGGAGATTCACACTTGCTACTTAGACTGTAGCTTCTCAAATTGCTTTTGTTTGCATTGCTACTCTATGAAATAGGCATAAAAGAAGAAAATATGCATCTGAGTGGGATTCGAGTCGGGCCTCTTTTGGGCCCTCCTTATTATTTACCTTCATTGGGTCCGTGATTTGTAGCATGGTTATCCTGTACTATATGGCTAATATCTGCTTATAAGTGAGCACACACTATATATGTCTTTCTGGGTCTGGATTACCTCACTCAGGGTGATCCTTTCTAGTTCCATCCATTTGCCTGCAGATTTCATGGGTAGGAGAGGGCTTAGGGGAGGGAAATGGGGAAGAGGATCAGACATAGGGAGAGTAGGAAGCAGAGGGAGACTGCGGAGAAATGGGAAACCAGGGGTGGGGACTTCTCTGGAAACCTGTGACAGGGTAGGCTCCAGGAAGGTAACTCTAGGAGGCTCAGCTAGAGCCACCTTTCAGTCAGGCAGGACTTGTAGTGGTTGGAGGGAAACCTTGTAGTGGTCGAAAGTTTGACCGAAAGTTTAGTTGGCTTACCAGATGTGCAGAGACAAAGATAGAGCAGAGAATGAGGGAATGACCAACCAATGCCTGGCCCAACCTGAGACCCACCTCATGAGAGAGAGAGCCAACCTCTGATGCTATTAATGATATTTTGCTATGTCTACAGCCAGGAGCCTAGGATAACTGTCTTGTGGAAGTGTGGGAGGGAGGAGAAACATGAGGATGGGGTGGGGTGACAAGAATGTCATAAGAAGACCAACAGAGTCAACAACCGAAGAGCGTACTGGACCGAGGCCACCTACACACATGTGACAGATGGGCACCTTGATCTTCATGTGCCCCCTAGGAAGTTGAGCAGGTGCCTGGCCTCAGGGGATGAAAAGGAGTTCAGTCCTGATGCTACTTGATGTGCTGGGATGAGTTGGTAGGGCTCCCCTTTTCTGAGGGGAAGGGGAGGGGTGTTAGGGGGAAGGAAGTAGAAGGGTGGGACTGTAAGGAGGGGCTCTATGATCAGGATGTAAAGTAATTTGTTCCCGACAAAACTGCCTGTATGAATCCTCTGGCAAAACTAGAATTCAGCCTTTTTAAAGAAGAAACGTGAAACTTGAATCTGTGGTATTTTTATTGTACAAAGTTAGTGCTACCTGTGTAAAGTGCAAACACTGAATATGGATGTTTCATTATCGACGGTAGAAGCAATGCCTGACTCCCCTCAGTCTGAACTTTACCAAGGTCAATTAAAGGGGGTAATGTTAGTATTAAATTCTAGTTTTTGTTTTTCTATAATTTTCAATTTTACACTGTGGGCTTGTTCCCAGAGATACAGGAATGCATCCACTCAATATGTTGGAGACTAAACACATTAGTGTTGTGGATTTTATTTAAAGGATGAGATAGAAAACAAATAAAAATTGACTCCTTTGGCCATGCAGCTGGCTAGCAGAATTAGGAAGGACAAGGTGCTGTACATGGTGCTGTACATGGGCCTCCTTGCCTCTCAGTTACTACTGGATATTATTTTCAATTGCAAACTTTTTGGAAGTCCACATGAAAAAGATGAATTCTGATTGCTAGTTTCAGTTACTAAATATAAAAACCTACAAAGTAAAAACCAAGCAGTAGTACAGTTTGGCTACTAGGTTCTTATATTCTTTTTCTACTGATGCCATAGCAAATTACTACAACTTCACATGAAAACTTGATTATCTCTCACAGTTAGGTCTACAAAAGTCTATTTGGGCACATAAGGTAATATATTCATATGCTTGGGCATTGGGATGTGACATTTTGAAGGGTGGTTATCTTACCACAACACTGTGAGTGAACTGGTGTCATGATATATTAGTTTGGGGCTCATATTTGATTCCACTATTCTAAATGCACACTGGTAGTACACAATCATATCAGTGGAGATCTTGGAACTATATTCACCACAATGCCATATACAATATATATGAATTTATGAGCATCATTTCTTTCATCTGGTTTTAACGTGTTTATTTCAATGAAATGTAGCAGGATACAAGTTTCTCTATAAAAGGTAACCAACAGTCTGGGTACTCATATTTTGGCATCTCTGCTAATATTTTTTTTGTTAAATGATATAGGGTTACCATTTTATTCATACAACATATCTGCTTACAGTTAGTCTACAGGAGAGAAATGGTGTTCACTGGTGAAACTAACCATTGCTTTGACATTTCCTTAAGTGCTACACAAAATGGGTGTTTGTAGGTCTCTTGACTCAGCAACAGAAAATACTATATTTCTCTCTTTTCCTCTGTTTCGCTGCTTGACATTAGCCCACAGTCCTGAGCCTCTCAGTGGCTTAACTTACAGGGACAAATTCTGCAAACTAAATGGTATTTCAGAGTTTACAGAGTTACTTCAATCCACAACTACTAAACATCTTGCAACAACATGAGCTTCTCTGTCCTTGTGAGTATATGCGCACGCTTCCTCTGATTTCCCCTCAGGGCCGTAGCTCTCCTCAGCACCACATGTGATCCAGAACAACACAGGATGTAAAGAGGGACCTGTGGGTTACTGTCAGAGAGCAGTGTTCCCATAGAGCATCTTAACAGCGCTTGTCTTCTCCACTCTATCCCCAGAATTGGCTTTCATGCCCAGGCTGAATATGCAAAGGAGACATTAAACTACGCCTGGCATTTAAAACCTCTCCAATAAGAGACTCTGCCGGCACGAATCAAGTGTAGTAAACTAGTTTGGAGGAAGGCAAATAAATGTCTGTGTGGCTTTATGGCATCGTATAAATGTGCCACACTTTATCTCTTACGAGCTGCTGGCCGTTTACACAGCTTCTGTTCTGTCGGCATTAGGCGCATTTTTGCAATAGACTTGCAAACATCTCCTTTGTCATAAATACGTAAAAATTTCTCTATAACATACAACATACACCCAAGAAGTAATGTCTTATTAATGAGACCCAAATGACTTTTCAGTGCAGCACTATTAATTTACATTCCTTCCAGAAGTGCATACAGCTTTCTGTTTGCCTATAGTTTCCAACTGAAGTTCATATTACCAAAATTGTATATTTTTTTTTCTGAGATGAGAATGTTAAAAAGTATATTTTTTGTGAGATTACTGGTTATGATTGCGTGCATTCTGTTAATTGAATGTTATTTTTAAATTTTCCATTTTTAATATTTTACAGAGTAAATATATGCACACATATAAAAAAAGAGATTAGCTTTTTAATGAGAGAAAGAGAAAGCAAGAAAAGATGTAGATTTGGTTGGTGGGGAAGTGTGAAAGATCTAGGAAGAGTTGGGGAAGGTGATACCATAAGAGAATATATTATATGAATAAAATCTATTTTCAATAGTAAAGAGAAGAGTGCTTAGGACTGCGTGTGTACATCTTGTTTAACAATACTGAAATTTAGAACTGAGCAAATTAGTTACACCAAACTTACAAGTAAGAACAATTAGGTAGCATTAGATGAGACTAAGTTATTCCCTCGGGAACCAGGAGTGACAGGTGCAAAGCTTTTAACTATGAATATTATATTGCCCTTAAAAAAGAGCAGGAACAGTTAGGAAACAAGCGGGCAGGCCTTGACTCTGTCTAAGAAAACAGAAGAGAACTGGGAGAAGCAGGCAGCCTGCAGGCCTGACACCAGCATGCGTGAGCTTCAGAAGGCTAGAAAGCTCAGTGGTCAAAGGCACCTGCCACAAAGCTTGACAAACTAAGTTTGATTCCCAAGATGCCCATGGTGAAGAGAAAATCCTGCCTCCCACAGGTTGTCCCCAACCCCTCTCCATGTAAGTTGTGGCATGCATGCTACACACACAGAGTCACACATACAAATAAACAAAGGTAGCAAAAGTTTGTTTGTTTGTTTTTAATCATTGAGGATGCACAATGGATGGGGGGCTCTATGCTGAAAGATGGGCCCCGTCATCTTGTCAACACTGGCTAAAGGCAACACTTGTCAGCAATACGGAAACAGGATATGGGTGGGTGCTAACGGAGAGTGGAACAGGGTTATCACTACTGTGGGGAGTGAAGAGACATGGCCACACAGTGAAGAACCCGTCTTTTATGTTTTAACACCAGAGAATGCCAACTCACTATGTGTGTCTCAGTCTTACTCTTCCAAAGGGAATATCTAGGAAATTTCATCTCCATGGCCACACAAAGAATGCCCTGTGAAGCAGGGAAGAATCAGACATCTCTTCAGCTGTAAGCTAAATATAAAATGCAACTTTCAACAAAAGATTCATTCTGGTTAAACCCTTGTCAATATTATCAGTCCTGGGGGTTGGCATGATGTCTGCGACTGAACAATTCCTGAGAGAGGCTTGCAACAGGTCACTCTTTCTTAGGTCACATTGTATACAGAAAGGACCATGCTCAGCAGACCAGCACACACAACAGATACCACTGTTGCCATTGCATATTTTTAAAAAGCATTTCACCTTTCGTCTTTCTCTCTCCTCTTGTGTGGAGAACCTACATTTCAGTCAATCCATCCTTTAACTACAGGATGGTGTTTCGTTATTTCATTTTTTTACTTTTTGCACTTTACTAAAACTTCAAAGCAGAAGTTTTCTCATTTTAATCTATTTGTTGGTGCAATTAAAAATATATATTGTTTTCTTTTGCACCACTGAGTTCAGTGGGTTTTGCAGTTTTGTGCTTAACAACTCCACATTTCATGTTAGATGGCTTCTGATTTCCCATTCTTCAATAACTAAATGTCCATCCAGGCTTGGGGTTCATAGAGGCAGCAACTTTCACTCTGTTTCTCTCCCTAACTGACAAGAGCTGGAGTCTGTCATTTTTGACACCACTAATTAAGCAGTTGTTGCCTATTTGCATAGTTGTCCAATACCAAGAGAAAAAGATATTTCTTCTCTAGCCTTCTTGCATATCTCTGAAAGAGTGCCTTACATGTTTAGAAGTCATATGGTTTACTAGTGGTGAGATGGTTCTCTTCCAATCTGTGCAACGTGACAAGAAGGACCTAGCCATGGAAGGAGAATTAAAGAAACAAGAACAATTTCCAAAACTATGTAAAGTGTATACTGAAGGCATCAGAATTAGCAGTAGAGTAAGCAAAGCTACTTCACCTCCATTGGGAGGCCAGGAAAGACTGTGTGATGGTGCCCAGGGCAATAACACACAGGGAATGATTCATATTTCTATTGTTCAAGTTTTAAATGCATATATTTTCGAGACATCAGTTAAAGAAGATAGAAAGATAATAAAAGAGCACCTTGAGCAGATAAAGAGGTAAAGAAGAAAAGCAGCATGCATATATAATGGATTTCTCTTTATGAAAATAATCAAATCACCTTAGGATCAAGAATCCACATCCAAACAATATTTTTCATGCATCCCTGCTGGGATCCAACCTAACAAGCAAAGCATAGACAAATCCCGCAGATAGGAAAATGGCTGTGTCAAGTGAGAGTCAGGAGGATTTGCATCTGTAAAGAGGAGTGGTGAGAACACGTACCTGTTTCATATTTGGAAGTTGGTATAGAGCTTCTGAGTCTTTGTCCAGGAAGATACTGCAGAGCAGAAGCATGGTGCCAATCCAAGTCACCATCTTCTCCATCACCATGTACGTGCTTGAGTCCTTGGTAATAATTGTGCAGAGCTGCCTAACGGTTGCCACGCTCTTCAGAGAGTGGATGCATTTTCAGAAGCTGTCACCAGTGGAAATGATTCTTATTGGCCTGGGCATCTCACATTTCTGTCAACAATGGGCATCAGTGCTGTACAACTTTGGCACCTACTCTAGGCCTGTCCATTTATTTTGGAAGGTCTCAGTCGTCTGGGAGTTCATGAACCTTTTGACCTTCTGGCTAACCAGCCTGCTTTCCGTCTTCTACTGTGTCAAGGTCTCCTTATTTACCCACCCCATCTTCCTCTGGCTGAGGCGGAAATTTTTGAAACGGGTTCCTTGGTTGATATTGGGTGCTCTGATAACTTCTTGTTTGTCAATCATCCCTTCTGTTGTTAAGAACCACATCCATATGAAATTAATCACCCTGGATCATTTACCTAGGAACGGTTCCTTGATTCTAACACTTGAAATGCTTGAGGATTATTTTTCCCGTCCTCTGAAAATGGTTGGGTATGGTGTTCCCTTCCTTGTGTTCCTGGTTTCCATCATCTCACTCACCGTCTCACTGATCCGGCACTGGAGGCAGATGAAGGAGCATAACACCAGCGACTCCAGCATGAGGGCGCAGTCCACTGCTCTGAAGTCCCTTGCCGCCTTCTTCGTCTTCTTTACTTCCTATTTTCTAACTATAGTAATCTCCTTGATTGGCACCGTATTTGATAAGAAATCATGGTTCTGGGTCTGCGAGGCTGTAATCTATGGTTTAGTCTGTATTCACTTCACTTTGCTGCTGATGAACAACCCTACGTTGAAAAAGGTACTGAGGCTACACTTCTGAAGTCCAGAGCCTTCCTGAGGCATGACGTACAGGAGTGGCTCTGGGTCAGGAGATGCTGCATTTGGCACAGTCCTTATCTCATAATGAAATGCCTTGAATGCAACCCTCATTTCCTTTCATGTCCACAGACACCTGCATCTATTAATTAACACCAGTCTTTCCTGTGTGCTGACCCACTCCTTTCCTGTCCTAGCCATATTCTGCAGGTAGTTTTTGATTTTTCTTGTGATTACTCTAACTCTGCTTAGTTTTAGCCACCTCTGCAATACTAAATATGGGATGCTCTATATATCACAGTGAACATAATTTTCAAGATTGTTGACTGCTTCACACATTCAAACAGCCCCCCTCTCTGACAGGAATTTGCTGTTTGTGTCCCTGATGATTACCACACTAAACCATTGTTTCGTTTGTTTTCGAGACAGGGTTTCTCTGTGTAGCCTTGGCTGTTCTGGACTCACTTTGTAGACGAGGCTGGTCTTGAACTCACAGAGATCCATCTTCCTCTGCCTACCTGAGTGCTGAAATTAGATGCATGCACCACTGAGTCCAGCTAATTCACTTAACTTCAGTCGAGAAAAGGAAAATGTCCTCTCATTGCCCACCCCCTAGTCTGCTGTTCTGTACTTTTATGGAGTGATTTGCATCCATTTTGTTCTCTCTAAATACTGTCCCTTTATTCCTTTATAAGCCTAATGGAAAATTAACTCTTCTTTTATTTCATTGACCAAGACACTATTCTTCCCTAGGCTACCACTTACTCAGTCTAGTCTCATCCTTAATATCTATAAATATCAATGATTTCAGTAGGTTGACAACTCATAACTTTTATTGTCTTGAGTCTTCTTTCTATTGTACTGTAACTTAGAATAAATGGTCTGGGAAGTTTCGTTTCTTAATTTGTAACCTGTTCTTTTAATTTGTTTATCTACTACCCTATAAAACACAGGGAGCTAAGAATCTGTCTTACTTAGTAACACCGGAGTGATGTCAGCCTGCATTTTCTGTCCCTTATTATCCTGTGCTCGTAACAATGCCAAGTTCTCCTCCAAATAGGCAAGAGTACAGGAGCCACAGACTAATCAATTCTGAAATCACCCACAAGATGCCATTGTTCTATATAAATTCTTTTTAACTTCCTCTAACAAGTATCATCGTGTTAACTAACAGGCTCTGTTCTTACCTCCCCTTGATATATTTTTCTCTTCATCTCTTTGCTTTTCATACTGACTCAGTAGCAGCCAAATAGCTCAATAACAACTAGCTCTGGGCACTTATCTCACAGCCTCTGTTTATCCAAGACACTTTCAATATATTTTTTCCTAAAAACAGTCACATCTCTTCCAAGGTAGAGAACATAACTCTCCAATGTTTATACATAGTGTACACATTTGGTGACCTGAACTTCTGGCTCTTCCTTGGGAAGACTGAACTACTGAAAGCAAACCATCCACTGGAGAAAAAAAAATACGGGTAATTCATGCTTGGTTATGAGAGAGAGCACATCTTAGTGGTTGGAAAGAAATGAATATTCTTACTCTTGAGTCTGTCTCTCTGACATGTTGAATCCATGTTTGATACAGAGAGCAAAACATGCATCCAGCAGTTCTCAGCAGCATCCCTGATATTGCATAGGGATGAGAAAACATACTATTGCGCTTGGAGAAGGAAGCATGCCATGCTATCTGGATATTTCCAGGGTTACAGAGGCCCAACTGCAGCTGAAGGTGGCATGAAACCTGGTGTATTTGGTAATGTCTGCTGAGCTGAGTCTCACCTGAAGTGTCACGTGTGACCACGGTCTCCTAGGAGTGGTTTGTAAACCTCTAAGGAGCTAGGTTGTAAGAGTCTGGGATCCTTTCAGAATGGATTAGCAAGAGCCAATAAAACTTGGATTATACCTATGTTATTTGTGTCTATATCCAGAAGGGCCCTTGCATGTTCCAAAATCTCAGATAGCTGGAAGAAATGAGAACTGTTCTCTTTGCATGTATATAAATAGAGAAGAGGCAGAAGGAACCCCCTCGCCCACTAGCACACACAGGGGTACTATTCCAGAGACTGGGGGATATTTTTAGTGTTCTCACTATCTTCCTTTGAATAAAGTGCAATGAAAAGCGTACCCATGATATACGTGAGGTTGGAGTGTTAAAAGAAGCTAAAGGGATGAAGAAGTCTTAAAAAAAAAAAAAAAGAACCAGAAGTTCTGCTTGTCCTACATATTTGTGACGCCCACCAGTTCCCAAGGAGATTTTTACACACATTATCTCACCTCGCTCTGGAAGGACAAGTCAAGGTCATGCAACCAAGCCAGCTGGAAGGCAGACCTAAGAATGCTAAATCCATACTGATGCTTTAACTCTCAATCTAAAACCAAAGAAAATGGATAGGAAAGGAAGGGCTTCTTTTTAAGGTAGCAAAGGGTCTCAGTATGGAAAAACAGAAAAGATAGAAACGGGAGATGCTGTAGAAAACAATGACAAAGTGTGGCAAAAACAAAAAACAAAAAACAAAACAAACAAAGAAAAAAACAAAAAAACAAGGGCAACCTTCTGAGAGCTTTAGTTAGCTTGTCACCAGGGGGCTTATGTGCTTCTGTTTTCAGTCTTCAATACTGCATCTAAAGTTAGGCTCACCATGCTTCATCAATGAATGTGTTATGAATACTAGAATTAAGAAGGTTATGTTTCTAGGTTTCAGGCACAAATTCTCAGAAGCCCATTGGTAGCAGCAATTAAGTCAGGAAAAAGCACTGAAGGCTGACAGCTGCAAAACACTATATATATTGGATGACTTGTAACACTGTGGAGACTGGCAACAATGGTGAATTCCTAATAACACGTTTGATGGAGTCTATTCATAATTTGATATGCCCAGATCTATTTACTAGATAGGATGATGGGTTCACAAACTTTCATTGCACCATTTTTGACTCTCCCTGAACCTGGTCGTCAAGATAGTCCATCATCAATCTCTGAAACACCTGCCTAGTCTTAACTCCCAATAATCTACAATGTAAACCTCAGTGTTTGCATGAGACACATCTCGTCACTGCTTCCTGAATATCAATATCCCTGCGCAGGATATTTGCATAGGCTGCCTCCATGCATAGAGAATGCACTCCTCACAGTTGATGTCATTTACAGAAAGTGTTCCCTTTCTGAAGGCATTGCTTTTCTAGCCCGACCACTATTCCTGCTCACGTATGAATGTCACATCTACCACAGGCTTTTGTCCCTCAAAATTCTTCCTCTTTCTACTAAGCTTCCATGTGGTATCAAATGAGAGCTTTGTCATATTGACAAGCTCTATTTTTTAAAAGTGTGACTTTATAATAGTTTTCTATGCACAGAAATTAAATTACTGTTAAATAATGACAATGAGATGATAAGGAAAAAGTCTGAATTCTGGAATTTAGAATTAAATAAATATTATGTAATATTATGACTTATCGTACTATCAATCTACTGTAGTCTCCTGGGAATGCAAAGACATTGTGTTCTCTCACAAAACCATGTCATGCATGTTGATAATCATAGGCAAAGTAGATACATCATAGCAGCTCTGACTGTTTTTGCTTTTGACAAGCCTTGGGTTGGGACTTGGGTGTTTTATAGCAGGTCCACAGTAGACACATATTTAGAGGACAGCTTCCTCCCTCTTCTTTACCAGGAAATGGTTAAAGCACAAAAGGCCTTTGTGTTCTAAAGAATGGAAAATATCCTGTGTTTCAACTCATTCCCATGTGGAGGACACCTAAGTATCCCGCCAAGAAAGATATCCCTTTCTTTCTCCTGCTTCCTCCAATATGATGATTCCTCAGAAACAAGAAGAAATAAAAGGATATGATAGGCAAATGAGAAACTATCCCTTCTATCTCCCTGTTAGCTCTCAACTTTGTAATTGATCAAAATAGGTGGTGAAATAAAATTTTAATTGGGTATGAGAATAATGTTTAGGTAAATAATCTTAAAGATCTTTTTTAAAAATGAAGACATTTGCACAGACTTGTAAAATGTATAATATTATCTGTGGTTGAGAAATGCTAATTATAGAAAAATGTTTAGAATAAGAATATTTTGAGGGTTTTTTTCCTTTTATTTGACCTAATCATTAAGTTTATTATAAGAAGGGCAAAGGTTGATAAGCTACAGAAAGTCTTGACCTTTTTTCTGAGATTGAGAGCCAAGCACTGTGCATTAGTTTTAGATCCTACTTAAAATTATCCCAAGATAATGTCACTTCTTAGAAGGAGTTAGGCCAAAGGCCCCTTTCAGATAACCTTAGGTTTCTATCACTGTGGTAGTTTGAATAGGTTTGGCCCCCATAGACTTATGTATTTAAATGCTTAGCCCGAGGGGAGTGACACAATTAGGAGGTGTGGCTTTGTTGCAGGAAGTGTGTCACTGTGGGAGTGGCCTTTGAGGCCTCCTGTGCTCAAGTTCCTGCCAGCATGGGATTGTAGTCTCCTCTTGGCCGCATTTGGATCAAGATATAGAACTCTTGGCTCTGCAGACACCATGTCTGCCTGCGCGCTGCCATGCTTCCTGTCTGCCTGCATGCTGCCATGCTTCCTGTGTGCCTGCGCGCTGCCATGCTTCCTGTCTGCCTGCGCGCTGCCATGCTCCCTGTGTGCCTGCGCGCTGCCATGCTTCCTGTCTGCCTGCGCGCTGCCATGCTCCCTGTGTGCCTGCGCGCTGCCATGCTTCCTGTGTGCCTGCGCGCTGCCATGCTCCCTGTCTGCCTGCGCGCTGCCATGCTCCCTGTCTGCCTGCGCGCTGCCATGCTCCCTGTCTGCCTGCGCGCTGCCATGCTCCCTGTCTGCCTGCGCGCTGCCATGCTCCCTGTCTGCGTGCGCGCTGCCATGCTTCCTGTCTGCCTGCGCGCTGCCATGCTTCCTGTCTGCCTGCGCGCTGCCATGCTTCCTGCCATGATGATAATGGACTAAACCTCTGAGACTGTAAGCCAGCTCCAATTAAATGTTTGCCTCTATAAATGTTGCCTTGGTCAAAGTGTCTCTGCACAGCAATAAAACCCTAACGAAAACAATCACCATAGCCACCGTGGCTCCCTACATCTGATTCCTGATAGAGCATCGTGAAACCTAAGGCTTTACAAGAGAATCTTTCTGCTCCTGGTAGAAATCCCTTAGCACAGGGCTCCACTCTCATTCCGTTCTGATGCTCGTGTTCATATTTCATGTGTTTTCCATGTGTTCTTGAACTTCTATGGTAAATTATGCTGATTTGTTTTCAAACGTTCTGCTGCTTTAAAAGAAGACAGATAGAGACAGAGAGGCCTGATATCACCAAGGAAAATGGTATCAAAAGTATTTATCAATAAAATATTTACAATATAATTGTAACTGTTAAGCATTTTATTAAATATTTTGCAATTTTGATTTTGTTTCAGAAATGTATATTAAGAAAGAGAATCTGAGGGACTTTTTTCTCACAGGCTCTAGAAGAATATATACAACCAGTAAGATATGCACATTGCAGTGACTCCAAATACAGACAGAAGCTTCCAAACAGGACAAGCACATCCGAGACTTTCTACTTGGAGCTGTTACTAGAACCTAGAGAGTGTTTACCATCCACTCACCAAATCCCCAAAGTGCAGGGCAGCACATCTCTGCAGTAGTTTCTTCTATTTTAATAAAACTTCCAAAAGTGATGCTAAATGTGAGTTGGCTAGCTTTAACGGCAATCATTGGATAAACAATTTCAATAAAACATTTTTCTAAATTGATATTTTTAATAATATGTATATAAAATGTCAAGCTACCCGTTGATTGGATAATATAAATTCTTTATGGATCCATTCTTTCTTTTAAATTTTAATTCAAATGCTGGATTCTTTTTTTTCAAAATAAATAAGTAAATGAGTGTCTATTTTAAAACTGTGTTAGATGAAACTGAATTACAGCCAAGGCAGTCAAAATAACTGAGAATAATCACTTACATATTTACAGGGGAAAGTGACTCTTCAGATTTAAGTTTAAAATTAGAAGAAAGATAAATTTCACAAGCTTTCATACTTAAGGCTAAAGATAGGCTGTGTAGGTAGTTACTTCTGAGGACGTGGGCAAATCAGCATCCTCTGTACTTGAGGGTTTGAATGAGACAGTCCCAGAGAACTTGAAATAAGGTGGTCTTCTGATGTGATTCAAGAAATCAGCTTTCCTCCGCACGTCTCCCCTAAATGCAACAATCTAAGAGATATCCAACAAATGAATGGTTCAAGGGTTCTTCAGTCGAATTCAGCATTCATATCAAAGTCCATACTACACAGAAAAACTGAGTGGGTCTGAAAAAGAAAAGGGAAAAAATAAAAATTTCTCAATCAAACAAAAAGGCAGCACCCATTTAAGCTAGGCCTGTGTTTGGTCCGTCAGACCTGGTGAAGGGAGGGGAACCCGTGGTCAGCTCGTTTGAAAGCCATCAAGTCCTATCCGCAGTTCCTCCATGCTGCTGCCCACTGAGCTCCAGCCACACCGATTCCCCCAGCCTCACTCTGCTCACGCCACTGATTGTCAGCTTCCTCACATGTCCTGATGGCTACATCCAGACACATAAGAAGCTGTGAGTGGAATATTCTGTATCCTGGGACAAGTAAGTACAAGATAAATAGCAAGACTTCTGCACCCAGATATTGCGCTTAAGATATTGGTACTGATGTTTGATATTCACAGAGAGTGATCTAAAACCTTTCTCACCACAGTGAGAACATCACAAGAGCAACAACAACAAGCCAGAAAAGCGGTACTACTCAGTGTACCGCTGTGGGTTGGCTTGTTCTATTGCTTAGTAAACATTGATAGGTTGCTATATGGAACCATTTTCTATTTTTTTAAATTTTTTATTAATGTATTCTTGTTACATCTCAATGGTTATCCCATCCCTTGTATCCTCCCATTCTTCTCTCCCTCCCATTTTCCCCTTGTTCCCCTCCCCTATGACTGTTCCTGAGGGGGATTACCTCCCCCTGTATATGCTCATAGGGTATCAAGTCTCTTCTTGGTAACCTGCTGTCCTTCCTCTGAGTGCCACCAGGTCTCCCCCTCCAGGGTACATGGTTAAATATGAGGCACCAGAGTACGTGTGAAAATCATACCCCACTCTCCATATGGTACCATTTTCTGACCTCCACACACTCTATGAATTTTCTCGCCACAAGCTTTAGATCACATGGCTTGGATTTATTTATTTATTTATTTATTTATTTGGGTTTTTTTGTTTGTTTGGTTTTTCGAGACAGGGTTTGTCTGGGTAGCCTTGGCTGTCCTAGACTCACTTTGTAGACCAAGCTGGCCTCGAACTCACAGCGATCTGCCTGCCTCTGCCTCCTGAGTGCTGGGATTAAAGGCGTGCGCCACCACGCCTGGCCATGGCTTGGATTTAAACAGGAACTTCCCTGGCATCTTTCATCCTGCCATGGGCCCATTCTGTGTTCCTCACATTCTTGTTCTCTTTGCTTTCTTTTCGGTAGTGCAAATTCATTTCCCAACCTGACCACCCTAGAAAGTTGACAGGATGGTCACTGTCTTCCTAAAATTCAGAAGCAGAACTGAAAATGTGGCACTGTGTGGCTATCTCGTTGAGATATTATTTGGGGAATGATCTTGGCAGTGGCTTAAACTAACACTTAGGTTGTCTAGATCACTGTTCTTAGTTACAGACAATAAAATCCTTTCTCCTTGCTTTGCTGAGGGAGGAATTGCAAGAGTTCTTTGGATAGCATAAAAGGTTTCAGGGAACCTGGGAAAGCAGACAGACTAGACAGAAGCAAGGTATCCAAAGGAATAATTAACCACACTCAGTTTGCTATAGGACCTATGCCTGCCACTCCACATCCATGGTGTTATGGACCAGAAAGCAGAGTCCACGTGCAGCTATTCCGAAGCATCTAATTCCTCTGTGTTGAGATTAAATATCACGTAATCTGCCTCCATCTCAGATCACTCCCTCTCTCTGCTTCTGTACCTCTGCTGGGCACCTTTATTTGGCTTAACCTGGGACATATGGACCCTCATCTGCTTAAGGATGCTCTATGTGTCTACTCAATGTCCTGATTAGCTTTCTGTCCTCCAGTGAAGGGTCACAGGAACGGAACAAGAAGACTGTAGACTAAGATAAAGATAAATCTTTCCCCAACTTCCTTATTGAAATGCATAGCCTGTTAGTTAGGTACCCATGTACTTCACGTACCTATCACCAACGTTCGATAGTAACAGGTGTGTAATACTTAAAGACCTAAAATGGCTATGAAAACGAATCATGAAAATTCTCAAACAGTTCGTAAGTCCTGGAAAATATATAGAAGACAACGATAAATAAATATGACTTCCTTAGAAATTATCATAATCAAGGTCCTAACCTCTGCTAATTTCAAGGCTGTGACACAAATATCATTTTATAATATTCTTTTGACATAATCCCTTGAAAACTCTGCTCAAAATTCTCCTGTTTTATGAGAATAGCAGCAAAGACATTCGCTCATCTTAGTTACATTGTAATGTAAAGCAAATGGAAAAGAGCAAAGGGAATGATGCTTTAAAAATGCCTTTCCCAGAAGTGAGGCTTAACTCTCCACTCCTGCCAAGGACTTATTTAGTCGCTCTTGTAGAGCAACGTTTCTTTTTTTTTTTTTTTTTTTTTTTTTTTACACATTTTTATTGAAAATTAAAAATAATTCCTATTACATCTCATTTTCTATCCCATCCCATGCATCCTCCCATTCCTCCCTCCCTCCCACTTTCACCCCAATCCCCCTTCCCTATGACTGTGGCTGTGGGGGACCTCCTCCCCCTGAATATGGTGCTAGGGTATCAAATCTTTTCTTGGTAGTCCTCTATCCTTCTTCCGAGTGCCATTGGGCCTCCCCCACAAAGGGACATGGCCAAATATGGGGCACCAGAAATCCTGCGAAAGTCAGTCCCCAGTCTCCACTTAGCTGTGGAGAATGTTCTGTCCCTTGGCTAGATCTGGGTAGGGGTTTGATGATGACTGCCCGTTTTGTCCATGGTTGGTGCCTTAGATCAAGCAGAATCCCTGGGCTCAGATCTAGCCATCATAATGTTCTTCTTGTAGGTTTCTAGGACCCTCTGGGTCCCCCTACTTGCCTATCCTCTATATTTTCCTCATCTAGAGTCTCAATAGGATGTCCTCACCTCTATCCCCGTTTCCTGGTAGGTGCAGACTTTCATGGGACCTGTCCCTTGGGCTAGTGTCCGGTAATAAGTGAGTATATACCATTTGACTCTTTCTGCTTCTGGGTTAGCTCACTCATTATGATCATTTCTAGTTCAATCCATTTGTCCACAAATTTTGGAAAATCCTTGTTTTTAATAGCTGAGTAATATTCCATCGTGTATATGTACCACAGTTTCTTTATCCATTCTTCTACTGAGGGGCACTTAGGCTGTTTCCATGTTCTGGCGATTATGAATAAGGCTGCTATGAACATGGTTGAGCAAATTTTCTTGTTGTGTGCTGGAGCATCTTCTGGGTATACTCCTAGGAGTGGAATAGCTGGGTCTTGAGGAAGCCCTATTCCCATTTTTCTGAGATAGCACCAGATAGAATTCCAAAGTGGCTGTACTAGTTTGCATTCCCCCCAGCAATGAAGGAGTGTTCCTCTCTCTCCACATCCTCGCCAGCATGTGTTGTCACTTGAATGTTTGATTTTAGCCATTCTGATGGGTGTAAGATGGAATCTCAGAGTTGTTTTGATTTGCATTTCCCTGATGATTAAGGAGGTTGAGCATTTCTTTAAGTGTGTCTCAGCCATTTGATATTCCTCTGTTGAGAATTCTCTGTTTAATTCTGAGCCCCATTTCTCAATTGGGTTATTTGGTTTGGTAGCATTTAATTTCTTGAGTTCTTTATAAAGTTTGGATATTAGACCTTTGTCAGATGCAGGGTTGGTGAAGATCTTTTCCCAGTTTGTAGGCTGTCGCTTTGTTCTTTTGACAGTGTCTCCAGCCTTACAGAAGCTACACAATTTTTTAAAGACATTGAAAGGTCAATTCTCAACTTTATATGGAAAAACAAAAAACCCAGAATAGCTAAAACAATCTTATACAATAAAAGATCTTCAGGAGGAATCTCCATACCTGATCTCAAGCTGTACTATAGAGCAATAGTACTTAAAACAGCATGGTACTGGCACAGCAATAGGCTGGTTGATCAATGGAATCGAATTGAAGACCCAGATATGAATCCACACACATATAGTCACCTGATTTTCGACAAAGAAGCCACATCTATTCAATGGAAAAAGGATAGCATCTTCAACAAATGGTGCTGGTCTAACTGGATTTCTACATGTAGAAAAATGCAATTGGACCCATACTTGTCACCATGCACAAAACTCAAGTCCAAATGGATTAAAGACCTCAATATAAAACCAGAGACACTAAATCAGTTAGAAGAAAAGGTGGGGAAGAGCCTGGAACACATCGGCACAGGAGACAACTTCCTGAACAGAACACCAACAGCCCAGGCCTTAAGGTCAACAATTAATAAATGAGCAACGTTTCTTAACCTGTGGGCTGTGACCACTGGGTCATATATCAGGTATATACATTACAATTCATAACAATAGCAAAACTACAGCTATGAAGTAGCAACAAATTAATTTTGTGGTTGCGAGGTTCACCACAACACAGGGAACTGTGTTAAAGGACTGCAGCGTCAGGAAGGGTGAGAACCACTGTGCAAGGGATTATTGTATGAAGAGTGGAGAAAATATTAATTCCACAGTAGAGAATACCAGTAACATTACCCAGGAGAGCGATCAGGATGAGCTCCTCGGGGTGATAGAATAACTGACAGCACGCTATCTTAGCAGAATGTAAGAAAGACACCCCGTCTCTGCCATTTTCACCCTGTAGCCAGTCTACAGTACAGCAAAAATATTAGAGAGACCCAATCTACAGCACATTCTACCAGACGCCTGGACCTTCAAAATTCTTCAGTCGATGGCATGTCTGAAAAACCATCACAAGCTGAAACAGGGTCACAAGCGTGCTGGTCATATGCAGGATGATGCCTTAAACATGAACCTAGAGGAGAGACACTAAGGGAAAGGGAGAGAACTCCAAAGGGACACCAGCATTCACTAACAGGAGTATATTCACTAACAGGAATGTATCAGCATGTCTACAGTGAACCAGCATTCACTAACAGGAATATATCAGCATATCATCCACAGTGATGACAAGCATATTCATGAATTTCCATGAACGGTAGGGGAAGATAAATGTTGCTGGTTTTGTGTTTCCTTTGCAACTTTTCTATCAATCCAAGTGGTTCTAGAATATAAAGCATATTTTCAAATAATTTCCTTAATATTGCAATACATGGGGAAACTTGTTTAGTGAGAGTAAGGGGTTTTTTTTCTCACTGTTTTGTCATAGTTGGCTAAATGCCAGACAACTTATATAAAAGAGTAGATAATGAGATAAAGGATATTTGTGCCTGGAGTTTTGATGCCATTTCTTCCACCAGGATGACAGCACTGTAAGAGGTCTCTCCTCACAACCCTTCTCTCTTTGGAGGAGTTTGCTCCTCTCTGCTTACCAGTCTTTGCAGTTGCCCTGGGTCCTTGGCTCTAGGATGAGTTCACGAAAGTTACGACATTTTTTCATGTATTAAAGTCCTTTTCTCTGAAATATAAAAGTGCATATTTATTAGCATTCTATACCCTAGGTGTAAGCACCTACATCAGAGTGGGTTCTTTTTTAATTCTGCATATCTAAGCCCCTAGCATATGATGTAGAGAGAGAGAAAAAAAAAACAGAGGAGAGTGATTAGACTAAGATATTTTAGAATATGAATTTCTGAGTGTGTGAAAACTCACAGAATCTTAATCTCAGGGGAAATATCAAAAGGCATCTATCTTAGTCTTAAGTTCTTCAAACTCTGTCCTCTTTTGCTAAAATTAAATCCCAGTCCTCATGTTCCTTCCTGAGGAAGAAGCTTTCATCTAAATCAGTACAGCTTCTGCGATGCCCCAGCAGTGAAGCTAGGTTGCTGCGTTTGGTTTTTTTTCTTGGAATCATGAAAAGCATATATGTAGTTTTTTTTTTCAATGAAAAAAATAAATACTATGATACTGAGAATGCTTTCAAGTTATATATCCCTTTTCTTATTCTTGTTAAAACACCATATGGAGACAGGGAAATTGAATGAAGTATTTGCTTTTCAAGCATAAACACTGGATTTCAGACTCCCAAAACCTGTGTAAAATCTGGATAGACATGGCAGCTGTCTACAATCCCAGCACCAAGGAGACAGAGGCAAAGGAATCTGGGAGAAGATGACCAGTAAAGCTAGCCAGAATTGATGAGCTCCAGATTCAATGAAAGACTCTGTCTCAATTTAAAAAAAAAAAATGGGGAGAATAGTTAAAAAGGCACCTGTTGTCAACTTCAGGTCTTCACACATGGGGAAAACAAGTGCACAGACACCTGAAAATGTGTGCAATCACATAAGTTTGAACACGCACACACATACCACACACACGTACACACACAAATAGTAATAATAATGAAGTACTAATTGAAATCACTTTCTTCCCTAGTTCAAATGTATTTCAATTAGCCAAAACATCCAATAAGTAGTTAAATTTTGTCTTTATATGTATGGAGAGAAAGACGGAGTGTGTCAAACAGAACTGGCTCTCTAATGATTCAGGATACCTGAGCCAAAGATGCCAAGCACCAAACAAAGAGCTTAGATGATGGTGCAAGTATAAATCAGATACCTCTGCCTTCTTACCAGAAGCAAAACTCCTGTGAAGAGGAATTAAAGAACATGTACAAAAGACCTAAAGAGTAAAGCCCACTTTGCCTCTGTAGTTCTGAAATAACAAAGTAAAACGGCCTACACTTGTTTCCGTTGGCAGTAAAATCTAGCCAGGCCACAATGCTCCCAGGACTTCCCTTGTTGGAAAAATTACCTGACTTTTGACTTGCAAGAAATAAAAATACTAATACAAAGGAAATTTTTTTTCTCAAAATGTGTATTTTGGCTTATATTCCAGAGAGTTGGACTTCATAGTGGCAAGGCAGTGGCAGCAAGAACAGAATGCTGAGAGCACACATTTCAACCACAAGCACAGAGCACAGACAACTGGGAGTAGGGTGTGGAAGCTCTCAGGGCAGGCCCCCAGTGACACACTTCCTCCAGCAAGGTCGCTCCTCCCTAGCCTTCCCAAACATCCTAGCCACTGGGGACCACGTAGGCAACTGCCTGGGACTATGAGGATCATTTCTCATCCCAACCATTACCACACCAAAGTCTCATAGAAGGATATCAAAGAAAATATGCACCAGCTAGTACTATTGAAATGTTTGGAGAAACGGAAGAGGAACTGTAAATATGACCTTCCCTAATGACTTAGAATGCTCTATCTCCTCTAGTTATCCAGAAAAAAAAAAGGGGGGGTGTGATGGGGTGAGTAGGATCTTGATCATGATGAAGTCAGAAGTAACTTAGCTATCTTCTTAATTAGAAAGCATCGATCAAGAGCACTCTGTAAACCCACCGCCTATCTTTCCAATAAGAAAATAACAGAAGACATAAAAATTAAATTTAAAGCACCCTCATTTCCACAGTAGCTAAGTTATGGAACAAACCTAGGTGTCCAAAAATACAGGATTGAATAAAGAACATGTATATTTATATAACAGATTTGTTTCCAGCCTTAAAGAAGAATGAAGTAAAGCTATTTGCATCAAAGTGGGTTCAGCTGGAAATAGTCATATTAAGCTAATTAAAACAATAGCTGAAAGAATATTCTATATTGTTTTTTCTCACTGGATTACCTGGATTTTTGTAAATATCAAAAAAAAATCATGTATGTATATGACATGAAAAGAGAAATGAAACCATAGAATAAAGGTAAGGAATGAGAGGGGGGGGAACAGAAGAGAGAGAGCTGTGGCAATGTCAAATATTCTCAACATACAATAGTGCATGAAATAACTGTATGTAACACAATACCATGTACAATGAATATATACAATAAGAACTTTAAAACATAAAACTATGGTTTAGAAATGTAAAATATGATAACATCTAAAGCTAATATTATGTTTATTTTATTGAAATGAGAACAAAGCAATTTCCTTTTTTTCTTTTTTTTTTTTTCTTTTTTTTGAAGATAGGGAAAAAGCTCACCTTTCTTCTCTGTATTGAATTATAACAAAACATCAGGGAAAGTGAAAACAGAAATAGAACCTCCATATTTGGTAACATTAAAATGCAGTTATATGACTCCTTAAATATATGTAGTTTGGAGGTTGGGGAAGAATTCTGACAGAGAAATACCTACTACACAAACATGAGGTCCTGAGTTCAGATCACCAGCACCCATGTAACAACCTAGCTCTTTGGAGTGTGGTAGGCACAGACTGGATAATCCCTCAGTCTTGCTAGCAGCCAGGATAGCCAACTGGTTCTACAAGAGACTTTGTGCTGGGGGCCATGTGCTATATGGCCAGGGTCTCGCCATCTTGTCCAAGCCTGCACCTTTAAGTTTCTGTTTCTCCCAGATCTTGCCTTTTACCAGAAGTCAGCTGACCCTGTTGTAGTTCGGCAGTTAGACTAAAGATAGATAAAGATAGAGCAAGATCTCCTGTGTGGCAGGAAGTTACAACCCTGCTTGAAATTCCCCATGTCTTGAGACAGCCTGCAGCTGGGTTGCCGTAGCAATATGCTTCCCTATCTCTGGCCTTATATAAACTGCTGCCTGAAAAATAAAAGTTTGAGAGCTTGATCAATATTCAGACTTGCTCTCCTTCTTTGTGTCTTGTGTTCTGTCCCTCATTCAGGTTAGTCTCCTCTCAAGCTTTAGTTGAACCCCAGCTGGTCGGGGCAACTTTGTATCAATAAATAAGGAGGAGAGCTACAGAGGCAGACACTGGATTATCTACCTCTGCTTACACATCCCCCTTCCCACACACGAACACTTATACACATAAATATACAGAAACAAAAACTTCAGAGATGTAATGGAAATTCAACTAAGGGAGGACTGAATGTCAAGAAATACCACATATTTCTTGGCAAAAGATTGTGGAATTTAGAATGTAGTGTATTTCAAAATCAATGCATAAGGCAATGAAACTGCAGCTTATGAGCTACCATTAGAAGTCTCCCTAATATAGCATCATTTTCCCTGATGTTTTCTTATAATTTGATTACTTTCAATTTAAAATCTTAAGTCCAAACGAGCTTATGAACTGAGTAATAAAAATTTCAGGCTCAGAGCATTATGCCTTCTCTCACACCTAGATTTCTCTATAAATAAGAAGTTCTTGAGTACTCAACAATGAACGGCTATCAATAGAAGCTACTATCAAGCATATTAGAAACAGAAAATCAAAATAAAATTAATTCTGATGAAGAGGACATTATAGCAAAGATCTCAATAGAGAAGATTATGACCATGATCAAATATATTTCTAAACCTCAAGTTACACCACAAAAATAGGCTCTATCAGATAAAAAGCCAAGCTGGTACACACTGGTAATCCTAGCACTGGGAAAGTGGAGGCAGGGGGTAGAGAGTTCAAGGCTGCATTGCAAGTTTAAAGTCAGGTTGTGCTACACAAGACTGCTTAAAATAAAGAATGAAAATGCACTGAAGAGATATAAGAAAAAAAAAATAACAGAGTAAGATCAAAATAAGCCTGAATGGGAAAGAAAACAATTAAATTATCATATTTATGACAGAAGGTGCTAAGAAGATTTTTTTTTAATTCCTGAACTCAAACTAAGAAATGTGCCAACCAAATTTAAGGTGAGGAAGCAAAATGAAATTTAAAAGAAAAAAGACTTAAATTAGGATAGGAGTTGCTTTTGGAGAAGTAGACAGGTTTGGCTGTGTTAGCGATTGTCTGTCTCTTGAAACAGACAATCTGTCTGTGTTCAGTGTCTTATTTATTGAGCATACTACATTTATAGTTTTTTTTTTCCCTTCTGGAGATTTACACTATTCTTCAAAACAAATGAAAAGGAAATAGAGATAACACAACAGAAATGAATGGAAACCCAACATGTGTATTTTTGGTCCTTCCTTAGGAATATATAGAAGAGTCACAAAAAAAAAAGTATCCAAAGTAAAATGTAAGAAAACTTTCTAGAACACAGGAGAAATCAAGATGGGACTGAATTGGAAAGTTTCTCTTTGTAACAGAAGGTGCTGCTGGGGGAGAAAAGGCATCAGTGGTCTCTCCGAGCAACAGAACATTTACACTATAATGCCATGCACAACTAGGCAGCATATGCCCACAGTTGCCATAGTGGCGTGACTATCTTGGGGATAACCACTGTTTTGTGGTTGGATTTGAGGACCACTCCACAGGGAGAGAATGTGTACCTCAGTACACACTTGACCTGACCAAAAACCCTATGCCTAGAGTAGTATGGGCCTAGTTGGAATATACTATTTTCATTTCCCTAAATGAGCACGGTATCAAACAGCTTTCTAAATATTTATTCTTACATCTATCTACGGTTTTCAGTCTCTGACAAAGAAGCTCAGAGGGTGACCATTAATTCAAAGACTCATGTTTGTGAAAGTGTTACAAAAAGTAACTGATGAGTGTGTAGCCTTTGATAAGACATTTTTATCACCCTGACTTTAAGTCCCAAGGAAGATCACAGGGCAAAGGGGACGGGGGGGGGGGGGGGGGAGTGGGAATACCTTAAGAGATGAAGAATGTCAGAGTCAGCCCCCACTCTCCACACAACTGTAGAGAATGTCCTGTCCATTGGGTAGATCAGAGTAGGGGTTCAATGTTTACTGCTTGTATTGTCCTTGGTTAGTGCAGTAGTTTGAGCAGACCCCTCTGGGCCCAGATCCACCCATTGCGATGTTCTTCTTATAGGTTTCTAGAACCCTCTGGATCCTTCTATTTCCCCATTCTCCTATATTTCTCTTACCTAGGTAACCCATATTTGACTACTCCCCCTTGGTGGCGCTCAGAGGAAGAGTAAGCAGGCTACCAAGATGAGACTTGATAGCCTATGACCATATAGTGGGGGAGGAGGTCCCCCTCGGTCTTAGACCTAGGGGACGGAAGACTTGATAGCCTATGACCATACAGCTGGGGAGGACGTCCCCCTCAGTCATAGACCTAGGGGAGGGGAATAGGGTGAAAGCAGGAGGGAGGGAGGAATGGGAGGATACAAGTGATGGGACAACAATTTAGATGTAATCTGAATAAATTAATAAAATAAATTTTTAAAAAAAGAGATGAAGAATGGACAAGAGTGTCATGAGCCACTGCAGTTGGATGTGACATTGTTGTTGAAACCATGATGATACAGCAGCTGTGGATACCTGCACCTCCTGAGCCCGTCAGTCTCTCATCCGGGATAGAGAAACAGGTAACCACTGTTAAAGGCTGCTGGTGGGGGAGGCATCGGTTTCTCTAACAGTGCTAGCACTGAGGGGACTAGGTAGGAAAAAGAAGGGGTTCAGAGAAAGGAAGCAGGAAACTAGAAAGGTAACAAAGGAAGAATACAATCACGTGATCACATAACATTGTATGTATATATGTATATAAACACACATACACACACACACACATATATATATGTATATATATATATATATATATATATACATATATATATGAAACTTTACAAAATAACAAAAAGAGAAAACTCCTAAAATTAGAGAACCTACAGAATAAAACTAGAAAATAAAAATCTACTAAGGTTTGGAGAGAAATAAACACAAAACTCTTAACAGTGAGTATAATCCAACAAAGTTTGTGAATTTCATGCAAAAAGAAAGTTGCTGGAGGAAACTCCTGCATGCCCAAAGGTATCCACATAAAAACAACAATCCTGAGGACAGTGGGTGAACAGCCGCCTGCGTGTGCTGAATCCTAACTCTGATAATGCAGAGGAAAGGCCATAGCCAATGTGGTTTTAGATCTAACAGAATAATAATAAAATTACACCCCACACACAAACACTACATAAAGTAGCTCCTGCAATAACTGTGTATGTATTGTGAACTTTGCTAATTATCATTTATAAGATGCATTTACAAAATCAAGCACAGTCATATAATAAAAACGAAAAGCAAAAGAAATAATAAAATATAAAGCTTGAGCAAAACATCAGAAATAAACTCAACTGTGTTGATTGCTCTAACAAATTTAAACAAATAACACTACAAGAAAAAGTTCCTCATTTTTAAGCATAAAACAATTAGGGATTGAACAGACAGAAATACTCAGTACCCTAGTTTGATTCTTACATATTGTATAAATGTATCAAATTACCATAATGTACATCACACAGATATGAAACAGTATCTCAACAACATGTAGTAACTCATTTGTAGTCAACAGTTCATAGTTATTATTATATAATATGTATAATGTAATTAATATAAAAAATTTAAAATTCTGGTATATTGTGAGGCTTTCAGTGTTTGTGGTGTAAAAGTGAACTGAAGAAGAAGTTGTGAGAAAGGCCGTTCTGATTAGCCTCATACAATCATCAGGAAACTCAGGCAGTGGTTAGAATTGGCTTTCTAAAAAGTTAAGTTTCCTAAATCACTCATCTGTAAAACTGGCTTCCCGTGAGACGGAACCGTAGGCAGTCCTGCAGTTTTCCTTATTTAATCTGTATATGTGGGTGGTGGTTCGCAAGAGGCATCTCTTCCTTGGTAAACATTCATATAACTTCTTAATTTTAATTTAAAGACTTCACCTTCCTCAGAGTTGAAAGTAACTTTATAAGACTATCAAGATAAAACCCTAACTTGATGGCTGTTGGCCACCAGGCGATCCTACTTTCTTAGTGAAAAGTATGGCGTAGCCCGTGCTTATGAGCCAATGACGGAGCAGAGTGGAATTCAAAACGCCCTTCGCGTGCTCCACCCAACCAGGCTCCGTAGTCGAACTCCGAGCCACTTAGACAGCGTCACATCTGCACACCTAGTGGCGCGCCCTCAGATTCAGGAGAGTGGTGGGCCCACAGGGACAGGAGAATGTCAAGGACCCATCTCCACAGTAGCTTTTCCTTTGCTTTTGTCCCACAAACAGTGACAACATCCAAGCTCCTGTTCAGCCCGACTTCAACATACCACCATTCTCCCTCTCCCTCCCTTAACTGTTAGTGCCTTTGGATTCTCTGAGAAAGTTAGAGAGGGCCGGTGAGAAATTGCTGGATTTTATCTTTTAACGTCTTGGCTGTTGTAATAGCATTGTCTGGTGTTTGATTGTTAACTATGTTCTTCCCCGAGGTCTGCTTGCTGTCTTTTAATGTACCCCAAGTATTGCTATGTAACCTTGCCTCCCTGATGGGCTGATTGAAAAGCCTACACCTGGGCAAGGCAGAAGAAAGTGGAGGAGCAAAGATTCAAAGGCTTGGGGACAGAGGGATCTTGGGAGAAAGACGAGTACCAGAGGAGGAAGTGGGAAAAGGGTCGCCATGGGGTAGGAAAGAGCCTTGTGGGCCCGGAGGAGGAGCTCTGAAGTTCCATATGGAAAGAAGTGGCCCAGATAAATAACAGTGGCACGTGTTTGGGGGTTGTGGGTGGGAGGTAGCTCAGATAGAAATTATCAGAACAGACGGCGTGGGACAGAGGCTGAGAGATGATGAAAGGCCACCCCCCAGGGGAAATAAGGATATTCTAAAATATATCAGGTGTCTGTGTCTTTACTGGTTGTGAAAATGAGTTAGAAAATACCTCAGTAATAATTATAAACCTAACAATAAACATTTATCAGACCATACCTTTAAAAATTAATAGCAACAAGCTTTTTTACAGTTAAAGGAGAATGTGCTTTTAAAATGCTAGAAGAATAAACACTTTTATCTCCAATACTTTTGTGTTGCATACCTTAGAAAAAAACAAACGTTAATTGCTCTAATCACATTTTAATGAGATAACTCACATAAAAATTTTAGCTATAATTCCATGCTTATTTTTAGTTGATTTAGAAAATGACTATGATGTTTAGCATTCTGCTGACAAATTATAATATTCCCCATTAACAGTGTACCAGTGCCTCTTGGCCTAATGTTTTATCTTATGCCTTTTAAGTTGTTATGTGGGGAAAAAAAGTGCATGTACTTACATGCTTTGAAATTTTAATTTAGTGAAAAATGTAAAGTTTTAGAGTTCAGGGTACTTTGTATTTACCATAATAGTATGACCATTTTTTCTGGGCCATCAAAATAATGGTGGCTTTATTAATTACCGACATTGAAAAAAAATGGGACTATCTTGGTAACTTCTCCTTTCCTTATTATAATCGATCATATTTAAGGACAAAGACTACAATGTCCCACTTCTAGTAGAAGAAATATAATCCTGTCCTAGGGAAACATGAGATTGGCTGTGGTCCTTTTCTCCGGGAGAGAGGAAATGCCACCTAGATAACAATTGTCTCAGTGATGGTTTCCACTGATATGATAAAACACCACGGCCAGAAGCAACTTGAAGAATTCTTCACAGCTTCCATTTCCAAGTAGCACTTGATTGCTGAAGGAAGTCAGGGCAGGAACTCAAACAGAGCAGGAACCTGGAGGCAGGAGCTAGTCCAGA
Source organism: Acomys minous (assembly GCF_964271855.1). Lineage (NCBI taxonomy): Eukaryota > Metazoa > Chordata > Mammalia > Rodentia > Muridae > Acomys > Acomys minous. The sequence continues at coordinate 5,146,071 of NC_140487.1, forward strand.
GGCCATAGAGAAGTTTGGTTTACTGGCTTGTTCCTGGAGCTTGCTCAGCCTGCCTCCTTATATCATGGAGGACCACCTTGCAGGATGGGCCCAGCCATATCAGTCATCCACCAATCAAGAAATTACACCAAAGGCTTGCCCACATATCAAGACTATAGGGACATTTTCTCATTTGAGGTTCTTTCTTTCTCAATTAATCAACTGTGTAAAGTTAACATAAAAATCAGCAAAGACAATAATCTAACAAGCTAATGACTTTCCAGATCTAATCTTATTCATTAGTCATTATAAACAAACCCATAAAAATGCCATATTTTCTTATGTTTAATATTTTGGTAATTTTTAAGTTTTGTTGGTAATGTTTTAACATTTAAATGAAGAAATGCTTGCAAAAACATATTTTGTGTGGTTCAAATTCACAGACATTAAAGTCATAGGATCAGAAGGCAACAATTCCTTATGGCTTTCAGTTCCACTACCAATATGTCTCCAGAAAGGTGAAACAAGGTTATAATCTCATAACCAGTACATGAAACCAGTGCCACTTCAGTAATCCTTCCCCAGCTGAATATTATCTTTTTCAGCGTAGCTCCTATTTTGACTTAGGAAATATGTTACCAATATTCAATTAATGTTTCCTTCATTATTAATGTGAAATGGAAATGCACATTTCCACTTTTAATGGAAACATTCTAAATTGTCTTAAAAACTATTTTCCAGGTAAAGCAAATTGCTTGTTTACAAGCTTATTTTACCCTTCACTTACATGATGGAGTATTATTGATTCTGAAGAGTTCTGTATTAGTTTACCTTCCTTATTGCTGGAACGAAATACCTGGCAAAAACAACTTCAGTTCCAGGCCCAGAACATCACAGCAGGGATGTCATTCTGGGAGGAGCTTGAGGCAGCCAGACAGCTGTCTGTCCTCCAGAAGCAGAGTGGTAGGTACCACTCCTCAGCTCCCTCTCAACTCTGTATCCTGCCCAGGATGGACTGTGCCATCCATTTAGGGTAAAATTTCCTATGCCAAATAGTCTAATCCAGAAACTCAAGCACAGACATGTCCAGAAGTTAGTGTCTATGGTGATTCTAAATCCCATAAGGTTGACAATCACGATTGATGAGCATAGCTCTACCCTTGCCATCCTGACACTCAAACACTCACTTTTAAATCTTTACCATTCATCCCTCATCCCCATAGATGCACGGCATGCCATAATGTAAAATGTGTTTAATACCAAAAAAAAAAAAAAAAAAAAAGAAAGAAAGAAAGAAAAAGAAAAGAAAGAAAGAATAAAGAAAAATATACTCATAGATTTAAAAATAATTTGAACTGTTTAAAAGTCAAAATTCCAATTTTCATCTGGGACTAAAGACTGTCTCTTAAATACGAACTCCTGGAAAACAAAAACAAATTCCAAACTTCCAATGTACACTGGCAGAGAATAATTATTCCTACCCCAAAAGGGAAAAATGGGGGCCTAGGAAGGAAAACTCTGCCCATGCACGATTGATACCCAACAGAGCAAACATCAATTCCCAGATGGAATTATCTGTACTCCAAAGCACATGGGTAGGCTGCCCACTTGAGTTCTCCTGACTGGAGCAGATACAGTCTTTCTCCTGTCCTGGGCTCTACCATATACATGCAGCTTTCCTCCGTGGGTATCCCGTGAGCCTGTATCCACGGTCCTGGCATATTCAGCATCCTGGAGTCTCTACTGAAACTCAGGCTTCGCCTTCAGACCTTCATACAGTGACATATCAGGGCCTGCATGCAACATATCTGACTGTGCCTTGCATTGTCTGGACTTAGCGACTCTCTCCAGTTATGGAGCAAGATTCTGTTACTTTTCTGTTGCTGTGACAAAACACCATGACCAAGACAAGTTATAAAAGAAAGGTGTCTAACTTGGGGCTCACAGCTCTTGGGGTTATTATCCATGACCATCATGGCAGAGAGGACAGCAACAGACAGGTGGCAAGGCACTGGAACAGTAGCTGAGTGCTCTCTCAGCAAGCAAAAGCCTTTTCAGCAAGTAGAAGCCAAAGAAAGCTAACTGGCAATGGCTTGGGCTTTCTGAAACCTCAAAGCTCAACCTCAGTGACAGACACACCTTCTCCAACAAGGCCACACCTCCTTGTCCTTCCCGTCTTAGCTGTGAAGAGACAACATGACCACAGCAACTCTTAAAAAGAAGAGAATTTAACTGAAGCTGGCTTACATTCCAGAGGTTTAGTGCATTGTTGTCATGGCAGGAAGCACAGTGACATGGAGGCAGATGTGGTGCTGGAGAGGGAGCTGAAAGTTCTACCTTTGAATCAGCAGGTCACAGGAAGAGATAATGACTTTGGACCTGAGCCTCTGAAAGATCCCAAAGCCTGTGACATACTTCCTCCAACAAGGCCACACCCACTCCAACAAGGCCTCATCTACTCCAACAAGGCCACACCTACTCCAACAAGACCACACCTACTCCAACAAGGCCACACCTACTCCAACAAGGCCACACTTACTCCAACAAAGCCACACCCACTCCAACAAGGCCACACCTCCAATAATGCCACTTCTAGAGTCTAGGGGGCCATTTTTATTCAAACCACCGTGTTTCCCAAACAGTTTCACCAACTGGGAACAGAACAATCAAATATATGAGCCTATAAAATCCTTCTCATTCAAACCACTACACCCCTCAATTTCTCATGCTTCTTGCATGCAAAACTAGTAGTGCGTAGATGAGTCTTCCAGTTCTGCTGCCAGCTCTTGATGGTGCCTGGGCACCTTTGATTGATGGCTGTGTGGTCTTCACAAGCTCTATGAACTGAATTCACAAAATTAATTTTTAGGCAGTAGTTCTTAAGCAGGGAATGGCTTCACTTGTGCTTTCAAAGTGGGCTCAATCCTCACAAATGAGTTTTTGCATTTTCAAAAGTTGGAGCCTTTGGTGGGTCCAGTCTTACCCCAGGAACCTTTCCTGTTGCTTCTCTTTAATAATTACAGTATTTTATCCTCAGTACTTATCTTAAATATAACTTTAAACTTGTTCTCGCTCTTCGACAAAGTATACATTTTTGTATCCTTCTTTCTAATTTGTTCTATTTCAGTGAAGCAACCTGAATACCATTGTGTCTTGAAATCTCCTCCACCAAACACATTCCTTCACTACTTTCAAATTCAGCCTCACTCCAGTTCTCAACACACAGGCAGAACGCAGCCAGGTGCTTTGCCAGAACACACCTAGGTGGCCTCTGGCTCAGTTCCCAACCAAGCCCTGGTTATTCTCCGAACCTTTATGAGCTCAGCCTCCGATGTCTGCAATTTCTCCCAGGTTTCTGGCCTTTTGAACTCCCTCCAGAACAGCACGTTAAGCTCTGCTTAATAGTAGAGTATTTCTCTAGCCAAGAACTCCAAACTCTTCTACTTGTTCCCACAAACTAGGTCCCAAAGCCAAAAAATCACATGGTCAGGGCTATCATAGCAATAGCCCCCCAGTTCCCAGTACCCGTTTTCTGTATCAATTGCTTTTCCCATTACTGTGATGGAAGACCAGACCCCCTCCCCCCCCCCAAAAAAAGAGCTTAAGGTGAGAAGAGTTTGTGTTGGGCCACAGTTGCAGGGTCTGTCAGTCTGGCAGGAGAGTCCAGCCAGCGGGAGCTTGAGGGAGTCAACTCGTGTCTGCACTCCAGCACAAAGAGAATTAGTAAGGATGCCATTCAGGTCCCTTCGCCTTTCCGTTCAGTGGAGCATAGGGAGGTGCTCGCTTTCTCAATTAATACAACCTAAAAACTTTACAGACGTTCCCAAAGCTTTGCATCTAAGGTGACTCTAAATCCCAGCAACTGTCTAACTCCCATGTGCTCTTTCCCCATCTTTACCATTTCCATCCTCCCGTCACACCACATCCACCAGGTACATGCGTGCACACATGCCAGCACACTGCGCACTCTCTAGAAACCCCACAGTGTCCTAACGTAAGCTTCTCCTGCTTACTGATTGGATGTTTGCACAGAGGAAGATTTTACTTAATCGTAAGAGAAACAACGAGGGAGCAGTGTTTGGAGTAGTAAGAAGTGAATTAAGAATTGCCCAGAAAGGGAAGCTGTGTACAAGTCTTGATCTTTATGATCTTGGAAGACTGGTGGCATGGTTCTGTTGGTGTAATGTTTGAGAACTAAGAAAGAGCTCTCAATCTTCTGGCTCAAAAGTTTCAGTTGGCAGACAAGAAAACAAGCAGTGCCATAGATTATGATACTTGGTGTAAGAACTCAGGTAGTTGGTGAGGAATCTAAAATTAGAACTTCAATCTGTGGTGTTTAATTGAGAGACTATTTCCCCCTATAAATCCTACTGAATGTAACACAGGACCAATGTTTTCAGAATTTCTATTCCACAGTCATCATCAGCACAATATTAAGCCAAGAATTCGCCATTGTTAGAATAGACCCTTGTTAGATTTAGCTTGCACTGGAAATGGAGTTACGTTCAGCTTGTGCTAACGAATCTGGAACTGGCGGATGTATCTGAAGAGAAGTAAGTGAAACAGCAGGAATGACTATTACAAAGGCCTGGGATGTAAACACAAAACAGCTCTCGTGACCCAATTTTTGTTCCCAAACAGCAGTAGTCATGCGTGTCCTACTATAACCTCCCGATAGAATACAGACTTGGCCAACTTCTGTGGAGGCTAAAACGTTAGTGTCAAGTTTAAATTACTGTGCTTAAGAGATTTTTTTTTTTAATGCTCCTAACCTTTCTGGAATGCTGGGGGCTGCTGTTCATGTACGAGAAGAAGCCACATGTTGTGTTGTCACTTCTACAAACAAGGTTGGTTGCCCCAACTTCACAGAATATACTTGGTCACATGTAGGTGGGAGGTATAGCTAGGAAACACATCAGGAGTTATACTTGTCCCAGTTTAGACAAGCCGGAAGTGTGTACAGCCTTATGGGACTTGCCTTTATAAGCACATGACTGATGTAGTTTGTGGACATTCTCTGGGAATCTTAGGTATGAACCTATTCATTACCCATCATCCTGGCCAGTATGTAATGAACTTTGCTTCAAATTCGGCTCAAACATGGTGCTCATGGTCTTATTCTCGCCCAGTGCAGTTCTTTGATGTTCTTGTTTAGCTAGATAGATATTAATGGAATGTGGCCATTGAAGATGGACTCCTCATGCAAGGCCAGCGTTGGACCCTCCCTACCTCCTGTTTCTCTGATAACACTAAAATGGGAAGCCTTACCTCACATTTAAATTTTAAATTAGCATATGCAAAGGGAGAGCCTTTTGTTGAGGTTACTTCCTCCATGGGTGTTATTCTCTCACTACTGCCTTTCACCTAAAAAAAAAAAAATCTAAGTTCTATCTTTGACCCTTGGAGGACATCTGTCATTCTAAACTTCCCAGAATATTTTAAATTATTATCTCCTCCCTTTAAGAGTTAACCCAGCAGGACTTGTCCATCACTTAAACAGGAGTCGTTCCCTCCTTCTCCCATCTGCCACTGCCACAGGGAATCTTATTTGCTTAAGCACTTGCTAAGGAGAAGGGAGGACTAATTATCCCTTTAATGAGATAATATGCTTATCTTTCCCAGAAGTCCCTCCCTTGGGGTAGATGCTTGCAGTGCTTCTATTAGGCAGCACTGTGGAGCCTGTCTGAGCTCAGGAAAACATAAATTCTCCTTTGTCTTCTATCATTTTCCTTTGGCTACTGATCAAAAGCCTGACACTGTTTCCCCAGATATTCTGACCCTTTTCACTCATCCTCTGCACTATTCATCTCTCCCGCCCCCACTTAGCAGCTTGCTGGCTTCCACTGCAGAACATAAGGCTTTCTCTCTTCCTCTTGCCATTTCCCTTCTCTTCCCTGGGTATCTACTGACTTCTCATTGTGCCTGTGAATGAAAATTAGTACGTGACTGCTCCTCAGTACGGATGATGAGAAGGGTTTTAGTGTAGATATGAGGGATACACAGCCTAGGCATCTGGAAGGTTCTAGAGAGAACTGGGCCATGAGAGGAAATGAGGAGGAAGAGAAGATAGAGGACAACAGAGGCCAAGAGGACTAAGAGAATACATGGGAAGTAAGAGAGCTCAGAGCAGTGTAGCCAAAACAGCTAAGTTATATAGACACCCGCAGCTCAGGGAAGGGAGGTACCTGTGGGAGGAGCCGCAAGTACTGAGTGATGCTGGGAAAGCATTTTTTTTTATTAAGTTATTTATTTACTTCACATCCCTACCCACCTTCCCCTCCCTCCTCTTTGATACGTTAGTAGACAGCCTTTTGTCAGACGTCAGTTAGCCTTTTGTCTGAGGTATCTCTGAGACTTAGCAGCCTGCCCTGTTGATTTATTTTTTTTTTTTAACTAAACTCTGATAAAACTGTCTTTGAGCTTTCTTCTGTATTGATTTTAAATTTCCTTTATGGAAGAGACTAAGAACCCAAAATATGTGACCCTATGTTTCCCTAGTAACACAATGATGGAAGCTTTACTTTCTCTGTGCATGTGTGTTTCTTTTTGGTATGGTAAAATATCCTAAGGGAAAAATTAGGCAAGAACAGGATAGCTTTAGCTTATAATTCTTGCTTACAGCCCATCACAGTAGGAAAATAAAGGCAAGAGCATATAGCACCCAACCAGATAACACCAATATCAAGGACAGAGAGAAAAATGTACCTGTGTTTACTTGTGTTCGGTGTCCTTTCTACACTTCTACACTTCTATTCTTGAGACCCAAGCCCAGGGAATAATGCTACGCACAAGGATAGTCTTCTCACTTTAGTTAAAGTAGTCACAGAATGTCCAATGACGTGCCCATGGGACAATTTGACCTACACAATCCCACGTTAAAACTCTCTTAGTAAATTATTCGAACCTGTATCCAATTGACAATTAAAACAAATCCTGTCCAGTGTCTAGCATCAACATAGGAAAACAGAAGTTACTATTCAATGTGGGACAGCTGATAAATATAGAGTATGTCACCATCTCAAATGCCAACACATAACTCACACACTTGCTTTCTTTAAATCAGGTCCTGTGGTGGACTGAATTGGTGTGGCCCCATAGAGTCGTGTGTTTGAATGCTTGGCCCGTAGAGAGTGGTACTATAAGGATATGTGGCCTTGCTGGAGGAAGTGTGTCGTGGTGTGTGTGTGGGGGGGGGGGCAGAGTTGAGGTCTCGTATGCTCAAGCTACACCCACTATGACTCACAGTCTTTTTCTGCTGCCTGTAGATCAAGCACCATATCTGCCGGCATGATGCCATGCTTCCCACCATGATGATAATGGACTAAACCTCTGAAACTGTTAGCCAGCCCCAATTAAGTGCTTTCCTTTATAAGAGTTGCCATGGTCATGGTGTCTCTTCACAGCAATGAAACCCTAACAAAGGCAGGTACTCATCCTTGCTTTAACTGGCAGGAGCCAGAATAATGTCACAAAACACAGCATGGGGGCCTAGTCAATCTGTAATGGAGGTGATTCATACACTGGCACTACAGTACCCAGAAGAGTCATTGTAGTGTCAAGCATCACACATTTGAGGGTGAAACAACGCACACAGTAAGTTAATATCCTTATATATATGTACAATTAAGCTTAAAGCAGAATGTTCTGTAAATTCCTGTAAAACTGTACATACCTGAAGTGACTGTTTCCTTTTGAAATCACATTAACATTCTAAAGAAGGCAGAGAACAAAGCATAAAAACAAAGGTGAAAGGAGAACAGACAACAAACAGCTTTTGGGAAGATGGGAGACAACCTGGTAGTTGGTGCCGCCTTCCCAGGAAGTTGAAACCTAAACTGGCGATGTATAAAGTGGAACAGCCAACCAGCTGACACCACAGGAGAGTGGTGAAGTATGCTGAAGTTTTGGGGTCCAGTTCTGCTGACTGCAGCATCTAGAAGGTGCCTGAATGAGCGACTCTGGGGATAGATAATCGCAAGGAAGCTGCTTTTCATCAAGACCCACTCTAAAGTGCCTTGTCGGCCAAGCTCACATATTTCAGGCAAGAAGAGTAGCAGTGCTTTCTGGGACCCTGGGGCCCTTAGACAAATGGCCCAGCCAGGTCGCCCTGCAGGGAGTCTTTCCTTTGATAGGCTCCATCCTACAGAGCGTGTTTCCAATCTGCCTCCTATCCTTATAGCCTAGAGTACCACCTGAAAGTACTTTTCGGATATTTGACCAATCTCCAGGTATTTGAGCAAAGCTCTAACAGGAGATGAAAAGAAGAAGGCAATATATCAAAGCAAAACAAAACAAAAAATTAAAAAGAGCTTTGTTGTTTTTAACAAAAATCTCTATCATTCAATTTTACCAATAAAGACTCATGAGCCAGATGCTGGGGTGAAAGCCTACCAGCTCAGAGAGGCAGAGAAAGCACCCAACTGACTTTCTTCCTCAGCTGACATCCCAAAAGGAAAAAGAAAACTCCTTCCAAACTGGATGTTCCTTCCTTCTACTTTCTGTGTGTCTCCCTATCCATCCTCCTGACTTCCTCTTACTATGTTTTCTTTTCTATGTTTAATTCTGGTCAACTGCTTGCTTGCACTGCCTCTTGACCTAGGGTTAACTTTATTTAATCCTGTTTACAACACTGAATCAGAAAGCTCTTAGATTAAAGGTGTGTGCCAGGGCTGAGCCACACCACACCTACAAACAGGGTTTTCCAGTAAACAGCACAATGCCACGGTTACAATGCGATCAAATACGCTGCAACAGATCTTTGTGGTAGAACAATCTCCTAATAAACCTTACTTCTTTGTGCCCATAGCCCTCTTCACAGTCCATAGGAACTAAGCAAGCTGATCAATAGACCAGTGGTGGTGTAAACACATGTGCACCAACCTGCTGCCTTTGGGTCTTGTACTCTTAGATGTCAGAAGCTGCTCAGGCAACTTATGGGATCCTGAGAAATATGAAACTGAATTGTTACTTTAAAACACTCAGTATGACAAATGTTTGTTTTAAGATTACATAAAAGTTATAGTATTCACATCTTAAAAACTATAAAACTATAACTTATCAACAGATGATGCCTAAAACAGAAAAGTTTGAAAAGGCAAAATAATCATATTACTTATAGCCAGGTAAGGTGATATCAAAAGAGCCCATTAAAGCTGGAAATAATAATTTTTTTCTAACTTTAGTCTACTTTACAGGACTATTGTTCTCTTAAACTGTTAAACATGTATAAGTTGGATAAAAACTAAAACTACATTTTGAAGTATAGACTTTAAGGAAAAAGGATTAAGAACAAAATGTATTGAACTGTTCTCAGTGGTATTGTCATCTGAATAGTACGTTGCAAATGATTTTCATTTATCCTGCTGGACATTTCTACATTTTCCATGAGTTTGATAATGAACACAGAGGATGCACATAATCTGAAGGGGTTCAGTGAGAGAGATTGGGGAGATGTGAAAAATAAGTAGAAACAGAAAGAATGGTTCTTGAACAAGTCTAATTCCCAGACTCCCCCGGGCCTTCATCCTTTCCCATTTATCCTCAATTGTCTCCAGGTCTTCATTTCTCTCCTTGGTTACGTCCGAGGATATGGCACAATCCGCTCCTCTATAACCGTGTCATTCCTTTCACGTTCTTGCACAGACCTCACAGAAAATAAACTGGCCTGTATATTTCAGCTTGCTTTTTATTTCTATTAGTTCTCTATAGCTCTATAACCTCTGCCCTTTCCTAACTCCTAAGGCCACCAGGCTGTGCCTAACCGGATCTACTCTCCTTCTCAACAAAGGCATACAAAGCTCAGATTCCCAATGATTTTAAAAGCAGGTAAAATAGTCTCTCAGCATATTGTCTACAATTAAAAATCCACTCTTCTCTGGCTATTTACCTTACTGTCTCTGCCCATGTTAGCCAAAGGGATAAAAGAAGTTTCACTGCCTCTGGTTAAGATAGCAAAGAATGCCATCATTGATTTCCCTTCCTTGCTCTGGGCTACAGGTGGGTCTAACGGAGGCTCACAGTCTCCGGGGGCCTAAGAACAGGCACAACCAATTTAGGGAGACAAAACTTGTGAAATGCATAAGATATTGGAAGAGCATTCATTTCTTACATTTTCTAAGGAAGGATAATTTCACAAATAAAGCCTTGTGGAAGCAAAAGCAGAGAAGGCGAGTAGGAAAGGTCAGGCAAAGATTTGTTTTTTGCTGACATATAAATATTTTATATGTGAAAGCTGAGATGAGCTTTGGATGTTTGGATTTTATTCCCCCAGCTAGAATTTGCCTTTTAAAGTGTAGTAGAGGTATTATTAATATGACAGCATTTCTTAATACCACACAACCTTCAACTACCACAGTTCATTTCTTCAGACACAATAGTGACATACACAGTTCACCTTTACTATCTCAGCCAGGGCTGAACAAATTATTTCCCATATTTATATTCCTAGTGGAGCAAAAGAAGCCTCTATTCCTGCTCCATGTACATGGGAGAAAGGCTCTATGGGCAGAAGAGTGAAAAAAATAGTTATAAGTTGAGGTCAAGGTCATGCGGAAAGTGTGCATTCCCATCTGAAAACCTATTTCAGTCAATTGCTTGGTTAAACAACTCTAAGATCATGAGGAGGTCCTTGTAGTTACCTGGATAACAGCTTGTATTTATAGACAGTACAAGGTCTTGATGTTTAAACACTAGAAATAAATCAGCCCTTCCCTCAGGAAATAACACCCACTTCTTTTGTGCTAAGGGATTACAAAGGGTCTCTAGTGTTAAGGAAACAATCACCATTGGAAAGGGAAGAGGGAGGGAGGGGGAAGACAGACAAGCTATTTGTTTGGGCTAGATTAACACACTCTGAATGAACCACAAGGAAAAATTTAAAAATACCAACAAATTAAGGAAATATTTTCAGCTTCCACAGAGTGTGGAAATGCAATTATTAGATATTTAATCTCATCCAAAGAGAAATATTGAGTTCTATTTGCTAGAGTTGTATATGATAATATATATATGTATATTTGTTGCATGTGCATGCACACACACACACACACACACACACACACACACACACACACACACACACGCTTCTCTCCCTCACTCCTGGGGTCACTGGCCACCAGTCCTCAGAAACAAGTGAGTGGTAGCAGAGGTGACAAACTGAGGGTTTAGTGGCTTGGGGGGCACAAACAGAAATACATCTCCTGCCAGCAGCTGCCCAGCTGCAGCGAGGCAGCTCAACATTATTTAGGGCTAAGGGTGCTTACATAGAACTTTGGGAAAGGGATGAGGAAATCCAGGGTGGCAAATGTGACTGGCTGAAGGGCTGAAGTACAGAAACGCCCCATCAACATGGAGAGGCACTCTAGGAATCCCAGGTGTTGCTGAGCAGGTTCAATTGGGAGAAAAAGAGTCAGACCTGTCATTTCCCTAAAGGATAGACTTTGGAATGTACAGGGTCTGGTGTCAGGTTACCCCAGGGAGAAAGAGGAAGCATTGCAGGTAAAGGGAGTCTGCCATTTCGCACTGAGCTCAGGGCTTTCTGGTAACATTGGATTTCAACCATAGCAGCAGTGTTTCCACATATATGTCCCTGAGGCTTTTTGTTTTTAAGGGGGAAAGGAAATTGCTGGATGGAAAAGAATATAAGTGAGCATTGCATCACCTCTGATGGCACAGGAGGGGCTTTAAAAGAGTGCATACTGCTCAGCATTGGCATCCTAGATGGTAGGTTTAAATTCAGAGGAAGGTGATCTGATTTGGGACTAATTGCAGGTTGAGGTATTTGTTCTTTAATAATATTTCTAATTTATAGTCTATGTTGGCAGTGTGTAGTCTAAAAGTCAGTGTTATAAAAATAATGATGATGTATTGGGGTGTAACTCAGTTGGGTAATGTTAGCATTCTGCTTCAGGAGACAACTGAGACACTGTCTATTTACTGGGATAGGTCTAACTAGTCACCTAGGTCATTTTTATTAACAGATAGATTCCTTTAGGTTACAATTTATCCTTCTCAGGTCTCTGACCACATTGATGGCTAAGCTGATGTTAGCTTGATAGCTAAAAAACAGACAATGATCTCCTTAGGCCAAAGCAATTTGCCATGTTAGTTCATTGGTCAACACATTAGTTAGTTAGGACTACTAGATGCTAGATCTCTCATTTAAAAGGCAATCAAGGTTGTCCTACTCACAGACCTTCCCAGCTGTCTTCATGTGCAGGAGACCAAACTACAACTGTCAGGTCTAGATACAGTCTACCTTGTTAGCTAAAGGACAGTGACTGCTCACAGCAATGTCACCTATATCTTAAAGCTTCCAGAAAGACGTTTTATGAATGTTGAAAGGTCTAAAAAGGTGTTTTAAGGTTGATATGTGCATGAAAGTTAAGTATAAGAACGTGCTTTAAGTTGGTAAATGCAAGTTATGAAGGTCAGGATGTCTAAAGGATGCTTTATTTCTTCCTGTTGCTGTTATTGTTGTATTAATTGTTCAAAGTATTGACACTGATCAATGGAGCTCTGCTTTATTGATCTAATCATGGTAAAACATTCCACTATGCGATACTATCATAGTTCTAAGCTCAAGATTTTAATCTTCCTTTGGTTTGTCTTTTCCTAAAATGTGTCTCATTGTGCTTGGATTGTACCTACAGTCTTCTGCTCTACAGGAGATTTCTGTCCTCCCCATGCATCATCTGCTCCACAGAGGCCAGAGGCTTCTGCCTTTCCTGAGCTCACCTCAGGACAAACAGCTCCAGCATTCCTCAGTCCCTAGCTGCTGCAGGACATGGCTGACATAGCCTGCCCTCTACCTTGAACTTTCAGGGCAGAACTTTTCCTTCCCCTTCAATATATAATCTGGATGTTTTGTTGCTATTGCTTTTTTGTCTCTCTTGTCTCCCTTACCTACATTTATTTACTTTAATGTTCCTTATATAAAAAACAATCCAGCATTCCTCATTTTTTAGTTATAGGAAAAGGTAGGAATGTTAGAACTCTGCTTCAGTCTGCCTACCTGTGATGTCATTGCTTACCTGCCATAGGGGTGTGGCCCTGCCCAGAGCTATGTAAAAGGACAAACCCTTCTCCTGGTCTCTCTCTCTCTCTCTTTCTCTCTCTCTCTCTCTCTCTCTCTCTCTCTCTCTCTCTCTCTCTCTGTCTCTCTCTCTCTGTCTCTCTGCCTCTCTGCCTCTCTATCTCGCTCTCTCTCTCTCCCCTCTAACACCCCTGCTCTCTCTCTGTCTCTCTCTCTGGGGTACCCCTCACCCCTTTCCTTCTCTCCCTACGTTTATTTAATAAACCTCATATAACCTAATATCTGTTGCCTGGCATCTTATTATCTTATCACTTATTTTCTAAGTTTTGAAATCATGACAGGTAGCACTACAACAAATAAACAAACAAAAGTGAAAGATAAATGGGAAGGAAGTGGGGTGGGAGAGAGATGGGCAGGAGGAAATTAAAGAAATAAAAAAGTGAATATAATGAAGATCAAAATAGTAAAAGGGAAGAAGCCATGGAGATCAGGATGCAGTAAGAGGTCGGCTTCCATTCTCGCTCTTCCCCTGCATTTGATCAGCTTCTGGGGTCTCACTCACTATTCAACCATTGTATTTTAATTGTAATCCCAGTACAACTATATTTAATCTTTCTATTCTTTTTATTCCTTTCACTTCCTTTCTTTCTTCCCTTTTAGTTTCCATATTTCCTTCCCTAATACAAAATACACAGCACAGAATGAGGGAAGGCATTGTTTTTTTATGTGAGATGGGGAGATTTTACAGAAATGTCTCAGAATGTTTGGCTGGAGGTTTGAATAGGAATGGTGCCCAAAGTCATGTGTTTGATGCTTGGCCCACAGGAAGTGGAAGTATTATGAGGTGTGGCCTTGTTGGAGGTAGATGTGGCCTTGTTGGAGGAAGTGTGTCACTGTAGGGGAAGGCTTTGAGATCTCCTAAGTCCAAGCTACACCCAGTGTAGCACACAGTTCCCTTCTGCTGCCTGTGGATCAAGATGTAGGAGTCTGGGCTCCTCCAGCACCATGTCTGCCTGGATGCTGCCGTGCTCCCCACCATGATGATAAGGGGTTAAACCTCTGAAACTGTAAGCTAGCCCCCATTAAATGTTTTCCTTTGTAAGAGTTGCCATGGTCATGGTGTCTCCTAACAGCAATGAAAGCACAACTAAGACACCTTCCTTTCCTCTCTAAAAACAGGATCAAAAGAGGAAGAAAATGAGAGGAGTCAGAAAAGGAGACAGAGATTGGAAGGACAGGAGGAAGGCGAGAGATGGATCATTGTGGGCACTCAGGCCTGAGGTGAGGCACTAAGGAGTGACCACATCAAGAGATGGGGCATCAGGAGAGCCGGTCACACTCTTTCAGCACAAGAAGGAGGGGTGTTGCCAGTAAATGGAAAAGAAATGGGGAAGTATAAATCAGCTTGTTGAAATACATGCCCCATAGTTGTAGTGTAAAAGCAAAACTACAAGAATCTTTTTAAAAACGTTCTCTCTCTCTCTCTCTCTCTCTCTCTCTCTCTCTCTCTCTCTCTCTCTCTTTCTATCTCTATCTCCCCCCATCCCTGAGCATGTGTGTGTGTGTGTGTGTGTGTGTGTGTGTGTGTGTGTGTGTATGCATATGCACACATTTTCATGCCACAACTCTTGTGAGGTCAACTTGCCAGTTCTATTCCTCCTCCATGTGGGTCCCCCCCCAAAAAAGGAAGTCATGTTGTCAGTCTTAGGAACCAGTACCTTTATCTGCTGAGTCATCTCTCCAGTCCCTACAGTATAAGAAGAAGCTATAAAAAGCTTCTTTCCCAATGTTCTAGAATGGCACACCCTTGAGAAGCTAAGCACATTGCTCTAGAAAAACGTTCATAACAGGTAAAGTTATGTGTCATATATACATTCTTAAACCTGTCCACTCACAATATCTAATAATTTAGTTTACTATTGTAGCTGCTTGTTCAGATAAATGGCTTCAGCATGGTTATATGGGAAAAAAACTCATTAATTATAAAGTCTGGAAGTGGGCTAGAACGTAAACATGTCAAGTTGTTTCTTTTTTTTTTTTTTTAACATGGTTTTATATTGGGTGTTAAATTCATCTACGTTTAGGCAAATACAAAATTTGCATCTTTTGGAACATGAAAAACACAGGAACCTAAAACCACTAAACATGTATTTCAATGCAGGAGAATGCCATACCACCAGGATTCATGTTTTTGAAAGGAAAATTGTGTGATAATACCTCACAAGTTGTGATTACTCTATATCTAGTCACCTTGTTTTGTGAAATTATTAAAGAATATAGTTTTAGAAAACAAGAAATATCTTTTGTTAAATAAAATATAGGCTGTTCTTAAGGTTCATCTCTATTACAGGAAAGCAAACTAATGCAATATTTGAGAATAGTATGTTTGCATAGATTTAAAATATAGTCACTATATTGACTCAGTTCAGCTGAGTCAAGTGGCTGAACTGCATTCATGATCATGTAGTAGAAAGTAGGATGGATCAAATACAACAAATGAACAACAACAACCAAACACAGACCACATTTACCTTCACGTCTACTTTAATGATTGAACAGAATAATGAGAGAGAAATTGTGTGGGAAAGACTAAAATATTAATAGAACAACTTGGAAAACTTGAGACAAGAGTAAGGACATCACAAGGCAAGAGAAAATGTGTCCAGGACACTGAAAGAAGAGCAAGGTCACAGCCTTCTCGCTCACCCCTGGGTGTCTCCTCATTCCCAGCCTGAGCTCTGCTCCCTCTGAGCTCCACCCACAGCCCAATGAGACATGACCCGTGCCAGAGACCAGACATGCTGAAGCTGCTCCGTGCTTTATAAGAAAGGCTTAATAATTGCTGATTGTGTCTTCCCTGAGTACAGATTCTCTCTGCTCCTTCTTAAAGTACAATTGAAAGTGTTCCTTAACTGTCAACATTTTCAATCACTTTGTTATTTCTATTGTCTTCTTAGAAATCAGTTGCAGACTGATCACACTATTCAAAGGCGGTGATTTTGTTTTTTCCTTTATAAGTCCTTTTAAAGATGACAAAGTGCAATGGAATTGCAAGGTCTCCTACTCCCAAAAGCCAATTACATAAGCAACAATTTCAAAGTGATACATCTATTGTAAGCAAAGAGAAAAAGAAACTTCTGGGGCTTTTGTATAGGAAATCTTATAGATAGAAATCCTAAGCGGTGTTACTGAGGGGAAGTGCATGACTAAATTCTAAGAATCCTCACTAACATTGTCACACAGAGAGAAATCTATTGTAAGGCAGGTAGGCAGAAAGAGAAAAGCTCAGGTCAAGGGCTTCAGTAAAACCGGTAGATTTACGACAGGCACTCAAAGGCTTAGTAGAGGCACAAGATGTTAAAGATGCCATTTCTGGGGCTCAATCTAAAATCATACAAGGATCTAAAGCCTGAAGCCATCATTGGTTCTTTATACATAACAAGGTAATATACCCTTTGAAGAGTAAGATGAGGCATTCACAAAATATTAAAAGAACTTGACACTGAAGTCTTGTGAAGGAGGACCCTGTGTTCAAAGACCACACAGTCTTAGGTAGCTGTTAAGTATGCCAAAACCTATTCAACTGCCTTACACTAAACCTCAGAATTGGATGGGTGACACAGGCATATAATGCCAGTCCTTGGTAGGCTGAGGCAGGAGGATCCAGAGTTTGAGGCCAGCCTGGCCCACATGTCAAGATTGCCTGAGGAAATTGCCCACACTAGACAAGAGCGACAAAGAGATTGAGGAAGGGGAAAATGCAGCCAACAAGAACAGGTAAGCACGTTAGAAGGAGGCAGGAGGGAGACATGTACGAAGAACGCCAAAACCAAACAGCTTTCCCAGAAGAAAATATACAAGATGAAGTTGCCAGAACCATACAGAATTATGAAAGAAATGACCATGAATGAGAAGTTATATAACATGATCCCAAAGAAAAGATGATAACACATTTGTATAAATGGATTCTTAAAACATGAAAATCAGTATACTATTATTTCCAGAGTTCATTAAAACTATTGGAATCAGAACTGACTGAAAATGTGTTTTACAAAAATGTATTAATATGTACATTAAAAGCTGAGATAATAAAAACAGATGAAGAAGAAAAGGGATTAAAATAATTAGCTAAAACAATTTATATGTAGGCTGATGGTAAACCAACATATGTATAATATGAAGAAAAACCTCTCTGAGATAAAGATGCAAATTCTTAGATGAAGTGAACACACTGAAAACCTAAGAGGAGACCCAGAACAACAAAAAAAAGCATAAACGAATACCGACATCGTGTGCTGTTATGTATATGTATTCCAGTTAAATTATTACACACCAGTAAAAGTGCATGTATTTATTCATTCATTTATTTGTTTTGCTACAGGGTCTCACTGTGTAGCCCTGGTTGCCCTGGAACTTAATATATAGAGCAAGCTGCCCTCGAACTCACAGAGGTCACTCTGCCTCTGCCTTCCAAGTACTGAGATCAAAGGCATACACCACACACCACCAGTTTGACTTTTTTATTTATATATTTTACAGTTACACAACTATTACATGGAATAAGTTATTCACCTAAGGGTAAAATGTTAAAATGACTCTGGCTGGTAACCTTTCTGAACGTCTCTTTGTTTTTCCGTGTCACTTGAATATTTCAAAATCAATATGTATCTTCTAAAACGTACCATATTTGACACCTAGTCTGTAGCACTATCATCTACAGCAGCCTAAGTTCTGTACGGTCTCCCATGTTGAAGGCGTCAAACCACAAGTTGATTTGTTTTAAGCCAACACTGGAGAGCCTAGAATATCCAGCACAACCACCACCTATCTTTCACTAACGAGAAGTGACGACCTTCAGTTGAGTGAGGTTGCTGCCCTCTGAAGCTGGAGAAGGCAAGGAGTAGATTCTCATAGAGCCTCTTCAGGGTACAGACAAGCAAATTCCTTCATTAGCTTTTAGCCACTAATAGTGCCATAGAGGATGCGCCAATTAATGGATGTTCTATGTTCTATTGGTCTAGTGAGAAAGTACACAGCAATTACCACAAAATATAGCCACTTAAAATTTCTGCTTTTGTCTTCTATCAATATTTCACTGCCAGAAGTTCAGGCAGGACTCAGTCCAAGAAGTCTGTTCTGCCTGATATCTGCTGAGGTTTTATTTAGTTTATAACTGATCCCAACAGGCTGATGTGGTTAGTCAAGTTGTGCCTGCTCACATATCTGATACCCTGACAAGGACATCTGGGAAACTGGGACCTCTGGGAACACTTGACTAGTGTTTGGCTAGAGGAGAGTGCTACACATCACCTTACAAGAGGGCAGGGAAAGTCAGTATAGTCAAACAATACAAACGGTGATTACATCTCACAGTGTTTGTTCCAAAGAAACCCCTTAGACACCCTATGTTCTAACCTAGTCTCATAACCCCCTTGCTGGATGTAAGGAGTTCACAAAAGTCTATCCCAAGTCAATAGGAGCAGTTCTTTTCCTTAATGGAGGAAGAGCTAAAAATGCGACACCATTTTAAACCCACCATAGATATTTACTTGTATAGTATCAATAAATAATAACTAAACCTTATGCCTCATTGCTACTGCAGAATACACTGCTGCTGCTGACTTAGAAATGAAGGGAGCATACTTGACCGAGTTCCGGTTGAACGAGTAAATAAATCAATGATGGTGAACAATTCACTTGAATGCTCTTAGCCTCCGTATTCCCACTTGTAAACTGAAGGTTTCCTCCCCATTCAGGAAAACTCCTTCTTTTTCTGGAGGTGATAAGGTTTTTACCTGGAGAGATACGGACCCGAAGTATGGAAGAAGATTTTAGGAGGGACGCTGTCTTCCAGCAGGCATGCTGTGTGGCGCTGGAATGTGTTTGCACTGCTTTGCCTATGTGAAGATTTCTCAAACACGCACTGAGCTGAGACAGTCTCCAGATTGGTGTCAGCTCCACGGATCTCCGTGGTCACCTGAAACTCTCTTTCATATAAAGCTAACTAAGTTAGAAGAAGACACTTAAAAGAGCGCATTAACCCAATATAAGTTCATTTCTTGGTTTCTTAAATAATAATACACAAGAAGTGGCAGCCAAAAAAGGGGCAGGGGTTGTTCCATGAAGCCATTCAGAGACAGAATAGGGGCAATCTCTAGTCCCAGCATGGCCGGAGAACTCATCACCATCACCTGAGTTTCCCACACCCTTTTTGCTGGCAGAGAAAGATTCAGCTAGATTACTCAGTTGTCCTTCAGAGACCATGGTGGAGGAAGTGGACAGCAGCATTCACCATTCTGTTGGCGAGAAAGCTTGGTTACACCGAGACTCTTAAGGGTGAGTATGCAGACCTGTCTAAGCCAGGCAGGAAAGGAAATAGACCTTGGTGAATATGTTGCTGTCCAGCACATTCCCTGCTCTTTAAAGCTGAGACATCATATGTTTTCAAGAGTCCAGATGAATTTGAAAATGAAAACAGAGAAAAAGTATTTTAAATTTTTCTGTGGGGGATACATGATATCAAGGGTAAATGGAGGATCTGAGCAAACAAACCTTCCACTTATTTGATAAGTATTATTTTTAAAAAAGAGCTTGTGTGTGTGTGTGTGTGTGTGTGTGTGTGTGTGTGTGTGTGTGTGTGTTGCAGATCTTCAGATCACAAGTGGAAGGAGCATTCTTAAGGTATACTACAGATGTTAAAACACACAGACAGAACATGACCACGAGCCAGCTAATGAGTAACTTCACCAATTGGAATAGCCCTACCCTTCCTGATGGATGACCCAGTGTGTAAGACAAGCCCTGCCCAGAAGCTCCATAACACTGGCCTACTCTGCGTTCTTTTTCACAGGCAGCACCCATGCCTGGATTTTTGTAGGCAGGACATTTACACACCTTTTGAACACAAACTTTGTGTTCTTTCAGTTTCCAAACAAGAATTGCTCACAGGCTTGGAGAGAGAGTGCACTGTAATCAGAAGCCATTCAAATGAAGGCAAACTGTGTTTACTTGTATAATGGCCCACTCACTTTTCACCTCGTTCTTCATGGATGCTTATTATTCTCCCATTTAAGGGGAAATATCCATTCAAGCTTAACCTAATAGTCATTTCACTTATGACCCAGTGATGTGGTTTTACTCTCAAGATCACAAATTGGTTAGTTGTTTTTTTTTTAAATTTATTTCATGTCAAAAATTTGAAAGGGGAAAAAACTGTACAGTGCACCAAGGGACACTCCCACTGGAGGAGTGGACTATTTTTCCATCTTCTTTCTGAGGGATGGGTTGTACGGGAACAGCATAGCTGCTTCCCAAACTGACAGGAACAAGACTGGTCCTCTTTCCTCTTCCAGGTTCATTGCTATGGAGAAAAAATTTAAACAACAACATTTCCTCCAGTGCATGATAGGAATTTCTGAATGGTTTTAGGTTTCAAGAAGTATTGTGTAAAACTTAATCCCAAGTAAGATAGAGAATTTTCCCTTTGATTATGTCTCCAATGGTGGCACCAAAAAGAATCTCACTCTTATCTATTGTGTTTCTGCTGTCAATGCATTTATTTTTGTTACTGGTGTCTACTCTAAGCCATGACAATTCCTTTTTAAATGAATTATGTAAAATCAACTTAAAGGAAATACTGAATAAGTAATGTTACAAGTAGCTATTGCTATACCAGAAACTATGAAGGCCGAACACAACTAAAGAGGCTTGAGAAGGGCTGTGTGAGAAAATGGCACACTGTAGAGCCACCCATTGTATCATGGCTGTTCTTACCGGAAACAGCTCAGAGAGTGACACGGTTCCATCTGGGGTCATTTTTCCTTGTGCTAAAGTTACTTGTTTATACTTTGCCTTGCTCTTCAATTCCAAACTAAGGAAAAGTTCTTTACATGGATGAACCCGGATTTAACTGGCCAGAATATAGGTTCCATTGTTATGACTTGTGAGCCAAAAAAGAAACTGATAGTTACAATAAATAAATACAGCATGCCTGAGATAAATTAGCTTGATATATTACATGATGTATTAGTTAAATATTGTATACAAAATATATTACACATAATATTATATATATTCACTCTCTAATCTGAAGCCATGCCCTATTACCTATGGAAAGGCAGCTCATCAATATGCAAGTGCCTACTTGGTAAAATAAAACCTTCAACTAATGGACAGGAAAAAAAAAAGATGATGGGTTAGAATTCCACAATTTTCTCAAAAGAAAAATGCTCTGATGACCAAATAATAGCCCACTTTGCCACACCTAATAAAGGTTCCATCACCTACCAAAATATTATGCCAGCGCATAAGCCTTTAACCCATGGGCCTCTGGAGGGTATTCCAGATGCAAATTATAAAAGTATGATGGTGATTATGCCTGTCCACATGGTCCAGGAGGTTTGTACCTCTCTTGTTGCTCCTCTCATGTCCCTGGTGCAGGTGTGGGGTAACAGAGTCACTAGCATGCTGTCTTCCATGCCTATGCGCAAAGAGAGTGGAAATTCCAAGACACATATTCCTTTCTATTTAAAGAATGCTATCATCTGATAAGGACTCACGTTTTATGATCACACTCAAATAAGAGGAGTCAGTTGTCATATGGTTTATTGAAATGCTCCATTTCTATAGAGTAGAGAATGGATTCTAATCGAGTATCATCAGTCTGTTTAAAGATCCAAGGATGCCACAGAAACGGTAAAACTGTATTAGGTATAATTCCGTTACTACAGCATGTAATGGCACCTTGCTGCTCTATTGCATAATAAATTAAACGCAAACCTCTTGGGTTTGTAATATTCATGTCCCTTCACAGTAGTCTGCCCTATAAGGCTGTTTCATTGTACTGAAAAGATATTTTTAAATGACAACGTGTTTGAGATGGTTCTTTAAACATCTGTACGTGGGACTGAACTGATCCGGGCCAACCTGATAAAGTTAAGCAGATGGGAATGTAAGCGATTAAGAGCAGTATTCAAGCTTGATGTCTTGGAGAGCTCAAGAGACACTAAAGCCTAGAAAGATATTCACGTGTTTAGTTCTGCTTAATGACCAGCCAGCCACAGAAGGTAAGCTTGAAGCTCCCACCGAAGAGGCTGACACTGACAAATGAAAATGAGGTTAAACAGAGTCATTATAAAAGTCCCCCTGGTAAAACTAGAAAGAAACAGAAGTTAAAGCCAGATGTTGCTGTTGCCCAGCTCATCCAATCTACGTACCCTCGGTCATCAAGAAAGCTCTTCCCTGAGATTCCTAACTGTTGAAGGCATTGCAAACGGAAGGAGGCCTGCCTGCTCTTTCATGTAACCTGAGTTCTTGAGTTATGAGAAGCCTCTGAAGTCTGTTTTAAACATGCCCGGTGTTGTGTTCAAAAGTGTATTAGGAATGATAGTTATTTCATTACTTTCAACATCCCAGGAGCAACAGTAACATGTGACAAGCAGAAAGTAGGGTTCCACCCAGAATTTAACATGGATCTCATTCTGATATAAAAATGAAAGTGTTAGTTGGGCGTGGTGGCGCACGCCTTTAATCCCGGCACTTGGGAGGCAGAGGCAGGCAGATGGCTGTGAGTTCAAGGCCAGCCTGGTCTACAAAGTGAGTCCAGGACAAGGCTACACAGAGAAACCTTGTCTCGAAAAACCAGGAAAAAAAGTAATCTAACAACTACTAAAACAGAGTGACATGGTTACAATGACTCAAATTATATCATAATATAAGAATTCATTAACTTCAGGGCAGGACAAGTTCTTATTTAAACAAATCTTATTAAACACCATATTTTTCCAAACCTTATAATAATATTTTAAAGAAAATAATAGTAGCTTTTAAATAGGAAGTCTTGTTTTCAAAACCAATGCTGAAGGTAGGCACAGTGGTACATCCTTTAATTCCATTCCTCAGGATGCAGAGGCAGGTGGATCTCTGTGAGTTTGAAACCAGCCTGGTCTACACAGGGTGAGTTCCAGGACATCCAGGGCTACATAGAGAGACTCTTAACAATGTGAGGCAGTCCTACAGCTGATAAGCACCTTCAGCAAAGTGACTAGATACAAAATGAACTAAAAAAAAAAGTCCTCCTGTATACAATGACAAACAGGCTAAAAACAAGTTAGGGAAACTACACCCTTCACAATAGCCATAAATAATATCTTGGTATCTTGGTATGACTCTAACCAAGAAAGTGAAAGAGTTATATGAAAAACACATCAAATCTATGAATAAAGAAATTGAAGATTTCAGAAGATGGAAAGTTATCCCATGCTTGTAGATCAGGGAGAATCAACAGAGTAAAAATGGCTATCTTACCAAAACCGATCTACAGATTCAATGCAATTCCTATCAAAACTCCAACAAAATTCTTTGCTGACCTTGACAGATCAATTCTCAATTTCATATGAAGAAAAAAAAACCCAGATTAGCCAAAACAATCCTGTACAATAAAAGATCTTCTGGAGGATCTCCATCCCTGATCTCATGCTGTACTATAGAGCAACAGTAATAAAAATATGGCACTGGCATAGAAATAGACTGGTTGCCAATGGAATTCAATAGAAGACACAAAGAAACACAGCTATGGACATTTGATTTTTGACAAAGAATCCAAAAGATAAAAAAAAGACAGCATCCTCAACAAATGGTGCTGGTCTAACTGAACGTCTATATGTAGAAAAATGCAAATAGATCCATATTTATCACCCTACACAAAACTGAAGTCCACGAGGACTAAAAACCTCAACATAAAACTGGACACACTAAATCTGTTAGAAGAAAAATTGGGTAAGAACCTTGAGCTTGTTGGCACAGGAGACATCTTTCTGAACAGAACACTACCAACTCGGGCCCTAAGGTCAGCAATTTATAAATGGGACCTCATGAAACTGAAAAGCTTCTGTAAGGCAAAGGACACTGTCAACAGAACAAAACAACAGCCTACAGACTGGGAAAAGATCTTCACCAAGCCTACATCTGAGAAAGGTCTGATATCCAAAATATATGAAGAACTCAAGAAATTAAACACCACCAAACCAAATAACCCAATTAAAAAACGGAGTACAGAACTAAACAGAGAATTGTCAACAGAGGGATATTGAATGGCTAAAAAACACATAAAGAAATGCTCAGCATTCTTAGGTATCAGGGAAATGCAAATCAAAATGACTCTGAGATTTCACCTTATTTATCCCATCAGAATGGCTAAGATAAAAAACTCAGGTGACAACACATGCTGGCGAGGATGTGGAGAAAGGCGAACACTCCTCAGTTGCTGGTGGGAGTGCAAACTGGTACAGCCGCTTTGGAAACCAATCTGGCGCTTCCACAGAAAACTGGGAATCGTGCTACCTAAAGACCCAGCTTTACCACTCCTGGGCATATACCTGAAAGACGCTCCACCATACAGCAAGGACATTTGCTCAGCTATGTTCATAGCAGCTTTATGTGTAATAGCTAGAATCTGGAAACAACCTAGATGTCCCTCAACTGAAGAATGGATAAAGAAACCGTGGCACATTTACATGATTATCCTGAGTGAGGCAACCCAGACATGCACGGTATATATTCACTTATAAGTAGATATTAGATATTAGACTCCACCCAGTGGGGCATCAGGACAGATGCTGGGACTTGCAGCAGGACTCTGGGTGAAGAGCTGCAAGTCATATGGAAGAGTTGGGTGACAGGAGGCCGGGGTGGGAGAGGGGCTTGACAGGAGCTCCACAGGGAGACCACCAAGGCTGGCTGACCTGGTCCCAGGGGGCCTGCACAACCTGATGCATCAACCCAGGACAGGGCGAGCAGAGAACCTAGAGCCCTGTTCAGAAGTAGCCAAAGGCAGCTCATTCTCCACATAAAGAAAGGGGGCGAGGAGCAGGGACTGTCTCTAACATAAGCTTTGACACACTTCCACAGATTCGAGCACTGCCCTTTAGTGGAGAAGCCCTGTGGGAACACAGAGGAAGGGAATGCAAGCTGTCCAGATGAGACCTAATAGGCTGTGGTCAGAAGGTGGGGACGGGGGAACACTCCATCAGTCAGAGGCCTAGGGGAGGGTAATAGATTGGAAAAGGGAGGGAGAGGGGAAACAGGAAGATAAGAGCACGGTGATACAATCTGGATATTATGTGAAATAATAGTAATAATAATGATAATAACAACAACAACAACAACAACAACAACAACAACAAATGTTTAAAAATAAAAATAAAGTTTTATTGGTAAATAAAATAATG
This sequence comes from Acomys minous, assembly GCF_964271855.1. Lineage (NCBI taxonomy): Eukaryota > Metazoa > Chordata > Mammalia > Rodentia > Muridae > Acomys > Acomys minous. The sequence continues at coordinate 5,171,310 of NC_140487.1, forward strand.
CTGGGCAGGAGGAATCAGCTGAATCACCGTGAGGTGTAGCTGTGAACAAAGTCACAGAGCTTTAGTTCTCTCTCTACCCCGAGAGTGTTCAGCCATTTCATCTTCCAATCGGTGTCTTTCCCTAACCATTCAGCTATCTTGTCTCCTTGTCGTCTCTTCTTTTCTGTAATCCTACCCCTTCCCTGGCCAAGCTTCTAACCTCCTGCATTCTGTTCTGTTCTCAGGGATCATCTTATAAGCAACGGTGAGGGGGAGTTTGTATTCTCTACATTTGAAAGGAAACCCTGACCGTTAACAGAGGGCTGCCATTTGTGCACCCTCTGTCCCCAAACAGCACCCTGGCATGGGAAAATATATAGATATAGATATGGAGATAGAGATAGATACAAGATATATAGATATAGATACAAGATATATAGATATTTATATATATTTTATAATATATGTATATACATACATACACACACACACGCACACATCTATAATTTTCTATTAAGGGGTAAAATAAGACAAAGCATAGCTTAAAAAATTATGAAGAAGCTGCTCGGCCAAAATTCACATTCCTCCAAGATTAGTGCCTCTTGAAATCAAAAGATGTGTTCAGGGTTACACTTAGTGCTCAAACGTGCATTCTCCTTATCAACTGTGTCACTTAAAGTTGGTCAGTCCTGTAAGAATGTGAGACTGGCCTCTGAAAACTCACAACAAGGCAAGGCACAAGACTGCATTGCCTTAGGGATAAAAATGGACATCCACGCTTCCCACCCCAGGATGTTCTTGTCTGCTTGATTTGGAGTAGTGAGGTACCCTTCTGCAGGCTTAAACCTTTTTGTCCTGATAAGGTACTCTGGATTGTGTGGTCATTCGCTAGAGACTCCAGGTCCATCTCGAACACTGGTGTGCTTTGAAAGAATGCACTTCCCACTCGTTTTTGGTCACGCCATTTGAGTGGGGATAGCAACTGGTTTGCTTCTTGTCACTGGCCATCAAGTGTACATATGCTACCCCCTTCTAAGTAGCAACAGAGACTAGCAGCACTATGGGGCTGGTTGCTTGCTTTCAAGCACAGTTGCTTTTAGACTCTCTAGCAAAAGTTCTGCCTATGGTTGCCTTGATTTTGAGTTTTGTTGGTGTAATGGTCTTAGGTCCTAAGAGATGAACACTGTCACAGGTGGCACAGTTGTTCTAGTAAGCTGAAAACAATGAATGCCCCTTGGTCGTTTTGCATTCTTTAATACTCATTTTACTTTCACTGATCACTATGCTTTAAAAACTCTGTTTAACATCATTTCTATAGTTCTCCCCGGTTTCTGTAGTTTTGTAACTCCTACCCTCAATTCTAACTGGTCTGATCCACCAATTGATTTTATATATATATATATATATATATATATATATATATATCATAAATTATTCCAGTTGTGCATTCACTAGGCAATAGGTAGCGACATGAATCAGCTGAATCCCACAATTATTTTTATCTTCCTCTGTTCCTTAAGTGCAGCTCCATTTCCTCCTTCTCACTCTGAGTAGTGAGAATTATCCCTGTGAAGATGGAGGCTATTCTCTTCTCCTTGTGCAAAGACAGGAGGAACCGAAGCGTCTGAACATGGAACAGGAATTCAGTGGGGCTTTTGGTGTCTATCCTAGAAAGCTCATATTACTTCGAGACCAAGGCCTCTAACTTTGTAGAATCTGGGGTTTGGTCAGGTGGAGGGCAAGTACCTGTTAACATCATTCTGGAGGATAAAAATCAAGTTTGTTTGAAAAACATATAGTCTAGATAATGATCAATAAAGCCCCTGTATATCTGCCCTATTTCTTCATCTGATGCTTTCCCCATTACTGCGTCTCTACTACAAATGAGGTCTGAAATCAAGTGTTCTTTACAATATTAAATGAACACTGTGTGTGTGTGCATGTGCATGTGTGTTCATGTGCACTTGAGCATGTGTGCATAGGGGAAATGTATGCCCATGACATGCATAGGCCAGAGAGGACCTGATGCCCTAGTGCCCTCCATCTCATTTCCTTATGACACGTTCTCTCACTGAGCCTCGAGCCAAGCTGGCAAACAGAAAGCTCCAGAGAGCTCTCTAGCTCTCATAACACCCATGCCTCTCCTAGCACACATAGTGTAGGTACATGTGTGACCACTTCTTCACAGATGGGTCCTGGGGCATTTGAACTCACATCCTTACACTTGTGCTACAGCAGCTCTTACCCACTGAGACGTCACCTCAGGCCCAAGTTTCCTCTTTTGATCGATGTTGAAAATAATCATTCAAGTGACTGCTTATCTCTATTGACAAGTTCCTCTGCCCTCTGCCTTTATGTCTTGGGATTATCATCTAATAAGTTAAGAAGTATGTTCATTCCAAAGGGACCGTAGTACTTTGTAAAATTATTTTTGTAATTTTTTTATTGTAAAATTTGCCCCTTAAGATTTCTTGCCTTAACCTCTGAAGAGACAGTGGGTATGATGAAATAGTGTGTCTATTAATATATCATACTGCTTAAAAAGGGGGACACTGAAGTGTGATTAAGGTTACTAATTATTTGACCTTAGGTTACTAATTGACCTTAAGACAAAGAGATCAATCGGTGTCGCGCCTCGCTTGACCAGCAAGAAAGACGCGACCACCGGTTCTTCTCTCAAGCGGTTTACTCAGGCTTTTCTTCTTTCTCGGAGAATCCCCCAAGCCACTCCCGTCACGCTCATTTATACCACCAAAACAGCCAATCACACTAAGCCACGTCTCACACGCTGGCTGATAGGCTTGTAGAGGCAGAGCTAATGCAAGCAGCTGGTGTCTTCCAATTAAGGACTTGTTTACCTCCACCGAGGCAGCTCTGGCTGCATGCCAGGCGCCATCTTGGGGCGAGGTCCACAAAGGGCTCTGTGGCTCTCCACAAATCGGGTGACACAGGTTGACACACTCTTTATAACATCTCTTTAATAGTATCAGAAAAGAGCAGAAAAAAAAGGGTAGAGATGTGAAGCCTGAAAAAGATCTGGCATTCTAGCTTAAAGTTTAGAAGGACCACAGCACAAAGAGAGGAAGTTAAGAACTGAGCGAGATCTCCACCAGGTGGAAAGCAAGAGAGAAATCAGTGAACCCTGTCCTACAGCTGCAATACTCCTAGTTGCACCAATAATATGAGTGGGCTTAAAATCAGATTTTTCTGCAGAGACCTCAGATTAAAAAAATAATAATAATAATCCCACTCTGTCCAACATCTTGATTTGGGGCCTTACAAGACTCTGAAGGGACAATCCACTCATGCTGTTCCCAATCTCCCAGCCCAAAGAACTATGAGCTAATTAACAGAAAGCACTATAAGCTTCTAAATGTATAATGACTAGTTGAACAGAAATGTAAAGCTAACATAAGACCTAGTGCTGCCTCCAATACCAGCAGCAGAAGGAAGGAGTGTCAAAGGGACAAATTAATCCCCTATTTTCTCCGTACACAATATGGACTTTTCTCCTATCATTGGTACTCTTGTCTTTTTACTATTGCTATTGCTATCTTTTCTGCCCAACACAACCTTGGTCCCTAGAATGATAAAGTATACGGTATACCCAGTTCCCAGAATGCTGAACTCATCCCTGAGGAAAACCTGGCCTCCGAAGCTTACAGTTAATGTCCCAGGTAAAGATTAGGTTTATGCAATAGCTCATTGATAATTTCCAGGATCTAATATGACAATCTGTGAGAGCCTATTACTTTTGCCATTACTGTGAGGGAATCTGATGTCTTTTGTAGACATCTAGACAAAAAAGAAAAGGCACAAAATATTCTTTCTTTACCAGCACATTTAGATTTCGTTGAATCAGATCCTTCCAAAATTCATTTGAAGTCTCAATTCTCATTGTGATCTTAGAATGTGACCTTATTTGAAAATATTGTCTTACAGAGATACTCAAGTTAAACTGATGTTCTTGGATTCCAGCATGAGCTGGAATCATAATGTTTCATAAAGGTAGAAAAGCAAAATACAAATATAAGTATGGTACAAAGATATGTAGAAACATGGGGAGAGGGCAACCACCACAGGTAGGGAGACTGGGAACAGACTCTTCTCTGCTCAAAGCTTTCAGAAGAAACCAAACTCACAGATACTTTGATGGGTGTATTTCAGGTCTCCAGAAACATGTAGCAATGAGTGTATTTTTTAAAGCATTACAGATTGTGGTGCTTTGTTAAGGTGGTCCTTGCAAACTCATCAACTGCATCTATACTTTCCTTGGACTTTTAAATTGCCTGGTGTCTTATGTAACCTGTCTGAACTTCTGAAGATAGCTGAGTCTGTAGACCACAGATCAGATGTCTAACCTAGCCTGACACCCATGATAATGCTACTAGCTCATCTCGGTTTTTCTAAGATTTTGTGGTTTTGCATTGAACATGATACAACCTGGAAAGTACCTGAGCTTGGACAAATTAAAGCAGCTTTCTGTTCTGTGGTCTCCTATCATAGAAGCTGAATTGAAATTTTATCAGTCAATCAGAACAGTTGTAATGTCAAACTCAAAAAATGGTGTGTGGTTTTCTGTTTTCTGTGTCCCATGAGACACAATAGCTCCTAATAATTTTATTCCCTCTTCACAGATGTGCTCCTCTTCTCTAAAGTCATGGTTCTGGGAAACTGTGACTACTTCCACCTGCTTTTGTCGCTTCTTCCCAGATCAAGGAATGACTATTGTGTTACATCAGTACAAGTTTCCAAAAGTAATCTTTCCAGGTCAAGTAAAGATGGCTCCAAGCAGCCGTATACATAAACAGAAAAGTGCCTAGCATTTCTTGTTTTTGTATTGCTGTGATTGGAAAACTGATTTCTTAAAATTAATACACAAAACTGTATGTATTTATGGAGTACTGTGTGATGTTTTACTTGTGGACATGGTATAATAACCAATCAAAGTAAAAATTTTTTTGTCCTTAAACTTAAGTTGAGATGTTTCTTTCTGATTCTCTCTCACATACAGTCACACCAGTGTTTAAAGCTCTTTTGGCTTATGTGCTATTTGGGAAATCCTGAAGGCAAAGATGACCATCTATATCTTTTCCCATAATGTTGAGAACACTTCCTAACAAATCCAATAGACTTTTATTGAATGAGACTAATGATATTACAACGGAAGTCTAAAAAACAGCGTGAAAATCACACTAAACTGTTAGAGTAAGTTAAGCTGGAAGAAAAGGTATGGAGGGAAGTAAAAAATCTGAAGGCTGTCCAGAGGTTTAGAACTGGGGCAAAACCAAATATATAGAAAGCACAGACTGTAAGACAAGACTCTGCCTTTACTGTTGAATTTAAGATGAAAATAAATTTTTAATAGAGGTTATATAGTAGAGGGTATAAATGGGTTTTTTGGTGTGGCCAGAGAGATGCAATGTATTGGGAAGTGTTTGTTTTGCTTTGTTTTGTTTTGTTTTGTTTGTTTGTTTTTTGTTTGTTTGTTTGTTTGGTATGGTATGGTATGGTATACCGTGCTCTACCTGCATGTACATCTGCAGGCCAGAAGAGGGCCTTAGATCACATTATAGATAGTTGTGAGCCACCACCATGTGGTTTCTGGGAATTGATCTCAGAACCTCTGGAAGAACAGCCAGCGGTCTTGACCTCTGAGCCATCTCTCCAGCCCAGGGGAAGTATATTAATGTAATTAACATATGAGGAGCTCTGGCAGGTAGTTTTCATGCAAAGCAAAAAGATAGTAATTCCTCTCAAAAGGATCGTAATCATAGGAGGTCAATGAGAAGGAGAAAGCAAAGAAGAAACTTGAAAAGCAAACATAGTGATGTATGAAAAAACGAGTGTGGTTGTGCCTCTGGCAACTGTCAAACACAGAGCAGAGAGAAGAGAACAAAAAAATGTTTGGTTTAGGTCCCTTTAGGCACTTCTTAATTTAAGCAATTTCAATAAAATGGGAGCCGTGGTATGAAGCAATACATTTGAAGGCAGTAAAGAAGAGAGCAGGGATGAATGCTCAGTTTGGCGGAGATGAGGCAGAGCAAGTAGAGGGTGGCACTCAAACCTTACACTGTTGGATACAGCAGATCTGAAAGTGATGGGAATAGAGCAATGGAGAGGAAGCAGGATACTGACGGACAGGATTAGAGCCTGGTGATTGGTGAGGAATGGCTGGGTCTACAAGGAACGGCTGGAGGTAAGGGGAACAGCTGGAGGTAAGGGGAACAGCTGGAGGTAAGGGGAACAGCTGGAGGTAAGGGGAACAGCTGGAGGTAAGGGGAACAGCTGGAGGTAAGGGGAACAGCTGGAGGTAAGGGGAACAGCTGGAGGTAAGGGGAACAGCTGGAGGTAAGGGGGCGGGGGGGGGAGTGCGGGGGGGGGAGTGCGGGGGGGGGGGGAAGCAGGGGGCGGAGTTAGATTTCACACTCTTCCAGGAGTGGGTGGGGGGTTGGAGATTAGATGTCACACTCTTCCCAGGAGGCCACCACATAGTCCAGGGGATGCTGACTTTTCAAAATAGTCCTCAGTGATAAAGAAAGGGAGGCTGAAAAGAGAGCTAAAGAGGGGAGGAGGCCAGGCTGTGCTTCTTCGTTTTTGATTTGCCTTCAGAGTTCCATACACTTCATTTTAATTGCATTTGGAGCAAGGAGAAGTGCACTTTATCACAGAGCCATGCATTTTGGGTGAGAGAAGATGTAACTATAAATTCTATCCTGACTTTGGTACTAAACTACTCTACATGCTGAAACCTCAGTTATGAAACATATGTTTCCATATTCTGGCTCAAAATCAAGGTACATGCACATTAACAGTCTTCAAAGGCAAATAAATACATATGAAAGCCAAATTTAAACATGATAATCAGTTTTCACTTTGGAAGACAGGGAACGATTAAAGAAATGCTATTTTTCTCTTTCCCATTGAGTGCTATGAGATTAAGTAACATCTGAGGCTCTTCGCACCGACATGAAATTTGTCTTTGCCTAATGCTCTCCTTCTACTTCCGCATTCTTTCTACAGTCTAAATACTCTGTGTAGCCTTAACACGCTTCGAGTTTGTTTATTAATTTCACTTACTCTGCTTGAGAGGTCTAGAAGGGCTAGAAAGCAAGGTATTCTTGGACTCTCAACACCAGTCCTGCATTTTCGCATTTAGCTGATCAGCCCCCAAATTCCCAGCATCACACTTGAGAGAGAACTTTACAATTTTAAAGAAATGTTCTGTGAACATGCTCAGTACACGATGCTCAAGTGTCAGTTTTAGAAACACTTTCTTTTTTCATCATCTCTATCTTGGGATTCTGGTTTTGCAGTTTCCTCTTTTAATATTAAAAGAGAGCAAAAGTGAATGTAGCCAGTCATTGGAGACTCAGACTTTTTGAAATATGAAATGAAAATTGCTTTGTTTTTGTCACTTGTTGGTACTGAATAGCAGTTCTTGGCTGAGTTTCCACGCTAATTCTCTGTTAAATTCTCTAAGAGAGCAAGGAAAAAAAAAACAAGCAGAAAGAGAAGACACTTGGGTATTTTAAAGATGTTCTGGCACAAAAGTGCATATGCCAATATTAGCAATCATATTCTTGGTGGTGGGTCCACAGGTCCATCACTTCCGGAGCTGAGAAGGGATCCAGCTGCTCAAAGAACCAAGACAACAGCTGAATATTTCAAACTGAAGTCTAGCACAACACTCTTTTTTGATTAGTTAAGCATTTTACATATGCATTTATATTATTACACATACGTAAAATAAATTACCTATATCGAGAAGAACCATGACATGATCAGGAATTATACAAATGTTACATTTTTTTAGTATTTTGACTATTTGTATTTGACAGCCTTTAAGAAAACATCTTTCCTATCTTGGTGCATCTAAAATTCTGAATGTAAATCAATCTCCATCACATCTTGTCATTATCAACTTAAAACATCTATCTAGAAGAAAAAACATCTTAACCCCTAAACAACTTAGCTTCATTATAAAATTAAGCTACCTGGTCTTCAACCCCATCAGAGACTTGAGAAGGAATAAACTTGATTAGCTGAGTATTCCAGGAGTGCAGGTTAGTTTTCCAAATGAAAAGATGACAGAGATAGTTTGCTACCTGAATAGTCCTCCAAAACTCTCTATAATGTTGGAGCATCTTCTTCAGCATTCTGGCCCAATATATCCTACAGACATATTTGTGAGGCAGGAACTATTGAGGAATTGCTTACCCTGTCTTGGCAGAGTTTGGCCATCAACTCTGCCTGCATCCAAGTTTGTCCTTTTTTAGGCAGAATTCTGTCTGTGGTAGAAACAAGGACATTTTTCACAGTGGCTTGTTTGTCACACTTGAAGCCATCTCCATAAGGAGGTTCCATAAGGATGCTCATCATCCTCTCTGAGTTAGGCTGGATGTTGCCAAGAGTTAACCTGTCTCATTGTCATTGAATCTTTAAAATCATAAAAACATTTTAAACGCCATATTCTTCATGTCTCTGAGGGTTTTGAAGACCTTATCTAATTATCCTACCTTATCTTTCTATAGAATCATATCTATCCACCATACCTAAGATGTTTATTCTTGTGGTAAAAGTAGGTTAGTAGTTGACATGACCATGATTTGATCAAATAACAATTAACTTGTATAACTTATTTATCCTAAGTACCCTTCAATAGCACTTTCAAAGTATTGGAAGTAAACCTTGTATTATAATTGAGTTATATGGGTATAATACCTCATATTAGAAATATATACATATATATATATATATAAAATGTGTGTGAAGAATAATATTACATTTTAATTCTATATCACTGTATCTAGAATTAACTTATTTTACATCTATATACAAAATTCTATACCAGTGAATTAAAAATAACCTTGTGAGTGACAATTGAGGCATTAAGTTGAGGAGTAGATTCACTAATCTAATTTTTCTTCTATCTTCACTATATATTTCTATACTCCCCTGTCTTTCTTTTCTACCCCTATCTCCAAACCTAAGAATGGGAGATAAATGAAAAGACAAACATCTCCAAGTCCAATTCTGTTTTGTCTCTAAATAAGACCAATAATAACTTGTAACCAACTCCCATTGAAAATAACCCTCTATAGTGCAAGAGAGCAACCAAAAACCTACCCGACCTTCTTAAAGGAAGTGGAATGTTGTTCTCTTAAGGTTTCTTCTGGCTGATTTGGGATGAATAATGACTTTGTAGGGGCCCAAATAAAATTAGGAAAATGATTGAAAAAGCTAGGAATAGCATTTGTTGTCCAGTTTCTAAACGTTGAGAAATTCCAGGCTTAATTGGAGTCCTGTGTGGGACAGTTTGAAATGCTGGACCAATTGGGATTGGAAGCTTTCTTTGAAAGTGTCCTGGGAGCTGTCTTGTTCTGATGAGCAACAGCAATTGAAGCACTTGGTGCTGGAACAGGAAAGATAAAGGATGTCAGTGTCCAGCATGCTGAGAGGAATGCATCCTGTCAGGTCTGATCCAGCGTCAGTATCTGGTTCTTCTGTTCTGAAAGGATATAATTTCTCACAAACATTTTACAGTCCTGAAATTATAAGTGTATAAGGTGTGTGTGATGCACAGAACAAGTAAGGCTGGTTTTCTACTCTGTGTATAAGCAGGGGGAAAAGGCATCTGTAAATCTTCATTCATGCCATATGAAGAATGGCATCGAATAGTAATTCTTCGGGGTTCTGTAGCCAACAAGCAGCATTGTCTATGCCTAGACATTCCTGTCTCAGCCAGTCTCAGAGCTATTTTCATATAGTGGGATTAGCAGTATAAGTTTCCTGTTTGTTCTGCAGTATAGATTCTTCACACCCCTTCCCTCATTCCCTCCTGACCCTCTTTCCCTCGCTCATCCCCTCTCCTTCCCACCCTTAGTCCTCAGAAAGGGGATCCCTCACCCCCTAACCTCTGACCTCAGCCTACCAAGTCTCACCTGTACTACCTGTAACCTCCCCGAATGCTAGCTTCTACACTATCTCCATCTCCTCTTCCATGACTGCTTTGAATATTATAAGGGTGATGTGATATAGATACGGTTCCTCCTGTGGAATAGGCCTTAGACCCAGTAAGATATTAGTTGTTTACCACTGTGGGAGGTGTGTGTGTGTGTGTGTGTGTGTGTGTGTGTGTGTGTGTGTGTGTGTGCATGCACATGTGCCATGACAGGCATATGAAGGTCAGAGGGAAAAAAAATGCAAGACTTACTTTTTATTCTGTTCTGCCATGTGAGATTAAGCCCAGGTACTTAGGCTTGGCAACAAGTGCCTTCGCACACTCCGCCATCTTCCAGGCCCCAGACTAAGTTCTGTACCAGTGGAAATCGCCATGTTGTATGTCCATGACACCAGTTTTCTTTACATAGGGCTCCTATCTATATCAGGATCTTGGGGCGCCATTGTTTGATTATCTGTACCTGGAATAAACTTCAGATGTCAGAGCATGTTCTGAAGTTTTTTTTCCTTTCTTTGTTTTTTAATTTTTATTATTTGAGACATGGTCTTCTTACCAGTGTAGGGTAACCTGCAATTCACCATGTAGCCCAAGCTACCCTCAATTTCTCATAATCCACCTGCCTCAAGCTCCCTGGTTCTGGAATTACACATGTTTGCCTCCATACCCCAACTGAGATATGTTTTTGTTAAAATCCTCCCTGGTTATCACAACTTCTGGTGGAAGGTACCGTCTAAGCAGTAAAATACAGGTTCTAAAATGTGAGTTCCTGAGATTAGCCTGTAATGATTATTTAAAATGCAGATTGAAATCCACAGTACATAGATTATTTTGATTGAATAAATGAGGAGGGAGGCCAGCAACTCCACTTTGAAAAATTACCTTCTATAATACAATGAAGTGGCAAAAGAGTGTGAGTTGAGAATGGGGGGACAGAGAAAATTTTTAAATTGATATTTTCTCACGGGGGGTCTGCGTTTGTTCAGAATGACCTGAAACTGTCCAGAGCACTAATTAGTAGTGCAACCTTGCACAAATGTTCTTTAAAGTCTCTTTCTGTGCGGGACCAAGCACGTCCATGGAATGATAAAATAGCTAATCAGACATGAAAGCTAGATTTAGCATATATATGTAGAAAGAGAGTGAAGATGGGGGAGATAGAATAAGGCAGCTGTAGCTCACAGTCACTCACTTCTGCACTGTCAGATTCTATTAGAATGGAATCCATTAAAAGACTCACTCAGCTGGGCTTGGAATCCTGATGAGATCATAGCCCAGAGGCAGATGGTATCAGGGACACTGAAACAAAACACAACCTGAAGAAGCCAGAAACAGGAGAGTTTGCGTACTGGGAGGGGGCACAGAACAATCCTTACCCAATAAGAACCTAATTCCTGTCATCTAATTTCACTGACTCTCTGTCTCTCATAGGATGGTGCTTCAGAACAATCTCTGGAGCCTCATCTGTCCTATCCATAAAGTCGGGATAATAATACTTGTTCAGGACTCCTGTGAAGAGTCAGTGTGTTAACTCTTGTAAAATGTTTAAGGCAGTGCCTACCACACTCCAAACTCTATGTAGCTTTTTAAAATTAACTATGGGAGTCCCAGGCTACTCTAAGAAAGATGGGTTTAAATAATACCAGTGGTTGAGGAAAAAATGACCAAATCCCCTCTTCTCTTTCAATTTCAAAGCTTACAGTGCTGTTCTGCCATAGGTGGCAATAGGTAACAGTGGGACACTCCTCTCTGCAAGAGGACTCTTCACACAGCTACTGATATCAAAGGATGGGAAACAGTTGTGGATGTAGAGCCCTTCAGGGAAGTGCGTGTCCCAGTCTAATTTCACAGCGTAATGGCAGGAAGGAGACAATCAATGCTACCCCAAAGTTACTAACAATCAAAGTGCTTCAAACTCATGTAAGACATTCTTAGGCCCACAGCCTGAAACATCACCGACAGACAATAGAGGCCCTTACAGCTACTGACTACTGCACTTTGAGGCTAAATTAAAAATATGGAAAACATCTCCTCTGTTAAATTAATAAAACTTAGGCTATTGAAGCACTTATTTTAAACGTTAATTTTTTCTAGCCTGTTTAGGTTTTTTTTTTTTTTAAGATAAAAAGTGTATTTTTCAGACTTTTAAAATTTATTTTATTTTAATTTGTTCATTTACATCCCAATTGTAGCCCCTCCCTCTGGCATGCCCCCTCCCTCCCTCCACTAGTCCTACCAAGTCCCATCTGGACTCCCTCTATCCTCGTCCTCGGTGGCCTTTGCTGCCACAGAAAGGAGAAGGGATCAATGAGTGGGTACCTGAGTCCATGTCAGAAGTGTCCCCTACTCCCCAGTGTGTGGGATCCACAAGGACACTGTGCTGCCTACCCACTGCATCTGAGCAGGGGGCTAGGTCCTCACAGTTTTGTGTTTGGGTGAAATGTTCTGTAGCTATCAGTTAGGTCCATTTGTTTCATGATGATTATTAGTTTTCTGGTTTCTCCTCTTAGTTTCTGTCTTGATGATCTGTCTACTGGGGAAAGAGAGGAATTGAGGTCTCCCACTATCAATGTGTGGGTTTCAATGTGTGATTTAAGCTTTAGTAACACTTCTTTTATGCATGTGGGTTCTTCTGCATTTGGGGCATTAAGGTTCAGAATTAAGACATCCTCTTAGTATATTTTTCCTTTGATGAGTATGAACTGTTCTTCCCCATCTCCTTTTATTAGTTTTGGTTGAAAGTCTATTTTATTAGATACTAGAATGGCTACTCCAGCTTGCTTCTTGGGTCCATTGCTTGGAACACAGTTTTCCAACCCTTTACTCTGAGGTAATACCTATCATTATTGCTGAGGTGAGTTTCTTGTATGCGGCAGAATGAGGGATCTTTCTTTCACATCCATTCTGTCAACCTGTGTTTTTTTTTTTTATTGAGGAGTTAAGGTCATTGATGTTAAGAGATATTAATGACCAGTGGTTGTTAGTTCCTTTTATTTTGATGTTTGTGGTGGCAGAATGTGTGCGTATTTCCTTTCTTTTGGATTGGTGGATGTGGAGTTATTTATTTCCTGTGTTTTTCTGGGTGTAGTTAGCCTCTGTGAGTTAGAGGTTTCCTTCTAGTATCTTCTGTAGGGTTGGATTTGTGGTTAGGTACTGATTAACCTTGTTTTGTCATGGAATATCTTGTTTTCTCCATCTATGGTGATTGAAAGTTTTTCTGGGTATAGTAGTCATGATTGGCATCTGTGGCCTCTTAATGTTTGCATGACTTCCATCCAGGCCCTTCTAGATTTCATAGTTTCTGTTGAGAAGTCAGGTGTAATTCTGACAGGTTTGCCTTTGTATGTGACTTGGATTCTTTTTCTCTTGCACCTTTTAATATTCTTTCTTTCTTCTGTACATTTAGTGTTTTGATTATTATGTTGCAGGAGGATTTTCTTTTCTGGTCCAATCTATCTGGAGTTCTGTAGTCTTTTTGTATGCTTATGGGCATTTCTTTCTTTAGGTTGGAAAAGTTTTCTTCTATGATTTTGTTGAAAATGTTTTCTGGGTTTGGAATCATCTTCTTCAATTCCTATTATTCTTAGATGTGGTCTTTTTATAGTGTCCCAGATTCCTTCAATGTTTTGTGTCAGGATCTTTTTAGTTTTACATTTTTCTTTGACTGATATATTGATAATGTCAACCGTATTTTCTACACTTGAGATTCTCTCTTCTTTCTCTTGTATTTTGTTTGTGTTGTTTCTATTCACAGTTCCTGTTCTGTTCCCTAGATTTCCCAACTCTATGATTGTCTCAGATTGTGTTTTCTCTGTTGCTTCTAATTCTTTTTTTTACATCTTGAATGTTTTTATTCTTTTCTTTCATTTCCTTCTCCTGATTGATTGAATTTTCCTGTAATTCTTTATAGGACTTATTCAATTCCTCAATCTGCTTGAATGTATTTGCCTGTATTTATTTGAAAGATTTAGTTTCCTCTTTCAAGGCTTCTATCATTTTTATAACTTCAGCTTTAAAATATTCCTCTTATACATCATGGGTGTTAGTATCTCCAGGGCTTGCTGTGGTAGGACCACTGGTTTCTAGTGGTGTTATATGGCTCTGTGTTTTGTTGCTTGTGGTCTTTCACTGGCCTCTATCCATCTGGTTGCCTCTAGTGTTAGTAGGTCTAGAGGTTCCTCCAATGCCTATGCCCCACATGGGCCAAGGAGGCCAGAAGCAGACAAAGAGAACTCCAGACTGAAGGCTGTTTGCTAGGCCTTCCCAGAGGCCTCCTCAGAATGGTGAAAAACAGGTGTTGGAGCCTGCATCCAGCTCAGCTCTACTGGGTTCCCTGTCTGTGTCTGAGTTGGTTAAGGCAGGAGAGGAGCAGGCTGAGAGAGCTTGAAATTGAAAGCTGCTCAGGGATCTCTCAGGCCTCCCTGGTATGGTGGATAATGTGGGTTGTGCCTGGCAAACACTCACCTCTGGTGGCTTGCTTTCTGTGACCTAGATGGGTCAGGCAGATAAACAGCAGGTGGGTAGAGAGAGACCCAAATGCAAAGTCCTGCTTGGGATGGCAGCTAATGTGGGTTGCAGCCCCCACCCAGATGGGCCAGGCCAGTAAGGAGCAGGTGAGTGGAGATCGCCTATTTAGTCTTAATCTTGGTTAATTTTCTTTATTCTTTCTTTTTTTTGTTTGTATTTGGGATTAATTTTGGGATGTTATACATGCTAAGCAAGTACTCTGTCATTGAGCTATAAAACCAACCCTGCCTTTTATTTTTATATGGCGATGGGGGGTTTCACTAAATTGCTCTTGTTGGACATGAACTCTGTCTTAATTACTGTTCTATTGCTGTGATGAGACACCAGAACCAAGGTAACTTATCAAAGAAAGCACTTAGTTGAAGACTTGGTTACAGTTTCAGAGGGTGAATCCATGACCATTATTACAGAAAAGCATGGCAGCAGGCATGGAACCGGAGCAGTAGCCCAAGTCTTACATACTGATCTGCAGGTTGGAGTTAGAGAGAGTTAACTGGGATTGCCATGGCCTTTTAAAACTTCAAATCCCACCCTCAGTGACACACTTCCTCTAACAAGGCCATACCCCCGAATTCTCCTCAACAACTACAGCAGCCTTGCAGTAAGTATTAATATATGAGCCTATGGGGGCCGTTCTCATTTGAAACCACTACAAAGTGCTGATGTAGCCCACACAAGCTCTTTTCCTGACTCAGCAAGCCAAGTAGCCAGTCTTACGGTGTAGTTTGAAAGTGGAGGTGGCACTTACATTTAATTGGAGTCTCAGAAAATACAGTAAATAATCTACCTGTTACAACCAACTGGGAAAAATAAAAACCAAGAACCTCATAATTTCTGAGGATGTTTAGTAAAAACAACAGTCATAGACACTGTCTTCATTCAAAAATATCTGAAAATATTTCTACCTTCTCCTTACTCTCTATTTTTCACAAAAATCTACCCCAAATAAATCATATACATCCCTTATCCAAGCTCCTGGAATCCCAAATGATAGTAATATACTTAATTTCATCATCTGTAAGTAAAGATAATTATAAGGGAGTAAAAGAAATAATGTATATGAAATTTTGGTTACAGGGCCTAGGACATAGCATAAAGTTAATAAGTGGTAGACCTATCAAAATTATCATTAACATCAAAAGTAAAACCATACACAAAACACATATAAAATATTTATTAGATAGGGCTAGCTTGTGCTTTTTTCTCTCTGATTGTCCACATTTCCCAACATTTCCATAATAAATTTAGAAAATAAACATAAGCTCAGAATTAAAAGGAGACCATAAGCACAAGCTTTTTGGTGAACACTTGATAAAGTCTTAAACTATTAGTTACATAGGTTAAATAATCTTTAATTCTCACCAGCTGAAAACCCTATTCTCAGGACTTCCCAGACCTCAAGTTATTTCAGTAAAATATTCAAATTTCAGTATGAAATGTCAGAGCCTTTCACAATACAAGGAGAGCTCTTCCTTTCCAGTGGTTATAGACTATGTCTTACACACCAGACATTAACACATGTGAATCTTTCGTTGTTTCCCACAAAACAAAATTGCAAGTCTTATAACAAAAACAATCAGTGATTTGAGTTGATATTTTTCTTAAGAAGCGTAGTAATTTTCATTTTTTTCTAAATCACTTAAAACATCTCTGCCTGATGTCCTTGGGAATTGGCAGCTATAAATTACTTGAAATCATGCAATATGCAGTTTAAAAGTAGAATCCAAAGATTAAACTACTTGAATTAAATGTTTTCAATAAGCTTTCTGTAATTGCATAAGCTTAAAACATTTCCCTTGCATTCCTGAATTAATTTAAATATAAACTGATTGCTGCATTTTATGTTCTATGAAATTTTACTGATATCTGTTTTCATCATCTATATTTAAACATTGGTCAGTCCCATTCTAAATTCTCAGCTCCAAGAAACCACCAATGCCAATTGAACTATGGTGAAGATACAACAGTATCTTCTGTGAGGAAATCTTCTATTCTTTAAATATTTAATTGCTGGAAATTTTCTGTGAAAAATACAAATGTGGCTCTTAGAATAAACAGGATTCAAAGCACTATTACCCAAGAATACACTTTAATAAAATTAGTTAATATACCTAGTTCAATGAGCTTTGAATAGAAGCCTTTAAACTAATTTGATTCTGATTATTATTTTTAAATGCTCTTTACTAAAAAAAAAAAAATTCAGTTTATCTATTGACCAAAGTTATAGCAGGCTAAAAAGGATTCTTGGTAAATTAATGAATATTTATTTCAATGATAATTTTTTAAATTAATGAGAAAAGGAAATCAGTTTAAACCTCAATTGCACTTACAAAATTTTTTATTTAATCATTTTACAGCCTGATCTCAGGCCCCTCTCTCCTCTCCTCCCTGTCCCACACTCATGCCCCCTCCCCCCATTCCATCCCCTTTCTTTCTCAGAGAAAGGGAGGCTCCTAAGAGGTACCCAACCAACCATGGCACCTCAAGTCACAGCAGGACTAAGTGCATCCTCTCCCACTGAGGCCAGACAAAGCAGCCCAGCTAGGAGAAAGGGATCCAAAGGCAGGCACCAGAGTCAGACACTGTCCCTACTCCCACTGTTAGGGGACCCTTACAATGTTGATCATGCTGCACATCTGCTACATACATGGAGTGGGTCTAGGTCCTGTGGGAGAGAGGCACTTAGAAATTTAATTTACTTTTTACATTAAACGTTGATGAGTGGAAGAATCAGATTTTGTAATGTGAAATCGAAATTGATATCCTTTCTTTCACTGTCATAAATTACTCAGGTAAGAAACAACTCCTTAGAAATGAAGCTATTTAACCAAAGGGAAAAACATGATCAACCAATGGAAAAAGTCTTTTCCTAAAATTTATTTTGAAAATTCACTTAAAGGAGCCGAGGAGATCGGTGACAGGAAAGAGCACCTCCTGCTCTACAGTTTCTCCTCCTCCTCCTCCTCCTCCTCCTCCTCCTCCTCCTCCTCCTCTCCTCCTTCTTTTTACTGTGGTTATCTATAGCTATATAGATTCAGTGAGCAAACACTTAGTTTGTTAAAGTAATTCGATAGTTATTGTGTAGAAATGGAGACTGACTTAGAAAAAGCATCTAAAAATATAACTTTAAGCTTTGATCTCTTCACATGTACAAACATGGGATTTATGTTATGAAACCCATAAATCACATGCCACACAAAAATCTCCTGTCCTTACATTTAATAGGCACCTGTGTGTTCCTTGTGGTTTGGGCTGGTGGGGCTAGGCACAGGCATGTGTGTAAGCAAGACACACATCCTCCTGTCTGCAATTACAACTTCAGTTGCCTAATGAGCATTATTTGAACCCAAACAAGTGCAGGACTATGAGGTGATATTACTGAAAATTCAAGAGACAAGTGTGTGTTGGGGGAGCTGTGTGTGTGTGTGTGTGTGTGTGTGTGTGTGTGTGTGTGTGTAATTGACTTACACTGGGAAATAGAAAGGTAGGAGAGGCTGGGAAGATGAGACCATTTGTTCTCAAATGGTACCAAAAAAAATTAATGATTGCAGACTGCTTTCCAAAGCTGATCAACACTTTCTTTTTCAGGATTCTGGAAGAAACACATATGCTGGGATTTAAATATGTCACCAACATTTATATATTGCAAAGTAAATTCTCAAACGCAATAGTGTTGGGCCACAAGAACATTAAGAGTTGATTAGGATGTGAGTGTTCTGTCTCTTGCATTGGGAATGTAAGTATTGCAGGGGTTGGCTTGCTACAAAAGGAAGTTAGGAGGCATCTTCTCCCCTTGCCTGAAAGATGCCTTTAGTTGTCATGTTATGGTGTAGAAAAAAGGCTCTCCCTACATTCATCCCCTCATCCTTGTACTTTGCAGCCACAATAATTACAAACCAAGTCATTTTCTGTTCATTTCATAGAAGACTTAGCCTGACATAATGACATAAAGCATAATAAAACCATGTAACTTGGTAGTCTGTTTCTGCTTAATCTAGTCTAGTACATTTCTGTTATATAGCTACAAGGAAGAAGCATAAATTAAGAAATGTTCTGCTAGGAAAACAGACATTATTTCAATTATTTGAATGAGAATTAATAGAAGGATTTGGTTTAACAGGCTCTAGAGGATCAAGAGCACCCAAGGAGAACATGAAATGCCATAGGAGTGGCAATGGTAAAAGAGGAGAGTCCATGGAAACTAGAGGGTAATAATTGGAAGAGAGATGCCCTGGCTGCTGCTGTAACTCATGAGCTTCAAGGAAGGGCGTCAGGGGGCCGGCATTCAAGTATCTCAAGGCATACGACCAGCCAGCTATGTTGGCCACTCTAACAAGGCAAAGGCAGGCTGACCGAGGGTGTTTTGAAGAAACACATAGCAGATGGAACCAACTGTCATCATTGCACACTGCAATTTCCAGGGAGGGAGGGAGGGAGGGGGAGGGAGGGACGGGGAGGGGGAGGGGAGGGAGGGGGAGGGAGGGGAGCCATTGACCAGGAGATGTTGTTCCAGGAAGATCCAGGGCAGGGGGTGGGGGGGGTGGGGGAAGGGGAGGGGATGGAGGGAGCCATTGACTGGGAGATGTTGTTACGGGAGGAAGACTGGAAAAGATCATGTCTCTTTCTGACCTCTGACCTTTTATTCTTCTAGTTAAAATGCCTTTTTGTCAAAGTTTAACAAAGGTGACTGGCTGAGCAGAAACATGGTTTCAGAATCCCAGTCCTTGTAGAACAAGGCAGAATGCAAAAAATTACTTATGAAGCAGAAAAATGGCTGATAGCCAGCACATTTGATGAAAGAAAATTTTGTTTTTGTGATTAATTTCATTTTACGGCAAACACATAATATAACAAAAAATTGTAAAATGAGTGAATTTCAGCATAGTGAAACATTAAAAACTTCTAAATAGATTGCTTAGCAAATTCAAGGGAATTTTGCTATTTTTGTCAGACTAAACTGAACTAAAAGTATCTTTCAATTATTTCATTTAATCTTAAGTTTACTCAGCTATGAATTTAGATATAATTTTATGTTTTAGTTGAACAAAATTTAAAAATTAGTGTTAATGTATATTTTAAAAATCTGGTACACTATGAAAATACCAAACCTAAGAATAACAAGACTATGGGAAGGATAAAAAACATAGCACAAAGGTCCAGAAAATATTTTCATATACATTTATATTATTACACACATATACAATAAACTACCTACAGCAAGAAGAACCAGGGAACAATCAGGAATTATATAATGTTACATTCATAGTGTTTTGGCTATTCATATTTGGCAACCTCGGAGAAAATATCTTTCCTATCATGGTGCATCTAAAATTCTGGACGTAAATCGATATTATCATATCTCATCTCTACCAACTTACAACATCTATCTAGACCTAAAAACATCTTAACCCCAAGACAACTAAGCTTAATAATAAAAATAAACTATATACTATAAAATTAGCTATCTGAGTAGACAGGAAGTGCAGGTAAGGGTAAACAGCTTCCACAATGAGAGAATAACAGGGACAGTTTGGTGTCTGAACAGTCACCCAAAATTCTCTATAATGTTGGAGTGTCATCTTCAGCCTTTTGGCCCAATATATCTGACAGACATATATGAGGCAGGAGCTATTGAAGACTTTCTTACCTTGTCTTGGTAGAGTTTGGCCATCAATTCTGCCTGCATCCAAGCTTGCCCATTTTTAGGTAGAATTCTGTCTGTGGCTGAAGCGAGGACATTTTGTCCAATGGCCTGTTTGCCACATTTGAAGCCATCTCCATAAGGAGGTTCTTTGATGCTCATCATCTTCTTTGTGGTAAGCTGGGTGTTGCCAGGAGTTAATTTGTCTTGTTGTCAAAGAATCTTTAAATTAATAAAAACATATATTTTATTTAAGTAATTTATTCAGATTATGTCTCAATTGTTATCCCCTCACTTGTATCTTCCCATTCCTCCTTCCTTCTTTCACCCTATTCCCCTCCTCTAGGTCCGTGACAGAAGGGGACCTCCTCCCCCACCATATAATCACAGCCTATCAGGTCTTATCCAGATAGCTTGCTTACCCTTACTCTAAGTGCCACCAGGCTTCCCCACAAGAGGAAGTGGTCAAATATAGGGCATCAGAGTTCATGTCAGAGTAAGTCCCTGCTCTCCACACAGCTGTGGAGAATGTGCTGTTCATTGGCCATATCTGGATACTGGTTCTAGGTTTACTGCATGCATTGTCCTTGGTTGGTAAAGTAGTTTAAGCGGACCTCCTTGGATCCAGATCTGCCAGCCTTGATGGTCTTCTTGTGTAATAAAAACATCTTTATATACCATATTCTGTAGGTCTCTGAAGTTTTTGAAGACCATATTTAACTATTTTACCTTATTTATCTATAGAATCCTATTTATCTGTTAAATCTAGGATGTATATTCTTGTGATAAGGAATAGACTAGTAATTTACATAACCCTGATTTGGTCAACTGACAATTAACTTGTATTACTTAATTATACTAAGCAGTCTGCAATAGCACTTTCAAAACAATAGAAGTAAGCCTTTATATTATAGTTAAGTTTTACAGGTACAACACTTCATATTAGAGTATATATATATATATATATATATATATATATATATATATATATATATATACATACAAACAAACAATGTGTGAAGAATAATCTTAAATTTGAGTTCTATACCAAAGTATCAAAATTAAACTTAGTTTGCATCAATATATGAAGTTCTATATAAGTTAATTAAAAATAACCTTGTGAGCTGGAAAGATGGCTAAGAGGTTAAAGTTATTGACTGTTCCTCCAAAGGTCCTAAGTTTAATTCTCAGCAACCACATGGTGGCTCACAACTATCTATAATGAGATCTGATGGTCTTTTCTGGCCTGACATGCATGAAGAACACTGTATACATAAAAATAAATAAATAAATAAATATAAAAAAATAACTTTATGAATAACAATTAAGCCAATAATTTGAGGAGTAGATTCACTAATCTACTTTTTGTTCTATCATCCCTACATATCAGAAATATTTTCAATAATAATCATAAAAGAAATTTCTCTAACCTAAATAAAGAGATGCCTACAAACATGGAAGAAAGACACAGAACACCAAAGAGATTGGACCAAAAAAGAAAGTTCTCCCTCCACATAATAATCAAAATATTAAACATACAGAGAACAAAGAAAGAGTATTAAAAGCTGTAGGGAAAAAGACCAAATAACATATGAAGGTAGACCTATCAGAATTACAGTTTCTCGACGGGAACTCTAAGAGCCAGGCCATGGACAGATGTGCTGCAGACTCTAAGAGACCACAGGTTCCAGGCCATGGACAGATGCCCTGCAGACTCTAAGAGACCACAGGTTCCAGGCCATGGACAGATGTGCTGCAGACTCTAAGGGACCACAGGTTCCAGGCCATGGACAGATGTGCTGCAGACTCTAGGAGACCACAGGTTCCAGGCCATGGACAGATGCGCTGCAGACTCTAAGAGACCACAGGTTCCAGGCCATGGACAGATGCCCTGCAGACTCTAAGAGACCACAGGTTCCAGGCCATGGACAGATGCCCTGCAGACTCTAAGAGACCACAGGTTCCAGGCCATGGACAGATGCCCTGCAGACTCTAAGAGACCACAGGTTCCAGGCCATGGACAGATGCGCTGCAGACTCTAAGAGACCACAGGTTCCAGGCCATGGACAGATGTGCTGCAGACTCTAAGAGACCACAGGTTCCAGGCTATGGACAGATGTGCTGCAGACTCTAAGAGACCACAGGTTCCAGGCCATGGACAGATGCGCTGCAGACTCTAAGAGACCACAGGTTCCAGGCCATGGACAGATGCGCTGCAGACTCTAAGAGACCACAGGTTCCAGGCCATGGACAGATGTGCTGCAGACTCTAAGAGACCACAGGTTCCAGGCCATGGACAGATGTGCTGCAGACTCTAGGAGACCACAGGTTCCAGGCCATGGACAGATGCGCTGCAGACTCTAAGAGACCACAGGTTCCAGGCCATGGACAGATGCGCTGCAGACTCTAAGAGACCACAGGTTCCAGGCCATGGACAGATGCCCTGCAGACTCTAAGGGACCACAGGTTCCAGGCCATGGACAGATGCCCTGCAGACTCTAAGAGACCACAGGTTCCAGGCCATGGACAGATGCGCTGCAGACTCTAAGAGACCACAGGTTCCAGGCCATGGACAGATGTGCTGCAGACTCTAAGAGACCACAGGTTCCAGGCTATGGACAGATGTGCTGCAGACTCTAAGAGACCACAGGTTCCAGGCCATGGACAGATGCGCTGCAGACTCTAAGAGACCACAGGTTCCAGGCCATGGACAGATGCGCTGCAGACTCTAAGAGACCACAGGTTCCAGGCCATGGACAGATGTGCTGCAGACTCTAAGAGACCACAGGTTCCAGGCCATGGACAGATGTGCTGCAGACTCTAGGAGACCACAGGTTCCAGGCCATGGACAGATGCCCTGCAGACTCTAAGAGACCACAGGTTCCAGGCCATGGACAGATGTGCTGCAGACTCTAAGAGACCACAGGTTCCAGGCCATGGACAGATGCCCTGCAGACTCTAAGGGACCACAGGTTCCAGGCCATGGACAGATGTGCTGCAGACTCTAAGAGACCACAGGTTCCAGGCCATGGACAGATGTGCTGCAGACTCTAAGAGACCACAGGTTCCAGGCCATGGACAGATGCCCTGCAGACTCTAAGAGACCACAGGTTCCAGGCCATGGACAGATGCCCTGCAGACTCTAAGGGACCACAGATGTCAGACTAGATTACTATGGCCAGCAAAACTTTCAATCACCATTGACAGATGAAAGAAGATAGTACCTAATAAATCCAAATTTAAACAATAGTTATCTATAAGTCCAGCCCTACAGAGGATGCCAGAACGAAAACTCTAATCTAAAGTAGTTAATTACACCTGCAAAAAACTTAGGGAAAAAATAATCTCACACCAGAAAAATCAAAAGAAGGGAAGCACACACACACTACCACCACCACCACCACCACCAACAACAACAACAACAACAACACCAACAACAACAACTACTACTACAACAACAAAATAACAGGAATCAACAACTGTTGATCATTGATATCTTCAAACATTTTGATTTGACAGTGTTTATATGTTAACATCATCTGTATACTGGACTGACATCACTTAATATATTTTATTGTTTTATTAAATTTGACAATAGCAATTAAATAGTATTACAAATATATATTTTTTGTAAGCAGTTCTTGCTGCTGTAATATTAGAAGGCCAAAAGCCACCAAGACTCCTAAAGCACTAATGAATTATAAAAATTACGTTTCATATTTTTCCATTAAGCTGTACACTTAATGGATTGAAAAATATTTTTTTTTAAAATTCCTTAAAGGATATTGTAGAATCAATGAATACCCAGTGAGTTGGAATATGAAAACTAAAACATCATTTTCTTCTTTGGGAAACTGATACTCACTAGACACTTTTTCCCCTTCAAGGCATTTGATAGCTGTGAGAATGAACTACAGTGTGTTTCACAGACGACCATTAAACCTCGTGTCATCCACGTGTGCGTGCCATTCACAATGCACTCATTGCCTTGCTCACATGAAGAGGTAGAGTCCACTTCCCATCCTTTGACTGCATGCTTGCTTTGCAACTTACTTCAACTGATAATTACGGCTAAACTAAAACTGTGAGTTCAAGAGACCAAGACATTAAAAAGTTTTGTTCCTTAGAATAATAACCCAAGGCTTCCTTGTAAAGATATTTTACCATAACTTAATATATTATAATAGTTAAGAATGAGAATAATGAATTTTCCCAATTCATTATTTCACCGTATACAATAATGTAAGTGAAGCCTCCTCAATTACTTAGTCCAAGCTGAGTGAGTGATGACTCGAGCAACTTGAGGATTCCAGTTGATGTCAATGGAAATATCTCCTAGCTGATTTCAACACAAATTGCTAACTTGTAGAATTATAATAAAATAAATGGCTCTCCCTCTCCCCTACTTTTAAAGCCATTTAATTTAGTGAGAGTTGTTACGTAGTAACTGATATAACACTGTGTGAGCTATGCAAAGGGGTTCTACTAGAAAGACTGATGTCGCTTTTGATATCTACATGGGTTGGTGTGATGAGTTACAATATAAAATATTTACTAAATACATTTTCAATCTTCTGACAAGGTAGCACAAACCAAGAGTGGGGGATGCAGATAACGTAAAGCACCTAAGAAGCAAAATGAAAATTCTCACCATCTTAGAATTCTTGGGAAATATTCTTGCCAGTGGGAGAGTGTGTGCATCAAATCCACGTCCATGCACACTCATACTCAAGAAATACGTCAAAGCTGAGGGCTGTGTAAAATGGGTTGGCACAGTTTTAAGCTTATATATCCCCAGGTGCAAACACATTTCCCATACATATGTCTTACAACTTAGGTCACAGAGAGACAACAAAAGCTGAGGCAGAAACGTACACCACACAATCAAGTTTGCTAGCTTATTTCATGGGTATTTGTAACAGAATGTTGAGCATAGCAGTTACTGTAATACGCAGACAACATCTGATCAAAAACACAAAGGAGAAAAATGGAAAAGAACAGGATGCATCACAACAAACATAAAGTGAACCTGAGCTCGACCAGGGAATGAACTGAGGTATTATTTGAAACTGTAATAGCATAGAATTTTTCAAAATTAATAAAATGTGCGCCTGAAGAGTGAAAATGCACTGCCCAAAGTATACAAGATATTGTAAAGTAAGCATCACATATAAGCTCATAGAATTTGAATTGTTAAAAAAAACACAAATGAGAAGGGAGGAAAAGTAAAACATGTACAAAAATATTTTTTTCTCCAACAAATAAAGAATGATAGTTGCTTTCTCAGAAGGAACACTGAAAACTAAAAGGCAATGAAAGGACATATTTAGGAAAAGAAAAGTAAAATGTTGGAAACTAAAAAATGATAAGGTTTCCATAATAAAGAGCTCATTTTAAATGTTTGATAGTACACTGAAGGCATCATACATTCTTATTAATAAACATAAAATTTGACCAAATTAAATGTATAGCCTATCATAAAGAAAAACAATAGAAAACACCAAATACTAAAGAATCAGGAGGTTCTAAGACGGCGGTAGCCAGCCGAGTTTGAGTACAGGTGCCTGCTAGGTGAGCAATCCACTGCACTGCTGTGGAGCTCTGCAGAGTCCGAAGTGCCGGCATCCATTTCTGTTTCCCCAGACAGAGGAAGGGGGCTGGGCTGCCAGACATGCGCACTGCCTTCTCAAACTTCCTGACTACCCTGCCTTGCTGGGGACAACTCTGGGCTCCAGACGTGATGATCCAGCCCGGAGTTCACGGCTCTGCTGGCTGACTTGAGGAGACCTGCAGGACTTCACTGGCTTACACAGGTTAGAACCCCACACCCTAGTACCCTAACTCCCTGCTTATAGGTCTAACTGGGACACAACCAGCATAGCAGATCTATAGGCTACTGGAGGAAACTCAGCCCTCTGCCCATGATCTAGAGCTCCTCCAGCATGCCTGAGAAACACAGCAGAATTCAGGAACAACTAGCCAACTAGCCAGGGACAACCATATGCCTAATGGCCAGAACGCAATCGTCGGAAACCAGGGCAATATGGCTCCACCAGAACCATATCCAGCAAACAGTGGATATCTTAATGCAACTGAAACTCAGGAAAATGACCTTAAATGTATGCCTTGAAGATGTTAGAGGCTTTTAAAGAAGAAACTAATAAATCCCTCAAAGAAATACAGGAAAATACAATCAAACAAACAGAAGCCTTCAAAGATACACAAGAAAATACAATAAAAAAGGTGAAGGAGATTGAGCATTTCTTTAATTGTTGGGATATGACTTTCTCACGTACTCTGGTGTCTCACATTTGACCATGTCCCCTGGATGGAAAGGCCTGGTGGCACTCAGAGGAAGGATAGCAGGTTACCAAGAAGAGACTTGATACCCTATGATCATATACAGGGGGAGGAGGTCCCCCTCAGTCACAGTCATAGGGGAGGGGAGTAAGGGGAAAAGGGGAGGGAGGGAGGAATGGGAGGATACAAGGGATGGGATAACCATTGAGATGTAACAAGAATAAATTAATAAAATAAAAAATATATTTAAAAAAGGTGAAGGAAATAAATAAAACGGTTCAAGATCTGAAAATGGGAATAAAAATCAGTAAAGAAAGCACAAACCAAGGAAATCCTGGAGACGGAAAACAAGAGAAGAGAACGGGGCCCACAGAGGTGCAAGAGATGGGGAAAGAATCTGAGGCATAGAAGATACAATTGAAGAAGGAGATGTATTAAATAAATAAATAAATAAATAACCTCCTAACACAAAACATGCAAGGAATCAATGACCCCATGAAAAGAGGAAGCTTAAAAATAATTGGAATAGATGAAAGAGAAGATTCTCAGCTCCAAGAGCAGAAAATATTTTCAAGAAAATCACAGAAGAAAATTTCTCCAACTTAAAGGAAGAGATGCCTTTAAACATAAAAGAGGCTTACAGAACACCAAATATATTAGGACACCTCCCCCCCAAAATTCCTCCCACCACATAATAATCGAAACATTAAACCTACAGAACAAATAAAAATATTTAAAACGGCAAGGGGAAAAGGGCAAGTAACGTATAAAGATAAGTCAATAACACCGTAAGAAAATCTATAAAATCAGCTATCCTGAACCCATAGGGGTTCACAGAGACTGAACCACCCAACAGAAAGTTTCCAAGAGATGGATCTAGGCATCCAGACACAGGTGTAAGAGATGTGCAGCTTGGTCCTCATGGGGGATTGCAACAGGAGGAGCAGGGGCTGTCTCTGACTGCCTTTGGATCCCTTTCCTCTAACTGGACAGCCTTGTCTAGCCGCAACAGAAGATGCGCCAGTCCTACTTGATATGCCATATGATACCCATGGGAAATCTCCCCTTCTCTGAGAGGAAAGGGGAAGGGAGTGGAGAGGGAAGGATGGGAGGGAACTTCCCACAAGCATGTAAAGTATATAAATAAATTAATTAATGAAAAAAAACCCTTAACGATGTAAGTATACACAAAGACATTCTAAAAATGATCCTAATCGCACAGAAAAACAAAATATGGCCAATAGAACTCCAAGAAATTAAATTTTTTGTGCATGACAAAGGAAACAATAACCACAGAGAGGAAACACTGTTTCAGATCTTCTCCCTAGGGTTTGCTCAGTTTTCTCTAGGGAACACCTGCCTAGAGGTGGCACCACCCACAGTGTGCTGTGCCCACCCATGTCAGTCACCAAATAAGACAATGCCCCACAGACTTAGAGGTGTTCTGGCAGAGACAGTTCCTCAGAGGAGGTTCCCACCTCCCAGATGACTCTAGTTTGTGCGAAGGTGACAAAAACTGTCACACTGGCTCTGCCAGCTCTGCTTTTGAGAGGAGAATTATACCTAGAATAAATAAATGAACTACATGCACACAAATCATCCAGTCAATGACGGGCTAATGAACTGAGCAGATAGTTCTCATAAGAGGAATCACAGATGGCCAACCAATGCCTGAGATGATGTTCTGCATTTTATGCCCCCTGAAAACAAAGGGCCTCAGTGTGGCGAGGATGCAGGGAAGCAGGTGGTGCTGCCCCTGTGGAAATCACGATGGAGCTGCCTCAAACTTTTGAATAGAACCGTTTATATACCACTCCTTTGTTTATGCCCAAAAGATCCTAAGTCAGTTTGCCACCAACATAACTGCATGCCCATGTTTCTTGGTACACAATTCAGTGTTTGTATAGCCAGCAGGTGATGGATAAAGAAAATGTGGCACATGTGTCTGATAGAATTGTATTCAACTACACAGGAAAATGAAAATCAAGGCATTTTCTGTAACAATGGGTGGAGCTACATATTATGTTAAGCAAATTAAGCCACACTCAGACAACCAGACGAACACTGCATTTTTCTCTCATATGCAAAGTCTAAATGTAAATTATTGGCTGTTTCCTACTTAACAGCTTCCTTTGCCGAACAAGAGCTTTTCATGGAGACATATTGGAAGAGCTTGAGGATGGGGAGGAGTGTAAAAGTACGGCGTCTGGACACACCACGCTTGTTACCCACAGGAGCTCACAGCAGATGGACTTACCTACACTAGACCTCCACAAGGTCAAGAGAGTTAAAAATGTAGCGTGTTGAGGGTGGGGCTCGTTACCCACACACCTGTATGAGGAGGTAATGACAGTAGATACCTACTGAGGGACCAAGAGTTAGCTTCTCTGCAAGGGCAAGGCAGCCAGTGGTCGGCTGCTCATGACCAGTGGACAGCACCACACTTGTGCGTGTATGGGCAGCACTAATTGGACTTACTGGGTTATTTTAATAAAAAAATTTTTTTTTAATCCATAAAGTTAGGAGAGATATTGGAGATGTATTGGGGGTGCAGAGGAGTAGGAAAGAAAGAGTTGTGAGTTGGATATAACCAAGGCACATTGTATACATGTATGAAATTTTCAAACAATAAAAAATAAATGAATTTGTTTATTTCTAAAACTACAAATGCAGTTGGTAGAATCCTTAGAGGAATCATGGTACTACAAAGTGATTGGGTTAGTATCTGTTTTAAAATAGCAGTGTTAATTTACATTAAAAAATGTTATCCTTAGCAATTTTATTTGGAGGCAGATACAGAAGCAATTTGCCAAGTAAAGTTTCTTATTCTAGGAAATGGTGCTTGGAGATCATTCCCTGTTTAAAGCTGTGGACCCAGATAGCTGATCTTCTTCGAGCAGTCACTGTAGATGAATCAAGCCCTAAGGGATCCAAGCAAAGGTTTCCTATGGATTTACTCATTTGAGTGTGTTTCACAGTGCCAAAGGCTGCATGAGAATAGCCAGCAATAAGCCAGCTAATACAGTGATTCCACATAGGTTCAAAGAGAGAGAGAGAAACTGAATAGGTCACTAGCTGCAACTCAGCCTCAAGGTTTCTTTATTCTGAATTTCCACAGCAAAGCGATTTCACAAAGTCAGGTAAATCTCAAGAGGTTGGATAATGATTCACACACCAATTGCAGTGTTTCCATTTTAGACATAGCCATTATTTTGGTAATGCCATTGATTGCTTAATTCTGCTAGTTGTTTTTTTTTTCTTAACAGCAAAGGGAAATGGAAACCTTTCCTGTAATTGCCAATATGCAGCCTTACACAGCAGCCAGTTGAACTGGAATGCAGGTTATGCCTGGCTTTTAGTTAATGAGGTTTGTCAGTCCATCTGCAACAGTTCCTGAGTGCCTGTTGTAGCAGTGCACTAACCCAGATAAACTCGGCGATTAGTTTTTGGTTTTTTTGTTTTGTTTTGTTTTGTTTTTATGTAGAACAAGGACTAGCTGTGGAGAACTTGAGGGGGGGGGGAAGGGGAAATGAGCTTGTCTTAAGAGACAACCTTTGAAATCAATGCATAAAGAATCAGTAAGCAAATTTGCCTAGGAGATTGGATGGCTTTCCTGGCTAATTGTAAGCAGATTGAATGAAAACAGCGACGTATTTAAAGGAAAAGTGTGTTAATGAATGGAAAAGTGAGTTTTAAGGGGCAATGAAGTGAAATGCAGGCTTCTAGAGGGAAATTCTGACAAAACAGCTTAATGCAAATTAAACACAGAAATGTTTCAACTCCAAGGGAAAACAAAAATGAAAAATAAGAGAGACTTAATTTTCCCTATTGAAAATTAGGGAGGAGACCATGCCCTCCCTTTTCTTTAAGGCGTTCACTTGAACACTTACACATTCTTGATCTTCTTTTTGAAACACATGCAAACCCTTTTAAGAATTAAGTAGGCCTCTTGTCAGCTTGATGGCCCCCAAGTGAGAAGCAATCACTAGGGAAGATGGGAGATCAGGTCTCAGTCTCTGAGGAAGGGAGATGGTAGAGCTGGATGGAGGGCGATGACGCCAGTGCAAGCCTCTTCCCAAGTTGCAAAGGGATCCTCTGATAAAACTGCAAGAGTTTAATTTTCCTTTGGTAAGACCAATTAGCTAACACTGATACTCACCTCAATTAGTCAGTGAAATGGGGATGAACTAGGGGTGATAAATGGTGTTAGTCTTCACAGGAAGGATCTATTCATCTTGAGATCCTGTATAAATGCATTACTCACTTGGCTGTGAAAAGCTCTCCTTTTGCCTTCCCAGTCTCACTAGCGTATTGCCTTTGGTGCCCCCTTCATTGCCTTTGGTGCTATTTCACTGCCCTTTCAATAATCAGTTTCATTCTCTTCTGCATAGAATACGGGAACATTGGGTGTCTTTGACAACAGTGGGGCTTTTCTGGGTTCTTGGCAAGCTGAGCTTAAATGGATCCTCTCAAGGCACATAGCTAGGAGAAATTATTTATCTTCTGGGTTACCTGCCTCTTCTAGGGGGAAGGTGGCCAGATTTAACAAAAAACAAGCTCCTAACTAAATAGCTGGCCTCTCCAGGTGGGCTGGCTGGTGTCTTCGGATGCGATTATCAGTTAGCCAAAAACTTCCATCAGAGGAAAGCAGGCCTGACACATCAGGAGAAGTGGACAAGACCCAATTCAACACTTAGGCACCCAATAGGCTGTTAGGCGCATAAGGATTAAATATTTTTCCAGTTGGAAGACTTGAGGCTGGAGCCTCAACTAGTCTTGTTTTATCTGGCTAAAGAAATGCTGTGTCTCGGGTTCCCAGGTCAGAAGGTGAGGATATCTTTTTTTTTATTAAATGTATTAAATGATACAGGGGACAAGATAGTTCTTCATATCTGGAGAGCCACCACCAGCAGAGCCTGTGGCTCCCGAGACTCCTCTAAGCTGCTTGTGGCACTTAGGGAATGGGTAGGACATCCACTGTTTGCTTGATGCTCCAGGCCTCTGTCACCTCTTGGGGCACAGAGAAGGTTGACATCTGCACACTGGGAGAACCTGAGGATGAGAAAATGTGGGTAAGTTCTTCCAATGTTTGCCCAAAAAGGTGAGGACTCACTGTAAGCCTTCGGTGCCGAACTGGGTAAGGCAACTGTGTAACGACAGCAGAAAGGCATTAGGAGCCATGACACAGCCTAGGAGGCATGACATAGCCGGATGACAAAGAAGGTATCTTTTAAGTTACTAAATGCCACTACTTTGTACCTTCAGGAGTTTGAGTCAGTAAGACATATGGATTGGGGACTACAGGACAAGATGGGCAATATAGTCTTATTAATAGGACAGAAGCCATAGTCTCCATTCCCCATTGCATTTCTGAGCTTCTAGTACAGGGGCCCTGCAGGGTATATTACACAAGTTCTAGCATTTTCCTTACCTGACTGTGGCACAGCAAAAGCACTAGTCTGGTTTTATCTGGCTAAAGAAGTGCTGTCTCTGGTTCAGAGGTCAGAAGGTGAGGGTATCGTTTTTTATTAACTGATACAGGGGACAAGATATCTCCTCATATCCAGCGATCCATAACCCAGCAGAAAAGCAAAAGCAACAATAGAAGCAAGGGAACCCAGGCACGGTGGGCATAGTGAGAGGGGGTCAACGCTAGCCGCAGAGGTGTCTCCAGCCTGTGCCTGCTGCAGCTGTTTTAGCTGCCTTCCCTCTGGTGGTGGTGGCTTCGACAGTTAGCACCATGCAACTTATTGCTCCATCCCAGGTGAGAGCTATGCTCCTCCCAGGCCCTGCTCTGGTCTCCCATAGACCTTACAAGTCCAGCTATCTCAAAGTTCTAGCCCTGTTGGGAAGTTTGCCGGTGCATGCTTCCCTAGCCAGGCATAAACTCAGTCAATGTCCTACAGAGCAGGATGGGTATTCAGGCACACTCCTAGCTCCTGGCCCCACAAGAACAATAAAGCCTTTCTCGGCTCTAGGTGAGTTTAGCTTAAGGTGGCTGAGGCCCCAGAAAATTCCATGTCTATCAAAGCCACCCTGAGCCTTTCGCTTTTTGCTTTCCATCTCTCAATTTTGAAAAGTGAAAACTCAAAGAGCACAGGGGGTGATTTTTTTTCTACAAAGAATCTTATTATAGATACATAGGTGGGAGTAAAAGAGAAGAGAGAAGACAGAGCTCCTGTGTAGCAGGAATAGAGTCCTGGAACTGGGATCCGTTGGGGGCCTCGGAGCCAATAAGCCTGTACTGGACGGAGGCACCAAGGGGAGATGAACTGGTGGTCCAGTTGGCCCCTTCCTAAGAGTCCATATGCCTCTCGATTTCAGTGCATCCTTG
Organism: Acomys minous; assembly: GCF_964271855.1. Classification (NCBI taxonomy): domain Eukaryota; kingdom Metazoa; phylum Chordata; class Mammalia; order Rodentia; family Muridae; genus Acomys; species Acomys minous. Next base: position 5,204,052 of record NC_140487.1, read on the forward strand.
CGTACAGTTTCCGGAAACACGGTACTCATTCAGAGGAAAAGAGTTAAGGAAAATGCAAGCCTCCCTTCTGGCCCCCTGGTCTCTGGCCACAGCAAAACCAAAAGCCATTTTGGCTTAAATATTTCTGACATCTCTGGCTTCTAACAAGGAGGAAACTGCCAAAGACACTTCCAGTGTCAGCCAAGGAAAACATTTTCACATTCGAGACCTGCTACCCTAAATTGCATGGACACAGTCTATGTCCGATTCTCATTAACCTTACTGGGACGTTTTTCTGGATTGAGAGGAACCTTAGTTTCTTATTATGCTTCCAAAACACAACTCTTTCCTTATTTCAAACTCCTGATCATTGCTACTTTGCTCTAAATTGGCTATTTCCGATGCGTTAAATAGGTACAATTTTTTTATTTGTATCTGCTATGATTCCCATGGTATATATCTTTAGTCTAAGAATTAGTCTCAAAAATACTGATTTCAAAGATGAATTTTGTTACATCCAGTGAGAAGCCTTTCTTCTTTCTTCTTTGTGACAGGATCTCAGCATGTCGTGCTTAAAACAAGTAATGTCTGGTGCGTCCTATTTGACCATGTCCCCTTGGTGGGGAGGCCTGGTGCCACTCAGAGAAAGGATAAGCAGGCTATCTGGATGAAACCTGATAGGCTGTGACCATATTGGGGGGGGGCGGTCCCCTTCTGTCACAGACCTAGGGGAGGAGAATAGGAGGAATGGGAGGATATAAGTAAGGTGATAACAATTGAGTTGTAATCCAAATAAACTAATTAAGTAAAAAAAAATTAAATGGAGTACAGAGCTAAACAGAGGGGGAAAAAAAAGACAACAAGTGATGCTTGGGAAGGAGGGATGGTTCAGCACTAAGGACCGTTTATTACCCTTTCTTCTAAAGGACCCACGTTTCTTTCTAGCACCCACATGGTAGCTCCCATCCTTCTGTCTACTTCCATGGACGCTGATGCCCTCTACGGGCTTCTCCTGCAGTCTCTGCACTCATGTGATCTATGTACATCTACAGACAAAGCATGCAGATACATGACAGGAAATAAATATTTACCAACCCCCCCCCAAAAAAAACCAAATAATATTTGTTCAGGTCTTGATTGTGACTTTAGATTAATGACAGGTAAGAACTGGGGAGCCTTCACATTTCATTCTGAATCCCTCAGCGGAGGCGAGAACATTCTCTCAGATACAACACCCCCTTCCTAGCTGGGTAGACAGTAGTTGGACGAAATCACTCTACTCTGGTCTTAGCATTACTTTGCTCATGCACACAGGGCACAGAGAGCCCACAGGACTCTGAACTGCCTCTGCTTTTGCTTCATGGGTGTGTCTCTGTTCATATCTCCCTGAGACAGAAGAACCCACCAGCCCTGTAATGGTGCCTACTGCACCTTGAAGACAGCCAGGGTCAACCTGGTTACACCCAGACTACTCACCTTTTTGAGTTTTGAGGTTCTGTTTTTGGTACATAGAATATTTTATTTTCCCATCTTTCAGTTGTGTTTATACTAAAAAAAATCCTTGGTATTGATATTAAATTGCATTTTGATTATAAAACATTTTAGTCATGTGTCCTGGAATAACTCTAATTTTTCAAAAGTATTACCTATTTCACCATAAGCTAGAAGTAATACCAAGTATATGGTGAATTCTTATACCTTGGCCACGTTTTATAGGAAAAAGGACACTTGATGAATAGGACCTTAACTCTACGGCTTCCCCTAACCTCAGCCACCAAAGGGTTAAAATATATAGTCATTGTCAATTATGTTAACAGAGATGAAATGACATAGAGAAAAAGAGAGCACTAATAATGGGAATATTTTGGATTTGTTGGCTTTCTAGAAGGACTTTATATATTTTTGAAATGGAAATTGAGGAAGCAAAGGAGAGAATGAAAATAATAGAGAAGGTTTTTGTTTTCTTGTTTGTCTTAGCAATCTATATTTGAAAACCTAACCTAAACTACTTTGGAGCTTTCTGGTTTCTGTTCATCTGCCCACCTACATTTCACACACAGAGATGGATTTCTCTTTACTTTGTGTTAGAAATTTCACTTGGAACTTGAAAAAACAACTGAAGCCTCATTTTCATTTCCAAACAAACACCTAATTTTTAGAAGCTTTTTAATTGCAATGACTTTTAATACTGGTCTTAACCATCAATTTTATCTTACCATTTTCAGTATTAATCAAGCAAATTATACATAATTTGGCTGATGTAATTACAATATGCTACTCGCATTATTACATCACAAAATGTGATTTATTCAAAAATACAAAATTTTGTGATTTGAGTAGCTAAATTATATTTACTAGGTAACATGTCATTTCAACAACACTAGATTGTTATAGTGTTTTATTCAATCAATAAGACAAGAGAGAAAATTGGGGTTAAAAGTTGAATTCTGATAAACGTTAAGATTCAATAACATTTGCCAACGTGCCACAAAAAGTAATATATCAAATTACTGTTTTATCTGAATATACTTGGGTTTAGTTACAAAGAATCCAAATAATCATATTTAATTATTTCAGCCTATTTCCATGCTGGTTGAGTAAAGGGGTCAGAAAAAAGGTTATTGAAATAAAGTCAAGTATGTCAGTCTATCACGTTAGAGACACATGACTGGTTGTGACCAGCTCTACAGGCTACACATCAAACATGGCCTTGGCCTTGAGCATGTGTTACCCTTGAATCTTGCAGGTGACTGGGGATGTCCTGCAGAAGATAGGGTTCTCTCCTAATATGATCAAAACACCCTCCCAGCCACAGCAGTGCCAGATCTTGGTTCCAGATGCATACTGAAAGATGGCAATACAAAGGCAGAAGTATCTTTATTACTGAATTTCCCTTACCGATGTCCATAATTTTAGTTTCTTTCAAAAATATAGCCAAGGGATTTGAATATCATGAAACTAAATAGGACACAATTAGACAAATTGCACTTATATAAGAAATAATGTGAAAACAATAATATGACCATAAAATTGTTATGCATTTACATTGTGAATATTACAGAGTATTTGTCAATGGAATTGTAATTGTGTAACAGGTAACATTAATGCAAGAATAAGAGGTTAATACAAAGTTATGAAAGAAAGTTTAGTTCATCCTTGCAACATATTCCTTAATTTAGAAAATATTTGAAAATTACAGTTTACTTATAGTAAGTCCCCAATAGGACAGTTATGGGAGGAAGGACCATTTTAGATGCTTCTTATAGCGGACTAGAAATATACACTTGAGAAAATCCTTTGAATACATAAAATCAGTGAAAATCTGCCCCGTGGCTAAGAGGAGTGCAAGAGAAGGAAAAAGAAAAAAGACAATAGAATAAAGTCTGGAAGTAAGAAGAAAGGAAAAGGTGGGCAGATAGTCAAAAGGAGCTCCTAAAGCAAGCATAGTGTCCATGAAGGTTGATAGAGGTAATTTTAGAGATGTACAGAAACAGAATACAGGTGGAAAGTTAATTAACAGTGTGGTGTGCCAAATAATGGCCTCCCTCAAATATCTACATCACAACCCTTGGTGTGTGTGTGTGTGTGTGTGTGTGTGTGTGTGTGTGTTGTTATATCGTATGACAAAGAAAGTTAAGAGAGCAGAAGGAATTAAAGATGCTTGTGGGATAATTCTACAAAAAGGAGATTTCCCGCAGCCTGTTTAGGTAGGTTCAATGCAAAAAAAAAAAAAAAAAAAAAAAAAAAGAAGTAGCAAAATGTGGAGGGAGAAATCAGAATAGTGATTATGAGTAATATGTGAGAAATACTGTATGACATAGGAGATAAGGATTACATAAAAAGTAACCAGCTAAACCCTCCCAAGAGGAATGCCACCTTTTGATAATTTGGTGTTAGTTCACTGACTATATCGTTAATAAAATAAACGTGTGCTTTAAGGCACTGAGCTTGTGAAAGTTCATTACGGTGATAGCTATTAAACCCATCCAGCCATGCTGTCGTCAGTGTGGGGTATTAACTGTGAATTCTACAGGAAGTAAAGGATGGAAGAATTTTACACACACATGTTTTACTGAGAGGGAGAGTGCATGCTCAATATATTATCCAAATTATCTTATTTATTTACTGAAAAGACTAGTTGCAGGAAAGTTTGCACAACTTTAAATACTCAGAGATAAAGATTTTAAAAACCTGAATGTTCTGTGACAGATGCACATAAGAAATGTTTCCGTTCCTTGTTTCATTTGTCTTACAGGTTTTAGCATTAGGAAAACACGGCGTGGCTGTCTCAGCGTTAACTTCTCAGACCAATTCTCTACAGTAGCTCTGCAGCTTATCAACTACTTGAGATGCATCTGCCTTTGGTAATGCTGCCTTACCCATTGAGCTGCTTCCCGAACGTAAAGAGATGTAACATGAGGTTGAGGATCTGATCTGCCCTTTATCCACAGACGGAGTCATTGCATTTCCTTAAGGCAAATATTGATGGTGCTGGGGAGATGAGGTCTGGAATGGGATGTGTGTTGGGGGTGGGGGGGGGCAGGGGAGAGAATGGATACTTCTTCTATCCAACTAGTAAACAGGACAATTAATTATGATTTTTATATCCGTTTAGAGAAGAAGTCCTTTTGAGCTTTTCATTCATCAAATTTAATAGGTCACCTCCATGAGTTTCTTCCCCCACCCCCGACCCCAGTTCACTTAATGAGCTAGTAAAGATTTAACACACTAAACTGAAGAGTTTATGCCTGAGGTTTGTCCCTAGAATCTAGCCCTTCTCACTTTCTACCAAAGCCCTGTCCTGGATGCCTTAATTTTTATCATTTTCTTCTCCCTCACAATCCAAATACCTCTAGAGAAGCTGGTGCTTTCTCATCAACACTGGAAGGTGGGCTTTGTTTTGAAGGGAGGGTGGGCACCGCACGGGGTGATTGGTTTAGGGATACAACTCTAACCCAATCAGCACACAGCATGCTTCTGGTGCAGGATTCACTCAGAATTTGATGAATTTCAGGCTTGTTGAAAAGCTCTTGAACAAACCAACCAACCAACAAACACCGTCCAGCTTGCAGATGGTCCCCAAGTTAGACTCCTTTCTCTAGTGTGGAGATGGCGACGTGCTGTCATCATCAAAGGAGCAGCCTGGGGAACCCTAACATTAAGGCCCAAGACAAGAAGCTCAATTTATCAAATTGAAAGGACTTAAAGCCGGTCAGGCCTCTGCACCAACAAATGATGCACTGCTTAAGCCAATTTGAGAGTTAAAGAACCTTCTGTAACTTGGACTCACGTATCAAGAAAGAGTTGGTATATTCTCTGAGATTATCCTGACTCAGTTTGGTTGTCCTAAGAAAAGCAAGCAAGCAAGCAAGCAAGCAAGCAAACAAACAAACAAACAAAGAAAAAAGAGCCCGTGAACTTTAGCCCTGGGACTGTTAGCTATAAAAGAGAAGACCTCCAGTAAGATCACAGCCCCATTACAGAGGGGTAAACAGCAGGACCAAGTACTGACGATGCCTCAGGAGAGCCTTTTAGAAACATTTCCACTCAGGTGCAGTTGTTTTCCCTCATGTCCCAAGTTAATAAACGAAAGTTTGGATTTCTTTCTCATGCTGCCGTTTGCTAAAGGAAGAAGAGGCAGGATGCTGTGCAAAGCGAGGAGATATCATCAGTCCTTGCCTTCCTGTCTATTTGAACGGCACCCCATTTCTGTTTATTATATCCGTCTTCCCCCATACTGTCTGATTATCTTAGTTAACTATCCTCTAGAAATAAGCTTCAGAGGAAAATAATAACAAAGTTTAGACTACTGGGAATTTGCTTATGAGGGTCTGTCTGGACCTGGGTCTCAGTATTTGAATAACAATTCCATGTCTAGTAATTTTGACATCTTATCTCTTGTTTCCCAGGATCTGGACACGTTTTAAAAATAGATTTTTTTCTAAGAAAAAAAATTAATTGATGAGTTTAGATAATGCCTTCTCTGGAAAGATCGCATGGATTCTGTAGGGCCACACAGTCCTCTCCTCTCTGCCCCCCATGTACTCGCCGCACACCCCTGCAGTGCACCACAACTTTCCTCATTACAGCTAGCCTTCTGTGTAGCTGTCCCGTTCGTAGCCTGTGAGCTCCCCAACCGTGTGCCCCAAGCCTTGTAGATCCGATCCTTATTACCTAACATAAAAGCTGACACAGCTGACATCAACGCAGGTGTTCAGTGATGCCGGTTAGGTCAAGGTCCCCTGATGAATACGTCTCTTTAAGGACACTCTGCACATCAAAGCTAGTAAGTGTGAGAGGCTGCAGTCCAGCAGAAGATGACTTCCATCCCAGGTCTAGCTTCGTTTTTTTTTTTTACTGGTTCAGCAACGCTGAAGAAATTACTTGCCATCCCAAGTCTCCACTGTAAAGTAGGTAGAACAAATGAAGCCACTTTATGGGTCTTTGTGAGAATCCAGTGCAAGTGTTTCTGTAAAGCTTTTACAAATACAGCCGGCACGTGATACGCGTGCCCCTCCACTTTCTAGATGGCAGCGTTTCAGGCTCTAATGGCAGCTGTTGGTGACTATTGTTACTCGTAGCTAATGAAATATTTTACTTTCAGGGTGATTAGATACTAAATTCCAAACAATAATGAGATAGTGTGAAAAAGAAGGCTGTGACTTTGGGCTAGCTTCTGTGTAATTCCAGGTAAATTGTTAGATGTATTGCAAAAAGTAGTCACATTAGACTTACAGCTTTACTTTTCATTGGTTGTTGTCTACCACTCACTATCGGAATTTGTTGCTAACTGTTTTCAGGTTCATATGGGTATTACTCTCTAGATGCTAAAATTCATTGGTAATGATGGGAATAAATGTCCGTATTGTTTTATTCTCCATTTGAAAAGTCTCAGTTATCCTCCTAGTCTCCTGCATGGTATATGGCTGTTGACAAGATTGGATTATGAAAATGTTGGGCAGCCGACTGTTACAGTCATCTGTTTAAAATATTGATTATTTAGTACTGTTTTCTCAAATCATTCCTTTCCTTTTTCTTTTCACATCTGGTTCATGAAATTTTGTGGTTTGGGCAGACATATGTGTTGATATATTTTTACTAGGAGTGAACTTATTTGTCTGCAGCAATTCTCCTAAAAACAGAACAAAACAAAACAAAACAAAGAAGCCTGTAATTTAATGTATTTATTATAACCCTTTGGAACACTGAAGCTGGAAAGGGTTGATTAGCAACAACTAATTGAGATTGTTCTGCTAAAGCTTACCCATGACTCTGGTTGAAGTACTGGGAAAATAGTTTATTGTGAAAACAGGCCCTAAAGTCTACTCCATTCTGATTAAATTTTCTCAGGAGAAAAGAAAGAAAAACAAATGTAAGATCGATTTGCAGATTCAAGAATGTAGGGGAAACCAAGAGAAGCCAGTAAGGTTTTCCTCAGAGATGTGCTAAATTAGGTCTGAATTTCATGAGCTTTCTGTAAGCATTCACGAATTACTACAACCTTGGGAACACCTCTGAATTCTGAAGGTGTTGTATGAGGTGCTTATTTTTGTCAGCATGTCTATGTGCAGTAATGGAATTATGTATACTACCTTAGTATTTTAATTTTCTATCTGTTCGCTCATTTAAGATTATAAACAGGAAAAAAAATCAACCTTTTTGTACAATAAGCAGTGTCAAAAATAATAGAACTTTTTTCAGTTTGTGGGAGGGAGGGGAGAATATGAAGGGAGACCCAGCAGGGAAGCGAACACGATGCCTGTTTTACCAAGGGACAGAGGGAAGCAAGATGAGGCAGAAGGAAGGGCTTCATTGAACTAGAAGGCAAAGGTGTAAAAATAATGTGATTGATTTGATTGGCCCCTACCCCCATTTTCTGTGCAATGTTAATTTGTAAGAACTAACTAGCGATTTCTCTTCTCTCTACAGGCCCTCTGTGCTTCCGCCCCGTGCTCCCCAGGTCTGATCTCCATCCTCATATATCTCCGTGCTCCCTCTCCTACCTTGTTTCCTCTCTCCAACCTCTTCCACTGTCTATGCTATTTCCCCTTCTGACTGAGATTTAAGCATTTTACCTTGGGTCCTTCTTGCTACTTATCTTCTTTGGGTCTGTGATTGTAGCATGGTTATCCTGTACTATATGGGTAAAATCTGCTTATAAGGGAGTACATACCATGTGTCTTTCTGAGTCTGGGTTACATCACTCCGGATGATCTTTCTAGTTCCATACATTTATTTGCCTGCAAAGTTCATGATTTCCCTGCAAAGCAGTGTTCCATTCTTCAATTGAAGGACATCTAGGTTGTTTCCAGATTCTGGTTATTATGAATAAATCTGGTATATACATCGATGAACAAGCAAATCCATGGTCAGTGGCATCTCTGTAACAAACTAGAGACCTAAGACAGGGTAGGCTTCTGGGGGGATATGAGGGTAACTTTAGCTGAGACTTCCAGTAGCAGGGGTCACAGAGACTTAAGAGGACACTCTCTAGGAAGATAGGACTCCTACTTGAGGGAAGAGAACTCCAGCCTACCTACAAAACTTTGACCTAAAATTTACTCTGCCTACAAGATGTGCAGAGATTAAGGGACTATCCAACCAATGCCTGGCTTAACCTGAGACCCACCCCATGGGAGAGATCAAACCCCTGACACTATTAATGATACTCTGCTATGCTTGCAGAAGAGAGCCTAGCATAGCTATCCTATAAGAGGCTCAGCTCAACCCAGCAGTGGATCAAAAGAAATGCTGAGACTCACAGCCAAACATTGGTTGAAGCATAGGGAATCTTGTAGAAAAGTTGGAGGAAGGGTGGAAGGACCTGGAGGGTCAAAAACTCCACAATAAGACCAGCATAGCCAACTAATCAGAGCCTAGGGGACCTTACTGAGACTGAAGCACCAACCAAGGTCCACGCATGTACTGGACCTAGGCCCCCTACACAGATGTAGCCCAGGGTTCATGTGGGTCCCCTAGTAAGAGAAACAAGGACCGTCTCTGACATGGACTCAGTTGCCTGCTATTTTATCACTTCCTCTTGGCCGGGCTGCATGGACAGGCCACAGAGAAAAAGGATACACTCAGTCATGATGCATATACTGGGGTGGGTTAGTAGGGGGGCTCCCCTTTTCTGGGGAGAGGGAGAAGTGAATGAGGGGGTAGGGCCTGGAGGCGAGGAAGGAGGGGGCTAACAATCAGGATGTAAAGTAAACAAATAAATAAAATTTTAAAAAGAACTAACATTTTTTGTTTGTTTGTTTAATGTTCAATAGTACTACTTTCCCATACTTGTGTAATAAATACATCTGTCAATAAAATGTTAGTTTGCCACAGGTCATTTTAATTAATTCAATGTCTTTTAGGATTTCTTTTACTTTGTAAGTCAACTTCGTTGAGTTACAATTTACAAATGGTGAACTACATACATATAAATTATACAGTCTGTTGAATTTTGACAGATATATGCAACTCTGAAAATGCTGCCCAAATCACAATAAATGCCAGTTTAAAAAAAAAAAAACCTCATGATGTTTCCTGTGGCCCCTTGAGTCCCATCTCTTTTTCCTTTGCCTGTGACATCATGATCAGATACTTCTTTAGATAATTACGAAGAGGATGAAAGTCAGGCATGCTACTTGTGAAACTCACCTATAAAGGGCACTGACTTTCCCGGAGTGGGTGATCCACAGGTGAGAGAACTATTGATTGTGTTTATACCACCAGGAAGTTGCTGTTGCTCAACTACCTAAAGGGCAGGCAGAAAAAAGCAGGACACATAGGTGCAAGTCAGTGCCATGGTGCTAATGAAATAATGAGCTAATTCTCAGACATGCAAATAAAGAGAACCAGTGACCTTTGAGATAAAGACCTATACTTCAGGTGAAGGTGTGTGAGTCTTAAATAAAAAAACTTCAACCAGGGCAAACCATTATAAAATCTCTGTGCTCCCTTTAATCTCTCAGATTTCACTACAGCACTGCCATAAAAGTAATAGCCATCAGAGATTTTCCAAAAATATATGGTGAAATTGCGAGTTTAACAAATATTACTGATTTTGCTTCTCCCTGTGTCTTTAGTGACCAGTCTATAGCCAGTAGGTGCTTAGTGCCTGTTTGTCACCTTAGATAGAATGGAAAGGATTTCCACTGCTTAGACATGTAAAAGCACACCAAGGATGTTTTGAATTATGGAAGTAAGTCATGTCTGTTCTTGACAAAACAGGAAAAATAATGAAGGAAGTCACATCCTCTTTTTGCAGTACTCATACAGTCACGGCCCAGAAGATGTGTGATTTATTTTCTTCCACTACTACCTAATTAATGGCACCCAAACTAATGCTCTGCAAATCCCAAGATTATGTGAGTGTTGTTGTAGTCTTTTAGTATGAGGCTTTTTGGTCCATTGAGTGTTTTATTAGTTGGAGGCTTATTTGAATTTTTGTATTGTGTAGTTCGAAAAAGAGTTTTACTTGTAGAATACAGTGTCTGGCCTGAGAGCCCAGATCTGTAATTCTTGGTGTTTGGGACACTGTTACAGAAAGATGGCAACGTTAAGACCACAGAGTGAATCCAAATTCATTCTGGGCAACTTAGTGAGACCATGCCTCAACATAGTAAAACATTACAGTGGGGCCAGCATTGTCACTCAACTAGTGTATGTGAGATGCTCTGTCCATCTCCAGCCCTGTCAAACCAATTAATTAATTTAAAATTTAAAACACAAATAGTTCAGAAAATAGTCAAATGAACTGAACATCTATACTGAAAGATGCAAGCACAGTGTTTGGAATAAAATGAACATTTATCCTTTCTCTTTCTCTGTTAACCACACACCAGTATACTGCCTAATGATGCCCCAATCTTAAAAAGATTTTTTGTTTTATTTTAAATTTAACACAAAAAAACCCATGTGTGTATGTGTGTGTGTGTGTGTGTGTGTAAGAGTACAGGCAGCTGCAGAGTACAGAAGATGGCACAGGTTTTTCCGGAGCTGGAGTCACATGTGATAGTTAACCACTTGAAGAGGGCGTGATAAGTGAATGTGGGTCCTGTGCAAGTCCACTGCACTCTCTTAGAGTCATACCAGGATACTTTATGGTTTGTGTGGTTATTGTGAAAAGTGTTGTTTCCCTAATTTGTTTCTCAGCTTGTTTGTCTTTTGTATAAAGGAGGCTACTGATTTTATTGAATTGATTTTGTATCTAGCCACTTTGCTGAAGGTGGCTCTCAGCTGTAGGAGTTCCTTGATAGAATTTCTGGGGTCACTTATGTATGCTATCATATCATCCGTGAATAGTGAGAGTTTGACTTCTTCCTTTCCAATTTGTGTACCTTTTATCTGCTTTAGTTGTCTTATTGCTCTAGCTAGGACTTCAAGTGCTATATTGAAGAGAAATGGAGAGAGTAGACAGCCTTGTCTTGTCCCTGATTTCAGTGGAATTGATTTAAGTTTCTCTCCATTTAGTTTGTCGTTGGCTATAGGCTTGCTGTATATTGCTTTTATTATGTTTAGGTATGTGCCTTGTATCCCTGCCCTCTCCATGAATGTGAACATAAATGAGTGTTGGACTTTGTCAAATGCTTTTTTTGGTATCTAAGAAGATAATCATGAGTTTTTTCTTTCAGTTTGTTTATATGATGAATTACATTGATGGATTTCCATATATTGAACCACCCCTGCACGCCTGGTATGAAGCCTACTTGGTCATGGTGAATGATAGTTTGAATAGAATTGGTATTCTCTTCTCTGAAGGTCTGGTAAAATTCTGAGTAGAATCCAAGTGGTCATTGGCTTTTGTTGTTGTTGTTGTTGGAAGATTTTGATGAGTGCCTCTATTTTGTTACGTGTGATAGAACTATTCAATTTGTTTACCTAACCTTGATTCAATTTTGGTAGTTGGTAGTTATTAAGAAAATTGTCCATTTCATTGAGATTTTCAAATTTTGTGGCATATAGCTTTTAGAGGGGTGTTGAAGTCTCCCACTATTAATGTGTAGGGTTCGATGTGTGATTTAAGCTTTAGTAATGTTTCTTTTATGAATGTAGGTGCATTTGGGGCATAGATATTCTGAGTTTTGAGACATCATCTTGGCATATAATTCCTTTAAAGAGGATGTAGTAACCTTGCCCATCTTTTTTGATTAGTTTTGGTTGAAAGTCTATTTTATTAGATACTAGAATGGCTGCTCCAGCTTGCTTCTTGGATCCATTTCCAACCCTTTACTCTGGGGTAATGTCTATCTTTATTACAGAGGTGTGTTTCTTGTATGTAGCAGAATGATGGACCCTGTTTTCACATCCATTCTGTCAGTCTGTGTCTTTTTACTGGGGAGTTGAGGCCCTTGATATTAAGAGATATTAACGACCGGTCATTGTTAGTTCCTCTTATTTTGATGTTTGTGGTGGTAGAGTGTGTGTGTTTCCTTTCTTTTAGATTTGTGAATATGAATTTATTTATTTCCTGTGTTTTCCTGGACGTAGTTAGCCTCTGTGAGTTGGAGTTTCCTTCTAGAACCTTCTGTAGGGCTGGATTTGTGGTTAGGTACTGATTAAACTTGGTTTTGTCATGGAATATCTTGTTTTCTCCATCTATGGTGATTGAAAGTTTTGCTGGGTATAGTAGTCTGGGTTGGCATCTGTGGTCTCTTAATGTTTGCATGACTTCCATCCAGGCCTTTCTAGCTTTCATAGTCTCTGCTGAGAAGTCAGGTGTAATTCTGATGGGTTTGCCTTTATATGTGACTTAACATTTTTCACTTGTGGCTTTTATTATTCTTTCTTTATTCTGTACATTTAATGTTTTGATTATTATGTGGTAGGAGGACTTTTTTTCTGGTCAAATCTATTTGGAGTCCTGTAGGTTTGTTGTATGTTTATGGGCATTTCTTTCATTAGGTTGGGGATGTTTTCTTCTATGATTTTGTTGAAAATGTTTTCTGGGCCTTGGAGTTTGGCGTCTTCTCCTTGTTTTATTCCTATTGTTCTTAAATTTGTTCTTTTTATAGTGTTCCAGATTTTTTCAATGTTTTGTGTCAGGAACTTTTCGTTTTAATGTTTTCTTTTGTTGATGTATGGATAACTTCGATCATAACTTCCACACTTTAGATTCTCTCTTCCATCTCTTGTATTCAGTTGGTTTGGCTTATATCTGTCATTCCTATTCTTTTCCCTATGTTTTCCAACCCTAAGATTGCCTCAGCTTGTATTTTCTTTGCTGTTTCTAATCTCGTCTTTAGGTCTTGAACAGTCTTCTTCTTTCCTTTCTCCCTTTTGATTGAATTTTTTTGTGATTCTCTATAGGATTTATCCAATTCCCTCATCCCTTTAGATGTGTTTTCCTGTGTTTCTTTGAGTGATTTATTTTCCTCTTTCTAAGCTTTTATCATTTCCATCACCTCATATTTAAAGTCTTCTCCTTGTGCTTCATGGGTGTTTATGTCTCCCGGGCTTGCTGTGTTAGGATCAGTGGTTTCCGGTGTGGTTATTTGGCTCTGTGTTTTGTTGCCTGTCTTCTTGTGCTGTCCTCTGGGCATCTGGTTGTCTCTGGTGTTAGCAGGCCTAGAGGTTCCTCCAGTGAGGTCATTGTCTGTGTCTTATGTTGGCCAGGCAGGTTGGGAGCAAGTAAAGAGAGCTCCAAGCCAAAGTTTGCTTGCTAGGGGTCTCCAGAGTCCTCCTCAGGAAGTTAGACAGTGGGTGTTAGAGCCTGTACTCAGCTCAGCTGGGTTCCCTGACTATTCCCAGTAGGGTCAGGCAGGAGGGAAGTGGGCTGATAGATTTCCAAGCCCAAAGCTGCTCAGGTGCCCCACAGTTATTTCCAGGATAGCAGGATTCTGCTAATCTGCTCTCTGCTCTAGATGGGCTAGGCCTGTAAGCAGCTGGGGAGCTGTAAGTGATTCAAGCTTGAATCTGCTCAGGTGTCCCACAGATCCTTGTGTGATGGCAGCAAATGTGAGTCTTAATCTGTTTCTGCCTCCCGCCACCCTTGCGCTTGTGCTAGGCTGGTAAAGCAACTGGCCAGTGGAAAGAAATTAGAACTCAAAGCTGCTCACTGAACAGCAGCTAATGTGGAGAGAGGCCTGCGCAGGTCCCTGCTCTGCGTGTCTGCTCTGGGACCTACATGTATCAGGTCAATAAGCAGCAGGTGGGTAGGGTGAGATCAGAGCCAGAAGCTGCTATCAGGATAGCAGCTAATGCGAACTGTGGCCTGAGGAGGTCTCTGCTCAACCTGTTTGCTTTGTGTCCTAGCTGTGTCAGATGAGTATGCCTCAGGCGTGTGGGCAGAGACAGACCAAGGCCCAAAGTTGCTCATGGGATGGCAGCTAATGCGGAATGTGGCCCCTGCCTGGATTCAGCTTTGCCTATGTGCTCCGTTTTACAGATGGGCCCAGCTGGTAAGCAGCCGGAGGGGGGGTGTGGCAGGGGCTGTGAGAAATTGGAACTCCAGACTCCTAGATGCTGGGATGCTCCACAGGCCATATTGAGATGTCAGGGCTCTGCCTAGCTTCTCTGTGACCCAGCTGGGCTAGCCGGCAGGCAGCTGGAGGCCTGAGAGAGATCAGAGCCCAGAGGTGGTAACTAATGTGGGCTGTCCCCTGAGATTTTTCTATGGGTTAGCTGGGTGGCCAGAGATCAGAACCACTCTCACCCCTGTTCACCATGCACTGTGGATCCCTCTCACCCGGAAATCAGCAGCACTGATGCTTTGTAGCTCTCAGTTTGGTCTTCAGGTTGATGTGCAGTCCAGGTCGTCCTGCTAATTAGACGAAGTGTGCGATTGGCACCATCATCTTGGATCCAGCCCACGCCCCATTGTCCTTTCTGTTTAAAAGAGACAAAGCATGTGTTGCTTAGAGTTTCATGATATGAAGAGGGTGCCAAGACCAAAAAGTGGTATTTTTTAAATTATATGTAAACAGAGCTTTCTTTCTTTATTTCTTCCTTTTTTTCTTTCTAACAGGAACAGTTCAAGTTCAAAGTTTTTTAGACTTGGAACACTGAGTGACAATATTAAACATTTTCTTTTAACTTTTCCTAATGTTAGGTGTGTGTGTGTGTGTGTGTGTGTGTGTGTGTGTGTGTGTGTGTGTGTGTGCACGCGCGTGCGCACACGCATGTGTGTGTGAGTGTGTGTGTGTGTGTATGCCAGTGTATGCAGGTGCACAATTGTAAACATTTCTTCACATATGACATATTTAAATCTTAAATCCTATTACTTCTTTCCAATCGTTTCATTTTCTTCCACTTTGCTTACCCTCACCTATTTTACTTTACAACCTGAGTGATTTTATTATAAAATAAAACAAGTATGACTCTGATATTTAGTATTTAGCATTGATCTTCAACTAAAGGGAGCTTTACTAGGTGCAAAGAGCCCGGAACTGAATGCCTTTAGTTCTCAGTGCTTCTGCTGCTTGCGCTGTCTTTCAGGAACAGAAGACCAACCAAGCTCCTCCTCACTCAGGGGATTTCAAACATATTCTACCTTCTGCATAACCTTCACCCCACCTTACGTGCATGCGTGCACACACACACACACACACACACACACACACACACACACACTCACACACGCTTTTATTGTTGAAATGATCATTCACATTACAACATATGTCTAATCTTATTTCATCCAAAGCACTACCCACTCCACCCCTGCTCCATAATTTTGAAACAAATCCCAGACGTACTATGAAATTTGCCTCCCTAAGATGCCTGTGAAGGGCCACTTACTGTCCTCCTCTTTGCCAGATCACATTACACCCAGAAAACTTAACTTTACAGTAGTCTTAGCATGCACTATGTCTTTGAATGAGTTTAGATATAACATATATTTTCTCCTCAAGAATTTATGTTTCATCAAGGTGGTGTCCATTTTGCTCATTACCTTATTCCCTACATTTGCCAGAGTGCGTGGCTCTAAGCCAAAGCCTCATAAATAACTATTGAATCAATTAAGCATAGGAAATGCCTAGCAGAACGCCCCATGATTCTTGTTGTTTTTTTCCCATTCTTCGTGATCTTTTGATTGATATCAGATTTTCTGCAACTAACTCCTGTGCTCTGGAGCCTATAATCTTTTCAGCTGATCCCTCTCTTCTCCAGAAGTAACTGTCTTTTATTTTCAGGTCTCTAGAACAATTCTGCATTTTGAAAAATGAATACATAAGCAACGTTCATAAGTAAAGTCTCTTTTCCTCTTAATAATATATATATATATATAATATATATATCATTCCTCCACTAGATATCAATATTGTTAGAGAAAGTGGCCTTGGAAAAGTTTTATTGATGAAAATGTTTATTATATGTCATGATAGAACCAACAATATTGTCAAGTGAGTGGAAAATAGCTAAAAGGCTGGTGGATCATCTTAATAAAAATGGCTGACCATGAAATTACTTGACTTTAGCTTTCTTCTTTATTTGTTTTCTTCTTGTTTGTACTCATGATTAAACCTAGAGCCATGCAGAAGCTAAGCAAGTGCTTTTCTACGGAGCTACACCCTCAACTCCCTGGCTTAGTTTCTTAAGTTCAGTATTTTATTCTGTCAAATAAATATAATTTGTTATTCTATTACATAAACCTGAACACTATTTAAACACTTTTATCTTTATTTGAATACTAAAATTTTATGTTAACGTTCAGAAAGACTAATTCTAGGACATGTTTCTTAGAATTATTTTATAATTTAAAAAACCTCAAGTATATTACTGATAGAAAAGCTAGGATAAATACATAGCTTACTAACAATAAATAATAATTAAGTTTTCTACTTTGAAATATCGTGTTGTACAGTATTCTTGTAACTTACACTTTATCATGCCTACAAATATCTATTCAGTTTCCTATAAAAGTATTGCATTACTTTGTACAAGAGATCTAATGATGGTGTCACTCAGAAGGCAAAAATATCCAAAGAGATAAATGAGAAAATAAATGGAAATCATACCCATGAAGTTAAGCTTCACAACAGGAAATGCCTGATATGAAATTTCCATATATTTATTGATGGAACTTGGCTCTTACTTTGGCTATGTCTCTGTGGCTGTCGTTGTCTGTCATGATTCTTCCTTTTATGAACAAACTTTCTCTTCTCATTTCTTGACAAAAGTGTTTTATTCCCTTGAAATAAAGGTATTTGTCTTAAAAAATAATAGAGGAATACTAGTCATTCAAAATATTCTATTTATGAAATATGTTTCAGTAATTAAGTGGGAAAATAAACATTAGTTATGAAGATATCACCCTATATTAGACTACACAATTAGCATATTTAAATTATATTTCCTTCACTGAAGAAATAATTTTACTAGGTATTGCAATTTCTTGAGTTAATGCTTAATAGAAGTCTTCAACATTTGAAAGAAACAATTTGCATGCAGTGTCTAATTCCCAATCAGACTGAGTATTTCAAAGCGCTTTTAGAGACTATTATTGACCTTGGTAGACATTGATAACTATATATAATTCAACCACTTCCCTTGTTTAATTTGGTATGTGCAAAGTGCCTACAGTTCAGAAAATGCCAGTTGAAATGAGAATTTTGATTATATTTTAATGTATTGTTGGCAGCTAGATCTAGAACAAAGATATTTTGGCAATTATATGATATGTAAGAAGTTGCTTTAAAAGTTCTGATTCTCTTTAAATTGTCAGCTGGACAGCTTCAGACTCTTAGTGAGGGAGGAAGTTGAATCCAGGCTTTTAACCTTATTTGTAATAGCTGTATTCCAGAACTTAAGAATCCAACCAAATTAAATTAAAGATACAGCACCATCTTATGGATATTTCTATATTTGTAAAATTTGGAAATCCAAAACCGATTTCTGTTTGGGAATAGGAAAGGTTGAGCGCCAGCAGAAGTGTTGTGCTCAGAGCCTTCCTAACGCAGTGAGGTCACAAGGCTCAGTGAACGATGTCTATGCATGTGTTTGTGCACACGTGTGTACAGACATGCCATTGTGCTGCTCTGGTACGTAAAGGTGCACATGGAAATTTAGAATTATTTTCCTCTTGAAAATTAAGAATTATGCCAATAAGGATAATCAGCAACTGTTGTCACACTACACATTAATAAATGGAGGCAGCCATTGGCCCAGAATACCGCCAGTCTCAGAAGGGCACCGGGGCGTGACTGGCCGTCACCTTTGTAGAATGCTGCGGATGCAGAGGACAACTAGAGAGTAGAAATACTTTCAACGTCGTGAATCACAGTCTCTAAAGAGTTTCGAGAAATTCAGATGTGACCATATAACTAATTATCCGCAGAACCTGTGTAACCACTAGTAAAGTCTCCTTATACTTATCTAGCATGTAATTACCTTCATAAATGACTCATACCCATCACTACAGTTCAGATTTTAAATATGGACACTTAACGATAAACCTTTCCTAATAGTCTTTCTTGTTATTTTAATGTAAATCACAAAGCCAGGTTTATGAGGTTGTAATGAAAAACGGCGAACGTAACTTCCTGGTGAAATTTTAAGGGACAACTGCTTATACACGGCATATATCACTAGTCTCTGGTTTGCTCACGTTACCAAATATGGACCTGAGGCATATTTACCACTCTAACAAAAAGCAGGTACCTGGATAGAGTGGCTCTTAGCTTTGGGGTCTTGTATTCCACAATACAAATTTCGAATTCTTTCCTTAGAAAAGCCCATGGGTATAACTCAGTTTGTATGCAATGTACAGGTTTTTAGATTCCCTAAAGCTCCTTAGAGTATACTTTTAAATAGTGTTTTTTTAAACATTTATTTATTTGTCTGTTCATACTTCTGAGGAGTGAAAAAAAGTATGAACAACCCTCTTGTGACGCACAGACTGTGAGTTTGATACATACTGTGTCTCTCTCCTCCACTTGCTCCTTCTCCGTCTTGATCATACACACATTTTTCTCTCCATAATCACGTTACAACCATGTAGACCTTCATGCATAAACTCATATATACACATGCACTCTCTATTTGGTTTTCGGTCATCATCCCCCCCAAAATAAATTATGTAGAAGACACATTAAAATGGCTTTTATAGGTTTATTTTGTGTAAGTTATTTTTATGTTACTTACCTAAAAGTATGATGTAAAACTGATGTTGAGTACAAAGGAACAATCTAGAAATTTTTTTTTTGTTAATACTATGGGCTCTAAAACCCCATTAGATCTCATTTTCTATATATGTAGACTCTTCATTCTAAATTTCTAAATTTTGGTTCAAGTATAAATTTATTCATTCCTGTCTTAGTTTATTTTCCCAGTGCTGTGGTAAAATAGTCTGACAAAGGCAGCTGAGTGAATACAGCGTTTATTTTAGCGCACAGTTTGAGGTACACAGTTCACCAGAGTGAGGAAATGACTGCAGTAGCAGCTTAAAGCAGCTGCTCACACTCTGCAGTTAGAAGAGAGGAAAGGATGGATATATGCTAATGCTCTGCTTGCTTTTATACAAGGAACTCCTCAGTCTGAAACAGTGCCACCCACAGCGCAGTGATCTTCCCATCTCAGTTAATGTATTAAAGGCAATCCCCCACAGACATACCCAGAGGTCCACCTAATATAAAAAAACAAAACAAAACAAAAACAACAACAACAACAACAAAACACCCTTCATTGCTATTTCCATCCTAGGGGATTCTAGGTGGTTTTTCAAGACAATTAAGATTAATCTTTGCAGTGCCTGAGTACAATGATGTGATTTTTAGATGTGCACACTAGTAAAAATTATTAGTGAAAAGCTATAATAGTATCATGTACATATTTTTATTTTTATTGCTTTGATGCCAGCAGGCCTTTCATAGTTTAACATAAGAAATTTAATAAACTTTAGACTTAAAATAATATGTGTCCACACATACATAAGAGCTAAATTACAGTGTTAAGTCTATAAAGCAGAATTATTTTTATTTAAATATTAATTTCATTCATCAATACTGTAGAACAGTCTTGCTAATTTAACACAATGATTTTCAAAGGTCAGATTGAACAAAAGCTCATGAAAAATTAGATATCTGAATACTTAAACTAGGAAAGAAAACATTTTTAGATTCTATATATCTAAGTATCAGTGAATCTACTGGCTACGTCTGTTTGGTCTAGTGTAATATCAGCTAAAGCCAGAGTTCACCAGTTCAGCTGGATGGGCAAACCTGCTAGGCCCTGGTTATCTTACTGTCCCTGTGCCCACAGTCCTGGCATTACAAGCATCTGCTGTTGTGCCTGGCATTTTACGTGTGTGCTCAGCATTGAGCTCAGGCCCTCATGATTGGACTGTGAGCACTTTAGCAGCTGAACCATCTCCCTGGCTCTGGAACTTAGGTTTTTACTTGGAAGAACTGACTCACGTACGACAGCATTCAGGACTGGGTTTTCAGCAGACATTTTCTTAGAAGTGAACAGAGCGAGCTGCCACTTAGTGAAAAGAATGCCAGTGATAAAACTCAAGTTTTCATGTGAAACATGCAGTCTTATAAAATTTTAATTTTCCACCGAGTTTGACCATTCTCCAGTACTGTGGTGGTTTGAATGAGAAGTGTCCCTCATAGGCTCAGGTGAGTAAACACGTTGTCCTCAGTTAGTGTGGTACTGTATGCCTTGCTGGGTGAGGTGCATCCCTAGGGGCGGTTCTGAGAGTTTACAACCGTGCCTCCCCCAGTTCACCCTCTCTTATGTGAGTTTGTGGTTGGAGATGTGATCTCTCAGCTTGCTATTTCAGATGCCTGTCACCATGTCTCCCTGCCATATGTACTTGTCTTCTGAAACCACAAACCCAAAGAAAATCTTGCTTCTCTAGTTGCTCTTGGTCATGGTGTTTTATCACAGCAAAAGCAGAATAAATAATACAAGCACTTAGAGATTATTCTTTTGACCTTAGTAGCTAGTGATAAATGTAATTCTGATCCTATATTATAAGCTATGCCACTATTTGGAAGATCCGTGATTCAACAAACAAAATGGCACATAGATGTTGTTAAAAAATCATGGGCATGGAAAGGATCCATCCAAAGTACAAGACACAGTGATAAGTTAAGTAGTGTATATTGAGAATAGTGTATTTATATGGTTTAATTGCTTCTAACCTTAAAGAAACTACTGCATGGTGAGTTTTGGTATAATAGAACCTATAGTATTTGCTATTTTTGTTGTTGTTGCTGTTGTTGTTGTTGCTGTGATTAAACATCTGGACCAAGGCAACTGTATTAAGAGAGTTTACTTTCATTTGTGGTTCCACAGGGATAAAATCCATGATGACAGAGCAGAGGCATGCAACATGCTGCAAGCATGGCAGCAGGAATGGAAATCTGGGAGCTCACTTCTTAAACTGTAGGTATGGAGGGAGGGAGGGAGGGACAGAGACAGAGACAGAGACAGAGACAGAGACAGAGACAGAGACAGAGACAGAGACAGAGACAGAGACAGAGACAGAGACAGAGACTGAGACAGAGAGACCCAGAGAGAACACTGGGAATGGTACAAGGCTTTCAGTCCCCTACAGCCTGCCCCCAGAGATAAGCTTTCTCCAGGAAGAACAAAATTTAAAAGTTACTATATACTCCTTTTAGACTAAATATTTATGTGAGGCATAGTTTTTAATCCATTTAAACCAAAACAACGTATAGCAGCATACGAACTGAGAAATTGATATGAGATTCCAAGTGATTTTGTCAAATCATACACTAAAGGAATCCATGGTGTGTAAAATAATCCTAACTCTTTTCATGAAGCATATTTTGCACAGTTTTTAAAATAGAAATATAGCATTTATGTTATGTAGAGGTTTGTTGTTGTGATGGTTTGAACGGGAATGGCTCTCATAGGCGCATATGTTTGAATACTTGATCCCGAGATAGTGGAACTATTTGGGAAGGTTAGAGGTGTGGCCTTGTTGCAGGAGGTGCATCACTACTTTGAGGTTTCAAAAGCTAATGTCATTCCTAGTCTTTTCTCTCCGCTTTGTGCTATACATCAAGGTGGGGGCTGTCAGTGCTATACATCAAGGTGGGGGCTCTCAGCTGTCTGTGCCACCGTGCTTTTGCTCCCCATCATGGCTCCCCCTCTGAACTATAAATTCCTAATAAAAACATTTTCTTTGATAAGTTTCCTTGCTTATGGTTTCTTATCACAGCAACAGAAAAGTAACTTAGACCATTATTTGTAGATGAATATCTATTTCTGTTTTATCTTCTAACAACAGCAATATTGAAAAGCAATACAGTCCATAAAAACAAAGAAATTATTTTGGATCATTAATAACCTTTAAGAGAGAAAAAATGTATCCTGAAATTGAGTTTGGTAGTAAATGCTACAGATAAAAGTAAATAAATATTTAATAATCAAACATCTTTATTTTACCATTTGATGCCATTTTATGTGAACTTTTGGAGAAAACTCTCCACTGTAGTTATTTTCTTGAGAACTATTGTTGACATATTGCAAGTTGTTTACGACAGTAGAATTCTCAAATTGCGAGTGAGACTTGTTTGAGTTCTTAGTCAATCAATGCAATTTTCTCTTTACAGTGTCATATCGTAGTGCTTAATATAAAATAGGCACTCGATACATGTTATTGACTGGCAGAAAGTACATTTAACAACAAAGTCAATATAAGTACAAAAGAACCATGAAAGCGGGAGGGAGAAATGGATTCTCCCTGCTTACAGCTCTGTCCACTTCGGAGCATGCCTTTTGAACTTTATCCAGTGTCACAGACATCTTACACAGTCTGTGGATAATCTAACATTTAAAACATGAGTCTCAGAGGTTAAGATCAGCTTTCATAGAGCCCCACGATTACACACATATGTAAATTAATTTGATCTTTCCTCAGGACAGTTTGAGCACTTCAGCACAATGTATTTTTATCTTTTTATACCTTCCTGCACTTTACAATCCAATTCAAACCAATTATTTGCTTTCTTCAAATTTCTCATAGCATGGGAAAATTAGACACCAAGCAAATTACAATCCTTCACTAGTGCTCACTTATAGATGTGTTGGGAGCAAACCCATACTAGGTTTTTCTTTCAAGCCAAACCTCACAATAATTATAAAATTTCTAAAATACCAATAAAATATCATGATGAATATTTATGAATTGGTCTTATCATTTGGAGGCTAACAGTCCAGGAATACAAAATCTGAACAGTGTAAAACCCAACCAAATAATATATATATATCTTTACAACTTTAGTTTTTTGTTTCCCTAGTTCTATGTCTGAAAGTAAAGCTAATATAAAAGTGATCCTAAATACTTGCAAAAAAAACTAGATTTTATATATGCCAGACAGCCTTTTAAGTATTTTCCATGTTAATCTTTACAACTCTCTTGTGTATATGTGTGTGCATGTGTGTGTCAGTGCGTATGTCTCTGTTGCTCATTGAAAGTCAATTTGTGCTAAACATTTGTACATGTTTTCAACGATACTTTGTACATTGTTGAATCGCTCAACATTTTCTTATAGAACTCAAATTCTAACTGCAGAGGAGAGAGAAAAATACTAAGATATAAATGAATCTTTCAGGAGGATTATATCCTTTTGAATGGTCATCTCAAAATTTCAAAAATATTTATAATTTTCATTTTACCTCTGTAAGTGTGCTTTTTATTAGTTGGGTTGTGTTTTGACAGTTTCTTTATAAATATTACAAAACCGGTTTTTCTATTCAATATGAAAAATATTGCTTTTTGCTGCAAAATAATTTTAAATCCAGTTATATAATATAACATAATAAAACACACACTTTCCAATTGCTTAAGAATATTTTGATAATTTTTCTCTAACAGATAACACAATTATTTCTTCTGCTTTCATATGTTTTATCTGTTCCCTCGTAGAGACTAAATTTTTTATCCTCAGAATGGTGCATATTCACTTAAAGGTAAGAATGGTTTTTATCTGTGATTGAGATGGAAAGAGTTAAGACTTTCCCATCATGTCAAAAGCACCCATCAGTGTAACACAGAGCTGCCTACCCACAGATATTCAGATCACACACCTATTTAAATATCATTGCCAAAACACATTTTATGTTTTATTACTGTTCATCCATCTTTCCTTAGCATTCAAGGTGTTTCATTAAAAAGCTGTATAACTTCAATTTGTTTTTATGCTCGCCTTTACCAAAGCAAAAATAAATCACAGAGTAACCCCAAATATATTGTGTGCATTTTTGAAATGGTATGAACCAATCATAGTGTTAATGTTGTGCATCATATAATCAATTATTCAGAGCACCAAAGAGCATAATAGTGATCTGCAAAGGTAATATGTTAAGGGGAACATGGCAAGAACTCAATTGTAAATACAAAATAGAAAAATTAATGACAATTACTAGCATAAAACTAACTAATAATGAATAGACACTAATTTGAGTACCTTTTCTTCAAACTGTCCCTTATGTAGAGGACAGCCAGGAAGGCCCACATCTTCAACTTTCATTTCACTAGGAACTCAGTACTGCCAGACCTTATCATCCACACAGTGACTTCAACTACCAAACATACGCTGACGATTTCCCTATCTGCATGTAACAGTTTACACTTGTAACTGTGTCTGTGAGGTTTCTGATATATAACATGAAACTCTCAAAGAGTTGATGACTCTCCAATTTCTCTCGTCTTCTGAAAGTACATATTTCAGTATGTCTTGATGAGGTTATTTGCTCTGGAATGTGCACTCTGTTCTTGGTCCTCCTCTTCCTGAGTACATCCTCAGCAGCCCATTGGTTTCTCCGTGGCTCTCTTTTGCAAGTTCAATTAGTATAGTTCCTTGTACATAACAGTAGGTCTCCTCTTGCTGTTCCCTTACTCAAGTGTCGCGATCATTCGTCTAAATCACTCCCCATTACCTTATCTGCCCCTTTATTTCCCTCCCACTGGCCCTGTTTCTTTTCCCAAATAGCATCCCCTCCTGTCTCACGTACTTTTTAAAATTTTCTTTTCTTTTAAAAACACAGTCTGAAATCTACACACTAGAGAAAACATGTGCTATTTGATTTTGGGGGGGAGGGGCTTATCTTGTCTTATTTTACTTAGTATAATGATCATCTTTTGTTATCACAAAAGCTTTTCTCTTCCTCCTCTCTGAAATTTGAGCACTCATCATCTCTCCCAGACTTTTTTTTTTTTTTTTAGTAATCTCTTGGTGGCTTGTTTCTGCTTTCAGTACCACTATGTTACTTGAGGTGGCTTCTTTTTAAAAATAAATAAAGGTCTCATGTAGCCCATGTTGTTTGGCTTCAAGCTCCCTATGTAGGCAAGTGTGATCTTAAACTTGTGAGCCTCTCTATCTTTTGACAACTGGAATCACAGTAATTTATCATTCTGCCTGACTTAATATGGTGCTAGAGATCAAACTCAGGGTTTTGTGTCTGGTAGCCGAGTACTTTTCCACTGACCCATGTCCTGCCAAGCCCTTGCATGGCTTGTGTCCTGGAACACTGACACATGATGAGAAGGAATGAATACAAGACAGAGAGACACTAACACAGAAACCCTGGGGTCTGCTTTGCTGGGCTGTCTGATGGAGAAGCTGCAGTTCCCTGGAAGCTCAGCGCGTCTGTTACTCACCATTGAATGGGGATGTGGGTGTTACTGCATACAACTGAACAGGGAGGCAGGATTTACAGTATACAGAAAGGGCAAGGACGAGCAGTCTCCATGGGAAAGCAATCTTCCAGCTGTAGACATCCTGGGATGGGTGGAGAGGCTGCAGTAAACACTTTCTGTACATACAACCAACACCTGCACATGGACACTAGAAGGACTCTGCCATCGCTCTAAACTTCACCCAGGGAAGGCGTTGCCATGCCCATGGGGCTGAGGCACTAGAGTCCTTGACATGACTGTGTCCATGTAAACACCACACGGTCACTCAGGTCTTCACTCACTCAGGACATCCTCAGCTTTCCCTCTTTGTTTGTTTGTTTCTTTCTTTCTTAGACAACTGTGTCCAGCAGAAACCAAGGGGGATGACTTAGTAAGTTAAGGAGACTGAAGTCTTGAAGCTCTTCAAGTTTATTTTTTTTTTAATACTAGAAGGAAGAAACCAATCTAGGATATGCTAACATAATTTGGCCTCACCCATGCTCTCATTATTGTAGGTCCATTCACTAAGAGCCTCTGCTCACTGTCCGTTCAGATGGCCAGTCATGCAGGCTTGCCACCTGCCCAGAGCTCCACCCCCAGGAGTCTTCCTCCTGAGCGGTGTTTGTTTTTTGCCAATTATAACAGGATAGCAGGTGTCTGAATGCAAAAATAGGCACATGCTTGTTTCCTGCAGCCATGTATCTACATATTTTTTTAAATCCTTTTTACTTATTTACTCAAGCAGCCAAATTCATTGCCTCCTTCCCTGGAAACCAAGAAGGGCATGCTTCCCAAACACAGCCCAAGAACAAATGAGCTTCAGTGTCTTTAGCCTACTTTTATGGCTTCCCAAACTAGGCGCCAGAGCACCAATATCTAACTACTTATCTGCCTTAGTTAGATACCATGACCAAGGTAACTTGTAGAAGAATGGGTTTATTTGGAGCTTAAAGTTTAGAGGGTGAACCCATGAATATCATGGCAGGAAGCATGACTACATGCAAACAGGCAGGCAGGCAGGGAAGGAGGCAGACAGACAGACAGACAGACAGGCACGGAGGGAGGCAGACAGACAGACAGAGACAGACAGGCAAGCAGGGAAGGAGGCAGGCAAACAGGCAGACAGGCAGACAGACAGGCAGGCAGGCAGGCAGGCAGGCAGACAGACAGGCAGGCAGGCAGGCAGGCAGGCAGACAGGCAGACAGGCAGGCAGGCAGGCAGGCAGGCAGGCAGACAGACAGGCAGACAGGCAGACAGGCAGACAGGCAGACAGGCAGACAGGCAGACAGGCAGGCAGGCAGACAGGCAGGCAGGCAGACAGGCAGGCAGGCAGGCAGGCAGACAGACAGGCAGACAGGCAGACAGACAGGCAGGCAGGCAGGCAGGCAGACAGACAGGCAGGCAGGCAGGCAGGCAGACAGACAGGCAGGCAGACAGGCAGACAGGCAGACAGGCAGACAGGCAGACAGGCAGACAGGCAGACAGACAGACAGGCAAACAGACAGGCAGGCATGACGCTGGAGTAGTAGTTGAGAGCTTACATCCTGCTCCATAAGCAGGCGACACAGGGAGATACAGTGGGAAAGGCCTTTTGAAACGTCAGTGCCCAACCCCAGCGACACACTTCCTCCAAAGACGCCACCTATTCTAATTCTACCAACTGGGGACCAAGTATTCAAGTCTGTGGGCCTATGGCGGCCGCTCTCATTCAAACCACCACACAATCTACCTCCAGATTTTATTCATCTTCCAAATCTTGAGGTATAACTGCCTATCCAGATTCTACCTACCCCATATTTTACCCCCTATGACCTGAAAATGTATAAGCTCCTCTATTCCTTTATGTGTTCTTTTACCCTTTTCTTTTCTTTTTTGTTGTATTTTGGATACTTAAACTATGACTTTATTTTCATCTTCATGGAGAAAACACTGAACATGCTGTCTTTTAAAAAATGTTACCTGTTTTCCTGTGGGACCTCCAAAGCTTGGAGACCCCTCACTTCTAGTAATTTTTAATGGGAAGAAAATAAGCTACTGCATCAAATGGAGAGATAGTAGTCCACTATCACACCAAGAAGTCGTAGTAAGTAATAGAACTGAAAAATATACTTTGGGCAGAAAGTAAATGAAGGAATGACTCTTACCCTTAGGAATTGTATCCCTAGTTTAATAAGCACTACATTTTAATCTGCTGATTTACGATAAAAAGAAATCACAACAGAACAGACCATTACTAGGAATCAGAGCCTGTGTTGAGTCCTTAATCCATTAGTTGCTAGTGTTGTAGACTCAGGTTGCATATCTGTCCTATCGAACTAAAGATCAACAGCTGACATCATTTATGTAGTGTTTAGAGCACAATCTGGCGCAAGAGGGGATTGTCAGCACACTGTCACCTATGTGCCTTAGGATAATGGTGCAGGATGTATAGTCTTACAGAGTTTTGCAAACTGCACAAGGTTAGGCCCTAAATAAAATGCTTTCCATTTATTGCCTACTTTGCCCAAAAGTATTTAAGCACATCAATTTTTAAGATATATTTCCCTTAGCACTGACCATCAGCTAGGAGGCAGGGCCTTGGTAAAGACCATCTATTACTAAGGGATCAATCAAGGATTAACAAATAGAGAAGAGTCCCTAGGAGTAAAATGTCCCCTGATTTTCTCCATCGAGGGAGAACACCATTAGATGCGGAAGGAAAGTCTGTGTATCTAACCATCAAATGGCCTGGAAAAGCTAAAACTGCTACTTGGCCACAGGACGGAGAAGCTCAGAGCTGGTTGGTGGCTGCTTAATTTGTCCTGTGTTGCTTCCCTCTGAGCTCTGCAACCTGCTGTCAGGAGTGGCTACTGCACACTGTTCCTAAGCGGTGAATGTCTGATTTGCATATCTTCCCCTTCTGCCTGGGCTCAGGACAGAAGTTACAGAATGACAAAAAAGAACCTGCTAGGCAGTTCTGGCGCCGACAAACCTGCTCAGATAGCACAGGCTTCAAGTGCAACTTGAGGCCAGGGAAGAGAGCGACTGTGTGTTGTCTGCCCTAGCTTGTGCCTCTGCCACAAGCTAACAATGCTGGACACCTGGCCTGTTCTAGGATGTTTGTTGACTGTCCACCGAATATAACCTGTTTTGTTTGAGTCAATTCTATCTCAACCTAGGAAACAATTGAGCTGTGTTTGTTCTGAATGACAGTATCATTTGCAAATATAAAATCTAACTTGCTCATTCGGTTGCAGGAAACAACAGGAATATATATCAGTTTAAAAGGACCCCTGGCAACTTTTAATGCATATGCTGTGAGGTTTACAATTTGGACTTCTTGAAGAGTGTCCCACTGCAGCGAAGAAGGGAGAGGGACTTTTTCAACTCTCATGGAAAGAATACTTCGAGGTGAAGGCAGAGAGTCCCACTTTTCAGCACTCAGGTCTCACGAATCGGGTCCCAGCAGTGTCCAGACTTCCTTCTCTCCCCTCTTCCTGGGGGGACTGCGTTCCTAGTCCCAATCCCAAAGCCACCTCCACATGAAGCCTGCGGAAAAACGGATGCTCAGCGGTCCTCTGGCCTCTGCACCTCTGGCCCACTGCAAACTGCGCGCTCCGGGGCACCCGGCACACTCGCCTGGCCCAGGCAGCGGCGGCTGCGGCGGCGGCGCGCACGCGCGCTCCGCGTCCCCGTGTCCGCTCCTCGATATTCCGTTCCACGTGTTGCTTTGGAGGCGCCACAGGTTCCTCACCTGCGCGGGCTGCGGGCGGGGGGTCGGCGGCGGGGGCTGGGCGCGCGCGCGCGGGGCCGGCGGGCCAAGGCTGGGCGCGCGGTCCCCGGGCCACCCCCGAGCGCCCCCGCGCTAACTCCGCCTCTCGCCTCCCGCGGCTCCGCTCTCCCGCCCGGCGTCCTGGCCGCAGCAAACACTCCGGGCGCCGAACTCGACGTGTCCGGAAAGCCCGGGCCACTTTCCCTTTCGCTCTGCGGCCGCCGCGCGCGGTCCTAGGCTCCCGCGGACCCGCGGAGGACAGACAGCTGCGCTCGGCGAGAAGCCCCGGGCCCCCAGGCAGCACCATGCTCGACCCTTCTTCCAGCGAGGAGGAGTCGGACGAGGGGCTGGAGGAGGAGAGCCGCGAGGTGCTGGTGGCGCCGGGCGGCTCCCAGCGAGCGCCGCCGGCCACGGTTCGGGAAGGGCGGCGGGACGCGCCGGGGCGCTCCGGAGGCGGTGGCGGCGGAGCGGCCAGACCCGTGAGCCCCAGCCCCTCGGTGCTCAGCGAGGGGCGAGACGAGCCCGAGCGGCAGCTAGACGAGGAGCAGGAGCGGCGCATCCGCCTGCAGCTGTACGTCTTCGTGGTGAGGTGCATCGCGTACCCCTTCAACGCCAAGCAGCCCACCGACATGGCTCGGAGGCAGCAGAAGGTGAGTGGCGGGACTGGGGGCTCCCTATGGCCACTTACACCCACTCCACACCGCTCTCCCCGAGGGATTTCTCCTGGGTGAGCACCTGCTGCCGTCCTTCTGTGAGGGGCTGGACACTATTTTAGTCGGTCTTTGTGGGGTGTCTGGGGGCAATTCGGAGCTAGACAGAGCTGGCCTGAGCTGGCAGGAGCTGGCAGCTGCACCTCATCAGTTTCAAGACATGGACGGAACAGCGGATCCCACCTTGCAGGCCCTGCAGTAATTGCACCTGGGTAGATAAGGCTGGGACAGGATTAGAATGCAACTCCCAACAACTTTAATTTGGGCTGCTGTGGGGGTGTCTAGAGCTGGGCTTTGCCCTTAGGACAGACTGACAAACGTGTAGCTAGGTGAAGCGGCTGGAGGGAGCACTGGCACTTTTCTCCACTCGGGTAGAGAACTCGACATTTTCTTTGGTGAATGAAAGGCAAAGTTACATTGCTAAGTTTCCTGCATTGCCGAACAATTGGGGCATGGCATTCGAACAGCGAAGAAGATGTGCACCCAGAGTGACTGTGAGTGATTCCAGACTGTGGCAGGCTTAATGAAGTCCACTGTTAATGACAGATGAAGGACTAGTGCAGACGTTTTGCCTATGGCTCCTTCTCCAAAGATTTAAGGAAGTTCTGTCAGACGAAATGTCTATCTTGACAGTTTTAAAGAGGATCCCAGAAGTCTGATGTTCTGTACCATACACAAAGGGATGACTTAAATCGCCTTAATTGGATAAATGTGCCCAATAGAAACTGTCTAGGGAGTCTTTTAGTGGGACCTGGAACTCTCTGAAGAATCTCCATCAGTCCCTTTAGCCTGAGGCATGGTACGGGGACCCAGTGAGACCAGAGCTTCCACAGTGTCCACAAAGCACACCTACGTATAATCCTTTATTGCTAGCCCAAAATGGTAACTTCAGCATGTGAGAGCTTTCCTTTAGAGATTTGGGAACCGGTCGAGTTGACTTTTAGAATAAAACTGAAGACCAGAGGACTGAGTTTCCTATAACTTCCCACCATGCCCCCTAGCACAACCCTCCTATCCACATTTGTTTGTTTGTTTGTTTTTTAATTGAACTATACTCTGCATGTTAAAAGCTGTGCATAGTTATTGGGTGCTACTGGTTGAGTTTGGGGGTAGGTGGACAACTCTGCTTGTGCCTGAGGTTAACCACACCTTTTACACAGTCAATTTTTTCCAAGAGGATCAGTCTTAAGTGTTCTTTCCAACTTTGAAAAATCAGAACCGAAAGAGCAGCGATTCCGGCCCCACCGTTTTCTGGAGTGCTTTTGGGGGCATTCCTCTACTGCTGCAGGCTAGTCACAGAAGCCCGTCAGGTAGCCCATCGCTCTAGGGGGTTCATAAAGTGCTGGACTGGTAGAGATCTAACCGGCTCCAGGCAGCCTCCTCATGCTGTCCAAGAGAAGTAGGTCACAGTTGCATTTCCCAGTACCAAGGCACTTGGCATGGCTAGAGCTGTCATTCCTCAGGTGAAGAGCAAATGCCTTGCCGTGTGTGTGTGTGTGTGTGTGTGTGTGTGTGTGTGTGTGTTGAGCCTGCTGCTCCACTCCTAGATGAGGTCATACATCCTCATGTGCTGCGGGTGCCGAGTCTGTATCAACCGGTTAGGTTCAGCACGTGCCAACCTCAGCAGCCGCTCTTAAAGGAAGTGTGGGCTTTACATTTATGTTGTGGTAGGAGTCCCCACAAAGTCTATGGGCATCACCCAGTGTCTAGTTTTCACCTTTCACATAGCATGTCAGCTTATATTTCAGTATGTTAATGTGTAAGGCATATTACTCGGTACAAATCAAAAGGCTATTTGTGTTTGGAATAGTTTCCTGTAGTCTCCCTTTGGGAAAAGTCATTTGCTGCTGGCGCCTTTCTACTGTGAGTACTTGTTGCAGTTTGTTAAGGAAGGGGACTCTCCCTTGGCTGTTCAAATAATGCAGCTCTCCTGGCTCTTCCTGTTTAAACAGAGTGTTTGTTTCTCTAGAAATTATTTGAATTGGCAGACAGGTGTACTCACAATGCTGCTGAGGAAACTGTTGATGTAATGTTACTCAGACATTACTAAAATAAACCCAGATTCACTAAAGGAGAAAAACCATTGCCTACATTCCTTGCTAAATTAGTAAAAAAGCTTAGAAGTTTTTGTTTTTAAATATTGAGAGCCTTAAGCATCATCAGGTGAACTTTAGTGATTTATATTTTAACAGGGAGGTCCTGTAACAAACAGCCTAAGCATTTATCTTATTCAAAAGGTCTCCTACTTTATTTTTATTTTATTTTAAGATATGCTGCTTGCTAAAGGGAGCTGGAGCAATTCTTGGCAGTCAGGTTTCCTGCTAGGGAAAATAAAAAGGGAATTTAACTGTGTTCATGTGAATTTGATGCACAAGCCAACAATTAATGCCAAAACTTACTTTAAGTCTTGAATTATACAGATGGGTTTTATAAAAGAAGTAACAGAGTAATTGCGAAATCACCAAAATTCATTGTATACTTTTCCTCTGTGTCCTCAAGTAGTCAGACAGGCAGGAAAACAGTTTATCACTGCTTGCTCACTTTTCCCAACTCTGAGAACTTAAGAGGACCAGAGAGTGCGATCTGAAAGGGTCCACATCCTGAAGACAATTAATTACAGAGATCAGAACCTTTTCCTGAAGGCCACGACTCCGATTTGTAGTCAGAGGTTTTCATTGTTAGGACTGTTTGGCTTTTAGGAACCAGAGCTGAGTCACAGGAAGCATTTAGTTTTCCCCTTTTTCATGTGCCTAAAATGTTCCTCAGAGCCAGTAAGAGGCTGTGCCCAGGAACCTTTTGAGGATATTACCTAGTACTAGACTCAGTTCAGTGAAAATCTGTATGCCTGCAGTTTTGACTGGCACATTTCAACACACAGGAGCAACAGCTGATGCTTGCTGGGCCCACAGCGGCTGTCTATGCTTTTACGGAAGATTTAGGTTAGTTTCTGTGACAGAGCACTGTGCCAGGTGGTCCCACTGCCTCAACTGGACATATGCAGGGCCACATGCATGTTGGGCCTGTGACGTAACAAACAGGCAATCGTGAAATAGTTTGAGCATTAAGTACTGATTGGCACCCCCCCCCCCCATGTTTATTGCCTTGATTGTATCTGCACCATTACAGAACCAACAATAATAATCATGACCCTTGGGTAGTTCTAGGTGATTGAAGGACATCAATATTATAGCTAGAGAGACTTTTTTTTTTAAAAATAAGGCAAATTACTTATATTTAATAAGTGAGACCCTAGTAACAAATGAAGTCCTCGGTAAAAAGCTGGGGAAACCGCGGCAAGCATGTTGGCCAGCAGAGAAGGGAAGTCTATATGCAGATCTGTTCCTACTGTAAGTCTATGTTCATAAGTGTTTACGATGAGTAGGACTTAAAGAGCTGATAGTCTGGAATGAGCAGGGACTGGAGGTTTGGACTCAGCCATTTACTCTGTTATTTTTGTTTTTATTATGTGTTGGGAAACCAGCCAGATCCTGTTTGAACTAGAAATAAGGAAAAACAAATTTAAAAGATGAAATTTTCACCTAGTAACTTTTTTTGCATGATGTGCATATATATCTATTTGCCATTAAGATGACGCCCAGTGCACTTTGTGAAATCAGCCTTTCCGTACATTCATTTCTCATCATTTTGCATAACCTTTGATAGTTCTAGGTTTGAGAAATATATATATATAATGCTTTGAATCTGCACAGATTTTTTATGTAAAACTGATTTGCAAGACTGCATTGTGAGAAAACAGTTTTGGGTGAGATAAGATGCAATCAATATTTGCCTTTCTTTAATTTGAATTTTGTAGTTTGGGGAAAACATCCATAATCTGATAATCCAGAAGCCTAAATGCTCAGCAATCTTAAAGCTTTTTTTAATGTCTACAAGTGGATCCTTTCATATCTAGTTTTATTTGAAAAGTCATAGTTGCAAACTAAAAAAAGGCTGTCAGCAATTACTCTTGGGCCATGTGTACAAGGTAAGCAGAAAACATGAATATATTTTGTATTTATGCTTGAGTCCCATTCCCAAGATACGATGTAATATATATGCAAATTTTCACAAATCCCAAATCTGAAACACTTTTATTCCAGGCTCTTTGATAGGCATATTCAACCTATGCAAAAGTGACCACTTTTATCTCCCTTCGGAACCAGTTGACTTTTCTGTTTTATTTATTTTTTTAATCTTCTAATAACTTTTATGATCCCCAGGCTCTGGATAGTCAGGCTCGTTAGAAATGAATGACAGGTTTGCAAGTGCTGAGAGGATGTCTTTCTTTTGCATGGCACCATTTTGTCCCAGTGATGTGTTGCCTTACTTTTGAGGCTTAAGATACATTTGTGGCGCCATGCTACATATGAATATACTGTATACTTAGCATACATGGTGTGTAGCACGTAGAATCTAGTAAATACTGGGCATGTGCATGTCTCAGATTTAACTTATATCTCAAAGAATTTGTGAGATCTAAAATGGAGAAAAGATAATATAAAAGAAATGTATACAGACTTTCTACTTCTCTGTGGAACTTTTGCCCTTAAATGTGTTTTGAGACCTGTAAGGGCCCTTCTGAAGAAAACTCTGGAAATGGACATCTCCACTGACGCAGAACCAATGACTTCAAAGAAACCTTTCTGATGCCACTACCACAGCAGAGGGACAAGAAAGCAGTGGTGAACCCCACAATCCCTCTCGCTCTTTGCCTGCAGTTTCCAGGAGACCCGGTGCTGTTCTAGAAAAGCCTGCATCATTCATCCTTTGTGCTCCTTGGGCTTTGGGACAGTGTGGGACAAATACCAAAGGACTAGGTTACAGTGTCTGCTGCTTTTAACAATAGGGAATACCTTGTCCTCCTGGGATCCAGTTGGAAACCACACATTAAAGACACACCTCGGGCTGGACTTAAAATGGTATTGCAGAGAAATAGGCTTATTGCTTTAGTTGATTCATCTACCCCTCCACAGGGTGCCCTGGTACCACGGGCAGACTGCAGCAACAGCAGCAGCACTTAATTCGGTAGAACGAGCTGTGCTAATGAGAACTCAAATGGATTAAGTTCTATTGGAGTTCCTTTCTTTAAAAAACGAAATCATTCTTTTTTTTTTTAATATGTGAAGACCGCTTGTACAGTGAAATAAAAGTATTGTGATTGCATTTTACCTCTTTTATTTCTGTTTTTAAGAGTTACGTTTATTTATACTCTTCAGAAGACACATGAAAAGGTTTAACTACAAGGTCATTAAAGTATTTTGAAAGAAAATTGGGAATGCTGGGTCCTTTGGATAGCTGAGCAGGTAAAGGCACCTGTCACTAAGCCAGACGACCCAAATTCAGTCCTTGGAACCCACCTAGTGAAAGGAGAAAGCTGAATGCTGCAGGTTGTCCCTGGCATGTGTGTCTATGTCTCCTTTCCAGTCAAACAAAATAAATAAGTAAAAATGAAATTTAAAAGTTGAGAAAGATGACTCCGAGGTTATGAAATACCTTAAAGAGTTCTTAAAGAAAAATCACACTTTGGGGTAAGCCACTTGAGTTCTTACACATATTTTATATGAATTTCAAATTTAATTGAGACTTTTTTTCCCCTACTGACATGATGATATAACCATAAGGGAAGAACCTCATGATTGCAAATTGTAGGCACAAGCAAATTGATGGCACAGGTGATACACTCTTTAGAGTAAGGATTAGTCAAGTATCAAATGGTAGAGTTATCCAAAATTGTTAACATTTTTTCTTACAGCCACTATATTTTGGTTAAAGATTTATGTATTTTCTCCTTAAGGAAGATGTATAAGCCTCATCTTTGGTTGCATATTATAACCACCTAGAGAGCTTTAAAAAAAAATCTCATTATCCAGGTGATACTTCAGACTAATTAAATTAGTCTCAGAGGTTGGGAAGGCGTCTTTAGGCTTCCTAGGTGAATTCAGTGTGCAGCCAAGGTTGAGATCTACTCTTCTAAGGACAGTTACAGGAGAAAGTGGCTTCTTTTTACCTAGGGAAGGTGAAGGTATTTATAATAAACAAGAATACTATGTGATTGAGTGGGTGGGTGTTCTGTATTGAGTAAAAGGTAACGCAAACAGAAAGATATCTAAATAATACAGAATTCTTTAAGTTGATACAATGGGAAGGAATACATTAATTTAGATTTTTGTAAAACCTTTGACTACGGTATATCATAGATGATAATGCTAATAAATTGTATTAGCAGCTGTAATTCGTTATAGGATCATAGGCTACTAGCAACAACATAAAATAAATACTGAGACCTGGAAGATTGGAAGTAAGCCTAAGTGCCGCTTTCCTTTCCAAATGACACCGGGAAGATAGTCACGAAATCTCAGAGACGGAGTTGAGACCAGACCATGCCTAAGAGAAGAGTGGAAAGTCATATGCAAGATAAGAGTGTAGTGGGTTTCAGCTATACATGTAGGCTTTCCAGAACATAATTTTGCGCAGCTATGACACCAGTGACCCACATCAGCAACTGGCGTGGCATGACAACTCCAAGGGTGCAGTAGTGGCAAGCACACCTCGGTGGCATCCAACAGCTCTCTAATTGGACTTAGAACCTGTTCAACAAGAGGACTGCCATACCTGGTGTTAGAAACCCAGCCACTACTCAGTGCTGGTGAAGTCAGGAGACTGTGCAACTACTAATTTACTAAGCCACGGTGTGCCCTAACAACAACAACCTGTTAACGTTTGACTTTATGTCCACAAGTAAGTGTAGTCTCTACCCCTCATCAAGGAATCTTCTCTTTGAAACCATGGAGACCACTACAGAAAACCGCAACAGAAGTACAGGGTTGTGGGCCTGTATCCCAATGGATACATGTCGGAGAACACTGTGGATAAGGGGGCAGAAAGACGGCAAGAGCCAGATCATCAGGGAGTTTGCTGTTAAGATTGTGACTCTCCATAATAACAGGAGCTACATCCAACAGGTAAAGACGCTCGCCACAGAAAGTCTCACCAACATGGCTGCCTGAAAATGACCTGAACAGGAACAACACACTGTACATGCCAAAGTGGGCGGGCCAAAGCCCAAAAGGCCTCAACCCTAGGTAACAAAGGAAAGCTGGGAGTGCTGGGAGCACATCAATTGGTTGTCTAGTGCCAAATGGTCAACTCTGGAAACATACATAACAAGTAATATTATATGTGCTGATCAGGTTATATTTATGAAAATATATGAATAGTCTGTACATATATGCATGCAATAACGATTAGTAAAAGAGAGGCCATGAATTTGAAGGAGAACAGGAAGTTGTGTATGACAGGGTTTTGAGGGAGAAAAAGAAAGGGAGAAATAATGTAATTACATTAGAATCTTAAAAATAAAAGATAAAATTTGCTATGCTCAAAAAAGTATGTTATAGAAGATAATCTCAAGTATTCTTATTAAATAAAACCATTAGAACCATTTAAAGATTTGAGAGTGAATTAATGCTTTCCTACCTCATCCCAAGCTTCTGAAAATTATTAGATGGACATTTATCAGAAGCCTCTATTTTTCTTAAACAGTATCAGTTGCAAAACCACTGATTTGAATTTTCCACAAGCTCATATTGTTAAGTCTTGAGGGCTAAGTTGTAGCTCTGGGTGGACCTGCTGCTTAGCATGTGCAGGGTTCCAGGTTCAATTCCTAGCAGGGGTTGGGGGAGGTCGGGGAAGGAAGGAGAAAACACAACAACAACAAAAGAAAAGAAAAGAAAAGCAGAAAAACACCACAGTTGTCTACTTAGCTTATATCGAAATGTTATCACAAAGCTTTGTGACCCGTATGGTTTGAATATGTTTTCATTATGTAACCTTCAAGTTGGTGATGAATTTCTACAAAAGAAATGTTACTGGGCCAAAGGGCCTGAATGATTTAAAGGCTATTTTTGTCAATCATATTGCTGAGAAGAAATTTAATTTGGTCTTTTTGATTGCTTGTGAGGGTGACACCCTCCATGCCCCCTTCCTCTGGTCTAATACTTTTTCCCATTTATTTTCCTACTGAGATGTTAGTTTTTCCTGCTAGTTATATCGTGAGCTAGGGATGGCATTCCTCGCCTTGTTCCTAGCATCTGTCTTTCGTGTTGTTTGGAGGTAGACTTCATTGCTGTGTTCCCTTATAGCTTCGTCCCTCAGCTATGCTCAGTTACCCACTGAAGTAAAGGTCGGACCTAAGTTGAATTTACTCTTTTTCCAAAAACAGCTATGCAGTTGTTATAACCTTAATTTTGATTATACCCTACTTTGATTACTGAAGTTTTAAGGACTAGTTAATCACACGAACTGTTTCATTAATTCATCAACCATTAATTCAGTCCTTACAGTGTGTGTTTTACATTATGTAGTGTTCTGTAATAAAATAAATAGAGGTCCTTTCTTGGGTTAATGATCAAAAATGTATACATAATTTATATATTTCTCTTTTCATGTTAATTATTTCAATATGTTAACCTGCCCTTTTCCTGTTCACAGTACCATACACGTTTGATTAAAAGTTACTATATGCTTTAATTTCTAGTAGTGTTTTTACCTCTTCTGTGTAAAGAGTTCCTGACCTTTAACATTCTTCCCTTTGTTCCTGAGTTCTTTAGGTCATTGCCTTCATAAACACATTTCATCTTAGTGGGTTTTGGCTACTTCCTTTGTTCCTGTGACTGAGTGAGATACTGGGTGTAGCATCGTTAGCGTAGTGCCAGCTACCTGTGCGCACTGTGCCTTCATTTTAAACTGTCAGTCTAACGTGCCTATTTGAGAACAGTGTTTGTACTATATTCAGTCTCCTGGGAGCTCAGCCTTCTCCATTTCCTCAGCCCTCTTGTTTTTGTTTTCTTTTTATATTTTGATTTTTATAGAGCCTTTATGTTTATAATTGTGGTGATTTTTTGAGCATTTTATACTTTATTGTTCTTATTGTAGCCTATAATTCCCTATAATTTATTTATCTAATTAGGGAGAAATAGGGAGCTCTTTAATTTTTCATGTTCTAACTAGTCATATTGATTGCACATATTGACGGCACACAGTTGATTCCTTTAATATCGATCTTTCTGTACTTCTGTCTGGCAGGGCAAAATGGTGCTGATGGGGGGGTGCCTTTGTCCTGTGCGGTAGCAGCCATCTTCCATCTTCTATCTCACTGTTTTGGTTAGAGTGCCCAGAAGCAGTTACCAGTCTGCTTTCCATGCCTTTTCTTGGAGTGCTTTGTGAATTTTTCCATTGAGTATATTGATGGTTAAAATTTTAGGATAGATACTCTTTATTCTTCAAATAATTATTTTGTTTTTTATTACACTAATAAGATAAAACATCAGACATTGATCCTGAATGCTGTAAAATTTCTTTTTCTTATTCATGCAGATTATTGATTCCTTTTGTTTGGTCGATGTGTATCAGATTCCTCCATTTTCTATGAAGTTATATGTACAATTTCAGGTTAATTTCTACCTGCATAGGATTTGATTTTAATCAAGTTTGGTATGCTTTCATATTTTGCTTTTTATACTTATGTTCTTAAGAGGAAGGTCTGTCATTTTCTATTTTACAGTCATCATTGTAGATTTGAGAGAAATACTGATATGAAATGAGAAATCTCTCACTGTCTGCACTCTCAAGTACTGTTAGGGTGCAAATGCTCGAATCTTTGAATTTGAAAGAATTAATCATTACACCATCCATTTCCAGAACCCATGTTAGATTTCTATCAGCTTCAGATTCAAATACAGTAATCGTCCATTTTCATAAAAAATGTTCCAAAGTCTGTTAGTCTAGAGTTGACTCAGTTCTCACTATCGTGATTTTCTTTTCTTCTCTTTGTTGTCATCATTGTAGTAGTCATAGTCCTCCTCCTCCTTCTCCCCCTCCTCTTCCTCCCCTTCCTTCTCCTCTTCTTCCTCCCCTTCCTTCTCCTCTTCTTCTTCCCCTTCCTCCTTCTCCTCCTCCTCTTCCTCCCCTTCCCTCTCCTCTTCTTCTTCCTCT
This sequence comes from Acomys minous, assembly GCF_964271855.1. Classification (NCBI taxonomy): domain Eukaryota; kingdom Metazoa; phylum Chordata; class Mammalia; order Rodentia; family Muridae; genus Acomys; species Acomys minous. Next base: position 5,244,074 of record NC_140487.1, read on the forward strand.
CCTTCCTTTCCCTCTTCTTCCTCCCCTTCCTTCTCCTCCTCTTTCTTCTCCTCTTCTTCCTCCCCTTCCTTCTCCTGTTCTTCCTCCTCCTCCTCTTCATCTGGCTGGGTCTCTCTCTGTAGCCTTGGCTGCCTAGGAACTGTCAGGCTGGCCTTGAATCACAGAGGTTGGCTACCTCTGCATCTTGGTGCTGGGTAAGGAGGGTTAAGGATGTGCACTACTAGTTGGACTTTATTTATTTATTTTTAAACGTATTTTGTGGGTACAGGGATTTTTGTCTGCATAGGTCAGAACAGGACATTGGATCCCCATGGACTGCCATGTTGGTGCTGGGAATTGAACCAGGGACTTCCGGAATAGTAGCCAGTGATTTTTATCACTGAGCCATCTCTCCAGCCACTATTTTCTTTCAACTAGTTAGAAAAATATTATCTTAGTTCATGTTTCCCCTTTTAAAGTTTCCATTGGATGGTAGAGATGTCTCTGTGGTTGAGTGTTTTCTGTTCAAGCGTGAGGATTGAGTCAGGATCCTTGACACCCAGTAAAAATGGTGGCACTCACCTGCAATTCCATTGCTGAGGAGGTAGAGTCAGGAAAATCAGTCGGATTTCTAGTCTCAGTCTAGACAAATTGGTATGTTCAAGGCTCAATGAAAGATCCTGTCTTTAAAAAAATAAGGTGGTTAACATCAACTATAGCTTTTACATGTAGCTGGACACAAACATACACATACATATGAACTTCTACATAGCACATATATAAAATAAAAATAAAGATTGATGAGGGGTTTGAGAGTGAGTGACCAGACCTCTCACAACTCAGGTATATTTGACCCAGGCACCTAGGATGTCAAATGCTGATAATCACCAATGACCCAAAGATGGTTCTGGGACAGTGACTCTGAATCCATTTCCTCATGCTGATGACACTTCAAGGTCTGGACTCCTATGTCTGTATGCAAAGCAGAAGTAAGCATTATTAAGGTTTATAGAAAAGTGAATAGTTGAGGGAAAACAAAGGAGAAATTAAGAAAAAGAAGAGAAAATCTGGTGAGTGGGAGAGGTTTTCAAGAGAAGAAAATACCATTGAACTCTATTATCTTGGGTTTTTAATAGTGCCATGGCTAAAATTGGACAGAAGCTGAGGTAATCTCTATTGAGATTAACTCCTCGGGTTATCATCCATGGAGCCATTGGAAGGCCCACGTGCTGTGTGCGTGTCCCCTTGGTCCTGCTAACCAGATTATTATGCTGGTCACTCTCTAGCTCTCTCTCTGTCCATCTCTGACTCTAGCTTTGTTAGTTCCTGACCTTGCCTGTCTGCTGTGGGTTAACCTCTTGGTCGGTGATGTTGCCCTCTAGCCTGGGAGCTGTTTTGGGCTCCATCCATTCTATTTTCTTTGTTGTCATATTTGTGAGATAAGCTTTCCTGCTCACCACATTTAGCTCCTTGTCTGTGTGGTGGTCCGAAGCCCCCTCCAGGGCAAGAGTTTCCTGTTGCAAGCTACCACAGTCAGTCATGGTTGAGCCCACTACAATTAGTGCATTAACAGCAACAGTGTAAGAAAGGACTGAAGTACTTGGAGGATAGAGCAGACAGTCTGCTGTCACTGGCCCAGAGCCCTGGCCTTCCTGGCCTTAGTCTAGTTTGGTTACATAATGTCTAATTACAAGTCCTTTTCTTCATCTTCATCAGTGCGCCAGGCCTTGCCTTGCTAATCCTTAATCATTTTGACCTCAGCCTCTGTTCTCACTGTGATGTATTGAGCAGGGTACAGTTTCATTGTGAGTTCTTTCCCACGACTACCCACGGAGAGCTGGTTTCTACATCAAAATCCCCTTCAGATTTGCAAGATCTTTTTATAATTGTTTATACCTGCTCTTTACATACCTGTTCAAATGTTTAATAGAAAACCAATGACCCTTTCCATAGTTTTTGTTCTTCTCACAGTTTTGGGGGTGGGGGAGGGGCGTGGTGGCAGTTGCCTTGGGTACAGACAGAAGGAAGGTGAGATATGAGAGTGTGATCCTCTGGGCTTTTTTTTCTGCTTTGTGATAAGATAATGAAAACAGCTATGAATGTACCTCTTTATTAGATATTTTGTTCACTGGTGTGTCAAAGCACCTGTCTCAAGGTAAGCTTAGGAAAAGCTCATCTTTGTTTGCAGATGAAGAAGTACATGGGAGAGAGGGCATAAAAGTAAGGAGCATAGGATTGCTAGGCGTATGGTATCTACAGCCAGGAAACAGGTCTGGCAGAAAGTGGGGCTCTATGATAAAGCCTCAGAGCCTGCCTCCAGTGGTGCTCTCTTTCCTCCAGTGGTGCTCTCCTGCCTCCAGTGGTGCTCTCCCGCCTCCAGTGGTGCTCTCCCCCTCCAGTGGTGCTGTCCTGCCTCCAGTGGTGCTCTCCCACCTCCAGTGGTGCTGTCCTGCCTCCAGTGGTGCTGTTCCCCCTCCAGTGGTGCTCTCCTGCCTCCAGTGGTGCTGTTCCCCCTCCAGTGGTGCTCTCCCGCCTCCAGTGGTGCTCTCCCCCTCCAGTGGTGCTGTTACCCCTCCAGTGGTGCTCTCCCGCCTCCAGTGGTGCTCTCCCACCTCCAGTGATACTCTCCCCCCTCCAGTGGTGCTGTTCCCCCTCCAGTGGTGCTCTCCTGCCTCCAGTGGTGCTCTCCCCCCTCCAGTGGTGCTGTTCCCCCTCCAGTGGTGCTCTCCTGCCTCCAGTGGTGCTCTCCCGCCTCCACTGATGCTCTCCCCCCTCCAGTGGTGCTGTTCACCCTCCAGTGGTGCTCTCCCACCTCCAGTGGTGCTCTCCCCCTCCAGCGGTTCTCTCCCCCCTCCAGTGATGCTCTCCAGCCTCCAGTGGTGCTCTCCCGCCTCCAGTGGTGCTCTCCCGCCTCCAGTGGTGCTCTCCTGCCTCTAGTGGTGCTCTCCCCCTCCAGTGGTGCTGTTCCCCCTCCAGTGGTGCTGTTCCCCCTCCAGTGGTACTCTCCCCCTCCAGTGGTGCTCTTCCCCCTCCAGTGGTGCTCTCCTGCCTCCAGTGGTGCTCTTCCCCCTCCAGTGGTGCTCTCCTGCCTCCAGTGGTGCTCTCCTGCCTCCAGTGGTGCTCTCCCCCTCCAGTGGTGCTCTCCCCCTCCAGTGGTGCTCTCCCCCTCCAGTGGTGCTCTCCCCCCTCCAGTGGTGCTCTCTCACCACCAGCTGAGGACTGTGTGTTCACATCTGTGAATCTGGTGTACATTTCACATTTAGACCTCAGCAACCCCAATATATAGTCTGTCATCTATCTCCATGTTACATTTAAAAAGCTTATTTTAGATTTAAATATTTAATCTTATTTCATATTCCTTTTTGAAATAGATAGTCAGAGGGATAAATTGAGCATAACAAAGGCTAAAGGAATTCTGTTTTCTCTTTTGTAATAGAATTTTAACATTATGTTGTCAAAGAATGGAATTATCTGAGCAAATGATATTATTGCATATAGATCGTTTTAAGTCATCTTAATATATTAGTATATAATTTGATGTATATGATGTGTGTGTGAGAGTGTGTGTGTGTACATGAACATGTATGTGGAGACCAAAGATAAACATAGGGGGCGGCCTTGCTCTTCACGTTACTTTTTGAGATGGGTCTCTTCACTGAACCTGGGACTCTCCTGTCTATCTAGACAGATTGGGCTTTGAGTCCCTGGCTCTGCCATCTTTGCTCCCCACTCCCAACCCTATGTACCCTGCATCACTGGGGTTAGAGACACCTGCCGGTGCACTTAGATTTTTATGTGGGACTTGGGGATTTGAACTCAGGTCCTTACATTTTCACAGTGAATACTTTATCCACTGAGTCCTATACTCTCAAGCTTGCTATGCACAATTTTTGTGTGTGTGTATATGCATGTGTACATGGGTTTGTTTGTGTCTTTGTGTGCTGTTGTGCATACACATATGTGCCTGTGTATGTGGACCCAAGCCAGAAATCAACAATGGCTATAATTCTTCAAGTAACAGACACGTTGGGTTTTTTGTTTGTTTGTTTTTTAGACAGTCTTTTATTTATTGAGACTTGTGAGTGCACTGGCCTGGTTGGCCAATGAGCCCCAGGGATGTGCTTGTGTCTGCCATCCTAGTGCTGGGATTACTAGTCAAGCCTGGCTACAGTTCTAGTTTTGGTTTAAGATTACAAAGTTAGTGAATGTTCCTTTGAAATTGGGTTACAATGCTAGCAATAGTCTATTCTCCAAAGTATTACTCTTAAATACACACACACACACACACACACACACACACACACACACACACAGAGAGAGAGAGAGAGAGAGAGAGAGAGAGAGAGAGAGAGAGAGAGAGGAATCAACTTGGAATTATTTTATATGGAAGGTGGCTAAAAAGACATTCTGCCACCCTGAAACCTCTATTCTTACTACTTCAGTCTTAGGGAAATAGATTCCAAATTTTATTTAAAGATACAAGTCTTAATTTAGGTCTCTTCAAAAAGAAAAAAGAAGACTAAAGCTAAAAGTACTGCTCCAGTTTAAAAGGTTTTAAAAATGCTGAATAGCATCAGAGGGAATTCTAAATGTAACAAGGCAGCTATGGCCTACACCATGTCAGCCCTTGTTTCCTTGATCAAGCGGATGGTGTGCATTCTGGATTGGGATGGGGGGTGGGGCTGAGATGGGAACCCATTCTTACTTTCTTATCTGTGCTCTCGCTAAGCCAGGCTCCCCTTACATGCTCTGTGTAAGGCGTTCCTGCTTAAAGCTTCTTAAGAGGCAGAGGAACAAGGAGTTGCTGTGAGGCCGTGTCTCCTCTGAATGCCAGGAGCTACACCCATACAGTCTCACCACATGTCTGCCGAAACAGGAGCTGAACAGGGACGCTAGCGGTAGACACGTTAACATGGACAGTGAAAGTCCATGAAGCCTCATCCTTACTCAGAAACCAGAGGCAACTAGGGAATGCCGAGAGAGGTGGGAGGCAGCCTTCTGCAGGGAAGGGCACACCAACTTGTCCTGTGACACCAAATGGTCAGCCCTGAAAACATACATACAAGTACCAGTATACTAACTGAGCAGGTTGTATTTATGAAAAAAATTCATAAACATGTATATAAATATGTGTGTGTGTGTGTGTGTGTGTGTGTGTGTGTGTGTGTGTGTATGAAACAACAATGAAAAAGAGGCCATGTATCTGAAAGAGAACAAGGAGGAGAATATAGGGTTTAGAGGGAGGAAAACTCTGCGGGAAGTGATGTAATGTTTCATAATCTCAAATCATAAAAGAACTTCCATAACATTCTTCCTAAGGAATAAGCTTTATTTATTTAAAAATGATAGTCATTGTTTTAGAACAATATACTTATGAAATGACAGAGAGATAGTCTCCAATATTGAAGTAATTATGGAAAATTAAAGTTATATATGTCAAGTGTTTAACACCAGAAGAATTTCCATAAACTCCTATCATCAAATCTTAGGCTCTTATGCTTCACATTTGCTTCTTTTTGGCCTTTATTTTTCTCTTTAACTATTAAAGAGATAAATACTATTGGATATGTAAACTACTATTGTAAGAAGCTGATGCCCAATTGGTGAGTTACTGAGTTTATGGTCCTTCAAATAAGTAGATGTCAGTCAAGAAGTCAATTGTTGTCACATAGTGATGGCACATAACTTTAACCCAGGACTCAGAAGGCAGAGGCAGGTGAATCTCTGTAAATTTGAAGCCAGCCTGGTCTACAAAGTGAATTCAAAGACAGCCAGGGATATACAGAGAAACACTTTCAAAAAACCAAACCAAACTAACAACAAAAACAATATCATCAACATTTAGTGTTCAAAGGAGAGATTTGGGGACAAGAATTAAAGAAGTTGTCATGTGTTTGGTAATTGACAGTAGGGCATTAGGGTAAGAGAGCCTGAGGAACAAGCTCTGCAAAGACTGGCCTTAAACAACTAGGGATTTAGAATAAACTAGAAGGCTGAGATGACAAAGAACATTGAAAAAAGAATAGCCAGATACAGAAGAAGAAGACTAAAATGCTTTAAGTCAGGGAAATGAAAGATCTGTTTGACAGGCCGCAGAAGACTGAGCCAAGTGCTGTAAAGAAGTCAGGTGGGTTAGGGATTGAAAATATTAACTGGATTTATGAATGTGATGATTGCCCTACCAATGCTGACCCAAGCAACTCAATTTAGTCTTCATAAATAACGCCCTTTCATACGCTGACATTCCTAAATGGCATGTTTACACACCGATTCTGCCTTTCTTACTTGAGTTGAACACCTTGAGGATTCAGTTAGTAGTAGGTCTGCCACCTAACCCCTGTAAGTTTTGGCTTTGTAAAGGATTTTTTTAAGTTGGGGAGGGGCTACATAAATATTAATGTGCATACCTACATGTATATATTTTGTGTTTTGTTTTATAATAGTGAATTAAAAATTAATGATAACATAGATTTCAAGTGTGGCCTGATCGAGATGAAGACCATCAAGTATTCTGGCAAGAGTAAATCTTTAATGTTAATGTAAAGTCATTAAGTTTAGCTGTTTTCCTTCCAGTTGTGAATTTAAAAAGCAAACATAGATTAGATGGTAAGCAAGTGTTCAAATATATATAAACCTGAGTGAAGCCAGGTTGTAATATATTTTATTTCAGCAGGATGCTGTGACGATTATATGAAATGATTTCTGAAAAGCAGAGTTTCCAGTACCTGGCCTAGACAAGAACTTTAAAGAGTTTTCTCTTTAAAATTTTATCATAGGCTGGCTCAGAGTAGGGGTTTGATGTTTGCTACTTGAATTGTCCTTGGATAGTGCAGTAGCTTGAGCAGACCCCCCGGGCCCCGATCCACCCATCATGATGTTCTTCTTGTAAGACATTCTCCACAGTTATGTGTAGATCACAGACTGACTTAGACAGACATGAACTCTGTTGCCCCATATTTAACCACCTCTTCTTGGTGGGGAGGCCTGATGGCACTCAAAGAAAGAATAAGCAAGCTATCAAGATGAGACTTGATAGCCTATGACCATATAGTGGGGGAGGACGTCCCCCTCGGTCATAGACCTAGGGGAGGGGAATAGGGTGAAAGTGGGAGGGAGGGAGGAATGGGAGGATACAAGTCATGGGATAACAATTGAGTTATAATCTGAATAAATTAATAAAAAATTTTATCACAGGCTACATTTAGAGAAACAGATTTGGTTGCATATGTGTGTGTATGTTCAAAGGCCAAGTTAAGGGTCTTTCTCAATTGCTTCTCATGTGCTGGGTTAAGGCAGGGGCTGTCACTTAATCCTGATGCTCACCGATACAAGTAGGCTAAGTATCCAGCTTGTCACAGGGAATGCAGTCTGCTTCTGTGCACTGGGATCATAGGCGGGTTAACGCGTGTTGCTGGCATGTATGTGGCCTCTGGGGATCTGAGCTCGAGTCCTTATCTTCATGGCAAGTGCTTTACCCAGAGAGACATCCCTTCATCCCCAAGATACTTTAATTTTAATTTTAAAAAAAAAATCAAGGCAAATATTTGAGCAGCTTCTAGCATGGCTGTCCTCTGAGAGGCTCCACCCAGCAGTAGATTGAAACAGATGCTGAGAGTCACAGCCAAACATTAGGTGTAGTGCAGGTAGCCCTGTGGAAGGTGGGGGGTGGGGGGCATAGGGGTGGGGAGATAGGGGGTAGGGGGAGTAAGCGATAAAAGGACATGGAGGGGACAAGAACTCCGCAAGAAGACCAACAGAGCCAAATAACCAGGGCCCAGGGGGCCTTACAGAGACTGAAGCACCAACCAAGGACCATTCACAGACCTGACCAGGCCTCCTACACGTAGGTAGCCGATGGGCAGCTTAGTCTTCATGTGGGTCCCCTAGTAAGGAGAGCAGGGGCTTTCTCTGACATGGACTCCGTTGCTTGCTTTTCCCTTTGGTAGAGCTGCCTTGCCTGGCCTCAGTGGAATAAGATGTGTTGAGCCCTGATGTACTTGATGTGCTGGGGTAGGTTGGTGGGGACTCCGCTTTTCTGAGGAGTAGGGGAGGGGATGATAAAGGAAAGAGAGAGGGTGGGTGGGATCAGGAGGAGGGACGAGGGAGGGGCTACAATCGGTATACAAAGTGAATTAAAAAAAAGAAAGCTTTCTCATGGTAAGTACCGTTTTAGGAATTGCCATATAGATGTGGACAAATACAGTTCTTGGTACCTGATAGTCTAGTACAGGTAGTGATTAGCATACACACGTGTACATGCATGTACACCCCAAGGTAGTGATGCGAGAGGGTTTGCCCCCCTGTGCAGGGTGGGATGGACAGGAAGAGCCTCATGGGGGAGCAGGTAGCTGCTGAAAAGGACTTGAAATAAGTGAAGAATGGGGCTACTTAGAGGCAGGAGAAGGCAAAGAGAGTGTAAAATGTCCTGTGGTAGACTAAATAGGCTTTTCTTGTGAAGAACTACAGAGAGATCCAGGTCAGCTAGCATGCAATATGTGGCTGTGGAAAGTGACGGGGAGGTAAGTGTAGTGGGGAACTCTTGCAACTTTGCTGTTGTTGTTTGTTTTTGTTTTTGTTTTTGTTTTTACTGTGACTAGGAAATAACCGGGTTCCGATTCTAAACTGATCTACACTGAGAATGGGCAGTGTCATTCTGTGGAATAATTTGGCGCTGGAGCTAGGGGTGTGCACCACATACAAGAGATTTAACTTATCCCTGTCTACTTGGCAAGAATACAGGTGGATTAAACTACTTTTGTTTAGATAGTGCAAGAAACAAGTCAAGAAACAATGAAGAATATGACATAGTATTTACTAAATATCTGTTTATAAATTTGATGAGGAATGGGACAAAATTGTGCTATTATCTCTGCTGAAATCTTAAATTTATTAAAATAAATATGCTTAGAAATCTGAGCCTTGCAGAACGTGTGTGTGTGTGTGTGTGTGTGTGTGTGTGCTCATAAGTTTACTTATGTGAGTTGACATCAGATCAACTTTGGCTGTTTTTCCTCAGGAGCCATCCCCCCCCCCCCCATCTTTGTTGGGCTGAGGGACTCTCCTTAGCCTGGAGCTCAATGGATTTGCTAAGTTTGTTGCTAGCAAGCCCCGCCCACTCTCTCCTATCTCCGCTTCCCCAGTGCTAGGATTATAACTGTGTGCTTCTGCCCCTGGCTTTTTAATGTGGGTTCTGGAAACCAAACTCAGCTCTCGTGCCTGCAAGGCAAGCACTTTACCGACAGCTATTTTCCCAGCCCATGTTTCTTAGGTCTTCTAGAAAACTCTTCAAAAATCTACACAGGCTGCTTCTTGTTTCTATTACTCTTGTAGAGAGATGAGGGTGAGGCTACAGCTTACTGATACAATCATCTGGTCCCCCTTTTCTTCTTAGGATTTTGCTTGTGGTTCTGGCTTTGCTAGTGGCCTTCTTACACGGTTAGTGCCTCCTTAGAAGCACTGCAGCTTTAGTTGGCCCTGTGGCAGATTGACTGAAGACCCTATTTCCCATCTTCCCAATTCCTTCCCTTCAGTGCAATGAGGCCTACCATGGTTGTCTGTAGAAGAAGTGAATTGAAAACACAGCTTTGGAAACAACCCAGCTTTATTATTTTTTTTCCCCAAATGAAAATGGGACCTTGACATCATGAGTATCAATGAGGAATCACAGAGGCAATACTTTAACCTTGACGGAGTTCAGAAGGAAGGTGAGAGCAGTGGTTCCCAACCTTCCCGACCCAGCGACCACGTAATACAGTTCCTCTCGTGTAGTGGCCCGCAACCATAAATTTATTTTGTTAATAACTCATAACTAATTTTGCTACTGTTATGCATCATAATGTGGTTATCTGATATGTGTTCCCAGAGGGGTCATGACCCACTAAGCTTTCTCTTAAGAAAGACTATTCATCCCAAAGATGTGTCAACCACTGACTTGGAATTGTCAGGATTCCATATTTGTTCCTAAAACTAGGAAGAAGAAGAAAGGAGGAGGAAGAGGGGAGAAGGGGAGAGGGGGAGAGGAGATCAAGGAGGCCGAGGAGGAAGAAGGAGGAAGGGGAGGAGGAAGAGATGATGACAACGAAGATGATAATGAAGATGATGACTAAAGTTTGTGAAAATGTGTTATTAATGAGAGCGATAGACACCCATGTTCCCTGGCTCGGAACAATGTTTCCTTCCTGATGTCTCCTCTTCCTGCTGCTTGCCATATCAGTCCTAGCGCAACAGGAATTTGAAGGACTATTTAGACAAATTGATAGCTGCTCCCCGCCCTGCCCCCTTTTTAAGTGTTCCTGTACCGGCTAGTTGTATATCAGCTTAGCAAGCTAGAGTCGTCAGAGAGGAAGGAGCTTCAGTTGAGAAAATGCCTCCATAAGATGCAGCTATAAGGCACTTTCTTAATGAGTGTTTGATGGGGAGAAACCAGACCATTTTGGGTGGGGCCACCCCTGGGCTTGTTGCTCCTGGGTTCTTTAAGAAAGCAGGCTGAGCAAGCCAGTGGGGGAGCAAGCAAGTAAACAGCACTCTTCTGGGGCCTCCACGTCAGCTCCTGCCCCAGGCTCCAGCTCTGTTCGAGTTCCTGGCCTGGCTTCCTTCAGTGAAGTTGAAGTATAAGCCGAATAAATCCTTTCCTACCCAGACTGCTATTGCTCATGGAGTTTGTTTGCAGCAGGGGAAACCACTAGAGTTCCAAAGAGACAAGTTAAAAGGACAACTTGGCAGAGCAATGGCGCCACCCACCTGAGGCCTCGTGGGCTTGTCCTGACCACTTCGGCATGTCTCCTATCATTGTCCTTGCTCGGCACATGGTTAGTCATTCATGTCGGGGAGAGTTTATGGGTGAAGCCTCTGAGATTGTTAGGAGACACAGGCTCATAGCAAACGCCCTTGTCAGTTGACTCTCATAATCCGCCCTCGCCCCTGCCTGCAGTTTCCCTTGAGCCTTAGCGGCGGGCGGGTGTTTTATAGATGTATCCATTGGGACTGGACTTCACAGCTCTGCACTGTGATTGGTGGTTGTTGCAGAAAGTAGTTCACGTGATGAAGGGTGAGGATAACACCCGTGGGAATAAGGACGTCGTGAGGGCTTGTGGTGGTGGAGTGGAGTGGTAGTTGTAGATTCTCCAAGATCTATGACGTCACTAGCCCTGAGTAGTCATCTAGGTTAACAGTTTTAGCTGTGATTTCCATCTTGTTGACAGAGTCTCAAATCCAATTAGAGAACTGTTGGTTACCATCAAGTTTGTGTGTTACTACTGCACTCTTAGGACTATGATCCCATGGTGGTGGTGGTTGTAGTTTATAAATGTCATAGTTGGTAAGACTGTTGACGGCTGCTTCTCTCATTGAAAGTTCTCCTGGGGGTGTGAGCAGGGGCTTCAGGGTGAGTTCCAGCTCCGGAGCCGCTGGGGCCTTTGTCTGAAGGGCCAGGTATCTTCAGTGGTGTGGGGGCTTACGTGAGGAAGAAACATCGTCAGCCCAGTGTGTGTGTGTGTGTGTGTATGTGTGTGTGTGTGTGTGTGTGTGTGTGTGTGAGAGAGAGAGAGAGAGAGAGAGAGAGCATGGGTGTGTACAGAAAGAATTAGGTGTACTGTAGTCTTTCCCATTTTTCCAACAAACGTTTTACCAAAAAAGAAAGAAAGAAAATAGTGGCAATGCCTCTTTTTCTGTGATTCTTAGTAGTTGGCAGGAAGAAGGCATGCTAGAAACACCGTAAAGCTCAAGGAGGATTTCTATTTTATCCTGCACGATGTTTCAATATCTAAAATCTGTTTTAAAGCTTGCTTATAATTACTTGGCTCTAGAATATTTATTTATCCAATGCAGTATATCTTTCACATATCAATTAGTAACGTATTAAGGCTGCATGCAAACCATCCCCAGGAAAGTTGAGAGGACATTGATCTCGGCTTTGTGAGGAGCATCCTCCTGGACTGCTCGCTGTCGTGGAGAACAGTGCCACCAGCCACAGTGATGCTTGTGCTGTTCGCTTTCCTGTTGCAGGATGCGTGTGTCAGCCTTCATTTTCACTTGTCAACTTCCTCCTGATTTTATGAGTATGTGTATATGTATATATATATCCTATTTATCTCTTATTTCAAAATGTCAAAAATAACAATGTTGACAATATTTGGTAAAATATTACGTAGCAACTGGATTTTTCATTATTTACATAGCTCTTTGCACCTGGTTTATTTGTCTTCTAGACCAGTTATGTCTGAGCATTTACAGACTGAGAGCCATGTTCTTTTTATTGATTATTCCTATTCTAGTTAGGATTATATATATGTGTGTGTATGTGTGTGTGTGTATATATATATATATATATATATATATATATATATATATATATATATATAAAATGTCAGTGTAGACATTTTGTTCTACCTACTAATTTTATGTCTGGCTGTCAAAAATTACTTATTATTTTTAAGGTAGTCTAATCATATAGGATTCACCAGGTAGGAACTGGTGTGGGCTCTAAGTGACAGTTCGCAGATGACAGAGCAGGTAGGATTTAGGAAAGCGTGAAAGACGGTGTAGATGTCTAGGGGTTCCTTGTGTGTGTGGGGGCTTCCTAAGTCTTAGGGTGAGAGGGCATAAATGGGAGCTGTGGTCAGAATAGGAGGAACGGTGCTCCGGAGAGAGGGAGGCCAAGATCTGGGGCCCCTGTGAAGATTGGCAGCACGCACTGAGCATCAGTGTGCGAGCCGAGTAAATAAAGCCCTTCCATCTTTTCCTTCGCCTCAGCTTTGTGCTCAAGCCTCACCAAAGGGAAAGAAAGAGAAACTGATAAGCTACACCCCTATGGCCTTTCCTCTCAAGACACAAGTCAAGATGACCAGGCTGGGGTGCAAGAGTTCAGGAAGGAAGGAAGCCTGTACATTGAGCGGTGTCGGGCGTTTTATCTGGTTGGGTGTTGGATGGCTGGTCCAGAGGACAGCTGTAGTCTGTTTTGTCTTCCTCTAGGCATGCGCTATGCATGTGGCAAGCTCTGACGTGAGCCAGCGTCCGAACAGAGCCTGATCGCCGTCCCTCCCTCCCTAGAACTCTTTCGAATTTGACACCTTGTTGTCTGATTCTATTTCAGCCTTTCCACGCGTACCTTTCTAAGAGTATCTAATAAAATTTCTGATTCCATGACAACCTAAAAATCTTCGTTTTGTTTTGGGGGAAATTGGCTGCATTGAATTCTGGGCTGGCCTCTGCCTACAGCGGATTGTGCAGACATTGGTCCACTGTCTTCTGCCAGCCCCTGTTAATGAAAAGTCAGCAGTGTGATTTCATTCTTCTTCTTTTTTTTTAAGTGACCTGTTTCTTCAGTTCTCAGTGCTTCAAATGCTCTTTTCCTTTCCCTCAAGGCATTTTATAACACTCAAATGATCCTTTTGGTTTTCTAAAAAGAAATTATTGTATAAGGTAGTTATTGGATGCGGCCTTCTGGTAGGAATATTCCTTTAGTTTTAGGATATTTTCTTTGTTCTAAAGAATTCAGGCTTGGGGGTGGCCAGGAGGAGAAGCGTGGGGTTTGCTGTTCTGTAGGGTGAGCTGCATCCCTCGAGCTATTCTGTCTTTATTAGTGTCCTTATGAATCCTGCAGTGTTCTGCTCGGGTGAATTTTGTCATCATACAGTAAAGATTGCCATTAGCTGGTGTTCTTACATGCCCTTTGGCTTCCTTTTCTGTATGCCGAATAGTATAGATTGTTCTGGATAATCAAAAATCCCTGTAGTAGCTCGTTCATGTGCATAATTAGACTATTTCCTATTTGTCATATATTTCTCTTCTTTCTTTGACTCCTCTGTGTATCAACAGAGCTGTTAACTAAAATAAGACCCATGTATATTCTAAAATGACCTGGATGGGATAAAAATGTAAACACCTGCCCTGGGGAAGACATCGAAGGGATTCTGTAGGCACTGGGGTAGGATGTTTTCATTGTTGCAGGTGTCATGATCAGAGTAAGCCTGGAAGTACCTCACTCGTATTAAGTTTACACGTGACTCCGGAGCTCAACTAAATATTTAGAAACAGCTTTTCAAAGTGTTTTTCTGTAACATAAACTAGTTTTAAACTCTCAGCTAATGAAAATATGATAAAAATGAAAATATTTTGTTAATTCCAGAGATTTCTGAAGCATGCACTAAGGTTGGGGGCCTAAATTCTATGAGAAACTTGGGTTTAAGTTGCCCAGTTCTTTTTATGTGCCCGGCCCTCAGGCCCTCCGCCCTGACCACATCAACAGCTTCAGGATGTAGCACCAGCTGTGTACCTTTCCCACAAGAGCCAACTGTGGGACGGGGAGAACATTCGCACTTTTTAGGAATAAGCTTCTTTTATTCTCACTAAAGACAGCACTCTTTAGCTTATTGCTTATATAATACACTTTTTACTTTCTTTTCTCAGCTGAGACTTCAAGTAAGTCACCAGTATTTTCATTCATTTCAAACTTGGATATTGCCGTCCAGAGTCCTCATAGCAGGATGGTATCAATATTGCCAGAAAAATATATAGTCTTTAAATGTCAGCCATACATAATGTGCCTGAAATATTAATGCTTATCAGCTTCCAAGATGTTATTCTTCAGAGAATGGAAGCTAAAAAGCAAGCGATAAAGCATGCATAGCTTCTAAAAGAAGTGAATAGGATTAAATGGCGCTTTTAAGTCTTAGAAGTTTGTAATCATCTTATTTCCGGTTTTGCTTTTGCTTAGAAGACAGAGTCTGTCCAAGGTCACCCAGTCTGTTAATGACAATGCTTGGATTTGAACTTGCATTTCCATGTCTCTAAGCCCTTGTTTTTTTTTTTCTTCGAGGGTTTCCCAAGGTGTCTTTCTTTTGCCCTTAAAAGCTAAGGACTGCTTTGTTTCTTGCATAAAATGTGTTATTTAAAACTGATTTCTTAAGTTACAATGAATTTATGATCATTTTCTCTTGCAGAACAAATACTGTGCCCCTAAAGCGGTGCTATGCATAGTTGGAGGCTGATGCCCTGCCGTGGGCACCTCCATCATACTCAACTGCGGCTTTGTAAAGCAACTTAGGTAGTGTTCTGTTGTTTGTTTTTGTTTTCACAAAACAGTTTAAATAGGAAATCTTAAATATGCCGGGAACTCATAATTAGAATTGTGTATTTGCATAATGTAAGAAAGTCTGTCCAAACACTAAGGAAAATATTGATCATGGTTGCAAGCGTCTGACCTAGAGCCTCTTGAACGTCCCCACTCCCTTCCTCAAGGTAGTGAGAAGGTACTATCATTTAACATGGCCCATGGCCTAAAAGTCTTTTGTTGTTGTTTGTTTGTTAGTTTTTCTTTAACTTTTTAAAAAGCTTTTACTGCCTGTTGCTTCTTTATTATCTTACATCTCCAGAGATGTTCTATGTGTCTTTGAGACTGTGGAATTAACGAACAGAACATTAGCAGGAAATCAGTGATAACCTGAGCAGTGAGTTCTGGGTTGGCCATTATCACTGCTGTCCCCCCTGCTTCCCCACAGACCATGCCACAAATGCAGTTCCGTACCGACTGGCGTCCTGTACCGAATATCCTCCCACTCAAAGAGCTTTTGCTGATACCGTCTAATGAAGTTCACATTCTTCCTTTGTGGCTACACACTATAACATTTAAGTTGCGGTGACTGTGTGCTACAGACCTTGTGGGAGAGGAGAGAGTCAGTGTTTCTAGACAGGAGGTGAGTTAGAATGTGCACATTTTGAAGGCACACTGAGTCATTTGTGGGCCAGGGCTACTGATACAGCTCGGACTGTGGCTAGTTTGTGTTTGTGGCAATACTTACCTGACTTCAGCTTTCAGTCCTGGATATCCTCTTAAGTCAGTTTTTTTCTTAGAAGCTTAGTTAGTGATTACTTTGCTCTGTAAAGCCCTTCCTTCCTTCCTTTTTCCTTCACTCATTCCCTCCCTCCCTTTCTTGTTTCGTGAGCCAAGTCTAATTATGCACCTGGGCTGCCCTTGAATTTGTAACCTTCCTGCCTCGCCTCTGAACATTGGGGTTGTAAGAATATGCCACTGTACCTAACTTTCACTTGCTTTTTACTTACTTTGTGTTAAACTTCAGGACAGAGGTCTGGTTTTCACATGCATTTTAGCCATGAATGAGCCTGTTACTCCGAAGGCTTCTGCAGGATCAGCTGTGTGTGAGAAGCCTGCACATAGAGGCGCAGAGGTCTCGGCAGCTCAGTTATCAGTGTGAGGGATGGGAGCTTCGGATAGTTTGGTAGAGAAGGGAGCAGGCATGGATGGTGGGACAGAGAAGAAAAGAGGGCAAGGAGATCCTTAAAGCGAGCGGAATCTGAACGTGTTGGATTTGTAGGCTGTCTTCAGGATCCTGCTGGAGGTATTTCAGGATGGAGTTATCACCAAGAAGTGAAACACGGAAGGAAAGAACTGGAGGAAATTCCAGTACATGTTCTACTGACACTGCGCGAAGAAATGCGCCTAACAGTAGCATAAGCCCCTTGGGCTTTTCTTTGTAAGGCACAGGGATGGGGACCATGGCTCAGTGCCATTGGCTGGGCTTCGCGGCAGTGTTCGCACAAATCTCTCTATTAGAGGTAAGGAGGGAAGGGATTTAGAGTGGGAGGTGACCCACCAGTCTTCAGGAATATGGCTCAATCTTAGCTGTGCTTGCGCAGGATATTTTTATCCAATGAAAAATACTACCAAGAGGCTGGGCATGTAGTTTGAGGCCAGCCCAAGATATACAATACTGTCTCAAAAAAAATGTCTGCAGAGATAGCTGAGAGGGTAAAGTGTTTGTTGTACATGTGTGAAGATCTGAGTTCAGATCCGCACAACCTGGGTAAAATCCAGTTGCAGTAGCATGCGTCCGTAACCCCAGTGCTTTTACTGCATAACTAAGGCAGGGAGAAGAGGAGAACTCCCAGAAGCTCTCTGGCAAGCTAGCCTGGCATGGGCAACAGGTGCCCAACATAAAGAGGCCGTAGCTCACGTAAGGTAACATTGAAGATAGACACTGGAGGTTGTACTATGATCTCCATGTGTGGTATGGCACATATGTACCTGTAATCACACATATATCATACATGTACACACACACACAAATTTACAGAGAAATGAAAACGTTGGTAAGAATCCAGAAAAAGTCATGAGTGTTTTAGACATAGCCATGGTTATGGTTTAAGACGTGCTTCTAAAGAATTTTTAAATTCTCGTTTCTCTGCTTGCTTCTTGTGTCCATCCATGGCTTTCCCCCTTAAATGGTGCTCTGTTGTGAGGTCTTAAGATAGTCTCTTGCATCAGGACCATACCCTGCACAAGGTCAAGCTCGCCGTGCTCTCAGGATTCTGTCGGCTAGTGTGTAAGCAGGAGGGCCTCCTTCTCCGTGTTTAGAACTGAGCTCTGATCTGCAGTGTGACAGAAGTATGGCCGTAGCCAAATTCTTTAATCCCATCTCTTTACCTCTCTCTGTACTTGAGGCATGGAATATATTAATGTCTGAGGAGTAGCTGTCGCTGTAACTAGCTGCTTCCTTTGTTTTCTTTCCTCGCAGTACTGACATTTGAAGGGCTGGCTTCCAGGCAGAACACTGCTATGGAGGACTACTGCTAACACCAAGGAAACAATTCCTCCCGGAAATTAGTAGCCTCTCTGTGTGGGGTGGGGTCATCTTTTCTCTCCCATCAGTGTTCCCCTCCTGCACTACCTACATAGTGGTAGTGGGTTCAAAGTTATACCTAAAAGGCTCTCACGCTCCACTATACACAACTTCCTACCCAGGCAGAAAGGCTTTTAAGTAATTTAAAGCCCTTTCCAGGTTATATTTGTATGGCTTGTGTTTTCATATATAACAACTCAGTAAACATTATCCAATTTTTTTTGGTTGTGCACAAATATAACGATGTCTCTTTATAGTGTGAGTTGCAAGGACATGGGTTTCTTTTTGAATTAAAAACTAAGTGGTGTCTAACAGCTGTCATGCAGAAGCGATGTTTTCATGTCAGTGAGAATACCTTTTCCCGAGGCCACATCAGCGTCCCCTTGTACCACACACGTAGACAGCACAATGTAACCCTGAGTGTTCTTCCTATGGAACCTCCTACTCTCTGCACACACTTGACACGGAATGTTCATCACTGTTTATTTACCTGCAGTGATAATGAGCAGTAACTTCAGGGATGCTCATGGAAGTCTCTCTTGTCCTTGCATGTGCGTGGCACACTTTGTTCCAGCACAGCTAAGCAGTACAAGGCCTGCTATGCTGTTGGAGCAAGCGTGCATGAGATTGCCTTCTTGATGCCATGGTAGCCTGTTTCTCTCCACCGAGTGTTTGTTTATACACTTTCTCTCTTGTGATTTTACTTTTTATGGGAATAAAACAATAACTGATTATTTTTTTTTTTACAAATAAGATATTTACTGATAATAATCACAAGAAAATTTAAGATGATTTTTGGTATACAAGCCTTCCTCAGGGATGATCACGTCAACTGGTTATTCAATGCAAAACTGTCAACGCTGAGAACATTTACATAAAGGTAACAGTATATTGACTGAGCAGGTTGTATTTATATATTTAGGACTTCATTTTGTATGTTGTGACCAGATGGTAGGAAAGTTGGACCAGCGCTTTGTCACTGTCAATGGGGCCCAGGGATGGTCAGTTGTTTCTAGAGGACACTCTAGAGTTCTTCACCCGGGACTCCAGCTAGCATGAGGAGGGTCAGGCCTTGGGATTCAGAAGAGGCAAATGCTTGCCGTGTGTGGAGACCATGGCACACTGCCCTGTACATGCCCCTTCACCTCTTTTCCTGAATCTCCAGTTTCTTCTTGCTCTCTCTGTCTTCTCTTGCTCCCTATACTCAAGACTAATATGCCAAGGAGGAATTCATTGTAACTACTACAGATCATATTGGATTATGTATGCATACCTTTAAAACTAAACATAGTTACATAAATGCACATTCTTTTGATGTAGAGTTATGTTAGTTAACATACCATAAAATAACAATTGCCAGGTCATTTCCTAGATGTGATTTAATACTGGAAATTAATGATAAGTATATCAAAACTGTAAAGAAGAAATGGGGATCTATGTGTAATATAGAGCTTACTGACAGCAGGACGTCTTTAACAACTTGTGAGCAGATGAGACATAGTGGGAGTTGATATCGGACCCAAGGAGTGAGTTTCCTGTGGAAGACAGAAAACCACCCATTGGAAAGAGAACCTAGGATCAGCTGTCCACTCCCAGTGTGACTGGTACAGTGAAAGAGATACACAGAGAATGAAAATAATAATGAAATCCAAGATGTGGCTGCTTTTGTAAATGTTACATAAAGCAGGACAGAGGGAGGGACAGAAATGCCCTCGTTTTTCCTCTGCTGTGGTTAGCCTCTCATCAGTTTATTGAAATTAAAACCCAGTCATAAAGGAAGTATAGGACCTGCCATTGCAGGGTTTAGTTATGTACAGAAGGCTGGAGACACCCAGAAAAAGGCCTGGCCCCAAAGGCCCGGATTGTTCTCATAAGTGGGCTTCAGGGGATTACTCTTAGCATAAGCTACATCCCAAAGCCACTTCGCATCATTTCCACTTTACGGTCCTTGCTGTGAGATTGCTGGACTGGAGCTTGCACTCACAACACACGATTCTGTGGTGGCTCTTCAGCTTGCTTGCTTTCTTCAGTTCTCTTTTACTCAGTCTCCAGAGGAGTTGGGGCGGATTCTTTGTATCAGAAGTAAGATTGCTTTCTTGGTTTAGGTTCTTATGGAAATTCTGTTGTCCTCCCTTTGAAAGCCAGGGAATGGCCTCCCAGGCCTTCCAGCACCAGCCTCCCTTGTCTCTACAGCCTGGCCTGCTTTCCCTTCTCACTCTCTGGCTCACCTCCTCCATGCCTGTGGAGCACCCGCTTTGCTGGTATTGTTCTCTCTTCCTGGATTGGGTTTTCCCCAGGCACTCTTGTCTTACCTTCTTCTCTTTCCAGCATCATATATGTCAGTCAGAGTCTCTCCTCTGTTTAAATGTGCCTTCAGTCCCACTGTGAACCTTCTCTTAGCGTTGTCCTGTCTTAGAATGATTACCTCTGTTAAGATTTAAAAATGATGTGTGTGGGTATGACTTTGACAAAAGGTGGACTTACGATGCTCAGTCTTTATTGATTAGGTTTGGAATCACGTGGGAGATGCACCTCTGGGCATGTGATTGGAGGCATTTCTATAGAGATTTAACTGAGGACTGCTGCTCTTGCAGAAGAATTATGTTTGCTTCCCAGAACTCATATGGTGGTTCACAACTATCTGAAATTTCAGCTCCAGGGTATCCAATTTCCTCGTTTGGGCTCTGCAGGGACGAGGCACATACATAGTGCATATACGTATATATACTGCAGGCTAAGCCTCATACACATACAATAAAAATAACCATTTAAAGAAAGAGTTTTGGCGAAATGCAAGTGAAAAAAATCTTTCATCTCACTTTGTTTTTGTTTGTTTGTTTGCTTTGTTTTGTTTTCTCACTATATTTAATCCGGTTACTCAAAGGTCATGATTTCCTCATGACATTTTACTGAACGTTCCAACATTATTTTAAAAGAAAGGTTTAACATGTAATAAACACGAGTAAATCAGATCTGTGCTATGAGCATGCCTTTTAAGTGACTCACTGCTTTGTCTGGCTGTCCTTAAACAGATGTAAAGGGGACTGAGGACCTGATGGCCTCTCCCACCCTGCACATGAAGAGTAGCATCCATAAAGGGGTGGGGGGCTTAGTCATTGTTTGTCAGCCTGCCTGAGGCTTTGGGAAGCGGGCGTCATGCTCATGTATCCTAACTCTGGGGAGGATGTGAAAAGCCACTGATGTTTCAGAGGCATTTTTTTTTTCTCTGTGAAGTCTTTTAAAAAGATGACTTTTGCATCTAAATCGCCAGGTTTCCTTTGCCCACCATCCTTATCTCCTGGGAGTTTCTTAAAAGCTTCTTGTTGCTTTGGTGTCTGAAAATTCTTAGGGGAAAAAGCTCTACATTTTGCACACAGATGCAAAATGTTAATGCAGTCTGTTACTTGGAAGTATATATTTTAACTTGCAGTGCCTCTGAAGGAAAGGGTGAACCAGCCCAGTGGGGGAGAAAACCAAGTGTGTTTGAGGCTGTGGCCTCTGCGTGTTCTGGTGGTAACCTCTGGGTACTGAGTTTCTGAGGAATATCTTATCTTCCAGGAGCACTGTTTTAGTGGCTACACCTGTCTTGTCCACACCATGGTTATTTGAGGAGGGCCATTGCTTCTTGGGTGGATGTCTACAAAAGCCATGAGGACCTTAACTAAAAGCAAAGTCCTGCATGTTGTATTGGGGTCAGCGCAGAAGGCTCTGTCGTGACAAACCGCCATGCCGTTGCTATAGAGCACTACTTTGCTTGTGCTCTTTCCAAACAAAGCTTTTTACTTGGGGATCATCGTATTCTTTCATTGGATTTGCTAGATTTCTTTGACTCATATAAGTTGATGAACACTGTGGTACCTTTACCCAATGGCTGCTTCTGTTCAATGCAGCTGCACTTTTTTTTTTTCCGCACTTCCATTCATTCTTGTAAACCAAGATGATAAAAGGCAATCATAATCCATGTAAAATAACAGTTTAGAGTAATAACTGATGAGGTGGGCTGGGTACCCTTGTTCTTGCCAAATCAGAGTGAACTAAAGCAACCTTTAGAAGCCATCTTTTCCTATTTTTTCCCCCTGCAAGGCTGTTGTTAATGATTCTATTAAAACTATGAATTTAGAAGATGGAACAAAGGCTTTGCAAGTTTTCTCCATTTTTATTTAACAAGTAGAACAATGGAAGAACAGTGACTACAAATGGGAAAACTTCCAGGACTGCACAGATAGTTACGCAAGATCCTGCAGGGTTGGAACTTACTGTGGAAGGCTTCTGTGGGGAGGTAAACACTAAACTAGATTGGAAGTGTTGCATAGGAGGAATAGTGAAGGGACTTCATCCCCATGCTGAGAGCTCTGGGTCTCGAGCTCTGGTTTATATGGGAGTCACCTGAAGAGCCCTTCACGGTGCGTATTCAGGGCCTCCTGCCAGGCGGGCTGGGTCAGCAGGTTTGATAAGAGACTCAGGTACATGTTTCATAAACATCGGAGTTTTTGCTAGTGGCCACGTTAAGATGCCAGCAGTTTGCTGTGAGGTCTTATGGAGCCTGGCTCCAATGGAGGAGACACCCTGGTCATGTCTTTTTAGGAGTTGTGAGAGTTTCACGTCGTGTCTGTTTCTTGGAAGCTTGTTTTTGACCACACTTTGGTTTATTCCTTCCAGTTTGTTCTTATCAGGATATAAATCACTAGTCTGTCCCGTCCTTAAAATTATTGGCTCCTGTGTCTGGAGACATACCAATATACTTGTCAGTCTCATAGCTTATGTATTTCTTCATATGTTCTCGTTCTAAATATGAATCTATTTAGTTTATGCATTTATTCTAACACAATATTTGAAGTACTTTTTCTTGGTTTTATGCTTCATTTTGCCACCTTAGCATACAATTAAATCCATCCCAAGTTTACTTCAGAGTTTTACAAGCATGCCCATCAAGAGCCTCAGCATTTGTGAAATATTTATAGTGTTTTTTTCTTGCTATTCCAAAGATTTACAGATTTTTCTTTAGGCTGCAATTTCTTATACAGTATATTCTCACGGACGAAGTGACTTTTTCTTAAACAGGCTTGTTAAGTCCATTTTATGTATTTTTATTATTGAAGTAGAGATGAATACACCTTGGTACTAGATTTGATAGTATCTTTATCACTTAATATTTGAACATTCTCAACACTTTAATTTTAATATGGCTAAATGGAATATGTAAGATGCAAAACTTTGTGTTTAGTGCTTTGTATTACAACAAATGTTTCACAACTGTAAAATTCTTTCAGAAAAATAGCTTAATACATCATGTTTCCTTACTCTCGAATTTTTACAATGGCTCCAGTGTTTCCTTTTTAACTATTACATTGGATGAAGGAAGACATGATATCACTCACAATGTGGCATTGTGTTCTTCAAATATGTTTTGATAGGATCTCAGGTAGGTACCCATAACTTTGCTTGGATAATAACATGGATGTTCTATCATATATTCCTGTTGTGATTAATTTCATAGCATGATCTCAACAGTTAATGCTCAATCTTTCATAATAATCAAAACTCTAAGGACATCTAAAGTAAAATAGTCTCCCCTCTGTAGGTGAGCTTCACATTGATAGTATCATTTGGAGGGCTGGTGGAGGGTGAAGGTAATGTGTACATACATATGTGCGTGCATGTGGGTGTGCATGTGCATGTGTGTCTGTGTGTTGGGAGCAGGTGCAGGGCACGTGGATGGCATTGGTGTGCTAGGCTAATTCGTAGTGCATTCAGCATCTTGTGTCTGCCTCCCAGTGAGGTTGTGGTACAGGTGAATGGAAGAAAAGCAATTCAGGTCAATAAAGACAGCTCTGTGTGTCTTCATATCTCCCAGGACAGGCAAGAGTTTAAAGTTAACTGCCTGGTAAGGGTTTTCTGATGTCATCTCCACTTGTTTCTCTTTTCCCTTCCTGAGAAGGTCTAACTCTGGCCTCGGTTGGTGGCAGTGGCTCTCTTCTTTCTAGTTGGCATGACTTTATACCATTGTTTTCCCTCTTTAGGGCTTATTCTACACAAGCCAAGAGAATTGAAGTAACAGAAGACAAAATAAGATGTTCCTAGGCTATGCATATTCTTAGTGTATACATGCGTGTGTGTGTGTGTGTGTGTGTGTGTGTGTGTGTGTGTGAGCACATGTGTGTGCACACACAGAGCTCCACATCCCCTCCACACCTTCAATATGATATGTTGGCATGGCGGGGGAGAGGGGTCTTTATGCCCATTCTGGCCTCTCAGTCTGTTCTGCTCCTAGGTAAGAGGCTCCTGTATGCATCTTTTACCTAAGTTATCCACAGTCTTAGATGTAGTTGGAGTGCTTTGTGATACTCCCCATGCCCAAGGGACAGCAAAGCAGGAAGTCCTAATGGTCTTCTTAAGGGTCGGGTCTCATTTTACCTGGAAAACAACAGTACCAGAGGGTAGAAAGTCACTGTATCCCAACAACTCTTTCTTACGAATTCTTTGGACTTCTCTACCAATTTTTCTTCAAAGTAACATTTTCCCATTGATTAAAGTTTGTTTTGCCTCAAAGAAGTGAAGGGATAAAGATGGAGCAGAGATTCAGGGAATGTCATACCAATGACTGGCCCAACTTGAGACCCACCCCATTGGGAAGAGCCAATCCCTGACAATATTAATGAACATCTGCTCTGCTTGCAGACAGCCTATCATAACTGTCTTCTGAGAGGCTACACCAGCAGCTGATAGAAACAGATGCAGAGATCCACAGCCAAGCAATAGGTTGAGCTCAGGGAGTCTTGTCTGGGAGTGGGAGGAATGGTTGAGCCAGCCAGAGGAGTCAAGGACACCACAAGACGCCCTAAAGAATCAACTAACCTGGGCCTATGGAGCCTCACAGAGGCCACCAACCCAAGAGCATGCATGGGCTAAGACCTAGATTCCCTACAGATGGGCACCTTGGCCACCATGTTGGTCCCCTAACAATGGGGCAGGGGCTAGCTCTGACTCCGTTGCCTGTCTTTAGATTCCTTTGTTTTCCCTAGCTGGGCTGCCTTGTGCCTAGGGAGAGAAAATGCACTTAGTCCTGCTGCAACTTGAGGTGGGTTGGTACCCCTTGGAGGTCTCCCCTTCTCTGAGAAGGAAGGGATAGGGAAAGGGGTGTCAGAGTGGGACTGGGAGGAGGAGAGGGAGGGCGCTGGGATCTGACTGTAAAGTGATTAAATAAGTAAGTGAATGAAGAAAAGAAGAAGAAAATCCACCAACTCTTTTAATGTTTCACACCTTATTTAGAACAGAAATTTACAGATGTATAGTTATTCCTTCCTTTCAATCCTACATCCTTAAAGCCCTGCATAGGGTTTGCTGGCTTCCATTCTATGGATCCAGGGTCCCAGCCCAGGCAGTGCCCTCCTGGAGCTGGCTTGCTACAGTCTCCTGTTGCTTCTGATGAGCACATTTGAATGCTGTGCAATCTCTGCAGTGTTACTTGATGCCGTAGGTTGTTTTGTATTTTAATACCTAAAGTTGTTACAAAAGAGCTTTGTTTCAAGACCTTAGCATGTTGTGCTGTGCTACAGCTAACAAAAGCAAGCACACTCAGACACTAGCAGTTGCGTACTGACTGAATGTCATCTATAAGAAAGTTGACTTTGATGACTGGAATTTCCTTTGCTCTGATACCATGTTAGGTGCTGAGGTACCATGGTTAATGTAATTTTGCTCCAGTTGTAAAATAGTGATGGAGACTATGTGTTTACCTATAATTTATAAATTTATAAATTATATAAAAGTTGAATAAGAAAGTGTATCATGTCTGTACCAGAGGCTTGATTTTCATCAGAGTGATTAAAATCACCAAGAAGATGGAGAGACTACAAATTTGAAGGAGATCTGGAGGTCTTGAAGAAGAATGTATTGACAAAGGACATGGATTAAAGTGAATGAGAGAAATCATGGCCAGAGCCAAGACATGGGTGTGGCAGACTGACACTAAGACAGTAGGACTGTGTATCTTGTCAAGATTTCGGTATACTGTGTCAGGAGACCTGAGATTCAGCGTGACAGTCTGTGAAGGTGAAATGGGACATAGAGTGTTGGCACACAGCCACCAACCCAATGTCACACCGAGGCATTCATGGCCTCAGGGTTCCTTGGTTTTGTTGCCTTGCTTCTAGCCAACTTTGATAACTCCTCTTTTCTGTGCTTTAAGAGAATATATAGTGGGGTTACTTAACTTACATTTCCTCAATTAGGAACAACAACTGAGGAGCCCTATTTGAAAATTTAAATTTCTCAAAATCATCTTGGCCATGCCCCTACAATGAGTTATTGGAAAAACTAGAATGCTAGAAAAAAAAATGAAAGAGCAAAACCTTACAATAATGACACTAACCTCTTTTCATCATGTTGTTGCTTTTGACCGCTTGTCTCTCTCCCCTGAGCTCTGCTACATCATTTCATCCTTAGCTGAATCGTGCTCCCTCACTTTATCTCTTAAACTTGAACAGCTGCCTGACCTTTGTACCACAGAATAGTTCTTAGATTTCCAGCCCTTAGCTACTGTGGCATTGGATAAACTCCAGATTACATAAATTAGACTTGAGGTCCTGCCATCAGACTGCAAAAACAGGATAGATACATTAAGCATAGATTTAAAAAATGAGAATTGTCTTTTTTTGTTAGCCAATATTGCTTTCTATGCTCATGGTTGAGTTTCACCCCTCTAAATTGCTTCCTGTGGTTACTGTGACAATACAGGATATCATATGAAATTTCTAGTCCCTCCGCATAATTGAACATGGCTCTGACACTGTCTGTATCATAACATATTTTTACATAGGAAACTCTTAGAAATCAAGTGCATACACTTCCACTCATATGCTCACACACACACACACACACACACACACACACACACACACACACACACACACCACACACACACACACACACACACACTTCATATATTGGAAATAAGGACTTTGTTAATAAAGAACCTGATTCTTAATGGATCATCATGTATCCCTTTTGGGACCAAGGGTATATGGGCCATTTTTAAAAACTGTGAAATCATAGAAGAAAATATTCACCATTAATTTTAGAGGGTAAACTTTGATGTGAATGCGGCATGTAGCCCAGTTACATCTCATTATGTCTCTGTTCTCGCTGATTGATTTTCTTTTGCTTTTATGACATCTGATACCAAACGGTAGGTACCCAGCTTCATCCCAGGCAGGGAGAGTCCTATCCTTAGGGAGCCAGGTTTACGTTGGGTCCCACCGTCATCTTGTCTCCCAGTTGCCTGGAAACTGGATTGCTGTCTTACTCACCCATGCTCCCTTCTCTGCTGGGCATCCATTTTCCCTTCAGACACACTGTGCTCATCTTGAGTTCTTTGCTCGCCTTTTTTGTCAGGCTTTTCTACTCAGAATGATTTTCAAGCTGGCTGGTCTTCACCTGGATTCTATTTTCGCTTTGAACTTTTGCCCCATAGAGATGCGCGCACCTGCCTTTTCATTTCACAGACTCATCTGCTGCTCCAGATCTGCTGGTGGATGCATGGCCCTCTTTATCACCTCTTCATTAACTAGTGTGCTTTTTCTCTTGCTATTGTATTCTGGTCAGTGTGAAATTCCAAGTCAAGCCTTTCTTACTCTGTCACGCCAGACTGCTCCGTCCTGTGGTGAAGCTAACTTTCTTATTTCCAGTGTTATAATTGGGCGTCATCACATCCCAAGGACCTGAATTGTGGGTGAGAGTAAGTGCACATACTTTACTTGTTCTGCATTTAAAAAGCTAGTTACTCTCCGTGCTAAATTACCTATTGCCTCTTCCCATTGCCACCTTCAACTAGTATTACATTATGATGATGATAATGTCTGTTACACATTATTATGATGCTAATATCTGTTACACATTATTATGATGACAGTATCTGTTACATAATTTCAGGTCTATGTTTATCAACACATGGCAGCCATACGACTGAAGAATTTTTAAAAGGTCTTAAGTGTTTTCATAATTTTCCCAAGGACACAGTGTAGAAAGCCCTGGATGGAATCATGGCTATTTCTTCTCACTTATCTTTGATTAATTTCACCCTTTTCAGGAAGAACATTTCAATAAAGTTCTTTTTTGGGTTGTACAAGACAGAGTTTTTCTGTGTAGCCTTGACTGTCCTGGACTCTCTTTGTAGACCAGGCTAGCCTTGAACTCACAGAGATCTGCCTGCCAAGCTCTTAAGCAAATACATTTTTATAATTTCATGCATGTTCCTTAATGGATATTAATCCAGGAATTAACCAATACAAGTAAATTAATCCACAAAAATAACTCATTAAACCAAACAAAAAATTAAGTTAATCTGTCAGTTAATGCACCTACTTGGTTTTAGTGCATTAATGCTGGGCAGAGATCAAGTTGATCTTGACTCTTGTCTTTTCATCTTGACTCCTGGGAGGCTGCCACTGTACCTTCGTAAGCTGTGACTTGATTTCCCTATGTAGGTTTCCTCCATTTTGGGAAGCTACTTTATATGCCACTGCAGTGGTATAATAACAGTTGTACGTCTAGTGGCCCTGGGGTATTGAGAACCTATGAAGAGCTCTTTGCACTATGAGAAAAGCAGGACATAACTTCCAGTTAGGTAAACCCTCCACCGCCTAGAGAGCAGCAGGAAACTGCAGTGCTGAGATCTACGGTGCAAACAGCTAAGTTTTAAACAAGCATTTAAAATCAGAATAGTTTGAGCAGGACCCCTGGACCCAGATCCACCCATCATAATGTTCTTCCTATAGGTTTCTAGGACCCTCTGGATCCTTCTATTTTCCCATTCTCCCATGCTTCTCTCACCTAAAGTCCCAATAGGATGTCCTCTGCTCTGACCCTCTTTCCTGGTAAGTGAAGACTTTCATGGGACATGCCCCTTGGGCTAGTATCTCCATATAAGTGAGTAAATACCATATGACTCGACTCTTTTTGCTTCTGGGTTAACTCACTCATTATGATAATTTCTAGTTCAATCCATTTGTCCACAAATTTTGGAAATTCCTTGTTTTTAATAGCTGAGTTTTCCATAGTGTAAATGTAATACAGTTTCTTTATCTATTCTTCTACTGAGGGACACTTAGGGTGTTTCCATGTTCTGGCTATTATGAATAAGGCAGCTATGAACATGATTGAGCAAATGTCCCTGTTGTGTGGTAGAGCATTTTCTGGGTATATTCCAAGGAGTGGAATAGCTGGATCTTGCGGAAGCGCTATTCCCATTTTTCTGAGAAAGCACCAGATAGATTTCCAAAGTGGTTGTACTAGTTTGCATCAGCAATGAAGGAGTGTTCCTCTTTCTCCACATCCTTGCCAGCATGTGGTGTCACTTGAATTTTTGATCTTAGCCATTCTGATGGGTGTAAGATGGAATCTCAGTGTCATTTTGATTTGCATTTCTCTGATGACAAAGGAGGTTGAGCATTCCTTTAAGTGTTTCTCAGCCATTTGATATTCCTCTGTTAAGAATTCTCTGTTTAGTTCTGAGCCCCATTTCTTAATTGGGTTATTTGGTTTGGTGGTGTTTAATTTCTTGAGTTCTTTATATATTTTGCATATTAGACGTTTGTCAGATGTAGGGTTGGTGAAGATCTTTTCCCAATTTGTAGGCTGTCGCTTTGTTCTCTTGACAGTGTCTCCTGCCTTACAGAAGCGTCTCAGCCTCATGAGGTCCCATTTATTAATTGTTGACCTTAAGGCAAGTGGACAGGACATTTTCTACTGTTGAGTGGAGAGTGGGGTCTGACTTTCATGCGAACTCTGGTGCCCTATTTTTTACCACATCCCCTTGATGGGGAGGAAGGATAGCAGGCTACCAAGAAGAGACTTGATACCCTATGAACATATACAGGGGGAGGAGATCCTCCTCAGTCACAGACATAGGGGAGGGGAGTAGGGGGAAAGCGGGAGGGAGGGAGAAATGGGAGGATACAAGTGATTGGCTAACAATTTAGATGTAATATGAATAAATTAATAAAATATTTAAAAAATAAATAAAATGAAATCCGAATAGTGACTGTCACTTACTCTTAATTTTATTAGAGGAGGGCTTTCTGTTAAAACAACAAATCATTTATAATACCACTTCTCCATACTAAAACAGACCTCTAGACAATACAATATAATTATAGTTAAATGATGTAATATCTTACAAAGATATAAAGAAGTAAAGCTAAGTTTGATAATGTTACAATGCTTATCAATATGTAAGTAATTATTCACAGCTTTGATTATAAAATATCAATATAAAATTAAACAGCTTAGAAGATAAAAATTGAGATGCATCTGTGCATATCCATATAAAATCATATGAGTCACCAGTACAGATTCATGAACAGTATTGCAGCAGGAGTTTGAATACCATGGTAGGCCAGGGAGGTGCTTATAGAAATCAGAAAATGGCTATTGGTAAATTTCCCTAGCAAAACAGTCCTCCACTGTTTCATGTCTGATTGCTTTTTAAGTGTATTTTTTGAAGAAAAATATGTATTTATTAAAACCTCACAAACATGTTTATATTGGTGTAGGTTGGAGTTAGCTTAGGAGCCAATCACAAGTGGGTTTCCATCTATTGGACTGTCCTGAGCAGGCCCAGGATCACCCAGCAGTATTATCTGTTGTTCAGTTAGTGCCAGCCACCCTCTCTTTTATTTGGGAGCTATGGCTGGATCCAGAGACCTGGAGAATACCACAGGGTGAGGGAGGGTCTGACCTTCTTTGTGGTCACCTGTGTGGAGGAGCTGTCGTGGTCAGGAAGGGTGAAGTCGGTGACTTTCTCACTCTCACGTGATGTAGGTTTGGTTGTTCTGTGCTAAGCCCTCATGATTCCCATGGTAAGAATAGCCCCACAATTGGGTGACTCTAAGTCTATGCCTACTTATGTCACACAATAATTGTTTTCTTTGAAATGTTACATTTCCCCTCAAATATAAGATATGATAGTATAAGCTTCAAGGTTGGCTTTCATTTTTAATGTTTGGGTTTAAATCTAGATAATCTAAGTTATTATTTTATTTTTGTGTAAATGTTCATCTTTAGGCCTAAATGAAAAAAGGAATCAAGTTCCTCATAGAGACTCCTTGGTTATATGCGGCAGATACCATGTGTAATAGGAGTATTAGATCTGACACCAGAATGCTGGAGAATAAACTCTCTTTATGCTAATTATTAGCTGTGAGACCTTGGGAAATTTTTCTTAACCTCTTCAAAATGTATTACTTTGGCTCTTGTCTTTTCACATTTGAGTTCGTTTGCTATTTCAATATTTGGCTCTATTCTCGTTTTCAAAATGCTGTGGCATTTAAAAATCTGGGCACTTTTGGCTTCTGTTTCCCTTTAGCTATGTATCTGGGATTCCTAAATGTAGCTTATATTTTAGTTTGGGGCCCTCATCTTCCACCCAAGCCTGTGACCGTTGGAAACCTTGCTTTCATTCTGTCTGTACCATACTTGATAGATAAAATTAGGCTAAATCTGTACTACTCACACTTATTTTTAGTTTTAAGTAATAAAACCTACTTGAGGGAACCAGAAAACGAGTGGAGATTCATAATAAAGGGATCATCGTCTCATAATATGAATTGTCTCACAGTATCAAGGGTAGGGTGAGCAGCCATACCTCAGAAGCTTCTTGACTCTGGAACCAGAAGTCCTTGAACAAAGGTGCTTGAGCGCCATCTTGCTCTCTGGCTGTCCTAGGCATGGTACTAAAGTGTTGTTGGCTCTACCTCTTCTTGCACATGACAAGTAAACAGCCCTGGACTTAGCGTGTTACCGTCTCACCTGTCAGCACACCACTTACCCCATGCTGTTCCTACCAGAGAAGAGAACTCTGGTCTAACCCAGAGGTGATTTACCTCAAGAGTTTGGTCATGTGCACGAGTGGGGTGGCTTCCGGTTGGTACAGGGAAGTGCTCAGAAGGAACTCCTGTGCCCAGGCGGACGCCCCATGTGTGCATGTCTTTAAAATTCTGCACAGTATTTTTCTCCTTTGTTCTTAATTTGTGATGCCAGCTTTCACAGATTCTGTAGTGCTGGTGGGCTGTGCAGGCACAGTGTTCTCACTGCCTCCCCTTAGCTGTTGTTTACATCTGACAGTAACTGATCGGAATATTGGTTGGTTGATCACTGTTTTGGTCTATTTTATGGTCCTGTATACCGGGGAAGTAGAGCTACGTGGTGAGCAAGAGGTATAGTTCTGGAAGCTGTACTTGGGAGAATGGTATCTGGTGAATTTCAGGCAAGAAAGGATGTAACAGATACTTGGTTTTTTGTTGTTGTTGTTTGTTTGTGTTTTTCAGTCGCTCTCTGCACGCTGCATTAAGTTAGTTGTAGCTCAAATGCTAGAATGCAGTCAAGGGGAATGTTATAGAGGGCCCTGTATTCTGAACCGAACAGTCATTATCCTCACTGGAAAAGCTGTAACCTGTAGGCTCTGTTTCTTAACAATTAAACTTTAATATACAACCCAACTAGCTTACACAAGAGAGAAAAAAGGTTAAAGGGAAAAAAGAGTGAACCTTCTGGTATCCAGTTCACGGGACAGGTCCCTAGGTGTCTCTGGCCTGCGTGCTGGTCTGGCCGGTTTGTTGATCTTCCTTCCAATCCACGTGCGCTCAGGCCCGGTCTGAACCTGTTGCTGCTCTCTCCTCTCCACCTGCCTGTCTCCCATTGAGGGTCCATTAAAAAAACAATAGTCCAGGTGGAGTCCCCAGGTCCGCTTCCTGAATTCCAGGCCCAGGATGGCTCCACCCAGTCTATCTCCAGGTATTCATCATGTGTCCAAGGGTAAAGCCCGCCAAGACTGCTTTCACCTGTGACAAAGCTTACAGTCTTTCCCACAGTAACCACTTGTAAGAGACCAAAATTGGCCTGTTGACTCATAAGAGGAGGGGTCATTGGATTCCTGACACCCTCTCCTGCACATCCCCGTCAGCTGTGAATGATTTTACTCTAATTTCAGGAGACCTAGTTGTTGTGGAAGGTGCTAGAATACACAGTGTTTAGAAGATTACCTGAAGAGGGGGATACTGTACATGCCATTATGGGGAGGTTGTCATCCATTTGGGCATAAGACATTTGGGGGTGGATTGAGAAAGAGTTTCTCTGTGTAGTCTTGGCTGTCCTGGAACTTTGTAGACCAGGCTGGCCTTAGGCTGGCCTTGAACTCAGAGATCTGCCTGCCTCTGCCTCCCAAGTACTGGGATTCAGTGTGTGCACCTCCACCACCTGGCAAGCGTGAGACTTTGATGGGGTGGCTGCTTGGGCCCGTGCTTCTGTAAGCATCCCCTCACTCATGCTCTGGAAGCAAAGCCCGATAAGCTAGTTGGTTTCCCAGGTTGGCTTTGGTGGTTTGGTGGAGTTGTGCTTTGCTTTGTTGTTATCCATGTGCCTTCTGGGGGATGCAGACACTTGTTTGTATTGTGCCTGTGCACCATGCAGCGGTGAGAAGTCAGTGGTGACGTCTTGTCTCATATTGAAGGGCAGGGGTGGGAAACACTTGTTTAGGTTCGATGGCTCTGGACAAATGTTGGACATTAGAGTCACTCATGAAAATAAATCAGATGTGATGAGCTTGTGAGAAAGGTAGTGATTTAGGATTCCCGGCTTTGGAATTTCAACTCCTGGGTGAATTTTGTTAGGTGTTCCCAAGATTGAGAATGTAGACTGGGTAGTAGTAGCAATTGAAGTGACTTGTGATTTTTGGCCTCTTTGTAGGACTGATTGTCCTGTGAAGACCGGATGATGTAATTCAGACCGAGTCTCCAGAAAGTTGTTATGGTCGGTTCCTTTTGGGACAAGATCCTTTCCAGTATAACCATGAAGAAAGCAACTCACTAGACTTGAGTTAGGTGGAGTAGCAGATGCATTAGGGCCTTCGTTTGGGGCTGCTGGGCATTGCCAGTAAGCACTCAAGCTTCTGAAGTAGCAGTTATAGTATTTGTGTCAAGTGTCCCCTCATTCCACTGTTGAGCTATAGCTTTTTGGTACAGAAGGAGCTCACAGGTCAAAGTGATGGTATGAGCCTTCAAAATGTACCAGTCTGATAGTGTTTTTTTCTCTCTCTGGTGAAATATCTATGTAATAGATTTCTGTGACTTCCCTTGCATTTTCACCTATGTATAATGATGCTCTAGTCAGGTTTATTGTTGCTAACATAAAACACCATGACTGAAGCAACTTGGGGAGAAAAGGGTTTATTTGGTTTACTCTTCCATATTACTGTTCATCATCGAAGACAGTCAGGACAGGAACTCAAACATGACAGGAACCTGGAGGCAGGCATGAACTGATACAGAGGCCATGGAGGGCTGCTATTTACAGGTTTTCTCAGCCTGCTTTCTTGTAGAACCCAGGACCACCCAACCAGGGATGGCACCATCTACAAGGGGTAGGCCCTCTCATACTAATTACTATTTAAGAAAAATGTACAGGTTTGCCTAACTGATCTTATGGAGGCATTTTCTCAATTGAGGCTCCCTCCTCTCTGATAACTCTAGCTTGCATCAAACTGACATAAAACTAGCCAGCAAATATACCATTAGAAAGAAACATCCCATGCAATAGGCTTTTGTTTATATAGTGATGGGCTTCTTTCTAACATTGATTCTAGGGTGAGGACTTGCTAGTATTCATTGAAAACATCCCTTTAATGCAGCCTTCCCTCCACCCCAACTTGCATAATCTTAGTTAATTTTGAAAAGAAACACAATCTCTTGAGTTTTGTGATCATAGAAGATTAAAGCATGCTAGTCCCTTTGTGCTTTCTTCCCATTCGCATATACGTATGTTTCTATTTCTAGTTCTTACTTAAAAAACAACAACAACAACAACAAACAACAACAACAACAACAAGTTTCCCTGGTATTGTGGCTAAAGGATTAGCAAGCTCCCTAGCTTATTTCCTTTAATTGTCTTTACAGCAAAATTATGATTCTTCTCAAGTGTTATCTGGATCCTCATAGGATACTATAGACAGATGTGTCCTTCCCTTTCACATGTTTTCTACCCCTTTCTGTGTCCTAGCCATACTTTGTGGCATGATCATTTCTAATATATGTTGCTCACACGCCTACTATGTTCAGCTGTTAAAGGATTTGGCCTTTGTCATACTCTGTCATGTAAGCACTTTACATGTGGGCTTCACAATAAACCCGTCCCTCATTTCTTTGTCATGCTGTTGATTGTTTGCCTTGTTCTGAAGTTTTGCACTTTAATGTTCAACATCTATGTAGTGGCTAAAGAGGAAATGGAGGATGGCCTCCCGTGGCCAAGGATTCTCCCCTGGGTATAACGCAGGGCTGACACTGACGAGAACAAGATGCACACGGGAACCTGAGAAGGTGGGTGGCTGTGAGGGTACCCTGGGTTTCTCTAGACATGTCTCCTCCCTTCTCCATCTTAGCCTTCATCCTAGACGCTGAGCCATGCCGCCTCTAACCCTCTTTCCTTGATAGTTTTAGAGGGAGACAGAGAAGGAAAGTCAAAATACTGTCGCCTGTTTCTGGCCTCACAAGGGAAGCTTTGGTATCAACATCTCTGAACTGGAACTTTTATTTCCTATGAATAATCTAGCTATGGCTGTTTCCCAGGGTTTTGGTGTTTGTACTTCCGTGTCCCTTTCATCTTAGGATGTGACAGCTTAGCTCATGGGACCCCAGGCTGCTTCATGTCTTGTGACTTACTCCACAGCTTGTGAATCACCTTCTGCAAAGAAACCTTCCAGCCTATCCCATTCAAGTGTCCTGTTGCTTTATTTGTTGAGACTTGAACACACTGAACACAGTGCTTTGAGTGGGAGATGTTGCACATCACGACAGCAGGATTTGGGTTCCCTGTTAAATGTGGGTTGTTTAGACTTAGCCTGAAGTCAGCTCTTCAGCTCTTTCTGGCTCTTTTGGAGGGAATTGCTGAGAACCTAAGCCTGCTCTTCTTTTTCTGTGGTTGTGATAGGGTCTAGAGGCTTTTTACATTTCCCATATAGCTGACCATTGGGTCATCTGTTTTTCAGCTTTGTGTTTTCTCCTGCTCTCAAAGCAGAGCAGAGCTCCGGGGAAACTAATATCTCCACAGAAAATAAGTGCTCACTCTTCATTTCTACCTCTATTTTGATCAATTTTCACACAATTTATTTATTACAGAATAAATATTTTATTAAAAAGGACATAAATTTACATAAAAAGTTTTGTGTGAAATATGCTATCTAGTTGTGTATGACATAATTCTTCCTAGTCCTCTGGTTTCATGATGCCTAATTCACTGTGTACTAAGTATCTGTAATTAGATCTTTCCTGGACTTCTAGTTTTCAGATCCATCTGCTTTATAATTTTGGATACAATACAGTGGCTTTTGTGATTGTTTCTTCGTAATAAATGTACCAGGTATGGTTTTAGGTGATCACCTCCCTATTTGTCATTTAGGGTACTTGACAACACATATTTTCCCTCCAAGTGAAAATCTAATTTGCTGTGTCAATGAGTTTCCTTTGAGAGGACTAGTGTACAAAGAATGTAAGTGTTAACTAAAGAAAATTGATGTATTTGTCATATCCTTTTTAATTGAGGAATATGTATTCTTTCTCTGTTGACATATTATATTACAGAACTAGTACATAATTGTGTTCAGTTTAAGTGCACTTTCATTCAGTTTTAGGATTTTACAAACATTTTAGGATTTGTTGTCTTATGTTAATCTCTACTTGGTGTATTAAAAAATGAAAGCTTCATTGTATTCGTGACTTTACTAAATATTGCCAATAGACTTCTGTGGGTATTGTGTTGAAAGTTATAGACCTTTATACATTTTATTACTGCGATGTCTGTTGATGATGGTGGTTGTGGGCCTCTTTAGGGACCTGATACATTTGGAGAGAAGTTCTATAGTTTTCCATGATCCAAGTGCATTTTTGAATGATTTATTATATTTATCCAATGTTAACCTTTTTTTTTCAAAATCGATTCTGTTTAAAAATTATTGGGAACTTCAAGGATGAATAGGTAGAAGGAAGCAGTATAAGGAGTCGCAGGAGAAATGACGGACTAGGAAGGGTTCCAGGAGACGGAGGCGTGCGAGCACGAGGTGACGGGCATATGAAGAATGGTGGGATGAAATGACACATGGAAACTCACTGTAGAAGCTTACACACACACACACACACACACACACACACACACACACACACACACACACACACATACACACACTCTATGCTATTACTAGTGCTCATGGTGACCCCTTCAGAATGTGACAGTAAGAGCCTGTCATTGAAGATACCACATAGGAATCATTGAACATTGAGGAATCAAACTGGTACTTTGCTGGGTAGCTGTTGTAGCTGCAAGCTACAGCAATGAGTAGCCTTGCAAGGCATGCTTAGGGGTGCAACAATGACACTGAATATCATGGGAGTAGCCAAATGCTTTTTGATTGATTTCTAAGACTTGTTCTGTAAGTTGAAACTCATATCTGGTGCCAATGTAGGGGCTAAGAATCTCTGGCTTGACAGGTAATAGGCTATACTACTTTGGTAAATGGACATAACATTGAACAGATTTGTAATGGTCTATTGTCATACCCACAGGTTAGTGCATCTCTCAACCCTCATCAGAGAAGTTTCATTTTGCAGTAGATGATTGACACAGAAACTCACAACTGGCTATGGTGTAGAAAATAAGAGAGTATAGAAAGCCCACTTCGGCCTAACTAGGACATTTGTATCACTTGCCCCCCTGCCAAGGCTCATGGATCATTGAAGGAGGAGTCAAAGATTTTAAGAGCCAGAGGGAGTACATAGCTTTAAGGAAACAGTACTTTCTGAACCCAGCAAGGTAGTTGTACTGTGTATTTATAACCGTTGAAACAGCTTGTACACAAACTGTGCAGGCTCACACCAGACAAAAACTTCAGGACAAAGGGTGGAGATGGACACAAAGTCTCACCCCTAGCTAAGTAGCCACCAGGAGAGTGTGAGTGGCTCCAGTGGAAGGCCACACAGCCAAGAATATAGGAGCACCACAAACTGGAATTCGTGTTTTTTTTGTTATTTTTAAAGAAGACACAGAGGTGTGTATGGTAAGGGATGGGGAGTGTATCTGAGCGAAACTGGGTGCAGGTAGAAGTGAATATGACCAAAATACACTGTATGCAATTCTCAAAGGACTAATCAAAAATAATTTGAAATGTCTTATGTTTTTCAGATTGTGGGTCTAGTAGGGCCTTTCATGTTAATTGGAGGCTGCTGCTGTTAGCTTCGTTAATATTTCATATGTGACTTTTTTTGGTAACTTTTATTAGAGTGTGGTGGTCTACACAAGCTATGCTGCACATCTGTGCTCTTCTCCAGCACCGCCCACTAGGGGTGTAGCCTGGTTCTTACCTCCAGTGGCAGAAGAAGCTGAAGAGAGAAAACCAACAGGTCTCGGGAGCAGACGGGGTTCTTCTCTTTTTCCTGAGTCACCATCCTTTTCAGTGTTGCTTTGTACAGTTTCATAGTCTGTGTTGATGACCACTTGACTGTTTTCCAGCATAAAGATAAAAATTTTTAAAAAATGGCCTGTAATGTTTGCAATGGTGTTACTCATCTATATTTAGTGATGATTAGGGAGTCTCTGTAGCAGTCCATTGTTAAAAAAGAAGTTCTGTTTGTATTGAGGACAAAAGATATGTATGTTATTTATCACAGGCATAGGTGTAGATGCACATATTTATGTTTAGTGTTCTTAGCTACAAAGTGAACTCTCTTCATCCTCACCGTAAATCAAATGGAAAGCCAAATATGAGGGTTAATAAATTTTTATTATATCTTTTATAGACTGTTGGATGTTTTAAATAATCTTTGCCTGTAACTAAAAAATAAAATGTTTTTTATAGATGGTAAGCTATTATAAATGTGCATATCCAAGAATATTTTATACATACTGTTTGCTACCTAAGTATGGTTTATGGTGAAAATTATGGTAACAGATAAGGAAAAGCTGAGGAACATTTTTTAATAATTATGTGTAAGACTAAGTGAAAAATACAAGTTTTCAGTTCTTTCTTTTTTTTTTTCTCTTTTTGGAAGAGGGAGTTTCGACACAGGCTTTTTCTGTGTAGCCTAGGCTGTCCTGGACTCACTTTATAGATTAGGCTGGCCTTAAACTCACCTGCTTCTGCCTTCTTGAGTGCTGGGATTAAAGGCGTATGCCACCTCACCTGGCTTCAGTTCCTTTTATAAATAAACCTGTTCTATAAAAGTAGAAAAGTAAAATTAACTTCTATTCCAACACAAAAGATATATAAAAATGAGTTTTATCATTGTTACACTTCTAGCCGGAATGCCTGTGTAGTTAGTTAACCAAGAGGTACTGCCCAGTGTTTCCATGCCAGATTTCAGTTAGAGAATGCTGCCATGGACACTCTCAGATGACTGAGAAGGCAGTTGTGATCCTTGATTTGTGTGTGTATCCCTCTGAACCCAGCCCAACTGTTGGCCCATTGAAATGCCACTGTAGAGTTTCTGACACACCTATCCAGCAGTGTTAACTAAAGTTCCTTAGCATTGTGGCTGTCAAATAGAAAGCATTGTAGCAGCCGCCTTGGTCATTAAATTATGTTATTCTGTGCATAAGCTCTCTGGCCAGGTATCTTTTCACTCACCTGATCAAACTCCTAGTTGTCCACTTAATTGAGCAGAAGAGCCAGAGACCTTGTAGTGATGCCAGCACCCAGGTCAGTGTCATAGCCTTGTACTTTGCCACTCACCACTAGTCCCTCTGCACTCTCCATGCCGTGCATGCTCCATTAGTGCCCAGACTCCTCTTGCCTGGGAGGACCTCCCTAGCAGATGCTTGCTTCAGTCCTTTGCCATCTACAGAGCCCAGTTCAGGTCTGACGTTCACCTGCATACTCATATCGATTTGGGGGGTTTAGTTTTCATGTTGCCACATTCTCTGTTGAGGGAACTCATCTTTCTACCAGTATTTTGTGGAAGAGTTAATTGGCTTACTCTGTAAGCTCTATCCTCAAGAGAAAAAAAATAAGCTTACTGTTCATTTACACTTTACAATATTTTCTTGCAGATTTTGTTTACTAGGTGTCATCATATGAGATAGGCTAGTTTTAATTTTTAATATTTTCTCTTTTTGAGTTTTCTTTTTATTAAATATTAATTTTATTTTTATATATACATTTATATTATTACACATATATACATAAACTACCTACAGCAAGAAGAACCACAACACAATCAGGAATTATACAAATGTTACATTCTTGGTGTTTGGGCTATTTGTATTTTGAAAGCCTTGAAGAAAACATCTTTCCTATCTTGGTGCATCTAAAATTCTGAATGTAAATCAGTCTCCATCATATATTGTCATTGTCAACTTAAAACATCTATCTAGAATGAAAAACATCTTAACCCCTAAGCAACTAAGCTTCATTGTAAAACTAAGCTACCTGGTCTTCAGCCCCATCAGAGACATGAGAAGGAATTAAAAAAAAAATGATTATCTGAGTGTTCCAGGAGTGTAGGTTATCAGCTTTCCAAATGAGAAAATGACAGAGATAGTTTGTTACTCTATAACATTGGAGCATCATCTTCAGCCTTCTGGCCCAGTATATCTGGCAGACGTATTTGTGAGGCAGGAACTATTGAGCACTTGCTTACCCTGTCTTGGCAGAGTTTGGCCATCGACTCTGCCTGAATCCAAGCTTGCCCTTTTTAGGCAGAATTCTGTCTGTGGTAGAAATGAGGACATTTTTCCCAGTGGCTTGTTTGCCACATTTGAAGCCATCTCCATAAGGAGGTTCTTTGATGCTCATCATCCACTTTGAGATAGGCTGGGTGTTGCCAGGAGTTAACCTGTGTCATTGCAAATCTATCTTTGAAATAATAAAAACATCTTTAAATACCTCCCCTCTTAACTTTGCATCTACTTGTTTTTAAAGTATCTCCCCTAGTTCCATCTGCGCTGCTCACATAAGTATGGAGCGGCACAGAAAACCTACCCTCTGTCCTTCAGAAGCTGTCACCTGGCAGCAGCTCTGTGGTTAGGGCAGGGGAGCCCTGCGCCCCTCTGACATCATGCTGAAATGACTGGCTTGAACTTGGGCAGGTCTTGTGCAGGCAACCGCAGCTGCCAGGAGTCCTAAGTGAAGTTATGAGAAGAAACTGTTTTGGTTTGGTCCTCCCAGACCTCTGGTTCTTACACCCTCCCTGCCCTACCTCGCCCATGATGGTCCCTAAGCCTTGGAAAGATGGTGCCATATAGGTTTCCTGTTTATGCTTGAGCACATCATTGACACTCTGTATTTGTCCCGTGTTGGTTTTCTTCATTAACCATTGTCCATCACTCGAAGAATATTTCTCTCATGAAGTCTTAGAGCTACACCAATCTATGAGTTGAGAGATACAAATTTATAGGGCAGCTTGATACTATGTCTATTTAACAGAATAGTTGTGGTAGTAGCTTTACTGTTGGGACTGTGAGGTCCTCAACTAGGGGATGTTGGTCAGATGTCCATTGCCAGGCACCTGTTTCTACTTACGGCATGCCATTTCCACATTCCTAACAGGAAATAGGTGTCAAAATATACTGCTGTTTTGTATTGAAATAGGAATGTATTCATTTTCATGTTCATATTGAAGAAATGAGTTCTGTAATATATCTTTTGTA
This sequence comes from Acomys minous, assembly GCF_964271855.1. Taxonomy (NCBI): domain Eukaryota; kingdom Metazoa; phylum Chordata; class Mammalia; order Rodentia; family Muridae; genus Acomys; species Acomys minous. Next base: position 5,285,371 of record NC_140487.1, read on the forward strand.
AATGCCAATGGCATCATTTTTAGTGGAAAAAATACTTATTTGAAGAAATGGGGATTTGGGTGTTTTTTAATGGCAATGCTGCCATCTGTCCCCATAGGTATACACAGTGGACCTCTCCTAGCACAGGTGGAAGGGTCTGTTGGCATTCTTCTTCCACTTAATGCAAATGGAAGACTACTATAAAGTCTACATTGACTTTTGAACAGGGTGGTTGCCTAAATCAATTTACACATGAATAGTTTTAAATTGTATTCATGCAACAGCGTTTTCTTCAACAATTTGTACAGTTGGGGGGGGCACCTAGAAGAGCAGATTTCTCATTCTGGAATCCTTGTGAGTGCATACACTTAGTAATTATCAATACTATTATGGGCATGTGCTTGATTCTCTTGCATACTTTGTAATATTTATGTACCTTTGTTATTTTCCTATTTTACAGATGACTTCAATTTTTTAAGGATTTACTTACTTACTTAATGTATATGAGTGCTCTATCTGCATGTACACCCGCATGTCAGAAGAGGGCATCAGATCACATTATAGATGGTTTTGAGCCACCATGTAGCTGCTGGGAATTGAACTCAGGACCTGCGCAAGAGCTGACAGTGCTCTAAACTGTTGAGCCATCTCGTTTAGTCTTAAAAATGGGCTTTTCCAATCAACGTACTGTGACAGGAAATTAACTTTCTGATGGTTTAAAGAGAATTACATTATTTATTCAAATACTATTCTTCTTCATAAGCCTAGAATTATGTCAAGCTATTTTTTGTCTGCATGTCCTTGACAGCCACTAAGCAATTTTGAATTATTTTCACATGAATAATATGCATATATGTATTTATACACATAGAAATGAGACTGTCTCTTATAGCATGATGTATATTGCGTTTGTATTTTCTAATCAGAAGGATACTACTCACCTCTTTCTTCTGGTGCAGCAAAATAGTTTTTCTTTTATAATAAATTGATATTTCTGTTTTCTTAGATTTTCATTAATTTTGAAAGGAGAGAGTTTTTTGTAACTTGTTACAAATTTCAGTCCCTTATTTTTATATTTGAGAGTGGCACTCTAGTTACAGCCTCCATGGTTGCTTTTCTTCCACAAGGTGCCCTCCCTTAACCTGTTCTTCTATCACTTACAGTATAAAGGAATCTATGATCTTCTGCAAAAATTACTTTAGTGTGAGAAAGGTGAGCTTCTTCACAGGTTCAGGGGTCCACCTCTGCTGAGATGAAAAGTTAGAAGTAAGTTTCATGTGATTGAAAATCTGTGGCAGTAATTACATTGACCTAATATAAAACAGCCACACTACCGTTTGCCCTGATGAATTATTGAAATATTTCCCCCTTTTTCTATCTCTCGGGTCTTTTAAAAAACATTTTATTACTTTTAAGAAATTATGTGTGTATGTTGTGGGGTGGGTATTGTACACATGATTGCAATTCCTGCAGAGACCAGGAGAGGCACTGGATCCCTGGCAGCTGGAGTTCAGGAGGTCATGAGACATTAGATGTGAGTGCTAGGACCCAAAGTTGGGTTCTCTGGGAGAGCAGCAAGCTCTGCTAATGGCTGAGCCATCTTTTTTGTCCTTTTAACGTCCTACTTACATCAGAACTGAATATTCTTTTGTCAGCTGTTGAACTACAAATGGATGTTAAGATGAAAGTTTTTAACGGAAGATACTGTTTTCAAAGACAGGGCTGTTTCTCTCTTTCACTGATACAAAGGGCATAAGGTTACAGTTACATTAGGAGAAAGTGCAGACCCAATCACAACATGGTAAGGACAATATGCTGTGTGTTTGGAGTAAGGGTTTAATGCAGAACTAAATTGGTGAGAACTCACTTAAGAGTGTGGTGTTGGATTTTTTCTTTTCCTTCCTTCCTTCCTTCCTCCCTTCCTTCCTTCCTTCCTTCCTTCCATCTGTCTGTCCATCCCTCCTTTCTCTCTCTTTTCTTTACAAGACACAGAGGAGCTGACTTGGTATTTAGAGTTAGGAGGAAACGGATATAGGCATACTTAGCCCTCTTCCTTTCTCTCCTCTGCCTTCTTCTCTGTCTCCCCACAGATGATATTTTTCTCAATCATTCTCTAACTTATATTTTGAGCCAGGGTCTTTCACTAAGTTTGGAGCTCAGCAATGGGATAGTTTGTCTGGCCAGTGAGCTCCAGGGGTCTGCCTTTTTCTGCCTCCCAGTCCTGGTATTTAGAAGCTTGCTACCACTTGGCTTTTGCAAGATATTTTTCTCAATCATTCTCTAACTTATATTTTGAGCCAGGGTCTTTCACTAAGTTTGGAGCTCAGCAATGGGATAGTTTGTCTGGCCAGTGAGCTCCAGGGGTCTGCCTTTTTCTGCCTCCCAGTCCTGGTATTTAGAAGCTTGCTACCACTTGGCTTTTGCAAGAAAACTTAGGTCTTCTTGCTTGCATGATATGTAATTTATAAGAAATTTATCTACTGAGCTATCTCTTCTGCCCCTACATAGAGGTATTTCTCTTAACACATCTTCAAAGTTTCTGTTTGAGTAGCCTAGTAGTAATGCTTTAAACCTTAGTTTCTCCATTGTATAGGAAGCTTCATGGAAGACAAGGTTTCTAAACTGTGTAGCCTTGCCAAACTGGACTCACTCTGTACACCAGGCTAGACTTGAACTCACAGAGATGCACCTGCCTTAGCCACTTAAATTCTTAAATCGTCTACTTCTGTTTAAATCCTCTACTTCTGTTTATTGTATGTTTTGTTGAGTGAAAAATCTGCTTGCTTTGCTTAATGGTGATATGTTCCTGAGTTTCTTCATTTGGGTTTCCTGAACTATAACTGGGATCTACAGATGAAGAATATAAAATACTTTTTTTTTTAAGAAATCAAGTATAGTGGGGTAAGCTTTTTATTTTTATGCCTTGATTGTTGCTTTGCTTTCTAATGAACATTTTAATTTTCTTGTTTCTTTTCTGAACAAGCTATTTGATAGAAGATTGGTGATACTCCAGGGCCAAGATACAGTTATTTTATCCATTACAAATTGAAAGGGCAGATTTTTGAGCATTCTCCATTGGCCCTGCTTACTTGTGGCTAACACACTGGGTATGTGGCAATTACTTTGCCTTTTACTTTGTTTACATCCTTACTGTTTATTTACCTTAAAATCTCTGAACGTTGTTATGTAGGATTATCTTACTTTTTTGTAAACCTTTGTGGGTGAGTGAGATTGTAGCTGTAGATGGTAGAATATAAAGGTTTAAGCCATCTCATGTTATTTTTGTGGGACTATCCATTAATGGAGTTCTTTCTGTAAATTCTGTGTGTATTCTGCCTTTACATCTTGCAGTGGGCATTCCCTACTACTGACTTCTCTAGGGTGACATTTCTCTGCAGTATGGTGTCTGGGTAAACTCAGAGACCCTGAAGACAAAGGGTAGTTGTGCCCATTACCAGGTCTGTCATCATAGAGAGCGTGCAAAGAAATACATTGTTGTATCTTAAGTTTCTCACCTGGAGGGGAGGATTGTGGCCCTCACATTTGCTGCCTTTTCTATATAGTTACTTTATCTTATGAATATATAATTGCTTTATCTCCATCCCCTTGCTTTTTTTTTGTTTGGTTGGTTTTGTTGTTGTTTTTAGAGACAGGATTTCTCTATGTAGCCCTGACTGTCTTGGAACTCACTCTGTAGAAGAGGCTGGCCTTGAACTCAGAGCTCTACCCTTCCTCTGCCTCCTGAATGCTAGGATTAAACGTGTGTGTCACTACTACCTGCCTTTTCCTTACCGTTTCTCGTTTATTGCATCATCACAGTATTTGGAAAAGTGGCTCCTCATGTGTCTTTTGAGTAAGTGTGGCTTAAGTGAATATAATTTGTTTGAAGTGAAGGTATACTGTTTGATTGGCACCTTTTGATATAAAAAATATTTTTGAGGCCTTATAGAATAATATTCCAACTGTGAAAACTTTAAAAACCAACTTTAAAATGGACAGGCTTCACCTTTATTTTGGGGTTCATAGTTATCTTAAAACTGTTTATTTTTACAGTGATTTTAAAATGTATTTATTTATACAGTAATGGAAACTGATGACCTAAAGATGTTTGAGTGTGAGGTAGACTACAACATTGTAGAACTTACATTTTAAGATTCTCCTACAAAATTTATGTCATGCCCTTTTACATGATATGATATAAAAGAAATATTCCTGACTCTATTGCCAGTGCATTTTAGCATTCATCTTTCTGTATTTCATTTAAAAAAATCACTTAAACAGTTGGGATTTTTATATGCATAAGTAATATGGGAAGCTGGTCCAAAAATGCTGTTTATATATTTTCATTGTCAAGCATATAATATAAGGAAAATCAATATATTGTTTCATATTTCTGAGTATGAAGGAGAGAGATTTTATAAGTCATTGTCATGTATTCTCTACTCCCGAGTTGATGGAACAATAGATCACATTAAAATTGACTTGAATCAGTGGTTCTGATGCGTTATCTTAAACTGTGAGTAGGATTGCTCATGCTGTAGAGGACAGTGTTCTCCGGTGACTGAGGAAATATGTACCTCATTCTGACCCATTATTCCAGCAGTAGTATCATGTCTTCAAAATCTGACTTTATTTTCCACACTGTTAGTTTAAAGGATGAAAAAACTTTTTAAAAATGTCGAGTTTGAATTATTTGACATTTGTACATTTTGGTTCTGGATCAGTGGCATAGGAGACAACCCGACTGAAACCTTCAGTTGAGTAAGAAGATGGCAAGGTTCTTTGGACAAACCCTGCAGCAGAGGTACCTGTGTCCTCCATCTACTCAATAAGAGACCATCCAGGCTGACCATTAGTGTCCAGCTACTAAAGCAACAGAATTATCCCTGGCAAGGTGTGGCTCAGTAATATTGTCACTCAGGGAACAAACATTCCTAACTGGAGGAAAATAAGTAAACCAACTTGTTACTGAAAGACTTTAGTCCTTAGGTTAGATAAAGTTCTTATTCAGTAAGGAAATGGTAAAAGAAGAAGTTGTGGGCAATCAGGTAGAACAGTAGAGCTCAAAGAGCAGTACAAAGAACAGATGACACATCTCTTCATGATTTTTATAAATATGTTTGATGATTGCAACAAAAATGATAAGGCCACACACAATACTTTTAAAACGATGCTTTTAAGTAGAGGAGGCAAAGAGAAGTAAATGAACATAGTTTCCATGCTTTCCTGAAGGTGACACTGTACTTGCGTTAGCAGGTCCTAGTGAATCACAGGTGTGTTCATGTATACATGTATATGAAACACTCTGAAAAAGTAGTGATTATAAAAAGTATACAGAAAGATTCTTTAAGACATCGAGGACACTAAGATCAGTTCTATAAAAATCGTCAGGCAACCTGAAGCAAAGAGGTAAAAGAGGAACTGAGGAGTGGGAGCCGAGGAAATGCATAGTCAGACAACAGGAAGAGACACTGAGGTAATACCACGCAGTAACCACCCCTGGAAAGAAACGTTCTAAATATTCCACACAAAGTACAGAGACTGCAGAGTACATCAAAAAATATAAGCACCAATTATAACTGCTTTGAGAAACTCATTTCTAATTTAATGACATAGGTAAGTTCAAACTAAAAGGACGGGAGGAACTATGCCACACAAACATTCATCAAAGACAGGAATGGCTGTATCAATATTTGGCCATTTAGAGTCTGAACAAATAAAATGATTAGAAGTAAGGACAATTCATAATGGTGACAGGGTAAATGCCCCAGAGCCACAGGATTCTAGACATCCATCTGCATGCCAGGCCATAGAGCCTCAAAATGAAGCAAAAAAAAAAAAATATATATATATATATATATATATATATATGGTATAGAAAGGAAAAAGGGGGGCGTTTGCAGAGAAAGCCCGGGCCATTGCTTCCTCTTTTTCTTTCTCAGTGCTACAGAAAAATGAGCCAGCACAGGCCAGCATCTAATAGTCACTGGACTTATTGGTACTCTTCTCCCGTCTTGATCATAATGTAGAATTCTTATGCACTGCTGAATTCCACCTGTTAATATTTTGTGGAAGATAGTCCTGTATAGATTTTTCAACTCTGTTTTTGTTTGACATCGGCATCACGTTAATTGCAGCTTTATTTATCTCTATATTAATCTGGTTACTGTAGAGAGGGTATTAGAGCCTCTGGCTGTAAGTGTGTATTATGTTTCCAGTTTGAGGAGTTTGAGTTCGTACGTTTTCAGCTTTGTTTGTGTACCTGTGCGTGTGGGTTGTCTCCCTGTGGGTGAACTGACTCTGCATATTATGTAATGGCCCTGCTATCTCCACTAACACTCCTTGCTCTGAAGTCTGATTTATCTGGCACATTGTCACTCCTGCTTGGCTTTGATTAATGTGTGCATGGTGTGTCTTCTCCCTCGCGTTCACTTCCAGCTTGCCTGTGTCGTTATGTATTTGAGATGAGGTTCTGTAATGTATATGGTTGAGGTGTTTTAAAATCCACCATGCCTGTCTCTTTAATTAGAATAGTTAACCCATTCACATCCCACAGGACTGTATGTTAAGGTTTAAGTGGCTAGTTTGTTTTGTGTTTGGCTTTTCATTTCTGTTTTCTTTTTCTTGCCTTTCTATGGGTTGCTCCGAAATATTTAACATTTCATTTCACTTCACCTATAGTTGTTAGTTTTCTTTCAGAGTTTGCTCTAAACGTCGCCAAAATATGCATAGTTTGGCACAGTTTACTATTGGTTCCATGCAATTAACAGTTGGCATGAAGTGTAGACACATTCCCTCCCTTACTTTCCTTCCTTCTAGATCAACACGAGATCGTGTTATTTTTGTTGTCGTTCAGCTACTTAATGTCATTTACAAGCTCAGGAAAAGAAGGCAAGCCTGTCATTTGTTATCATATGCAGGCACGCCACGGCTTATTTTGATCTTCCTTTCCTCCTGATGTTCTTTGTTGCTACAGCTTTGTTTTTTTCCTTCTTTCTTTCCTTCTTTTTCTTTTTCTTTTAGATCATCTTTCTTATTGGAAAACTCACTTAAGCTTTCTTTTAGAGTAAATTTACTGACAAAAGTTCTCTCAGATTTCTCTCTTTATCTGTATTGATTTCCTTCTAACCTCCTGAAGGCTGCTTGGATAGATACAAGGTTGTAGACTGACCACCCTTAAATTACATTTGCCACTTAACTTCTAACCCTTTTGGCTTCTGAGGAGCCTTACTACTGCTCTAATTTTTATATAACTTTTTATTTTCTCATCTGCTCTGAAGATTTTCTTTTGTCTTTAGAATTCAGAGATTGAATGGTGAAGTGTCTTGAAATAGACTGAATCTTTGAAATATTTTGCTTTCTTGAATCAATAGGTTTATGTCACTTGGCCGATTTGCAGAGTTCAACCATTATATCCTTGGTATCCAGACTCATTCTGCTGTTAGTTTTATTCTGTGACTCCAGTGACACAAAATGTAGGTTATTTGCAATAATTCCTTAGGACTCCAAGACTGTGTTTATTTTTCTCAGTTACTCCCAACACCACTATTTTGCTTTCCAGTTTATTGATTTTTTTCTTCCTCTTTGTTTCAGCCATTCTGCCACTAAACCTCAAACACTAAAATTCTTAACATTTTTACTATATACCTCATTACCAAATTTTTACTTTGTTTTTCCTTTATATCCTTTTTCATTAGCTTAAGCCATAGTAATGCTTGGTCTTTAGGGCATAATTTCTATAATCAGTTGCTTTCAAATATAAGACGGATATAATATCTCTGCCATTTCCATGTAGGTATCACCTCCCTGTTATGTTCTGATGTTCTAACATCTTGTGATCCTGAATGTTATTCAAACTGTGTGTGAGTGTGTGCGAATGTGTGCCTGTGTGTGCGTGTGTGCATGTGCGTGCCTGAGTGTACATTAATGCATGTGTGCAAGTGTGTGTGTGTGTGTGTGTGTGTGTGTGTGTGTGTGTGTGTGTGTTGCTCTTATATGCTTTGCAGAAGAATATTGTCTTATTACTGCCAGGTACAAGCCCAGGATCTCCATTCAGCATCATGTGACATGTTGGTGGGGCCGTGTGTGGTTGCTGTGCAACCCTGGAGTTGCAGTCTGTTCTCTGCAGACATGGACATGCCTGAAGGGGAATGGTGAAAGCTACAGCTTCCGTCAGGCCTCCTCTGCCACCACCTGGATGGGACTGGAATTGTGCCAGTTTACTGTATAGCTGGAGAGCCCAGATCCCCTTGTCCTCAGTGACACAGGAGGCGAGAACTTCATTAGTACTTGGTAGATATGACAAAAATGGCCTCTTTTATAAGAGGTGAGGGAGGGTGAGTGTGAATAAAATATATAGATTACATCAAAGTAAATATAGTGCTTCAAATAGTAGTTTTGCAAGGCGTTGACATTAGAGCAAACTGGCAGTGTCCTGTCTTTAATATCTACACAGGACTGCAATTATCTCAGTAAAAAATTCAGTTTAAAGTAAAATAACCTCAGAAATTGATTCCAATGTCAAGCAATTGATTCCAACTGTAAAGCAAATATTCTATGTATTCAGTAAAATCTTCCTACAACACTTTCTTTGCTAGGTTTACTATTCCTGTGGCGGAAGAAAGACGCTTGAGAAGGAAGGGGGTTCTTTCACTCACAGCTCCATATATCAGTTCATCATCAAAAGCAATGATGGCAGGAACTCAAGTGGGCCAGGAACTTAGAGGCAAGAGTTGATGCAGAGGCCATGAAAGAGTGCTGCTCACTGGCTTGCTCCTCATGGCGTGTTCAGCCCTAGTTTTTACAGAACCCAGAACAGTCAGGCCAGGTATGGCACCGCCCACAATAGTCTGGGTCCTTGCCCAGCAATCACTGACTAAGAACATGCCCTTCAGCTGGGTGTAGTAGCACATACCTTTAATCCCAGCACTCTGGAAGCAGAGGCAGGTGGTTCCCTGTGAGTTCGAGGCCTGCCTGGTCTACAAACTGTAGGACAGCCAGTCTGGTCTACAAAGCCAAGAACATCCAAGGCTACACAGAGAAACCCTGTCTCGGGGTTGGGGGTTTGGAGTTTGGGGTAAGGGGGAAAGAACATGCCCTTCAGCTGGATCTTACAGAGGCATTTTCTCAATTGAAGGTCCCTCCTTTTAGATGATCTAGCTTACGTAAAGGTGAATTGAACACTGTCTTCTCTATCTTGTACATTTGTGGTCCTATATGCTACCATGGTAATGGTTTTTGGTCTCTCTATAATTCTTTGGACAGTGCATTTTCTGCATACTTGTATATTATTCCTTTCATTCATGGAAAAGATACTTTATTGAAATACTCTATACAATGTTTATCATTTAGCAGCTTTCTTTGAGTTCTCGCCCCCCCCCCCCACTGTATTATATATGGTTAGCATCATAGTTTCGTTTAGAACAAAATTAATAATGAATGCTGTTGTTTTTAAGCCATAGACTGAAAACATACAGCAGACGTGTTTGTGAGTACTGTGATACAGCTCAGCAGACACTTTCTGTGTCAGACTACAAAGCAAACATGTTATACTCGGTGTTAATCTTCGTTGCAGTACTTCACCTCTGCCTTTGTAGGATGAATGTAAAGATAGATATTCTACAAACGGATGAGTACAGTTGGGCTCCCGTCAGATATTTGTATTGATAGTGAAGTGTTAATGTTGCATAATTTCCACGACAGGAATTGGAACAGCATTCCTGTCAACCACTTAACTGTGTGAAGACGTGCTTAGCCTGTGGGATTCTTGGCTTGCTGACCCCATGTGTTACAGAGTTTGTGACTGCCAGCATTGTTCGCAGTGTTAGTGCCGAGGTTAGGGTGCATCTTTCAATGACTCTCTTGAAATCCCCAAGAATCCACATCTGTTTCCTCTCAGCCTCATCACAGTGAGAAGAAAAATGTCATAATTTTGTATTAGTGGCTAGCCTTGAATGAATATTTTACTCCTCTAGGATTTTGCTTATCACTGTAGATTTGATTTCATTTCTTTCTGTTTCTTGTTCTGAAATCTTCCCTAGAGATCACATCTGAAAAGCATGGCATAGGTAAATAGTCAGAGTCCATACACTGGCCCAAACACTAATTTTTCCTCATCCCCAACTTATTTGGTTACAAAGTGAGAATAATATGACTAGCCTTGCCCAGGTTCATATATATGCATTTATAAAGTATTTTTCAAAACAATCATAAAATTGAGCATGAAGAGTAAATGCTATCATTAAACGTTTAACTCAGACTTCACTTTCATTAATTTTGAGTTATATGGGGGGGGGAGGGAATATTTTGGCCTATGTATTTTATTCATTTGTTAAGCAATTTTACATCATTTAGTCTCCCTAGACCAGTCCCTGTTTTAATGAATGAGAGCAGGTAATAATTTCTGATTGAACCTTGCCTTTCTGCTTGAATATATGATTCCTCTCTTCCAGTTTGTGGCATTTTGGAGAATGGAAACTCCATTCTTATTCTAATAATTTTTTCATACAATGCTTCTGTTATCATACTGTTTTCCCTTCCATAACCTCTAGGATCCTTCCCAAGTCCCTAAATTCATAGTCTGTCTCTCAAAACATCCCCACAAAACCCAAAAGTCAAGGCAAACAAACCAACAATGAAGAAAGGAAGGAAGGACGGAAGGAACGAACCAACCACCCAAACTAAAGACAAAAGGAGCATTCAAAGTACACAGAGTCCACTTTGTGCTGGCCAGCTGCTCCCAGGCATTGGTCCTGTCTTGAAGTTTATTTGACATACCTGGTGTCAGTTTACCCTTTCTGAGCAGATAACAACTGCAAATAGCTTTCTGATTAGGGGTGAGACTTTGTGTCCACTTTCATATGTAGGTTTTAAAATAGCGCATTCATCAAGGAAATGTTTCTAACAGCCTCCTTTCTGTGCTGTGCTGAGGGTGCCGCAGGACATAACAGAGCAGTTGTAGCATGATTCTCTTCTTCAGAATCACTCGTCTTTTGGTGTGAGATGGCGAGATGGCTTTCTCAGCCTCTACCCAGTTACAGCTATTTTCTTAAATCTGTCTTGATAGAATTCAGTTTCCACAAACATTTCTGTACTGGAGAGACTCTGCATAAATAAGTAAGGTAATTTACAAGTGACAGTGGTTTTGAATGGCTTTGACTAGGGAACAATAAACACTCCATTTATGGTAATCAGCAGTTTGAAATGATCAGTTTATGTGATTTCAAAATAACATTTCATCCAAAAGACTCACATGTAATTATTATAAATTAGCATAATTAAACAATGTAATTATGGTAGGCTGTTCATATAATTAAACCTAAAACTAAACTTGTATAGAAAATTAAAGTGTTTGTTCCTTTTCGTAATTTTACTTTAAGTATGATCTTATTGAGTGTAGGGAGAAAAGAAAATATGTAAGTGCAGGTGTTGATTTACATCTTAGAGGGATAGTCAGAAGAAGCTTTGGAATGATAAATACATATTTAGCTCACATTTTCTCTTTTGTAATAATGCTACCCTAAAAATTTTATTATTAATTAATTTACTTATTTTATACCCCAATCACATCTTCCGTTTCTTCCTCTCTTTCCAATCCCTCCCTTTCACCTCACTCCCCCCCACCCCAGCCCCAAATCCTCTATCCTCCTTTTCTCAGAAAAGACTCAGGAAATGTGAGGCCTCCCATGGATATCAACCCTCCTTGTCAAGTTGTAGCAGGACTAGGCATTCTTCTCTTATTGTGGCTAGGCAAGGCAGCCCAATTAGGAAAAAGGGATGCCATGGCAGGCAACAGAGTCAGATACAGCTCCTGCTTCTGCTGTTAGGAGTCCCACATGAAGACTGAGATCCTTCTTTTTGTTCTAGAAAATGTTAAATCTAAAAAGTTTTGAACACAAAACATCCAGGAAATCTGAGATATTAAGAATAATAGGAGTAGAAGAAGGAGAAGACTCCCAGCTCAAAGGTCCAGAAAATATTTTCAGCAAAATCATAGAAGAAAAATTTCCTGACCTAAAGAAAGAGATGCCTATAAACATATGAGAAGCTTACAGAACACCAAATAGATTAGACCAGAAAAGAAAATCCTACCACTACATAAAAATCAAAACACTGATTGTACAGAACAAAGAAAGAATATTAAAAGCTGCAAGGGGAAAAGGCCAAGTAACATATAAAGGCACACCTATCAGAATTATACCTGACTTCTCATCAGAGACTCTAAATATCAGAAAGGCCTGGGTAGATAGATGTCTTACAGACTTTAAGAGACCACAGATGCCAGACCAGACTTACAGATCCAGCAAAACTTTCAATCACCATAGAGGCAGAAAATAAGATATTCTAATGACTAAATCAAATTTAAGTAATATTATTCTATGAATCCAGCCCTACAGAAGATGCTAGAAGGAAAACTTCAAGGAAATTAAGTACCCCCACCCCCAAATCACAGGAAGTAAATAATTCCACACTAGCAAAACCAAAAGAAGGGAAGCATATGCACATACACGCGTGCACACACACACAAACACGCACATGCACATGCACACACACAGACACACGCACACCACAAATAAAAGGAATTAACAATCCTTGGTCATTAATATCTCTCAACATTAATGGACTCAGTACCAAATAAAAAGATACAAGCTAACTGAATGGATGTGATCCATCATTCTGCTGCATACAAGAAACACACCTCAGCAACAAAGACAGACATTACCTCAGAGTAAAGGACTAGAAGAAGATTATCTAAGAAAAGAGACCCAAGAAGAAGCAAACTGAATACCATACTAGTGTCTAATAAGATAGACTTTCAACCAAAATTAATTAAAAGAGATGAGGAAGGACAAGTTATACTCATCCAAGGGGATAAACAAAAAAACATCAAAATGACATCTCAATTCTGAATATGTCCCCAAAGCAAGGGTACCTACATTCTTAAAAGAAACATTATTAAAGCTTAAATCACATATCAATTACCAGACAATAGTGGGAGACTTCAACACTCCCCTCTCACCAATGCTTAGGCCATCCAGACAGAAACTAAATAGAGAAAAAAATGAAAATATTGGGATGTTATCCAATGGACCTGGCAGATATCTACAGATTATTTCATCTAAACACAAAGGGATGTACCTTTTCTCAGCACCTCACAGAACCTTCTTCAGAATTGACCATATATTTGGACACAAAGCAAGTCACAACAGATACAAGAAAATTGAAGTAACCCCCCTATCTTATCAGACTACCATGGATTAAAGCCGGACTTCAACAACAACAGAAACAACAGAAAGCCTACAAACCCATGAAAACTGAACAATTCCCTACTCAATGACCACTGAGTCAAGGAAGAAATAAAGAAATTAAAGACTTTTTAGAATTTAATAAAAATAAATGCACAACGTGCTCCAACATATGGGACACAATGGAAGCAGTGCAGTGAGAAAAGTTTATAACACTAAGTGCTTTCATAAAGAAATTTGAGAGCCTGCACACTAGTGACTTAACAGCACACCTGAAAACGCTAGAACAAAAAGAAGCAAACACATCAAAGAGGAGTAGGTGGCCGGAAATAATGTAACTCAGAGCTGAAGTTAACGAATTAGAAGCAAAGAGAACAATACAATGAATCAACAAAACCAAGAATTGGTTCTTTGAGAAAACCAACAAGATAGACAAACCCTTAGCAAAACTAACTGAAAGGCATAGAGAGAATATCCAAATTAATAAAACCAGAAATGAAATAGGAACATTACAGCAGACACCAAGGAAATCCAAAGAATCATGAACTCTTACTCCAAAAACCTTTGTATCATAAAATTGGAAAATCTTAATGAAATGGCTGCTATTCTTGATATATACCATTTACCAAAGTTAAATCAAGATCAAGTAAACAGTTTAAATTTTATTCCCTATGCTAATCTGATGAGGTGGAGGAAGAAGAATAGGTCTAGGCATTTTGATGGTAACTTTCCCACTGAGTTCCATATTGGCTATAATATCAAAAGCATATGTTACATAGCATCCTAGAATCACAGGGACAGCCAGCTGACATAGCAGAGAGTGCCAGCTGAGAACACCGGTGCCTTCTGGGTGCACCAAAGAAAGGAGAGCGGGCTTTAGAACATTGGACTGAGTCGGTTTCTAGCAGAGTATTATACTTACATTTTAAAAATGACCACTTTAGAGATGCCCTCCTAGTGTTTCCTAGATAAACGTATCATGTTCACAAGAAAAGGAATATGTTCCTGAGTTCAGCTGTCTCACCCAAGAGCAGTCAATAAATGATGAAATTATTAGTGAGAGAAAAGATTGATGGTTTTGCACCTATTCTTCCCCTTTCCCATAGATTAACAAACATTAAGAGATCTCAGGTCAGCTTACTTTGATTTTTAAAATAATTTAGCTTTAGAAATAGGCTAAACAAAGTTCCAAACTTGAATTTTAAAAAGTTGTTTAAGAACTCCGTGTGTGTGTGTGTGTGTGTGTGTGTGTGTGTGTGTGTGTGTGTGTGTAGTGACTATTCTGACAAAATTCTTAGCACTAACTTAGCTCTTAGTTTAAATAGTCTGTATTGCAATTACTGTAACAGAATGTTTCAGAAAATCTCCTTAATGCTGAACTGTAGCAGAAAGGTGAAGTTAAGCAGGGTTGCTGTTAATAGCTTTAAGACTCCAGGTGATTAGTGTCTTTATCTAGACATCTTATTTTAAGCCAACCTAGGTAACATAGTAGTCATAGAAAAGAATTAATGGGGCAAATTCAGAACCCTCTTAGGCTTTTTTGTTTTTGTTTCTGTTTTTTATTTTTATTCTGTGAGTGCACTAGTAGGGAACAAAATGATGTAAGTCAAATTATTTTTATTACCATTTCTAAGTGTTTTTATTTCTACACAGAAGCTAGGTAATCACAAAACTGACTTATACACTCAAAAGAGTACTAATTCTGAAGCCCCAGAAATAAGAAAATGTTCATGTAGAGTCACCCTTTTAGCTTTAGTTTATAGTCTGTGAAGAATTTACCCTCTGAATTCCTTCTGGGAAAACAAGCCTCAGCGTAGCGTGACCCTGACACAGGAAGAACTTCTCAAACATTTAAAGTAAAACAGGCTTAGTATAATTTATCCCAACATTTAGAAGTAAGCACACAACAAAGGTGAGGGCTAGCAGAAATCTAAATGCAGATAAAAGGATGTGCTGCTTAGTGAGGAGAAAATGCTATTTTGTTGGAGAGTTCAAGCTTAAAAACAAGCCGCCAACATGAAGCCTGGTAGGCCAGTGTTCTTCACTATGTGGTCCTGTGCAGCTGTATGCATATGGCATCACAGCCAGGTACATTTCCTCTTTGTTGGGGGAGGCAGCCAGCCCTCAGCGAGTTACAGAGGGCATGGGTCTTAGAGGCTGTTGCTCATGTCAACTGCTGGGCCCCCTGTGCGTCGTAGTGCAGGGGACTTCACTGTGGTTTCTAGTGCCCACCCTAGTTGCTTGGATGACGCCCATGAAACGGGATTACGTGGTGTATCTGTGTAAAGGAGGCAATAACTTGTGGAGAACTGCAACTTAGGTTATAAGTTAATGATTCTGAAGAGCTCCAGCCATTTCTTTCAGTGTCCCAGTCGGTGAAGCATGATTCGTTTGACCAAATCCACCCACGGTACAAGTAAAGGGGACAAACGGCAAAAGTACATGGGTGTTATTTTGTCATCAGTCACAGTGCCTTGCTGGGAGTCAGTCGGGTAGATAGTGGATTCATATGGCTTCTGTCTGCTTAGCTGCACCTGGTGCGTGCCTGTAGCCGAAGCGTGTGCGAGATGAATGCAGAACGATTGGGAATTCAGGGCCAGCTTCAGCCATATATGGCAAGATGGAGGCCAGCATGGGACACATGTGACCCTCTTGAAACAACACCAGAAACAATCCCCCAAAACAGCAACAAAACTTGGAGTTTACGAAAGAAGATGAGGCACACATACAGATGGTATGAAACAGGTAAAATATGCCTAGGAGGCCACATGAGTTTGCCACTGACGTCACAGCTTTGTTGTAATTAACAGGAATGTTTGCCTGCCGGGGCTGTGAATGTAGCTCGGTGGTGTAGCCCTTGCCCAGGACAAACAGCCTGTGGGTTTGGGTCCTTAGAAACTGAAGTAGCAGCAACTTCATTCTGCCAATCTCCAGAGTAGATTGATTCCTTCAAACAATTTGAAAAAGCTTATATCCTATTTAAAAAGTATATATATATATATATATATATATATATATATATATATATATATATATATATATTAATATATATTATGTTTTAGGTGATTAGTAGTATGATTTCTTATGGGTTTTCATACATCTTTCCTGTTTTCTTTCCTTTGTGTTTATCTTTCTCAACTCTTTCTTTCATGTATGTCTATGTACCAATGTCTGCTACCCTTGGATGCCAAAACAGAGTATTGGATCCCCTGGAACTGGAGTCATTAGCTGCCATGTGGATGCTGGGAACTGAACTCTGCCAGACCAGCAATGACTTTTAGCCACTGAACCCTCACACCAGCTCCAGCATGTCTCGTTTTTAAGCACCCCTTATTGATAGCCAGGAGATGTGGGTGCGAGCTTATATACATGGCATAGTGACATAGAGTGAGAGGTTTTGGATAGCTTCAAGGCAAGACCTAGGGACTTTAATACATGCTAAAGAATGTGAGAAGTACAAGACTCTTCGAGTCATTTAATACAATAAAACAGACCCACTGTGACACCTTAGTATTCTGTATTATAATCTAGACCAGTAATTGACATTTTCAGTGATAATAAACAATTCAAGAATGTTTTAAGTAATTTCCCTTTATTTCTCTGATAATACATCTTCTAGTTCTACCAAAAATCGCTACTATTTCCTTACAGTTTAAGAAATATTCTATAAAAACAGTAAATTGAGATTTTGTCTTTAAGCTAGGCTATGAGTGATTCTAAAATTGTCAGCTGTTCATCATGGACTTTCAGCAGCAGATGCTTAATTATAGTGAGAATCTTTTTCTGAAAATAAAAACGATAACCATAATGTAGTTTATACTGATGGTTGTAAAAATACAATGAGTTCGACTTTAGCATTTGTGAATATGTATTTTAAGTGGATGTTTATAGATAGCCTTGTTCTGTGTTATAAGAAATCACTTTAAAATGAATTTATCCATCTGTCCCTGTAGAAAAGTCCTGGTTCTGTGGATGTCTTCGTCCTCACGTGGAGAAAGGCGACCCCCAAAGATCAGGGTTAAAGCTTCAGCCCTAGACTTGACCAGACAAACTAGAGCTCATCTCTTTGTTCACAGTCATCTGTACAGGGGCTGGGAATAGGGCCGTTCACAGTACAGCTGTCACTTTAAGAAGGCCTGGCTGAAGCTTATAGGGTTCTTGCTATTCAAGAGTCACTAAAAGATGGGTAAGTGATGCCTCAAAACTAGACATCTAGAATCCAGTGTTTACTTTAGTAAGGAGTGTACCCTGCTCCCCAAGTTACTTTGGAACTAAAATATTTTTGTATTAGAAGTAAACGTAAGTGTTTCAGTTTGATTGTTTGAAGAGCAAAAACTATGCTCTCATAATTAGCCTGTTAGCAGCATAATGCTTAGTTGCAAAGTAACTGTTTTCTGAATTAAACCATTAGCACTTTATGATGAATGAAATGGGGCTTCTTTCTTAGTTTGGCTTTCTATTTAAAAGGCTTGAAAAGGCTTGTGACCCCAGAGGCAAAAGCTCCTAAGTCACAAGCCTGCCATCTAGTGGTAAAAGTCCGCTGTGATTTATGATGTGTGTCACATTTTCATACATGATTCTGATAGAAAATCATAGGGAATGACAAGCTTATGTCACAGCGGCAGCAATATAATGTTTCCTTAACTCCTAAAGTAAGATTCTGTGATAACAAGACATCCATCGCTTGCTCTTTGTACACCAGCAAAGTGAGAGTTTAAGGGGGACTTTATTTTATTGCTCCTACTTTGAAAATGAAGTAGTCTTTCTGAATTGTCATTAGTTGCACTCCCATGAGTGTGTATATATGCATGGGTGCATGTGTGCATGTGTGCACGTACGTATGTGTAGGCGGTTGTACTTGGTATTGAATCCAGAGCCCTGAAAATGCTGGGCAAGTACCTTATGACTGAACTATATCCTCAGCCCAAGATTTCCTAAATTTTTAGAAGCAGAGAGATAAGGAATTGAGTAAATTTGTATGGTTTTGGGGGCTGTTTTTGTTGAATCTAATTGTATATTTGTTGGGGTTCTTTTTGAAGTTTATAGACATTGGGACAAAGACAAAGGTGGTTGGAGGAAGTGTAGAAGAAGCTAATTTCCTTTACACACAGATACACATAAAATCACAACAAACCCACATGGACATTTTATAACTTTAGAAATAATGCAGTTAGTTTTTGAAAAGGCAAAATAAAATAAATGTAAATAAAAATCACATCATACTTATCATTAGTGTGATGAGAGTCATCAGTTATGTGCATGCTTACCTAGGTCTTTTGTATAGAGACATTTGCCTTGCAGTGTGTTCTGGTGTGGATATTTTACAGCTGTTCTCAATTAGTCAAGAGCATTTTAATGGATGTATATTCTGTTTTATTCATGTATAATTAACCAACCATATTGGGAATAGTGAAACGTTAAGAACATACTTAAATATTTGAGAACTGCAAATCAGGCATGCTCCAGCTCTGCAGATAATGACAAGAGAAATATGGTGCAGAGGGTAGTCAAATCCATTCTTATGGAGTGTTCAAGAAGAAGCAGGTAGACACAGGCCCAGAGGATCTTACTTTGCGGTGTGATGGTTAAGCATATACAGGGCATGTGTGCAGCCCTGCCGTAAGCAAGGAAGCCATGGAAGAGATGCTTTAGAGTTGAGATCCAGTGAGTGAGACTGGCCAACCAATACTGTTACCTTATGTGTAGGGCCAAGCAAGAGGAGAGATGGCGCCTGGGACCAGGAGAGAGTTTTGCTGCATTAGAAAGAGAATGACTTAGGAATCGAGCATCTCTGATATTTTTTCTGTAGATGTATATTAGTTTTATTTTATTATTTATTTTTAATTTGTTCATTTTACATCCTGCTTGTAGCCTCCTCCTTCTTTGCGTCCCAATCCCACCCTCCTTCCCTCATACCCTCTCCCTCCCTCCCTTCCTGTCTCTCTCCCTCCCCCTCCCTACCTTCCCTAACCCTCAGAAAGGGGACCCCTCCTCGCCCAACATCTGACCTCAGCCTATCAAGTCTCATCTGGACTGCCTGTATCCTCTTCCTCTGTGGCCTGGCAAGGCCATCCCATCAGGGGGGAAGTGATCAACTTATGGGGACCAGACTGCATTTCAGTAGTCCCTTCTCTCCATATTATGGGATTCATAAGGAGACTGTGCTGCCTATCTACTACATCTGAGCAGAAGGTCTGTGTCCTTACCTTGCACGGTCTTTGGTTGGTGCATCAGTCTCTGCAGCACTCCTCTCCTCTGTCTGGATTTGTTGGGTCCATTGGTCTCCTTGTGGAGCACCTGTCCCCTCTAGGTTCATCTATTCCCCAACTCTTCCATAAGACTCTCTGTACTCTACCACAAAGTTTGTCTGTGAGTCTCAGCATCTGTTTGGATTCCCTACTGAGTAGAATCTTTCAGAGGACCTCTACGGTAGGCTCCTGTCTGGTTCCTTCTCTTCAACTGTTTCCAGTGTCTATTCTATTTGTCCTTCTGAATGAAAATTAAGCATTCACCCTAGGGTTCTCTTTGTTGTTTGTTTAGTTTCTTTAGGACTATTTATTGTAGTGTGGTTATCCTGAATTATGTAGCTAATATCCACATAAGTGAGTATATACCGTGCTTGTCTTTCTGGGTCTGGGTTATCTCACTCGGGATGATCATTTCTAGTTCCATCCATTTGCCTGCAAATTTCAAGATTTCCTTGTTTTTCATAGCTGAGTAGTATTCCATTGTGTAAATGTATTACAGTTTCTTTATCCATTCTTCAGTTGAGGGACATCTAGGTTGTTTCCAGATTCTTCTTACTATGAGTAAAGCTGCTATACACATAGTTGAGCAAATGCCCTTGTTCTATGGTGGAGCATCTTTCCGATATATGCCCAGGAGTGATATGGCTGGGGCTCGAGGTAGAGCTATTCCCAATTTTCTGAGAAAGCACTAGAGTGATTTCCAAAGTTGTTGTACAAATTTGCAGTCCCACCAGAAATGGAGAAATGTTCCCCTTTCTGCACATCCTCACCAGAATGTGCTGTCACTTGAATTTTTGATCTATGCCATTCTGATGGGTATAAGATGGAATCTCAGAGTCATTTTGATTTGCATTTCCTTGATGAGTAGGGACGTTGAGCATTTATTTAAGTGTTTCTTGGCCATTTGATATTCCTCTGTTGAGAATTCTCTGTTTATCTTTGTACTTTATCTTGAGTTCTTTATATATTTTGGATAGTAGCCCTTGGTCAGATGTAGGATTGATGACCATCTTTTCCCAGTTTGTAGGATGTCATTTTGTTCTGTTGATAATGTCTTTTGCTTTAAAGAAGCTTTTCAGTTTCATGAGGTCCCACTTATTAATTGGTCTTAGAGCCTGGGATATTGCTGTTCTGTTCAGGAAGTGTCTCCTGTGCCAATGAGCTCAAGGCTCTTCCCTACCTTTTCTTCTAATTGACTTAGTATGTCTAGTTTTATGTCGAGATCTTTAGTCCACTTGGACTTCAGTTTTATGCAGGGTGATAAATAAAGGTCTATTTGCATTTTTTCTACAAGTAGACATCCAGTTAGCCCAGCACCATTTGCTAAAGGTGATATCTTTTTTCCATTGTATGATTTTGGTTTCTTTGTCAAAAATCAAGTGTCCATAGGTGTGTGAATTTATTTATGGGTCTTTGATTTGATTCCATTGATCCACCTGTCTGTTTTTATGCTAGTACCATGCCGTTTTTACTACTGTTGTGATATAGTACATCTTGAGAGCAGGGATGGAGATACATCCAGAAGATCTTTTATTATATAGGATGATCTTAGCTATTCAGGGTTTTTTGTTTTTTCCAAATGAAGTTGAGAATTGATCTTTCAAGGTCTGTAAAGAATTGTGCTGGCATTTTGGTGGGAACTGCATTGAATCTAAGGATTACTTTTGGTAAGATGGCCATTTTTAGGATGTTAATCCTACTAATCCATGAGCATGGGAGATCTTTCCCTCTTCTGACATCTTCTTCAATTTCTTTCTTCAGAGACTTGACTTTTTTTCATACAGGTCTTTCACTTGTTTGGTTAGACTTAAACCCAAATACTTTATGGTTTGCGTGGCTATTGTGAAGAGTGTTGTTTCCCTAATTTGTTTCTCAGCCTCTTTGTATTTTGTATAAGGGAGGACTACTGATTTTATTGAATTGATTTTGTATCCAGCCACTTTGCTGAAGGTGTTTATCAGCTGTAGGTAGAATTCTTGGGGTCCCTTATGTATACTATCATATCATCTGCAAATATTGATACTTTGATTTCTTCCTTTCCAATTTGTATACCTTTGATCTCCTTTAATTGTCCTATTGCTCTAGCTAGGACTTCAAGTACTATATTGAAGAGAAATGAGAGTGGGCAGCCTTGTCCCTGACTTCAATGGAGTTGATTTAAGTTTCTCTTCATTTAGTTTGATATTGACTATGCATATTAGTTTTTAAATATTAGGCCCTTTGTTGTCGTGTATGGGACAAATAGTGACACACTTTATAGTTCACAGTACAGATTCCTCTACAAATAAATAAAGAGAAGGTTTATAGTTTGCTTCTAGGGATGTCCCCTGCCCCGTCTCCATTTGAGAGAGGGTCTCAATGTAGTCAGGGTATTATTCTATGACCTGGTATGTGCTGGAGGTGGACAGAAACTCATAATCCTCCTGCCTCAGCCTCCTGAGAGTTTGAACAATAAGCATATACCAACAGGCTTGCCTTAGGAAAAACTTTAAAAAGATTGTACCTATATGAAACTCTAGATATTCAAAGTTTTTCTTTTGTGAGAAATATTATTTTCAATTGTTTGTATATTGATTTTATTGTTTGAATTTTTACCAAGGTCTTATTAATTCCATTAATATTTCATAAATTGATTCTTTCTATTTTCACATGTAGACACCGATTTTCACTATGGTAGGTTTTAAAATTGTTCTTTGTCCTTGTGAGTTTGCATAACGTTGTCTGTAAACTACATATAATATAATAGATATCCTTGCCATTTTATGATCAAATATAAACATACACAATATTTTATGTAGGTTTCTTTATTATATATGGAGAGTTATACTAAACATATTGTACTAAATGGACTTGAAATAGTTTTTTTATTACTGCATTTTGTTAGCAAACGCTTAGATAAATTATTTCAAATTATTTGCTGATATGATTATATGACTTTTCTCCCTTAATCTAGTAGGCCAACAGATTTATTTAGGGCATGTTTGACTTCTTATGAATTCCTCTTACAAGCCTTAATTGTTTTGCATTTCATAGCATTATTTATAATTACTGATGTACTTCTGTGCCTGGATTTGAGCACAAAGATATGCTTGTCTCATAGTTGTCTCAGGCAGTTACCATATGGGAACTTCCAAGAAATACAGTGTCTGAAGCTCCATCCTTTGTCTCCAGGCCTGAATCTGACTGTGAATAAAACTCCTTCATGGTCCGTATAGATGGAGTATTTAAGGCTATTTTTTCTGGAATTTAATTTGTGTTCATAAAGATTGCATGGCTTCTAAAACACAGACCTGTTTTTAAGGTAAAATTGATCTCTGGTAACTTATTTGGAAAAGTTATATTGAGCACTTTATGCCATTGCTGCTGCTGCCTCCTCTTCTCCTCTTCCTCTTCCTCCTCCTTCTCTTTCTCCTCTTCCTCCTCCTACTCTTTTTCCTCTTCCTCCTCCTCCTCTTCCTCCTCTTCCTCTTCCTCCTCCTCTTCTTCGTCTTCTTCTTCCTCTTCCTTCTTTTCTTCTTCCTCCTCTTCCTTCTCTCCTCCTCATTCTCCTTCCCTTGCCCTTCCTTCTTTCCTTCTTTCCTTCCTTCTGAGAAACAAATTAAGTTTCCAAAATGCTACATTAATCAAAACATTTGTTGTAAAAATGGTGAAATTTTAAATTGATATATGTTGCAAGAATAACACTAGTGCTATTTTGTCCCTGGGATATTTATTTGCTTATTGTATTATAGATGTAATAATCTATACCAAGCTTGATACTTGACAGTGAAATAATTTTTATGTGCAAATTCCACAAAATGGCATTTGTTGAGCCCTGTATGGATGTGGTGTCATTTGCTTCCCAGGAGAATGTTCTTTCCCTGAGGAGGAAGAACAAAGCTATGTCCTCAAGTACTTGTTTGGTTAAGAAACACAGCGTGAAAATTCCCATCCTTTGGTTTGGGGTCGAATGAGTTATTATTTCACCAATAAGTGTGTTGAGTAAATGAATATACATGTGAGACATTGAGCATTTTCTCTATATCAGGAAATTCAGTACTAGAGTGCTCACTAGGGAGCACATGTGACTGATGTGAGTGCCACTGTTACACTTTAACCTGTTCAGATTACCTTTGTCACTTAAGTAGGTGACAGTCTTTCTTTTGATAAACATTATTCAGGTTAATTGTAGGTTGCATATTTATTCCCTATGGTCACACTCAGTAGAGTCTGTTTCTTTCCCTTAGTGAGAGTGAATAGCATCATGCTTGTATTCTGATGTTTCTTGCACTGATTAGATACAACATTTTTTACACCCTATTTTTAAAATTAATCCATAACTAGCATTTAAAGGGATCTATAAGAAAATCGAGGCAGAGAAGCAGACAGACTGTGTTCTTGGAACCATGAGTGTCCTCAGCCTTTCCGTGGCATGAAGGTTGGGTACATTTGGCAAAGCTGAGGGACAGGCATGTTCACATGCACATGTCCTTGAAGAGCTACCAGGAAGCTACAGATGGTTTTGGAGTTTGAGTGGGAACAGGTGTTTTCCACAGTTGGGCATACTGTTCCAACAGGTGGAGCAGAAAGGTCAGATAGGGACTAAGCCATTCTCTATGGCTAGGGGCTAGTACCCTGCACATCTGGATTCAGTTCATGATCTGAGGCGGCCATCCAACAGGAAACATTGCATTCTTGAACAGCAGAAACAACACAAACTCTTGAATCTCTTTTGGATTTTGCTTATAAGGCAACTTACGGTTAATTTATCCCCTAACCCTGTGATTGGTGAGACCATTTTACAGAAAGACCATTCCTGTCAATGTGAGCTGTTCCTCAGCAGATGGATGTGTTTGTCCTCCTCACCAGGGGTCAGCCACCTTCCCTGAGTGCCATGAGATGTGGCATGTACCTTCGTCAACAAGCCTCCCTCTAGGGCAGATTCCTGCTCTACTCTTGATCTTGGGAACACGTGAGCTGAGCAAGGCTGCCTGATTTCTGTGTGGTCTGATCAGTGACATGGGAAAAACTCAGGCACAATTGTAGCTACTTAGAAGCCACAAGGTTTTAGTTCCATGGACAGACAGACAGACATCCTCGTGATGGGGATGCTCTGAGGAGATTTAGGCCCCTGCAGACCTGCAGGGACTCCAAAGAGGAAATCAAGGAAGTCTTAGTTCATTCACAGAGGCCCCTGATACCTTTGTTAGAATAAGTGGTTTCACAGTGTGAGCTCCTCCTCCCTCAGCCAACATCTCAGATTTCCAGGCAGAGGGGGAAAGAGTAGGGAGCGGGCTGTGTGCATCTTTGATGCAAACTCAGTTCTCCAGGAGAGAGATCCAGGTAACCTTAGACTTTTAGCTAGGGACTCACAGATACTGTCTTCATGGGTTGCATGTCAGCATTTGCTGAACAGAGATTTACCCTGTATTTACAGGGGCTGGAAACACACCCCCGCTGGGGAATCAGAGTTCCATTTCTAACAAAGAGCTCAACACACCTTTGCCACACACTTCACCACTCAGATAATTTAGCTAGTATAGGGTGAAAATCATACGGTTAATTTGACACCAGCATTTTTCCTGGACCCAGAGGCTGGGCGAACATTGATTCTTATGTCAAATAGAGCTGTGTGTGTGAGAGGGCCATGGGGCCCTTTCTATCTCCTGATTCTTGTTCTTCAGAGTTAACACCCTGGCTGAAGGAAAGAAGAAAGCTTCACGGTTAGGAGTGTTTTACTGTGGTAGAGTGCTTCTTTGATGGTCACATAAGATTGTATCCGTTGGCTTTGTTTGTTTGTTTGTTTTTGTTTTTTATCAAGACAGGGTTTCTCTATGTAGCCTTGGCTATCCTGGACTCGCTTTGTAGACCAGGCTGGCCTCTCCCTCCTGAGTGCTGGGATTAATAGGCATGCGCTACCACGCCCAGCTATCTGTTGGCAGTTTTAAAGGGGTTGTGTATCTGTTACTGTGGCAGTACCTGACGGGGAAACTTCATAAAGAGAAGGGGTTTGTTCTGCCTCACAGTTTGAGTTTGAGCAGCAGGATTGCAAGGATACCGGGTGCCTTGTACTCACGGGAGCAAAGTGGAGAGAGAAGTGCTTGTGTAGGTAGCATTTGCTCTTTTCTTTTTACTCATCCAGCTCCTAGAATGGCACCTTCTACACTCCAAGGATCTTCCTTCCTCAGTCTTTTCTGGGAATGGTGTCACTCAGGTTTGTTTCTCTGGTGAGCCTAAGTCCTGTAAAGTTGACAGTGATGACGAACTATCCCTATTGCAAAGGTGAAAATAGTGGCTCGAGTCTTAGGAAAGGAATCCCCTTCCGTGGTAGAGGCTGGAGATATGGACCAAAGTGCTCTGTAAAAAGAAAAAGGGAAGGAAAAGAGTGAAGGCTTAGAGTAAATGGAGGCTTAGAGTAGACGTCTTTATATTATAGAAAATTAGTGCATTAATGTATGTGTCCACTTAGAATTATACAAAAGGCATCTGGGGTTCTGGGTTCGGAAGCTGCGGGACTGTTGTGTTCTCAGGTGGCGTTTTATTTTTATTTTTTATTTTTTGTGGAGAGATCACATTTTGCTGATAGCTGTTTCTTACCATGAGTAAGCCTTGGTTGCTTTACTGTTCCGTGTTTCAAAGAGAACATTTTATGATTGATTTCATGCCTTTGCTTTGTAAAGAAAGCAGAGTACTTGAAAGACCACCACGTCCAATTTATTTGAAATCCATAGCACAGCCTTCTAAAGACTTTTGGGGAATCTTACCAGTACTTGTTCAAATCTGTTACAGTTTTAAGGAATTGCTGTCCTAGATAATTTACACAGCAACAGCAAAATGCCATATACTGAAATTTATTTCTGACAGCCCTAGAGAATAGATTTGGAAGTCTAAAATTAAGCATGGAAGATTTGGTGGGTGGTGAGGATGTACTTTAGAGTCATAGACTGCTGTTTCCTGCACCCTCACATGGCTGAGGGGGTGAGGTGTCTTTTGGGTGCCTCTTTAAATGAGTGCATTTTAAAGGGCGTGAGGGTTGGAACATCATTCGGGAGCTCACCCAGCTGTGCCACATCTCTTACAGCCCAGAGACCCAGTTACCTCTTGTGACTCAATATGTAAAGGTTATTTAAGTTTTGGGGAGGGTTGAACTTCATTATAGGAATTTGGGGGGGGACAGAGACATTCAGACCATGGTAGACAGTTTAAAAATAACTTCCTTCCTTCTTTCTTTCGTTCTTTCTCTCTCTCTCTCTCTCTCTCTCTCTCTCTCTCTCTCTCTCTCTCTCTCTTTCTTTCTTTCCAGGTATGTTGCCAGGTTAGTGGTCTAATCTGTTCTGTTGGGAGTGCTTGATAATAGACTTTGGGTTGTTTGTTTGTTTGTTTGTTTTGTTTTTTTGTTTGTTTGTTTTGTTTGCTTGGTATGAGCACTACAGGGTGTGCTTGCTTTGAGGTTATAGTTTGATTGACAGCTAAGTTTGCCTCTATGTTTTGAGGTTCCTTTTTCTTTTTCTTTTTTTTTTATGCAAGAATGCCAGAGTGTTGGCTTGCTGCTTAGACAGAATTAGCCACTTCATTTGGTTCCCTTACGTTGAGATATTGATAGAAATTGTATTTTCTTTACCAGTGGTGATTTAAAAAATAGATGTATATAAGAAAAATTATTTCGCTGGCTATATATAGCATAATTGAAATAAAATAATTTTGTGACTTTTTGATTGATAATTTGTGATGCTTTGGTTCTGATCAGATATTTTATATTATGCCATACTGTTAACAGTTCCTCTTTGTCTTAACAGCTTTTCTCTGAAATTGAAAAACAAAACCCCCAAAGTAAGAGGTTTTGTATAGATTGTTCTATCTTACAGTGCTTTATCTGAAAATATTAACTAAGGAACTGGAGAAATGGCCCAACAGTTAATCTCACTATCTGTCTTGCTGAGGGCTAGAGCCTAGTGGGCTAGCACCCACAGAGCACATCACAGCTTCCTACAACTGGAGGGCCAGGGCTCCTGCAACTTCTGCTGTTGGTGGGCAAAATCACATATGTGGTACACACACACACACACACACACACACACACACCCACACACACCACACACACATACAGACACACACTTTATTTCTCACACATACACATATTGTTTCTCTCACACACAGTCTCTCACATACAAACTCTGACACATTATATACTCTCTTTTCTTTTACACATGTACTCTCTCACACTCACATACATACAAACACACACTAATTAACAACAACAGTAATCACATTAAAAAATTAAAATGATGTAAACCAAGAGTGAAGTAAAAAGATTGCCAGAGCCCTTCCATCTTAGCCTACTCGCTAATGGATTTCGGTGTCGTCTTTATCCAAGGTGTGTTGGAATAGCTGCTGCAGACATGGATGGTACTGCAGTGCTGGGGCATCTTACGGGCGTGCTTGACTTTTTTGATCCTTTGCTCAGTCTGGTGGTGCAAACTCTAGATTGAGAGTCAAAGGAAATGACCCAAGGAAGATGAGAAGGTTCAAAAGAAGACTTAGGATCATCAAGGCTTAGGAATGGATTTTGGCATGTCTTTCTCAGACAGGAATCGCATCTCCGTCCCCTACTGCTCCATCTGTGGCATGAAACATAGAAATTAAACCTTCTTCATACTCAGGAAGGGGAGTCCCTTTCCTAGGACTGTGAGGTTACGAGAGCCCAGCGTCTGAACCTCAAGCACTGCCAACTCCTACGTCCTTCCGTCTGGTTAGTGTGTTAAACAAACACCCAAACAGCTGCAGGAGGGGACTGAAGGATGTGGACAAATGCTCCCAGAAAACTGCATGCTGAGCCCAGAATTAATAGCAATCTGTATTTTTTTCCTTCTTATTTTTGTTACCACCCGCATGAACAAACCTCACAAGTAATATTTCTAAGTCCTGTAGTGTTAAGAACTGATGGCTAGAAAAAACTGTAAAAGAAGGCGCTCAGGTGCACTTGGCTCTGAGGACGATGTGTGTTTCTATGCCTGTGCATCTCGAAGTGGCAGGTCAGCTGGTGGGGCTGACGGTGCAGCACAGCACGTGTGAGAGCTGTCCTGAAACTAATTTCAGGCCCTGCTCTGCTGATGAGCTGTGATGCGCAGGAATGGCTGAGGGATGCGGATACTGCACCTAGGCATTTAATGAAAGGCAGTTTCATACGGATTAAAGAGGATGTTTTGTTCACGAGAAGGGCTAGCTAAGATTTCATATGCCTTTACTTTAAGGCATGTGGGTCATGGCTTTTCCATTGATTACTGTAACGGAGGAGCCTTTATTTTCAATAATGACACAGGCTAGGTGGATGAGGAGGAACATATTCTTCAGTTCCTAGATCATTTTTAGTAAAATCTCATTTTTTGAAAATTTCACCCATTTGGAAAGTTTTGTTCTTTATATTTTATTGAAAATTAACCAACTAATTGTCTATTTAACTTTGTGGTACTGGGGATTATGCAGTGTTCTACCACTGAGCTATATCCTTAGGTCTTGTTTAAAATTAAAAATATTTTTTTTGAGACACATTCTCACTAGGTTGCCCAAGCAGGTCCGTGGACTTACTTTGTAGCCCAGGTTAGATCTGAAATTGTGATTGTCCTGCCTCAGCTCTCAGAGTAGCTGGGGTTACAGGCCCATGCCACCAGACTTGGCTCCTCCAATTTTAAACTTACAAATTTGTCTTTTAAAGTTTTCTTATGAGGGGGCCCTTTGTTTTCCACCTTGCAGATCTTGCTCAGTGATCCTTTGAGCACATGCCAAATTTCTTATGTTTCTTTCCTTTAGCATTGTTCATTTAGAGTTTTATTTCCCAAGAGAGCAGGTGAGTGCCATGTTTCATTTCATTTTTGTATTCACTGTTTCTTCATACACACAATGGGTTCTGGTTCTGTGCACTGGAAACTAGCTTTTCTCTCTCCCCAGAGCAGACAAGTCCACAGACTTTAACTTTGTCTTTTTAATTTTTGTACTCATCACCCATATCTTTGGTTTCTAGTTGGTGTGTTACATTTTGACTTGAATGAGGAAATTTTATACAGTCAAATTAATAGGTTTTTATTGTTGTTGTTTTGGTTATTTTGCATTTGGCTCTTTTCCACAAATAACCACTGAAAACAGCTATAATGCTACTACTTATTTTACAAGTGCAGGTTACATGTATATATTTTTATCTTCATGTAAATTTTTATTATGTATATTATTATGATTATTTTTCTATGTTGCTATGAATAAAGAGAAATGCTTTGTAGTTCAGGGACTACAGGTGTTTGGGAGTGGAAGGGTGATGTTTATGGCAAATAGCTGCTTGTTTTGTATTCCCTCCCAGGATCCTCTGGGAGGCCATTTTTCTTTTGAGTGCTTTCTAAAGTAAGATAAAGTGGTTGAGGCAATTAAGTAGAAGCTTTCCCTACTAATTACTGGGCCTTCGGAGGACTAAACCAATTAGAGGTTAACCCTTCTTTGAAATGTTCTTGTGCTGGGGGAGTTGAATTAGCCCAACATTGTTTGCCTTTCTGACAAATAGAAAATGTCCTCTAGTGTGCTGTGTTTGGTATCACTCATCTGTCCAGTCTTAATGATCCCTTGATAACCACAATAATGCACCTCAGCTCACAGTGGCTTCACCTCTTATATTTGATGGGTAGCCAGTGCAGCCAAGCCAAGGTCAGGAAGAACCGTTATCATGACCTTTGCAGCCTGGTACTTTCTATTGCTGAAGACACCTGAGTTGTAGACCGCTGAGGCCCTGGGGACAAGATCAAACAGGCAATGTCTGCTTTCTGTTGGTAGTCAGCTGCAGCAGAAGCAGCCATCCTGAGTGGTGCCAACAAGCCCTGAGGACAGGACCATAAGCACGTGTTTCTGCTTCAGAAGCATAGTTATCTTTAACCTGGGGCCTGAGTGGTCTTACTCTCTGAAAATGACAAGTCACTTAAGCCAAACTAAGCACAAAGGAAAATGTGGCGTCTGTTTCCTCTGGGAAAACAGTTTTAATTCTCTGAGCCATTTTTTTAAATTATAAACAATAGTGGAAATGTGTCTCCCAAAAGGCCTTTCTTAAAGTTTTGTGCTAGGTTAGCCAACTGGAGACTATGAAAGGCAAATCTACACTTCCCTAGGGATGGATTTGTTGATTTACTGAAGAGAAGGAGGCCACACACTAGAGGAGGCACTGTAGAGCTTCTCACCAAACCAGGGAAAGACTCTTGTCTTGGGAATTGTTTGTTTTTGAAATATAGTCTTGCTATGTAGAGCAGGGTGTCCTTGAACTCATGAACCTTCTGCCTCAGGCTCTCAGCTGGGATCAAAGTGTGTACTTCCACACAAGACAATATTTTAAAGAAGAGTGCAGTTTATGTGAAATCCAAGTAAAGCAGATTGTTTTTGATAGATTCAGAACAAAGAATGGCCAGGTATAAACGGGCCAGCATCACTAAAAAATGCACCCAGATCCTGTTTCTTTGAAACCGCACAGTGGGAACAATGTAATCCTATGTATAGTCATCCCTTTTATGAAGCTCTGCCTGGCTGTGAATTGAGGCTACTTCCCTGTATCAGAAAGACTTAAAATCCATCAGCAAGTGTAAACTGCCTCCTCCTGACTACTGTAATTTTCAACTGAAAGTTTTTGATAGTCTCTGATCTTACAGTACAGAGCTGCTTAGTAAGAGAGCAGGAGACGAACCAGGTGTTACCAGGTGCTTCACAGTGCCAAAATACCCATAGAAACCCATTATTTCCTTTTCCTTCGAAGCTGGCTCTGTTAAATGCCGACAGGATGAATGTCCAGGATGAATTCTGTATTTGCCTGAGTTAATTTTTACATGTTCATGGTCTGGTAGCTTTCTCAGTCTTACAAGATCATCTAATCTTTGAAAACTATGTGTAGGATGGGCCCTTCTCTCCAGTTTGGCCATGTGAATATACCTTCCTAAGCTTGTTCTGTTAGGTAGGGCTGAGGCCTCAGGAAGTGTTGGGTGTTTGAGAACTGCTTAGCTTCTCTTAGTGTGGTGGACTGCCGTGTGACTGGTGGGGACATGCAAATGGTAGCCATCCTAGAGTGCACGTACAATCCTCTGCCTTCTTATCTTTATCTTACACACAACTGGCAACTGACAGTCTTCCATGAATAACACTCCACAGCTCCATTATTACTCATTTTCGAGGTGCCCCGCCCCCGTATCCTGGGCATGTATTGTAATATTAGCACCAAGGTAAATTCACACAGCTAGGGATACAGAGCTGGTGGTGACTACCTTCCTTTGAAACTGTACTAAGTCTCATGTTACATGAAATTTGACTCTTGCACTGGACTCTGTGTGGATGGACTCACTGGTAGAATTAAGTTGTGGATTTGTAGGGAGAGAAAAAGTGAGAGCATCATCCAGAAAGCACATATTTATTTATTTATTATTTATTTATTTATTTATTTATTTATTTTGCACAAAGTCTTGTGTAGTTTAGACTAATTGCAAACTTACTGTGTAGTTGAAGATGTCCTTGGCTTTCTGACCTTCCTACCTCCACTTCCCAAGCTGCTACCAGGCCTATTCTGTGTGAGGCTGGGTATTACGTCAACACTCAATGCTTCCTTCGTGTTGCCCAGCTCTTTCATCAACTGAGCCACATCCTCAGGACATTCAGTAATTGTCACCTGCCAAGCAGACCCTTGCTGGGACAGTGACTTCGTTGATCCTTCCTTCAGTGTTGCAAATAGTTTTTGTCAAGCTTATGTCACATTGCTGTCAAATGGTATTAACCTAAGGGATTCACATGGGGTGGCATCTTATTAAAGTCTCATTAGACATAGCAAGTGAAGGTGCCTAGTCCCATCCGTTCAGCTGGTTCTGACGTTCAATGCTTCATCCAGTCTGCATCGGTTTCCCGGAGACTGTTGCTTCAGAAGGGTCTTAGGTACTAACTTGAAACAGCTTTGTCTTATCTTAGAGATGATCAAACAAAGCCTACTGTGTGCCTCAAATTTTCTAGCACTAGGAACATAATTGTGAGAAACAGGATGGCCATGTTCATACGGAACTTGGTTTCCAGTGTGGAGGATGTGCTAAGCTGCGGTAACAGGCATGTTCTATACTCATTTCTTTTACAGTATGAAAGTTTTAAAGGTTTACTTTACGTGTGTATGTGTGTGTGTGTGTGTGTGTGTGTGTGTGTGTGTGTGTGTTGGTTGGTGTGAGCTCATGGTTGCAGGTGCCTATGGACACCAGAGGAATTAGAGTCCCTGGAGCTGAAGTGAGAAGAGGCTGTGAGCCACCCTAGGTGCATGCTGGGAACCAAACTTGAGTCCTCTGTAAAAGGTGTACATGCTCTTAACTGCTGAGCTCTCTCTTCAGCTCCCCTGTGCAAATAATAATAATAATAATAATAATAATAATAATAATAATAATAATAATAACAACAACAACAACAACAACAACAACAACAGCTTTTTTTAACAAGATATGTACATAGCGAGCTTAAAAATAGCTATGAGAAAAAAGAAACAGAAAGCAGCAGGGATCTTGTGGAGCCTTCCTGCCCCTGATTCAATTCAGTTCTTTTTATTTTATTTTATTTTTTGCCATAGTGTCACATATATTTTTATTTATGAAGCATCTTTTTCTATGCAGAGGAAATGCTCTGGGTTTCTGGAGATTACATTTTTTGTTTTGTTTATATATAATTTCTTCATACTGTATCCCCATTGTAAGCCCCTTGCTCTTATCTTCCTGTTTCCACCCTCCCTCCCTCTTCTGCCCTATTCCCCTCCCTTAGACCTCTGACGGGTGGGGTCCTCCTCCCCCTCCCTCTGACCACAGCCTATCAGGTCTCATCTGGATAGCATCCATTCCCTTCCTCTGTGTTCCCACAGGGCAGTGATCCCAAGGAGCAGTGATCAAGTCATGGGCACCAGAGCTCTTGTCAGAGGCAGTTCCCCGTCCTTCCTTCTCCCTTCCCCACGTGGGGATAGTGCTACCTCAAGACCCACCACTCCTGGGCATACACTCGAAAGATGCTCCACCATACAGCAAGGACATTTGCTCAAATATGTTCATACCAGTTTTATTTGTAAATGCCAGAATCTGGAAACAACCTAGATGCCCCTCAACTGAAGAATTTTTGGATAAAGAAACTGTGGTACATTTGCACAACAGAATACTATTCACCCTTCAAAAACAAGGAAATCTTGAAATCTGCAGGCAAATGGCTGAAACTAGAAACAATCATCCTGAGTTAGGTGACCCAGACCCAGAAAGACACACATGGTGTATACTCATTTATAAGTAGCTATTAGCCCAACATAGAAGTCCTCTGAAAGACTCCACCCAGTGGGGGATCAGGACACATACTAGGACCGCGGTCAGTCTCTGGGCAAAGCACTTCCAGTTGTATGGAAGAGTTGGGAGATAGAAGGACAGGGAGTGGGAGAAGGATGTCAGGAGATGATCAAGGCTGGAGGATCTGGACCCAGGGGGCCTGCACAAACTGATGCACCGAGCAAGGACACCGCAAGCAGAGACCCTAGACCCCTGTTCAGACATAGCTGATGCACAGCTCATTCTCCTTACTCAACTCTCATGTGAAAGACAGAGAACCCAAAGGACTTCTTCTAATCTCATCTTACGCCTAAATTTACACCACTAGTGTAAACATTGCTGTCTCAAAATTGGAAGGCACAGCAACGTACAAAGTATGTATTATATGTTTGTCTCATGAGTGAGTGCTACACACAGTTAAGTCCATAAATATCAAAAGAAAATTGTATGAATTCTTAGGAGCTGTTTCCTAAACTTGACAGCCACCCCTCAACAGAAGTCTAAATGCCATACCCCAACACCCAAACCAATGGGTTATACAATCTGTTAGTTTATTAGTGTACTTCTGGTGTATTTGTAAATCATGTTGATTTTTCTTCTGGCAGTATGGGTCAGTTTTGCTCTCACTGTCTTAACAGGTTTAAAATGCTGCTGATGCACTAATGTTCATTATTAGCTGTCTCGTCATTCTCAGTGACCTCCCTCTAAATCTCCTAATACCTATAATTTTCCAATTACATAGGGAAAAGCTGAATTAGATACTATCAACATTTTAAAACTGTATAATAGTGAAAGTCCATATGATGTCCTGTCCTTGGATGTAAATTTGAAGACCCAGATATGGTTTATTTTTACTCTTACCATCATGCTATTAAGGCATATTGATGTAGGGGGGAGGGGGAGAGGAAATCTATAGGCAGCTGATTTCAAGAATACTTTGTGCTATAGGAATCGGGGGGGGGAATAGTGTGGGTCTTCTTTGGATCCCCTTGGACAGTGTGGAGATTCCTTGGATCCCCTTGGATGGTGTGGAGCTTCCTTGGATCCCCTTGGACAGTGTGGAGATTCCTTGGATCCCCTTGGATGGTGTGGAGCTTCCTTGGATCCCTTTGGATGGTGTGTGGCTTCCTTGGATCCCCTTGGACCATCTTTTTAAAGATGCTGATTCTAGTGAGAATCTGGTCTTTGAAACACTGAAGATTCCTGCCAGAGATGCATATACATATGCTGTGTCTCCCTGATCCTTGGAACTCTAGGATGGAGCTAAATGGATGCATTGGATGAGTTAGAGTGAAAATGCCAGAGAGTCAAGTAGTGTCCCTCCGCTGCCCATGCGGGACCAGAAGATGCGTGCAAATGATCATCATGAGCAGCTCAAAGTTATGAGTCTTAGCCCTTTGGTGCCAACCAGACTTCACGATCAAGGAACTTCAAGAGGAGAAACAGTCTTCAAACAGACAGCTCATTGAGAGAAAAAAAATTAAACTAAATCACTTGGTGGGTGGCACAATAATAGCAGACTGTTTATGCAGTGGAATTCAGATTCCTTAACACTCTGGTTCTCAAGGTGAACATCTGCTAGGTCCTGGGGATACTGACGTATATACTGAGGCCTGAGTGTGTCTGTTTGATAATCCTTACTGAATCAGTTCTGCACATCAAAATAGTTTTAAAATGAAACAATTAAAATGTGGATCATACACAGCCAAGTTGAAAAGCCCATGACATTTGAGCCACGGTGACAGTTTACATAATGAAAGCATCAAGCAACGAAAGGACAACTAAGGACAAAACGAGTGGGAAATGGGAAGGTCAGAGGAGACATGGAATATTTGGGAAAGAGGGAACAGTGACCTAGGGAAATCTAGTTTTAGTGTTCAAGTGTGCTATGCATGATTCCTAATTAAATAATATAATTCACGAGTAAAATGGAAGTCTTTGTTTCTCCTGAAGTCTGATTTATTGTCTTGGAAGATGAAGCACAAAAAAGAAATCACAGAGTAAAATATGGACAGAAAATTAAGAGATAGAAGTCATAACGAAAAATCGGGGCCTGAGAGAACTTACCTCTGAGACTTCAAATGAAAATAATTGGAATTGAGTGGAGTGGGGAGAAGGAGCACAGATATAAAAGGTCATAATCATATAACACACACAAAATGTCTCTGACCTGGACAGAGAAAGCCCTGAGCTACAAGTTGGAGGGGCTAAGCATTGTCTAGGATGACTGGACTTGAAGAGACCCACGTCCAGACATCTTGTAACATCCCCAGGTTCTCCATTGACTTAGAAGATTTCAGGTGGAAAAGCTTAAAATTACTTTAAGGAATAGTTGACTGTGGAAACCTGCTTTTCCTTGGCTTTCCCGTGTGTGAGTCGGGAAAGGAGATGGTGCCTATAAGAGAGGAGGAGGAGGAGGAGGAGGAGGAGGAGGAGGAGGAGGAGGAGGAGGAGGAGGGAGGGGAAAGGCGGGAGGGATTGAAGCTGTGTGTTATGTCACAGAGTGTCACTCTTGCGTAAAGGGCGGATGCTAACCAAGCTGTAAGTTAACCAGAATAGACTCTTCTGACTAGGAGGATATTAGAGGGCATTCCCAGGAAATTCTAACAGGTCAGTACGTAGATATTTAGAAACTGAGTAGAGATACTAGCTTTCCAGGAACTTTGTAAATTTAGTATAAATAAATAAATAAGGTCATATTAAACTAATATAAAAAATTTTAAAGTAAGCTATAGCTGTAATGTCTAAGAAACAAGGAAGGATATAAGAGAGTAGAAATGAAATTTAAAAAACAGACAAACCAAAAATAACCCTGAGATTACTAGAGTAAATCAGGGGGGAATATAGCATAATTTTGGAAATAACAGTGGAAGGTGAAACCTTGTTTTCAAAGAATCACAACTGTCTGTACCTCCAGCTCCACAGAATATGTAGCCCTCTTCTGGCCTCTGAGTTAACTGTACACATATGACTTACATATACATAGACACACAAATAGACACATGAGTAAAAACATAACTAATAGATGCTTTTTTGGAGGTTTTTTTGTTGTTGTTAGTGGTGGTTTTTTTTCAAGATAGTGTTTCTCTGTGCAATAGCCCTGACTGTCCTGCACTCACTTTTATAGACCAGGCTGGCCTCGAACTCACAGCGATCCACCTACCTCTGCCTCCCAAGTACTGGGATTAAAGTGTGTGCCACTACACCTTTAATGGATACAAATTTTAATGAAAATTATGGCATCAACCATGTTAATCACCTTTTAAAACAGAACGAGTAAATTACAAAATTAAATGCCACATACTAGACTTTTAAAACATACAAAATCTAAAGCTTATATGTTATTTTGAGTTTTTAACATCATAGGCGAGAAATTTTTAACTCATCTCTTGTAGGATTTAATAGATTAAATGCAGAATGTCAATTATTTAGGAGATCTGGCTGTTACCCCCAAAGCTGGCATAAGCACGTGTTAAATAACCACGGCTCTTTATACACACAGTGGGTTATCTCTAACTAAAAGGAAATATAAATAAATACTATGTGTACTAAAAATAGTAAGGCAACATATCAGGTGCTTATGAGACACTTACGAACAATAATGTAAGACTCACAGGAAGTTCAGTGAACACAAACAGGTGATCACCTTCATTTCCTTCCCTAAATAACTGAAGATGTGAAATGAACAATCTAAAAGAAATTACACATTTTTTTCCAAGTAATTTTGAGATCACGTGTGAGCTTTGCTTGGTTTTTAAGATGTGGTCTGTGTTAAAAGGTTACGAGGAGTAGACCATTCAAAATTGGTAAGCAATCTGACACATCCAAAGGATCACAAAACAAAGGAGCAAAGATTTTAGGACAGAAGCTGCAGAGGCACAGCCCACTTTCTGTGGTGGGATTTTGGTTCTCGTTGCTAAATATAAGCTATGTTAGCACATCATTCCATTTTTAGAAAAGAAAAAAATAACTCTTTACACTTCAAAATTTTTTTCTTGGAGATGGCTTTTTTGGCAGTTAGTATGTTTCCAGACTACATATGACTTTTGTTTTTGTTTTTAACAAAGACTTAGTAAATTTCACCAAATTACTTACTTGTTTGAACTTAAAAATCAGCTTTGAGTAATCTGGACCTTAGTGTTTGAAATTGAAAAGTGATTTTCTTTCTCTTTTATTTTTAAAATTTGAAATGCTTTTAAGACTTTCTTTTTTATTTTATTTCATTTTTTATTAATTTATTCAGATTACATCTCAATTGCTGTCCCATCACTTGTATCCTCCCATTCCTCCCTCCTGCCCTCCGGCTTTCACCCTATTCCCCTCCCCTAGGTCTATGACCGAGGGGACCTCCTCCCCACTATATGGTCATAGGCTATTTAGTCTCATCTTGGTAGCCCACTTATTCTTTCTTTGAGGGCCATCAGGCCTCCCCACCAAGGGGAAGTGGTCAAATATGGGGCACCAGAGTTCATGTCAGAGTCAGTCCCCACTCTCCACAAAACTGTGGAGAATGTCCTGTCCATTGGGTAGATCAGAGCAGGGATTCGATGTTTACTACTTGTATTGTCCTTGGTTAGTGCACAGGGGGTCTGCTCAAACTACTGCACTAACCAAAGACTTTCAATATTGGTGACAACACTGATTTTTCTGGCTTTTTCATCTTCTTCAGCCTTTGAATAAAACATTTTAACTTTTAAAATTGCCTTTCAAATATTTATGTTTATATCCTTTGACCTAGGGTACTCTTAACCATGCGAGAAAAGCTTCCCTTTGCACTGGGAAGATGCAGACCCAATAAAGTGCCAGGAATTGGAGCCTGAGTGCTCAGCTCTAAATGAGGCACCTGAAGTACCACCACCAATGCTGAGGCTCAGGGAACACCACAGGAGACCTGAGGGATGTACGTGCTGGAGGATGTGAAGGAGCTCTCTGAAATGCTATCTTCTGCACATGACATGGCTATCGCGTTCATGAATTCACAGCCACTGAGAGTTCCTGCACAAGACCAAGGCCATCTAAACCCCAACAAAGATGGGGCAGGTGATCTCCAAGCCTTGCCTGGAACTAAGGAGCTGTTGGCAATGAATAGCTGCTAGGGTAGGGAAAATTGCTCTTTCTTGAGGATATGGCCACTGATGGGCTCTTCTGCTTCATGGTCCCACAACCGTGATCATGTGGGACACCAGCTGGATTTAGTGGGTGAAAATAAGAAATAGATAAAAATACATTAAAAAAATTTAAAAATAAGAAAGAAATATGAAGCTGGTAGTGGGGAGTGTTGGGAGAACGGGGGGGAGCTGGTGGGGAGGGATGGAGTTAAGTGTGATCATATTTAGTTATATAAATGTATAGCTTTGTAAACAATAAAGGGAAAATTTTTTTTACAATTCAAAAGTCTCTGATCTATAATATATCAGGTCTGCCTATGTTGAAACTAAGCAGGTGTAAATCTATGATCTGCCTCGCGTGCAGACAAATGCAGAAGGGAAATCAGAGTGCTAAGCAGAAGGCACAGCTACTAAGGATTGAACTGTCTCCTGTAGAGTGAGGGAGGCAATGTAGTGGGAAGCCTTGCAAGCAAAGTGAGGTGAGAATGTGAAACACAATTTGCTGGAAACAGAACAAATTATTTTATATGCCAATCCTATTTTGGTAATAAGGTAGTTTCTAAAAAACTAACACCTGCTTATTGGACAAAATGGAAGATGTGTGCAAAGATGGGCATTGTCTGTGTAACCGTGGCGTCAGTTGAGGAAGCCCTTCCTGTATTTCTGACCTGAGGTTGGGCTTCCTGAACACCCCTCATGCTTCTTTCATAATATTAATGTTCACCCTTAAAGTTATATGTGCTTATCTCTCCCATTAGAATGAATATGTCCTAAATATCTTCACTTTTATTATCAGTGATGTGGTACAGATCATTTAGCTCTGTAATTAAGACACTAAGTAAATGAACACTGATTTCGTGAATAATTTATTTTATTGGGATTGATTTAACTATAGGATAGGAATTGCAAGTAGTGTAAATGATGTCAAGGCTTTAGGCCAGCTAGCCTTTCAGAAATACATTCCAGTTCCGATGGTTACCAGGGACTGAGCATCTTTCTTTTTAAAATTTTTTTAATTAATTTTGATGTAAATATGAATATATTACATCTCAATTGTTAGCCCATCCCTTGTATCCTCCCATACCTCCCTCCCTCCTATTTTCCCCTTAACACCCTTCCCCTATGACTGTGACTGAGGGGGACTTCCTCCCCCTGTATATGCTTATAGGGTATCAAGTCTCTTCTTGGTAACCTGCTATCCTTCCTCTGAGTACCACCAGGTCTCCCCATCAAGGGGACATGGCCAAAAATGGGGCACCAGAATTTGCATGAAAGTCAGTCCCCACTTTCCACTCAGCTGTGGAGAATGTCCTGTCCATTGGCTAGATCTGGGTAGAGGTTCCAAGTTTACTGCCTATATTTTCCTTGGCTGGTGCCATAGTTTGAGCAGGAGCCCTGGACCCAGATCCACCCATCATAATGTTCTTGTAGGTTTCTAGGACCCTCTGGATCCTTCTATTTCCCCATTCTCCCATGCTTCTCTCACCTAGAGTCCCAATAGGATGTCCTCCCCTCTGTCCCAGTTTCCTGGTACGTGAAGACTTTCATGGGACATGCCCCTTGGGCTAGTGTCTCGATATAAGTCAGTATATACCATTTGAGTCTTTCTGCTTCTGGGTTAACTCACTCATTATGATCATTTCTAGCTCAATCCATTTGTCCACAAATTTCAGGAATTCCTTGTTTTTAATAGCTGAGTAGTATTCCATAGTGTAAATGTGCCACAGTTTCTTTATCCATTCTTCTACTGAGGGACACTTAGGCTGTTTCCAGGTTCTGGCTATTATGAATAAGGCAGCTATGAACATGGTTGAGCATATATCCCTGATGTGTGGTGGAGCATTTTCTGGGTATATTCCAAGGAGTTGGAATAGCTGGGTCTTGAGGAAGCCCTATTCCCATTTTTCTGAGGAAGTGTCAGATAGATTTCCAAAGTGGTTGTACTAGTTTGCATTTCTCTGAGCATCTTTCTAAAAACAAGCATGAATTGCAGGTAACAAATTTAATCTTACTGTCTTAGGGGACTCTTGGCCTTATCCTCAGTCACATGAGTCTTTCCTGTTGTCTGTCCTTTACTTTATTAACATTCCTTCCCTTAGTCAATCTTCACCCCTTTCATTGGGCATTGTTTTCTTCTAGCTTGTTTGCATTTTCATTTTCTGTGGGGTAGATCTGGCTTTGCAAAAGTGTCTTGCATCTAAAATAGTCAGTGGACGTGCGTTTCCTCTACCTGACACAATTGTTCACTGTCAAGAACTTCAGGTTTCCCTCTGTTTTCTCCCCATGTGGCTTGTGTAGGTGTAGAGGGAATCATGGTAGCTACTGAATTTGCAGTAAGTCTGGGAACAATTTTCATCTTGAAATGTATTGTTTGCCTCCAGTTCCCAAGATTCCTTTAATGCTTTCAATAAAGATTTGTTTTCTCGAAATAAGAGCCTTTATGATGGTTAATTTATGATTGCAATACATTTAATTCATGTGTTTGTGTGTGTGTGTGTGTGTGTGTGTGTGTGTGTGTGTGTGTGTGTGTGTGTGTGTGCCTCTGCACAGGCGCCTGCACATGCAGGTGTGTGCACACCGTGGTGCAATGCGGGGCCCAGAGACCAACATTTGGAGGGCAGTTTCTCTCTTCTGATGTCGGACCTGGGGATTGAGTTCAAGTTATCTGGCTAGCAAAGACAACACTTCTACATGGTGAGCCGTCTCACTAACCCTTTGTAAAGTTAGATTTTATCTGGTGGTGTGTATGTCAGTACGTCTCTCTGTCTGTTCAGTGGATTTCTCTACTATGTCAAATGATTGTTTTTTACTCAGTCGGAAAGTCTTGATGTTTGTCCTTTCTGGCAAATTTATCTTGTATCCATTGCATCAGCAGAGTCATATTTCAACCAGTGGCTATGCAGTTAGTTAATTCGGACTTGCTAGATTGAAAGGAATCCCTAAAAATAAAATGACATTTCTATTTAGTCTAGCTTTTAATTGTATGTGCATTAATTTTTTTACCCATTAAAATACCTTGTATTGGTTTGTTTTTTCAAATTTGTCTTGTAATGATATTCTCAACATTTATTCGTTTAAGAAATCTGGAATATGTATATTAAATTTCACAAATACTTTTTGGCATATATTTAAAAAAATGAATGGTTCCAAAAGTTTTAAATTTTGTAGTAATGTGCTAATGAAGCATACAAACTATTTTTGAAGTATCAAAACCTATATTTGAAGGCTAATTCTTCTAACAAACAACCAAAATTGATTCTTTTTTTTTTTCCCTCAAATATTTAGCCCAGCCTGATTCAGGCAGTGGCCACACCCAACTTTGTGCTCCATCACTTCTCTCACTGATTTCACCTTATGCTAACTTAATCCCCACCCTTTTCTTTCTTTCGTTCCTTTTCCTCGTGTATCAGCTTAAAATCATTTCTAAAAAGATGGAGGGTTTAAATGATCTAGAGAAACCAGAGTACCAAACCCACTTCTGTTGCTAAGTGTGCAGCTTCGGTAACCATCATCTTCCCGCCGGTCCTCACTGCTCTTCAGCAGATTTGTCGGTGTCCTGTGCTTCACATTCATCCTCCTGTGAAACTGACATCCCCTAACACAGAAGCCTGAGCACGGCCTCTCAGTCTTTAGCATTAGCTGGTGGCACACAATTGCTTCCAACGTGAAGTTAAAACAATTCCGCTAGTCATTTCTGATTTTGAAGGTCTTCAGGTCCCCACTGCTGCCCTTTCTTCCAACTTCACGGTGTCACTTGATGTTACAGAAAACATGACAATGTTACAGAAAACATGACCCAAGATTTTTTTAACCTGCGCTGATCCACAGCCTCCTTGGCTTTGATATTCCTGCAGCTTCTCTCTGTGGCTCAGAAGCTGCTTCTTCCAGAGTTTACTTTACAGATCCGCTGTTCATACTGAGCTTATATCCCGAATATTTACTCACTGGGTAGTGTTTTAATTAGTTTTCCCTTTTTCTTTGTGGGGGAGTTTTTCCGAGCAAAGTTGTGTCTTATTGTCTTATTCACTGAGGTAAGTATTAAGTGAATATGTGCATGAACACACAGCCTGTCCACATAGTCTAACTTATAAGTTGATGAGAACCCCTTCCCCCTCCTCCTCCTGCTCCTCCTCCTTGCTGCTACTCTCAGTGTTACAGTATTGCTCTTGCTAAAGGATAAATACCATTCTCTTATAACAGTATTGTAAATTCTTTCTTGATTTACGGTATATAGGACTGTACTGATAAAGGACTTTCAACAGTGTTTCCCGGACTTCAACTACATGAGGCTGTGGCTCCCCTGTGCCATTTTGGTGTCTCCTATGAAGCTTTGATAATTCCAGGAGATTGAGTCACTGTTCCAGGCCAGTCAGAGTCTTAGCACTATTTTTAAACTCCCCTGTACTCTAATGTACAAGATAAAACCTCTCTTATCCTTAGTGTTGCAATTCCCAGTAGCCTCCGGTCTGTTGGTCTGGAAGGTTCCAAGAGAGGCTTATTGAACATTGGTATTTTAGTCTGGCTTTACGCTAAGAATGACTTCCTGGCTCTGAGGTCAGCTCTTCAAGGCTCCACCCTTGTACTTGTCTCCTAATGTCTGCTCATGTGACCTATCCCTACTCATGTAGGAAACAGTTGTGGCTTTGTCATACCTCCTAATAACTATTCAGCTGTGAACTTATCAGTAGCATCATCTGTTACTGTAACTAGTACCAACACACAATGTTTGGGGGAGACATTTCATGTCTAAAATATTGTAAAGAAACTAAGTGACCATATATGCTTAATATATTTGATTCACAGTGCATAATAAATATTAGCTATAATTATAGTCATGGCAGCTCAGACAGTTTAATCGTCAGAGTAGCCGTTTGAGATTTATTTTTTTAACCATCATTTTTAAAGGGGAAAAAGGAGTCTCAGAGAGGGTGAATCCCTTGTCCAAGATACACAGTTAACCATTAGATTAGCATCTAAGCATCCATGTCTGTCTCATAAGCAGCTCATGCTTTTTGTTGTTGTTTGCCATCCCACGTGCCTCTGAAAAGGAGGAGAGAGTGTTTAAGCCACTAATAAATATTTTGAAATCTGCACTATAGGAAATTCTTTTTTTGTTGTTTTGTTTTGTTTTGTTTTTTCAAGACAGGGTCTCTGTGTAGCCTTGGCTGTCCTGGACTCGCTTTGTAGACCAGGCTGACCTTAAACTCACAGCGATCCACCTGCCTCTGCCTCTGCCTCCCGAGTGCTAGGATTAAAGGCGTGCGCCACCATGTCTGGCTTCTATAGGAAATTCTTAGCTTTTTATTTTGAAAGAGCATTGAAAGTACTTGACTGGCAGGTGGGTGAATGTCATTTTTAAAAATAATTTTGCTCTCTATGTAGAATGGTTTTAGCGGAAGGTAAGATAAAGAATAAAGGATGAGAAGTGATGGGTTTTGGATGAACTAAGAGATAGGTCAGGAAGTAGCACCAGGCTTTGGCCTGGAACTTTCAGGAGTTCTCAAATCGTGCTGCAGTGAACTGTGGTGCCTGGCTGCAGATCTGCC
The DNA here is from genome assembly GCF_964271855.1 of Acomys minous. NCBI lineage: Eukaryota > Metazoa > Chordata > Mammalia > Rodentia > Muridae > Acomys > Acomys minous. The sequence goes on from NC_140487.1 coordinate 5,329,811, forward strand.
CTGGTACGAATTTAAAGCAGAGTATTATCAAATACCTTTACTATAAGAGATGAGATTTAGAATTTAATTTTTAGCCATTAAAAATAAAAATGCTTTGCTTTCTGGCATATAAAGTATCCTCGTGTCTGGGATTCCTGGTGATGAAATGGTGGACGTCACGTTAGAATGTATGGCTCATTTAGCTCTCTGAAGCTCTGGAGGTGTGCATCTCATGTCGAGCCCACACCAGTGTAATCTGTCTGGGCTATCTGAGTGGCAGCCTTGCTGTGACCTGGAAATACTTCACTGCAGCGACTTCTTCTGACAGCGGCACTTAGCAGCATTGGCTGCCTTCGAGGTCATCAGCCTTTCCCTGTATGTACTTTGTCCTCTGCACCCCAGCAGTCATTCTTCCTGTGGGTTTTCTTTTTAGAACAAAGCACATCCTTTGTGCTCTCTTGTGATGTCATATGTCTGAGCTCTTTGGGCCTCTCAGTGCTGCTCTGTAACACAGAAGAAGGAAAATATATGCTTATAAGCTCAGACGTATGGCTTCCCAAGGAGTGTTATCATATAATTATCTACAATATTATTTTCTTCAGATATAAGAAGAAAAGTTCAGAGTAGCATACATTTTATATCTCTCTGAAAAACTGAAAACATTTGCTTTTGCTTTAGGCATCTTGCGTTCACATGTCACATCAGAATCTACTATGCCCGGGCAGCACTTTAAAAGCACTACTAGTAGTTGGTTGAGTGGGTAGGGCTCTCTTGTTTTTAAAATCCATGCCAGTTTCCTTTTGATCTTAGCAGTGAGCAATTATTGATTTACTTTTTAAAAAAATATCTAAAGTCAGCCAGGAATTTGCAATTGCTGTTTTCCTTAGATTTCTGTGACTTTGTCATGTATTTCTGCTATAAGTCCCACCAACTGTTTAGGTTGTTTTTACCCTTGTCCTGACGTTTTACCGCGGTACCTAGAAGCAGAGGTTATAACTCTGGATCTGACTGACGATGCTAGGTCTTTCTTTCTGTCAGGCTGGTCTGGCCAGGCCAACTCAGTGATCATAGAAACTTGAAGGTGTCACATTTAGCTCTTCCTTCCCACTAGAGAGAGGCTTGGTTTTAGCGACCACATTTCCCTTTGTTAATTTGTGATGGACAGCCGGCTGCGGACTGTAAGAGAAGTTGTTCCGAAGACCAGAAATTGATTTTATCCAGTTCTGCCACCTGATCCTATTTTTCTAGAATGGCAAACAAAAATGGAGGCAGGCTTGTTTTCTCCCCAATGAAGTGTCAAAGGAGGAGAGGCAGCAGGTCGGGTGCAGGGAGCCTTCACTATTTAGACCTTGGATTTTTTTTCCCCCAGTGTAGATCATTTAAGTTCTTCTGACAGATGTTTCTTGACTCTTTAAAATTCCAACCTGATGAACAGACTCCCCGCTGGGGAGTGCCTCGCATCAGCCAGGGGTCCCACTGTCATGCCTCATGTCACATGCCACATGTCACAGCCTTGTGGAATTAGGCTGTGTGGAGTACCGGTAAATGATTCGTTTACAGTTCCTAAAGTTATTCACGCACTATCTAGGCATAGGTCAGGGGGAATAAAAGAAAGGCGCAGTGCACCTGCCAGCTATGCAGAACGAAAGCCTTTGTTGGTCTAACGGCAGGCTCTCCAAAGCTTCTCTCTACTGTTGACTTTTTCTTTTAGAAATAATAGGATGGTAATCCTTTTCCAGCTGGGAAGCTTAACTTTCCTGAAAAGCTCTGTGGTTGGCATAACTATGGTCTCCAAGGAAATACAGGGTTAGGTTAGCATAGTGTTTCAAAGCATAAACTTAGAGGTTGAACCCAGATCTGTCATTCATCTACATGGACACTCTGCTTAACTCCTGACTGCACACATTTTGGTTAATGAACTGTGGACAATAACAATGGCATCACTTCACAATTTTTAATGTATTTAATTTAATGTATTTTGATCATATCCTTTCCTCTGCCTACCTCCCTACCCTTTCAACTTCATGTTCTTTTTCTTCCCTTCTCAAAATCACCCCAAATCAAAACAAAACACACACATGGGGTCCATATTTTGTGTTGGCCAACTGCCTTGGGGCATGGCTCCCTGCCTTGGAGGATGGTTGGTTCTGTTGGAGAAAATGGATTTTCCCTTTCCCAGCGGTCATCATTTCCAACCAGCTTGTTGGTTAAGAGAAGGACTTTGTGTCATTTCTCCTCCGTTGCTTGGATTTTATCTGGCTTGAAGTGTGCAGGCCTTGATGTGTGTTGTCACAGTCTCTGTGAGTTCATATGTTTATCAAGCCTGTTATATCTGTTATATCTGGAAGGCTGAGTGTCCTTGGGGTCAGTCACCACCTCTGGGTTTTTGCAATCCTTCTTCTTCTGCCCATGTCACTGATCCTCCAGGTGTGGGCCTTCGTCAAGACATCCCATTTAGAAGTGAGTGCTCCGCTTGTCTTGCTCTCTTCACAGGGTCCAGTTATGGACCTGTTTGTTAATTGCCGTCTACTGGAGGGGCGGGGGGAAGCTTCTCTGATGAAGGCTGAGTGATGCACTGATCTGTGCATATATCAATAATTCACTGGGAGTGAATTTATTTCTGTGGTTCTTTTGCAGAACAACAGCAGTAGGTTTCCCCCGTAGAGTTCATGACCATCTACTCTTAGGCTCTTTGCCACCTTTCGATTGGATTTAAGGCCTACTCCATGAGATAGAATCCATAACTGATACTATTAAAGTGGACTTCAGAGAATTTTAAAGATTATATAAGAAAAAATGTTTCTCAGCATTATGACTAAAACATGGAAGTGTTCAGAGACAGGTGTTTTGACACACTTCTGTAATCCCACCACTTGGGGTGACAGACGTTGGCGGATCTGTATGAGTTCGAGGCCAGCCTGGTCTGCAAAGCAAATCCAGGACAGCCAAGGCTCCTCAGAGAAATCCTGTTCGGGGGGGGTTGGAGGGGGGGTTGGCAGGGAACCAAACCAAACCAAACCAAAACTACACAGGGAGTGTTCTGAAAGGAGAATATCTTAATTCTCTGGTGGGGAGTGACTTAAAATGACACAGTGTATTTTTACAAACTCAAAATATCTGGAAGTTTCTATTAAAAAATAATGTGAATTTGATTGTATTAACAGTGGCTTTGGCAGTTGGTGTCTGTCTAATCCTTCTTAAAGTATACAGGGACTAATGATTTTGTAGCTAGTTCAGTGTTAATATTTACAGAATACCCTATCTTTTTTATAATTATTAATTCATTTCATTCTCATACCAGCCCTATAGAATCAGTATTGTCATAATGCTATATACTTGGGACTCAAAGCTGTAGAGAATCATATAATTGACATTATTTTTCCAGGAACAAGGGGATGGTAGAGCTGGAGTTTGACCTCAGTCTGCCACAAGGTGTGAGCTGCCACCTGCCTCTCCTCGCTCTTGACAGCTAAGATGGCATTGTGTGCTGATGCACACTTCTCAGCAGCTCTGTGTTCCGCAGCTTTGGTAGAGCTTTGGAAATAGCCCTGGTCTGGCCTTCATTGTCTTTCCTGACCATGTACAGCCTTACTAACACCTTCTCTGAGGTGCTAGCGTGATGACGTTTCACAATAATTTTGGCACAAAATGGCGTGCCTCCCTGTGTGGAACCCTTCATGTGTAGGAAGAGTAGTAGAGTAAACAGTTGTCCTCTGTTTCCTACCCCACGGCCCAGGGAACATGGCCTTTCAGCTCACTAACAGCATTGCGAGTATTGTCTGAGGGGCGTGGACTCAGTGGCATATTGGGAAAATGATTAGAGTTGTAGCAATTAGTTTTTAAATTTGTGTCACATTTGTTTGCTTTGTGTTGGGGAATGCAGGGCACACTGTGGAGATTGGTGGATAATTTGTAGGAACCGGTTCTCTTTTTTCAGTGGCTCATACTCAGATCATCAGGCTTAGTGGCAGGTGATGTTATACACTGGCTCTAGAGGTGTAGACATTTAAAAAATAAATGTAAAGATGTTACAGGTGAATGCCAGTGACTTAATACACAGGAGGCTGTTGTTCAAATAATTAAAAGGGTATAACTTTCTGTCTACTGTCCCTTTGCAGACTCAGCAGACTCAGTGGAACTGAATCTAGAAAACATTAAACAGGACCGAGGGTTGCCCACGGGCTGCAGGACCACCCAGCTCCGTAGGACCTTGGGAATGTCACATGTCTGCCTGTACTTCTGCTCAACCATAAGCAGACATGAATAAAATGACCTTCACCGTGTTGATGATTCAATGAGCCTGTGTTTCAGAGGACACTCAGTTATTGATAGCTACCACTTCAACTATTTCTTTTTTTTAATAATCTAGTTCAGTGTATATATACCTGGCATTACCTGGCTTTAATGAAAGAGATATTATAAGGTTTCTTGTAATTTGACATTGTAATGCTGTCAGTGAAGTGGGTGCTATATGAAGAACTGTGGTGCAGAAATTCTGTCCCATGGCCCTTCTACAGGAAGACTGGCCGTTTGCTATTCCTGAGCTCCTGATGCTGCTGATGTTTCCCAGTGGCCAGTCATTCATCCACGTTCTCATCAAGTACTCACTGGGGTCCCAGCCATATTATAGGCTGGGTGGGCGACTTCGGTAGAGAGAGTGGAATAGTGGTTCTCAACCTTCCTAATGCTGTCACCCTTTAATACAGTTGCTCATGTTGTGGTGACCCCCACCCCCAGCCATAGAATTGTCTCTGTTTCCACTTCCTAACTGCAATTTTACTACCGTTATGAATTGTAGTGTACATATTTTTGGAGATATTATAAATATTTTTGGAGATAATGTAAACATTTTTTGCCAGAGGGGTTGCAACCCACAGGCTGAGAACCACTGGTGTAGACTGGGTAGTTTGATGAAGATACTGACAAAGCTCTTGGGGTTTGGGCTAGTTAGTAGAAAGGAGTCAACACTGACCAAAAAAGAACAGCCTGCTCCATGGCAAAGCGGGGAGTAGGGTTCCCTGGTTTGTTGCGCGAAGGTCTGCAGGTAGGTAAGCTGCTTCAGCGGCTGAGGGCGGGAAGAGGGCTTGAACACACATGCCGTGCTTTCAGCAGGTGACATGCTACGACATCAGAGGTGACTTTGTCTTCTGTCTTGTGGTTGGTCCTGTCTCATGGGCACCCTGACGGCTGATTTCCACCCATCTGCAGCTTCTAGGATTGTCTGTGTTAACTTGCTTTACAAAAAGGTCAGCAGCAAACGACGTAAGGTGTCTCGACTCCTCCACAATCATTTGATCGGTTTTCATCAGCCGAAAGTGACTAAGTAGAATGAGATGCAGTTTCCAAGCTAAAGCCCTGTTGTTTGCCTGAAGTTAAGACACAGCCATGAGCCTTCTGAAGCCAGATCTGACTAACACGTTGTCTGGAGAATCTGAGCCGTGTTGCATGCCAGGTTACTCTTGACCCAGTGGTATTAATTGTCCACCACAGCCCCATTGCTGGGATTGTGTTTATCAAAGCATCACTCAGCCGTGACTCTGTGTGTTTTAGAAGGAAAGTGTGTTCAGCCGACCACAGAGGTACAGGACTGAGAGGCAGAGTAAGAGCCTCGTGCTGGCCTTGGTTTTGGTGTACAGTCTTTAGTTAATAGAAGGAGAGAAGGTTTTAGAGGATTGGGATGATTCTAGTCGAAACATTTAACCACCTAATGACATGCCTGCCTTGAACGCATCCGGCACTGCACTCCCTTCTCAGGGCCTTGCTGTTTGGCTGTTTCCTCTCCCTGGCTTGGTTTTTCTCATCCACATTATTTGCATGACTTATTTTGTCACTTAGTCACACCTCCCCAATCTTATATCACTGAAGATAGCTTTCTGTGTTCTGTCCTCTCCTCTCCCTTATCGTTTCCTTGCCTTGATTTATGCTGCTTTATGACACAACTAAGCACCAGCGCCATGCTTAGCTTCAGCTGTCAACTTCACAGAAACCTAGGGTCACTTGACTATGAGAATTGCCCAGATAAGACTGGCTTGTGGCCTCATCTATGAGTCATTTTCGTATTTGCTAATTGATGTAGGATGCCCCATCCCACCGTGGACAGTGCCATCTCTAGGCAGGTTGCCTGGGGTATACAGGAAAGGTAACTGAACAAGCCAGAGGAAGCAAGCTGGTAAACAGCACTCCCCCATGCTGGAGTTCTCACTTCCATATCCTGACTGAAGTCCCTGCCCTCACTTCTCTCAAGTATATAGATTGTGATCAGCAAATGTGGCGATGTGAACCAGAGAAATCCTTCCCTCTTGCCCAAGTTGCTTCTGGTCATGATACTTATCCCAGCTTCTGAAAGGAAAGCCAGGACAACCCCGTGTTGCAGCTTGATTTGCTTGTGTCTGTCTCTTCCTCTGGAGATGCAGGCTCTATAAAAGAAGACTGCCTGTTCACTTTATCATCATGTTTTCGATGCCCAGAAAGATGCCTTGTGCCCTGCAGGTGCTAAGTAAATGCTACTCAAATTAATGAACAAATGCACTTATTAGAGAAATGTTTATGTAACGAAGCTTACTGTACTGGTTGCCAAGGATACAATTATAAATAGGATAGAGTCATCCTAATCAAGATGTTGTTTCCAAATGACAGAGACAAAACACGGGTTTCAGGGTACTGTCTCTTGTGAGTGGTACATGGATAGCAATATGTGGGAACACAGAGGGGGGTCTTCAGCTTTAGAGGCCAGAGCGGGCATCCTGACGAGTGTGCTGTGCAGGCTGAGTGGTGGAAACCACTGGAGAAAGCAAACACCAGTGTAGAGGGTTGAGCAGGGGACAAATGTCAAATAGGAAGACCCCAAAGGGAGGTGCTTAGACCAACCTGAGCTTGGGTCCTCTGGACGAGCACTATGGGCTCTCGAGTGCTGAGCCGGCTCTCTAGCTCAGAACACTGCTTGTGCTGTTTCTTCTGATTCCAGGAGGCTCATATTTCTGAATGGTAGCCATCTAGTGATGCACCTGAGTCCGTCCCTTCCCTCCAGCCCTGTCAGCTGATTCCCAGCCAGCCTTTAAACATCTTTAAAAAAAAACATTTATTTTTTTCAAATCTATTTTCCTCTACTTTGAGAGAACTTTTTTCAATGTTTCACCATGTACCTCATTTCTGCTGCCCTAACTTTATTTTCAGTAGCATATGTTTTAACTCTCTGCACCCTTGTCTTGTATATGCTTTGAATTTTTACATGATACACAAGGTTTTACTTGTAGATTCTGTCAAGGACAAGTGTGGCGGAAACAAGGAAGGTCTTCCTGCTTCTTCTCTTCCAAATGGTCTTTTTTCTATTTGTTTAGTTTTTTACCTTTTGTGTTAGGGGCTATCCTCACTTCTCAGACCATATTGATTCAATCTGCATTTTTTTTTTTAAAGAACAAGGGCATTAAACACTATTTGGAAGTACTCAGCGCATAGATGGGGCTTGTCGATTTGAAATCCAGCTGAGTTGTTTTAGGGAACTCGCCATTAGGCTTATTTATATTTGTTTTTACATCGGTTTCCTAGGGTTCCTTAGAGATGAGCGGTGCTTCCCTGGCCGTGGTGTTCCACGAGTGTTTGCTATTTATTATACCTATTTATTTGCTCCTTTCATTTCCCGAATATTGTTCTGCCGTTGCTTCTGTCTGGGCCTCAGAGGTGTCATGTTTATCTTTCTCAAAGAGGAAATCTTTAGTCTTTGCCTGAGCAGTGATACATTGGTACACTGATATGTAGAGACAGGTAAGAGTGTAAACATGTTGTGTAGTACCTTTCAGTGATACTTCCTTGTTTTATTAATTTCTGTGCTACTTGCTATTACAGACTGTTGAAGCTGGCAGTCTGGAGGTTTAATGATACCTCGGTGCTGAGCAGTATTGGTATTTAATGCTTCCTGTTATCAGATTAGGATCTGGTCTTGGGGAATCTAATTTCTGGGAGCAGTTGTTCATTTCTCTCCATTTTCATATTCTCATTGCTAATCTTTTCCTTTTATCCCCCCCTTCATCCCTCTCTACCTACCTTCTTCTATTCATCTTTCCTCTGTCCCTCCCTCCCTTCCTTCCTTCCTTCCTTCCTTCCTTCCTTCCTTCCTTCCTTCCTTTTAATTGAGACAGCCTTGCTCTGTAGCCCCAGGCTGGCTTTGCAGCTCTCAGCGATGCTCCCACTGCAGCCTCCTGAGTACTGTAATTAGGGGTTGTGGGTATGGCCCCTCCCACGTGGTTTTCTAAACTTACTTTCTCTCTTTTTATAGTGTGTGGTATGGAATCCAAGGCCTTGTGTGTGCATGTTGGGCAATGCTACTGAGTCTCATTGGTTTCTCTCTTAATAGTGTTTTAAAACACCTGAAATATAAATGAGTACAATTTGATGTGTACACTTTTAGTATAATCTTCTAAAAGTGAGAACTTAATTATTAGTCTAATGTATCTACAAATAATCACATTATGTATGTTTGTGTACATATACCTTTACACATTTATAACTGTAGTAGCATCATGGTGTGATCTAATTATATTTTTTGTTTCGCTAAGCTAATAATTTATTCATTTGTTTACTCAGTTAATTATATAATGTTTAGTAATTTGTTCTATATAGCCAGTTGGTTATAAATAAACTATGTACTTTACTAGTTATACAGTGCATAATGCTTATGTATATCTGTATATAGGCATAGCTATATTCATATTTACATATGTAGGATGTGTGTATACAGCAACATAAAGGCAAATTGAGACTGAGTTAGTTTAATAAACATTTATATGAGCTATAAGTTGGTTTCTATTTTTAAGTATTAATCCTATTCAGATTTTTATCCCCCCTTTGCTAGCAAAATTTAAGCATTTACCATATCATTTGAATAGATTTAGGTAATGTAATATTAAAATCAAATTACTATGATAAGTGGCTTTCTTCAGAAATAGTGACAATTAGATTAATAGCAGCCTGGACCAGAAAGGTCTCTGTATCCTGCATCCCATTTCCCCATGGTTCTGGGTCTGGCCGTTGCCATCACTACATCCTTCATGTGTCACTGGGTCGGCTAGTGAAACTCAGCTCTTCCATATCTTTTTTTAAAAAGGAATTTCCAAAACATATTTTTTTCCTAAAACCCTGAATGATTTCTGAAAATCCAGAAACACTATCAATACTGTACTCTAGGGTCATTTGGCTTGCCAGAATGTTGGCAGTCTTTTCTGTTTGCACCTTGAGGAGGTTAGAAACACACCTTTATTAAGATAGCATTCCAGCTCTTCCCTAACCTGTTTATTAACGTGGACACACTCTGCTTTATGTCTCCCATCCGCTGTCCTGCCGCAGCTGAAAGCTTACTGAGCGCTCTTAGCAGTTTGTTCCTTTTTAGTAAAATGGGCCTTGGTGCTTCCATTCCGCCCCTGTCTTCTGGTTCTCCAGCAGTATGGGGACCTTCTTAGTGACGTAAGCAAACAGGACAAAACCACATAGGCTTTGTCAAGGCTCCTTAAAACACAGATGTCCCTATTTAGAAGGAAGAATTGATTAATTATTATTTTTTGGTCTTATTCAGCTTCATGGACTCAGTTTCCTGCTCTGAAGCTACCTCCCTAAAGCTTATTATCCCTTAAGATTTTATGGGCCAGTTGTGGTGGTGCACACTGGTAGGATTTGCTGAAAGAGGCAGAGGCAGGAAGATCACGAGTTCAAGGCCAGCCTCGGCTACACATTTTTATTTTTTTATTTTTTATTTTTTTGGTTTTTTGAGACAGGGTCTCTCTGTGTTAGCCTTGGCTGTCCTGGACTCACTTTGTAGACCAGGCTGGCCTCAAACTCACAGCGATCCGCCTGCCTCTGCCTCCCGAGTGCTGGGAGGCTACACATTTTTAAAGCCGGGTGTGGTAGTGCAGGCCTGTAATCCCAGCACTTGGGAGGCAGAGGCAGGCTGATCTCTGTGAGTTCGAAGCCAGCCTGGTCTACAAAGTGAGTCCAGGACAGTCAAGATAACACACAAAGAAACCCTGCTTAAAAAAAAAAAAAAAAGAATTTATGGATTTTTTTTTTCATTTGAACCAAAACTATACCAGTGTTTTTAGGTTCTGCTGAGAAAGAGAGAGATAGAGACAGCCTAACACTGAGACTTTTCAAAACAAATGAGCTTTTTAGGTTTTTGAGACAGGGTTTCTCTCTGTAGACCAGGCTGGCTCTAAACTCACAGCAACCTGCCTGCCTCTCCCTCCCTGAGTGCTGGGATCAAAGGCGTGCAGCACCATGCCCCGCTGAACAACTGAACTTTTAAAATACTTTCCCCAGTGCTTTTATTTATTTGTGGTGGTTCCTCTCACTCCAACACTCATGCTATTGATCAAGGTTTCTTTCCGAAGCATTGGTGATGTGTACCTATCACTTTGGTCCCAGAGACTTTCCTGGTAGAACAATATTTGCTTGGCCTTCAACTAGTGCTTACCTGTGGAAACTGTTTAGGGAAAGGTCAGTTAACATATGCAAATCCTCCTTTCCGTAGGTAGGGTTCCAGTGTCTTTTACCCATGTGTCTAATTCACTGCTTTAAGTACAATTTAAGCTCCAGCAGTTTACAGTCTAAGGGGCATACATGCTGGGGCTCATGTAGATTATACCTGAATGGGACTTTTAATTTTATCATTTGGAATACGTGTCTGTGTTGCTTTGCCTTACAGCCCTGGTGCTTTACATCACCAGCGAGGCCGCACTGTTTTGCTTTGCAGCAAGTCTACTTTGCTTTGCTTTAACTCTGGCTTCACAATACTTACTGGGATACTGTTATTGTCCTCCTATGAATGGTCGCAACACACCTGTTGCTTTTTGACCTCAACTTCTTGCAGGCATATTTTATTTTCCACCCGACCCCTTCCTTGTTTGACAGGTCGGATGCACAACACCCAAAGGAGCCGAGGAACTCATTTACTTGTAACCTGCAGGCAGTGTAAAAATGAGTAAGGCTTGGCAGCTTTCAGCGCAAGAAACATACTTTCATGGGAATAGGATGGTAATACATATATATGAAAAACTAAAATTTTATAATTAGGATAATATCTCAGATTTATCAGGAAGTTATTAATGAGTGTAAAGAGCTCAGCTTTCATGGCTTTGTTTTTATTAATGGATTTGATACGTTCCCAGGATAGTATTGGGTAGTGAAGGTCATTTTGTCAAATGATGTTGGTTTTTAAAATGTATTTGGTACTTCAGGGAAGGAAAACTGAAATTATTTTGGAAATTGTAGCTGTGCTTGTATGGTAGACTCACACATCATCTGATCAGTGTCTGGTTTGAACTACATACACACACACACACACACACACACACACACACACACACACACAAGACGGTTTCAAGCCTTTTACAGCTCTGCATTTTTAAAACTAGTGTGGCAGTGCATCTGACTGTGTGTGGATGTGTGGATGTCCCTGCATATGTATGCTTGTGAAGGTGGGAGTGAGAGGCCAATCATGCCATTCCTCAGAAGCCCACTACCTTGTGTGTTGTTTGTTTGTTTGTTTGTTTGTTTGAGACAGAATATACCTTGGAGACTTAGGCTTGATAAGTGGGCAGACAGGCCAGGGAGCCTCAGGTATCCTTCTGTGAGTGCTTCCTTAGGACTGGGGTTCCAAGTGCTAGTTAACATACCAGACAGACCTTTACTTTTCTTATCGTTTGTTGTTTGTTGTTTGTTTGTTTGTTTCTTTCAACTCAGGTTCTTGTATTGCACAGGAAGCCCTTTGCCCACAGCTCTGCCACCATAGCTCTCTCATTGTTTTAGAGAAAAGCGTTGCACAAGTAGTACCGGGGGGGGGGGGTAGTGACTGTGCTTTTATTCCCTCCAACAATAACACTAGTTTTGTCTCCATGTCTCTTAGTTCACACGCATGTAATCATTGCTAGTAGATGCTGTTTTGTCCAGTGTTCAACTCTCAATCAAATGTCTCAACAAAATATCACTGTAAGATGCTACTCAGTAACTTTTTAAACTCCAGCTAGTTTTTCATGTTCCCTCGTGTTCTAACAAAAATTATCCCAAAGCAGTGGACTGAGAACTGGGTTCTGAACTGTGCCCAGTGCCTATGGCTTCTGGAGCACTGCCGTCTATTGCCCTGCAGAGCGCTTAGAAAAGATGGTCAAAGTGCTGCCCTAGGCCAGTGTTAGCACTTTCTCATCACAGACACCTAGGACACGGGGCAGTTTCTGGGGAGCGTCCTGCACACATGCGCAGAGATACTCCCAGGGTTGTACTACAGGGCAGCGCCTGTTGGCTCCTCTTAGGGCTTAAACGGAAACGAAGTCGTGTCTGTAGGAACTTTTATGAAAGAATTCCAGCCATTTTCAGTATCATACGTACATGATCATGTCATACTGAAACTCTGAAGTAGTTGGGAATGTATTCCTATATTAAGATTACTTATTAATTCAACGTCTTTTCATTTTCTCTAACTTGCTTAAATCTAACATTTCATGCTTTTCTAACAAATGCATCTTTCGTTTCAAAAGTCCTTCATAGTTGAATTTTTTCGCATTAGACAATTGTATATTTAGATTTTGTTTCACAGTACTGCGCTAAAAAAGGCAACATTCACCCTTGTTTTGGCATTTTCCCTACGTTGACTTGCTTGTGCAGATCCGTTGCTCTTGTCTGAATATGTTCCTGTATTATGACGCCTTGTGGTGTCCTTCATTCAGCTTCTCAGTGGTTTGTTTCATTGAGACAGGATTTTGTGTAGCCCAGGCTGGCCTTGAGGTCAGCCTCCACCCAAGGCTGACAGTGCAGCCCTGATTCCCTTGTCACCTCCTCCCAAGGTCTGGAACTATAGGTGTGCATTGCCATTACTGACTCGCTAGTCTCCTTGGGGTTAGAAACGTACTTGACAATCTGAAAGATGAAAGTAAGATGTTATAAATACTCTGAAAAGTCACTTTCCAGTTAGGTTCCACACCATACTCTTGCTTAATTTTAAACTTATTTCTCTTTTTCACCAACCATGTGTTGTTTTGCTTTATGTAGATCAATGTTCTGCATGCATGTTGGTGTGTGTGAGCCTCATATGCGTGCGAGCCTCATGTGCTTGCTTGGTACCTGAGGAGTTCAGAAGACAGCATCAGATCCCCTGGGACTGGAGTTATGAGTTGGTGTAAGCTGTATGGGTGCTGGAACCTGTTCCTGGTCCTCTGCAAGAGCAGCGATGCTTAGCTGCTGGCCTAACTCTCCAGTCCTTGAATCTCTTCTGTCTCCTTCATATGCTGTGGTAGCAAGAATACTAAGTGATGCTCTTAACTTTTTCCACATAAAAGCTAAAAGCTGATGGGACAGTAGCAACTTGGATTTTAGTATATTCATTATTTCATCATACTGTAACATGGAACTGAGGCACATTGCCACATAGGAAGGCTTCTTTGGAACAGAACCATGTGCTACTTTAATTACAATGTTTTCAGAATAAACTTTTCATGTTAATGGCTTTTCATATGCCTGTCAGGACAAAACATGTTCATATAATGTCCTGGTGATGTTTCCAAGTTTTCTTATACCACTGTCACTAGTAATTTGTTTCCCTGCAAAATACTATGTTGACAAATAGTAAAAGCATTAATCTCCAGGGATTTAAATTTTAATTCAAAATAAAATTGGCTTTCAACATCTGGAGGTTCATTAATATGCAGTAAAATTTTCCTGATCTAATAATATTTTGAATTAGTCTTTGTCTAATCTAGCAACCTTGCATTTACTGATGCTTTTTAGCACTCTTTGTTTCATTGGTTCCAAAATGCAATGTAATATTACTAGGTGTCATGTAGGTAATAAAAGATGTGATATTGCCATCTGTATGAAACGCTTTGGTTGAGCATAGTTATTGCACGACCATAAGTCCTTGGGTTCCATCTAATACATTCATAAATGGATAAAAATATAAAAGTCCTTAACGCTTGGAACCTTTGGAATTTAATGTAGAGGGAGGACATCAGCATGGCTCATGTGACACCTTTGCTCTGCTTGGTCATGCTCACAGGAGATCAAGAGGCTGAGGCTACAGAAGGTCGTTGCTGAAGGGCACAGATTTGGGTTGCTCTAGTCCTTGCTTGTTACTATCATCTGAAGAACATGCAGACTAAGGATTACAAGTTGCTTTTTTTGTCAAAAAGTCAGTTAAAAAAATAGTTCAGTTTAAAAAATAGTTCAGTTTAGTTATAAAGTTCTAAAGGAGACTGGAAAGATTATGAATTCAGAATTACAAAAAATTTACCACTTTATTTTGAATAATGTATTTAAAACACAAATTGTTCATTTGAAAAACTAGAAGACACATGATTTTTCTTTATTTAATTAAAAATTTTAAATTTTGTATCACATAGGTATTATATTCACGAGATAAGGCTTAATAAAGCTTTCAAGTTCCTGGAGAGAACCAGCCCCTGACACTGTTAAACGATACTCTGCTATGCTTGCTGAAAGGAGCCCAGCGGAGTTGGCCTCTAAGAGGCTCCACCAAGCAGTGGCGTGAAACAAATGCTGAGAATCACAGACAAACACTGGGTGACGCATAAGGAGTCTAGTGGGAAAGTCTAGGGGGAAGGAGAAAAGGACCTGAAGGTGACCGAAGCTCTGTAAGAAGGTCAATTAATCAGGGTTCAGAGGGGCGTGCTGAGACTGAAGCACCAACCAAGGACCATGCATAGACTGGATGGACCTAGGACCCCTACACAGATGTAGCCAATGGGTGAATGAAGCTCAGGCGTCATGCAGGTCCCCTACTAAGAGGAGTGGGAGCTGTCCCTGATATGGACTTCGTTGCCAGCTTCTTGATCACGCCCCGCCTGGCAGGACTGCCTTGCCAGGCCACAGGGGAAGAGGAGATTCTCAGTCCTGATGTGACTTGATGAGCAGATGAGGACTCAGGGAGAGGGGAGGGGGAGAGGGAGGGAGGGTAGGGCTGGGAGGAGAGGAGGGATGGGGCTATGACCAGATGTCACGTGAGTAAATTTTTTAAAAAAGCTTTCAAGTTCCTTTAATAAATCTTTTTATATTGCATTCTTTTAACAGTGCCAGACTCTTTCTGTAGTAGGTAAATAAAGAGATACAGTTGATAAAATTTAAACAGTAAAGTGCAGTGTAAAATACTAATTTAAAAATGTAATAGTAGGGCTAGAGAGAAGGCTCGGTGGTTAAGAACACTGGTGGCTTTTCCAAAGTCCCTTGGTTTGACTCCCAGCTGCCCATGGCAGCCCACACTTGCCTGTAACTCCAGTTCTGATGGATCTAGTGCCATCTTCTGGACTCTGAGGATGCTGCACACATGTGATGCAAATATATGCCGGCAAAATAAACATACACATAAGATATCTTAAGTATTAAGGAGAAAGTAATAGTAGCAGCTGAAATTTAATACAGGCTTATAATCCTAGCTACTAAGGAGGCTGAGGCAAGAGGGTCATAAGTTCTTGGCCAGATTAGAATACTTGCTAATGTGCTATCTCAAAATAAAAAAATAAGCGAGCAAAGTATAGCAGGCATTATCAGGCAATCAGCCCAATATGCAAGAGGCACTGAGTTGAATGCCAGTGCTTGCAATATGATAGCAACTATAAATAATAATAATAATAACAACAACAACAATAGCAATAATAGTGGTAACCAGTGCCATATTCTATATTAGTGAGCAATGTACAAAAAGTAAAGACAAATCAATTGTGTTAGAAACTATTTGTTTCTGTAAAACAGAAAATTTGATAATAAATTATTACTAAACCTTACTAACCAGGTGAGGTATCTGGAGGAAGTCAGTAGAGTTGCAATTTTGTGCCCTGCCCCACTTACTTCTTTGTTCCTTCCTTCCTTTCTTTCTAAAATGTCTACTATTTTAGAGTTCATGAAGACAGGTCACATTAAGCTACTATTTAACCTTGTAATAATTAATTTGAAAGAACCAATGTGTTTGTAGAACAGTTTGAGGACATGTGCTCTAGCAAA
Organism: Acomys minous; assembly: GCF_964271855.1. NCBI lineage: Eukaryota > Metazoa > Chordata > Mammalia > Rodentia > Muridae > Acomys > Acomys minous. The sequence goes on from NC_140487.1 coordinate 5,345,780, forward strand.
CATACACTCCTCAGTGGGTGGGCATCGAAGCTCATGTGTGACTCCTAAGTGCATGAAAACATTCATGTGTTTATGTATGTGCAGCTCAGCTGCCCTTAAATTAGTCATCTAATTTTTGGAAGCCATGACTGTTCGCTAAAATGTACAGTTTTACAAACCAAGATTAAAGGAAGAAAAAAAATTCTGCTTTTTTCACTCAGAAGTGCATTTAAACACTCCTTTAAAAATATCTCAATTTATTTTATAATATGTCAGAAAATGAGGATATATTTTCCCAAAATGTGTTTCAACATTTATTTAAGGCTCAATGATCTTTTTTCTCTCCTTGTCAGAGTTCTGAGCTCTTGGTAAGGTCACAATAAAGATTTGCTGAATTCTTGAGTTATTGGGCGCTTGAATTAATATTAAATTGTAACACAGTTCTCTAAAACATGAGTCAGCTATCACTTTAACATTTTCCTGTTTGTACACAGAAAGCTGTTGACTGATGCAATGTTTCTTAAATGCTGTGTGAGGGAGATGTTAGCAATGCATTATAAAAGAATGCATGACTATGCTTATAAGTGTTTACAAGATGCAATGATTCATTTCCTAGAAAAGGTAACTGTGATTTAACCATTACCATATTACATTTCAGTGAAAAATATTTTTGTACTATCTGAGCGCTGTTAAATATTTTTACCTCAGGACTAGTGTGCTTTTTGTTTGTTGTTCTGACTTTGTTTTGTGGTGCTGGGATCAGCCCAAAGCCTCACACAGACTAAGCAAGTAGCGTAGCCCTGAAGCCCTAGACCCACTGAGTGATTTGATTTCCTTCCCGAGCATCCCTGACCCCGTCCTGATAAGTCTCCCTGTAGAGATAGGGGTTCTAGTGCAACATCCAGCACATCCTCCTTCTCTCAGTTCCACAGACGTCTGGGTATCTTGCCTACTTTCTTTCTTTCTTTCTTTCTTTCTTTTTTTTTTTAGTATTTTATTAATTTATTCATATTACATCTCAATGGTTAACCCATCCCTTGTATCCTCCCATTCTTCCCTCCCTCCCATTTTCCCCTTATTCCCCTTCCCTATGACTGTTCCTGAGGGGATTACCTCCCCCTGTATATGCTCATAGGGTATCAAGTCTCTTCTTGGTAACCTGCTGTCCTTCCTCTGAGTGCCGCCAGGCTTCCCAATCCAGGGGATGTGGTCAAATATGGGGCACCAGAGTTCGTGTGAAAGTCAGACCCCACTCTCCACTCCATATGTGGAGAATTGTCCTGTCCATCAGCTAGATCTGGGTAGGGATTCAAAGTTTACTGCCTATATTTTCCTTGGCTGGTGCCATAGTTTGAGGACAGCCGACTTTCTTTTTCACTTTGTATTTGCTGCACTCAATTCCTAATAGTGGAAGAAGTTACTATTTGATATGTCCTATTGTGGGAACAGGCGGTGCACTTGGTTTATATTGTCATGCGGTACAAGGGGCTGATGAGTTTATCCATCAACCTAGTGAAAGATGCTTCGCAAATAAGAGGCCCGTAACTCCCAGAACCTCACCGATTTTTGTCCTTGTTATTGTAGACTCCTGCCATTTGGGTGGGTCAGGTTGGATATGTCTATCAGGGAGATGCCATAAGCATCATAGTATTTTGATTATACAAAACTTTCCTAAGTTTGTACATTTTATTATTTTCATATAATTCATTACAATATACATTTGATGTTATCTTTGTAACCATAAATATATTGATTTTCTCTTACACCCATTTCTCTACCTTAGTTTACAATCAAATTCATATATATAGGCAGGTTTATTTCAAGGATTTATAACAGTTAAGCATTTTCCACTAAATATCAAGGTGTTATTCATTCTTTTGATAAAATAATGGAGTAATGCAATGATTTACTAATATAAATAGATATATTTTTATTTTGTTTTGATATTAGATGAGGTCTCAGACTCTATGCCAGGCTTACCTGGAACTCACCAAGTACCTCAGGTTGGCTTTAAATTTTCAGCGATTCTCCAACATCAGATTTCCAGATGCTATGATTACAGACATAAGCCAACACATCTGACTCTTGGGTATCTTTAACATGGAAATGAAGTTTCTTTCTCTCTCTCTCTTTTTTTTTTTTTTTTTTTTTTTTTGTGTGTGTGTGTGTTTGGAGACAGGCTCTCTCTGTGTTAGCCTTGTCCTGGACTCTCTTTGTAGACCAGGTTGGGCTTGAATTCACAGCGATCCACCTGCCTCTGCCTTCCAAGTGCTGGGATTAAAGGCATGTGCCACCTCTCCCATAAATGAGGTTTCTTAACAGAACATTTTATAAGAGAGATTAAGAAATAAGCTATTGCTATAATAATGCATTATGATGTGAAAATATTCAGATTCATTTTAATGTAAACTATATAATATTTTTGGTTCTCTTTATTCATATCCTGTTATCTTTCAGTGTTTGTCTTCATAAATCTCTTTCGAGTTTTCTTGGGCATCTGTTTTCCTCTGTGAATGGAACTGGTGGCAATATCTAAGTGCTGGTGGAGTGTGCCTGAGGGCTCCTCCCTCTGCAGCTCACTGTGGCCCTGTGTCTGTTCCTGGGGGGCAGCTGCTGAGATGGAGTCAGTGCAGACCTCTTACCAATCATCCAAGGTTTAGGATCACAGTGCGTATGCTAAGGTTAGGGGAACACAGCTCTTCACTGCCGAGTCACCAGCTGTCTGTGTGTTGAGTATAGTGTAGGCTTTGTGTATGGACCAGTGTCGGTGGCCATGTGTTCTCCACAGTGTGCAGCCAGCTCTCTGCTTCCCAGTGCTCATCTGTTGTCATTTGAGTCTTGGGCTGTGAGCCTTTCCAATGGTGAGTTGAATTATTTTTTAAAAATTTTTTATTGTGTATACAGTTGTCTGCATATACACCTGCAAGCCAGGAGAGGGCATCAGATCACATCATAGATGGTTGTGAGCCACCATGTGGTTGCTGGGAATTGAACTCGGTACCTCTGGATGAGCAGTCACGGCTCTTAACCTCTGAGCCATCTCTCCAGCCCGAATTATTTTAAATTTATGGAATGGTCACTATTGTGTTACAAAAAGGTTTTCTTCTAGGTTTGGTGAGAAGACATTAATGGTCCCCCACCCTCTGCAAGATTCAGGAAGCTGAGAGGAGTCAGGGTGTCGGTGACGTGAGCCAAAGGGGAGCCAGCATCTAGTGTATGTCCTGCAGTGCTTGCTCCCCACTTTGATGGAACAGTTAGTAAGCTTCGGGGACCCCAGGGGCAGTTCCCCAGTCCTTAGAAAGATGTCCTTTTTCCTTATTTCTCACGAGGAATTTACTTTAAATATTTGCTAATTTTTAGGTTAATATTGGTCACATGATCACAACAGACTTTTAAGAGGTACTTTTGGTGAGAAGAGGAAACTTACCTTAAAACTGTGAGTAGAATTGGGTGCACTGGCGCACACCTGTAATCCCGGGAGGCAGAGGCAGGCAGATCTCTGTGAGTTCGAGGCCAGCCTGATGTACAAAGTGAGTATGGGACAGCCAAGGCTACACAGAGAAACCCTGTCTCGAAAAAAATATGGATTTAGTCCTGGGAGTCTTGGTAGTTGATAAAGTGTTTGCTTTGCAAGGGTGGAGTCTTAACTTTAATTCCCTGGGCCCATCTGTAACCTCAGGGCTGGGAAGGTGGGAACAGGAGAATCCTTGGCCTGAGGCTTGCAAGCCAGCCCAGCCAATGGAGATGAACCAGCAACTTCCAGATTGAGCGAAGCTTGCCTCAAAAATGGGTATTGAAAGTCATGGAGGAAGGCTACAGATACCAGCTGTGAGCCTCCAAGGACACAAGTGCCCACACTAAGTAAACACATAGATAAATTTAGGTTTGTCTTATACTGTGAATCAAACGTGTCTGCCACCATTTATATACTTTGGAAAAATAAACAATAGTAAGAAGTGACAACAGCAATGTTGAAGTCAGTCCAAACTGTCCCCTGACCCCTAGTTCACTTAGTTGGCTAGAGTTCTTAACTCGTGATTATGTACGCCAGCAAATTATAAACCCAACTGAACGTCAGAATTGCTTAGGAACTTTACATTAGAGATGCTCAGCACTGTGCCAACAATCCTGAAACAGTAGGGGTGGGATGCCTTCTCAGAACTTGAATACTTTATTCAGGAAGGGTTTTCAGAGAACAGTGGCCATCTGCATTTCTTCTTTAGTCATTTGTTTTTTATGTCTTTAGAAATGGCCATACCTGCCTCTAAGTGGCATTTCACTTGCTTTCTGGTTTCATATTTTCCTCAGCATGGTGATATCTGTTGTGGAAATTTCCTTTGAGATTTCCTTTCGTATAGCACTGCAAAGATGAAGGATTTGAGGTGACTAGAGCTCTGATATATCAAGCTGTACCAGTTAAAACAGCTGGACAGAGACGTGAGGCAGTTCTGAGAATAAAAAGGAAACAGTGACAAGGAGAGGGGCACAGTCAGGAGATACACTATGATAAACATTCTAAATAAGTAAAGAGTGTGTCTTAGTGGCTCATAAATACTGCAGGAGACATACTCTTATTAGTTCATTTCAGTGGGTGTAAATATTTACACTTTACCTGCTTATTTACTCAGAACTCAAATTCCTATGGAAATTCTGTACCTGGTGATGACCCCCAGACATAATGGGATGGCAAACATGACTTACACTTTAGACCACTTGTGACGTGCAGTTAGCCAGTCAGCCACACTAGCTTATAAATAAGTATGCTTCACTTTAAAATGCTTTAAGCTTTCATTTATTGTTTCTTTGTTGATTTTTTAAAAATATTTGCTTCATTATTGACAGAAACAACTCCAATTTTCTAGTCCCTCTTTTTGAGAAAATAGCTATATATTCTTTTTATTTTTAAACCTAATTTGGTGAACAAATATGCTAACAGTTTACATGTCAGTAGTAGTGTTCTGTATATAATTTCAGGATTATTTTTTGGAATGCGAAGAACCATATGCAAATATTTATGTCATCCAGTCTAGGTGTTCAGTTCTTTGAATGTTAATGTTAAAACATTTTAAGGACAGCTTTTATACATTTATTCTTTACAAACCCTCTAGTTTGCTAATATTTTCAGTGTGTTTGCAATGCTTGCCAACTAAAATTACTGATAGAATAAGCAAATGTGAATTTTTTCATTAAGGATCGGTATATTTGCATTTTATCCATACATTTATGGATATAGATGTGGTAGTTCCTCAGTAAAATTCAAATTAGTTTGAATAAGTTATATTAAAAGTTATGCTGCTAAATTTTCTACTTTTAGTGCCAAACAGAATTTTATTATTTGTTAGGGAAATATTCAGCCATGCCTTTCAAAGTTCTACTGTGCGTAAGGTTTGCCAGTTCAAGCACTTTTGTAGGAAAGGCACATCCGAGTAGCAGTGCTTGAGATTTTTCTAGCTGCCTTCCATCCTTAACAGATCCTGGGCATCATTTAGATATCAGGCCCTGTTACTGTCTGGGGAGAGGGGAGGCTGGTTATCCCTAAGTACACCGGTCAGTTGATTGCTCAGTAATGATGGTCCATTTCCATTACCCCATTGGCTCCATTAGGAAACAGTCTAAGGCATGGCCAGTGGTAGATATGTCAGGCCAGTCTGAGAGAAAATAGATGCATTTTGGAAATGCTTCACCACTCTCTCCCTCTCTCTTACTCCCACTCTCGTGCTAACTCTTTAGCTCTCTCTCTCTTTCCCCTCTTTTCATATACACATATGTACATATTTGCATATATACACGTAAAATAGTTTTCCTTTGTGTTTGGTACCTTCTGTGAGGGTGCATGTGTAAATTTATTTTAAATTCCTTAGGATATGCTTAACTCAAGGAGAAAGGCCACAGCAGGGGGATAGAGACAGAAAAGGTCCTGATCCTTGAGGAATCTCTGTTGCATCTGAACACATCTCCAGAGCTCTTTGGGTCATTTAAAGTTGGGGTTATGTGATTTTCAGTAAAAGTTTAGAGTGGGATACATCTTGAAGATAGTGTGGAAATCTGTTGCTGCTTCTTTCCCAGGAATGATCGGAAATCGGCTGAGCCCCTCGGTTCCTTCACCCTCGCTTTTCTTTACAGAAAGCCATTGCTCGTATACCATTGTCCACTCAGTTTAGAAAGAGCAAAAACTGTCATCATCTCTGAGGAGAGTTAATTCATAATCATGTTTGTTTCTAAATCCACCCTAAGGAGCTGCTTGTTGGCTATGGGGAGAGGCCTCCAGTCAGCTGGCATGGGTGTACCTAGGTCCGCTGGCGTGGGCGTGTCTAAGCTGTTAGGTGGGTGCACAGTTGTGCGCTGCTGAGTGTCTCATCTGCGTGCTTTGTGATGACTATAAAATCCCTGTGTCTTGCAAATAAGGCTTCGTCATAGGGAGCCTTGCCATGAAGCAGCAGATGGCACCGAGGCACAGAGTTCTTTCTGCCCAAAACCAACATCATCTGCAGAGTAGAGCTACTCAGCCACAGTACTTAAAAAAAAAACATCAAAATCCTTCGCTGTTTCTCTATACTTCGTAGAATCTGGCCCTGAGTCTATTTGGACAACACATGAGTTATCTTAGGATTCTTTTCTGAGACTTTGCCTGCACTCTCCATCCCACTCACTTACTTATATACTACAATATCCTGTCCTGGAAAGTAATGGTGCATAGTGGGTTTTCTTCCACTGTAGAGGAATTGATAATAAAAACACCAGACTTAGTGTGGGAGCGTGGAGCTAAGGGGTGTCTGTATTTAAAGATTCTGCACCCTGCACAGGAGAAAAGTGACATAAGTAAGTGACGCTTGTACGCATGTGGTACAGAAGTGGCCCAGAAGACAAGATGTCTTCATCTTGGGGACATCAGGAGGAAGGGAATTTCTTGGAGGTTTTATCGGAGTTGTGTTCTAAAGGATAAAAGGTAATTCTGGGCAGAAGCAATAAACAGCTGGTGCGAAAATAGAACGGCACAATGTAGCTCGATGGGATGGCATTTTGAGGGTTAAAGGGGAAAAGCTCACACTCACATCCTGGTTTAATCACAGGATGGGTTAGACCCAGGCAGTCCCTCCTGTGCATTGGGCTGTAGGGAGTATGATTTGAGGAGCTCCGGTGGGAAATTCTAGGCGTAGTCAGTGACTACAAATATGTTAGGCATACCTGGCCATGCCCACAAAACCTGCAAGCTGGGTCACTGTTGTATAACCTTCCTCATTTGAAAAGGAAGAATTCCAACTCATAGGGATCCGCTGGTCTTATAAACCTTGAAAACAGAGGTCACAAATATGTTCAGGATGTAGTAAATATTCAGTAAGTGTTAGCTTATGTTTCCAGTTGTTAAGTTATACATCTGATGAGGGGGGAAAGAAAGCCATTTTTTTTTCTAAATTCTTTCCTTCCTTCCTTCCTTCCTTCCTTCCTTCCTTCCTTCCTTCCTTCCTTCCTTCCTTCTTTCATCACTTTACAGCCGGATACCAGCCCCCTCTCCCCTCTCCTCCTAGTCCCACCCTTATACCCCCATTCTCCTTTCTCCTCAGAGGAATAGATATCTGAAGTAGATGGGGGGCATCTGTAGGACGGGTGACAGGTGTAGGGAGAACATGCGGGGGGGGGGGGGTAAGGCAAGGGAGGACCAGGAGAGAAAACAGAAACAAGAACCAGAGCATCCCTGGGACAGGGGAGGCCCCTGGGAGCCTCTTGGGTGATCTTTGCTGAGATTCCTAACAGTGGAGGACGTGGAGACTCAAGTTGCCACCTCCTGTAGCCAGGTGGGAGTTCAGAGGTAGGAAGAGGACACCAACCCACCTATAAAACCTTTGACTGAAAATTTTTGTCCTGAAATATAGGGAAGCCATTTCTTTAAAACATACTCTCCATCCTTGGTATAGTCCGTTAGAAACGTTGGCTGTAAACTGTTTAATGCCTCATGACATGTCATGCCTGTGTTATAGGACAGTAAGATGGCGTTTAGCATGTGTTGTGACCTCTAGAAGAGGGGCTAGCATAGCCTCGAAGGTTCAGGTAGATGTTCCTGCGTGGCTGGGCAAGGAGTAAATGCTGCTCGGTTACCAGTAAGAACTTCTTGGGATAGCGCTGGAGACTTGCAATTCTCTGTTATCGCAGTCATCTTTGAACTGCTGCTTGCAGCAGAAAAATTGTTCAGGGCACTCTTTATGATAATTGGTTTGATTTAGTTTTGATGAGCTTATGTTATTGGTAGGGATGATTGAAGGCTATTTTTATCATCCTTTTCACTCCGGGGGGAGGGGTTAAATAGATGCTGTCAATGAATAAGAGGATTCTAAAGCAGATGTTTGGAAGATAATGACCAGTAAGCGTTGCCAGCTTCCTCTCTTATCTACTTACCATCTCCTTCAGGGACACAAGAGAGCCTGGTAGAATAAGTCCTTAGCATTTAAATGGATTATCTTTTAAAAGATGCAGCTGAACGAAGACACAGAGTCAAATTAGAACTTCCAAGAGCATGAGGAAGATGTAGCAGTGGAGTGACCACTGTGTACTCAGAATGCGGAGACCAAGATTAGGCCTGTGGGTCTGAGATCGCACTTGGACCTTAGTCTGCCAGTGTGCTTTTTAGTTCAGAACGCGTGGGCAACAATATGTGTGCAACAGCACCTACCCCACTGCCTAACGGAAAGAAGACAGCTAGGCAAACACAGTTTTCCCCTCTGTATCCCGGATACATGACTCAGGGTCTTCCATACACATGCCGATACCTTACGTCAAGCACGCCTCTTGTATGCGTTAAGCCACCTGAAGGTTACTCATAGTAAGTATAGTAACTATAAATGCAACGGAAACAGTTGGTATACCCTATTGTTTAGGTAGGGAATAATGTCAAGAAAATTCTGCCTGTGTCCAGTACTGGGACAATTGTTTTTCCTGAACAGCTTCTGTCTGCAGGGGGTTGACTATAGAAGTGCAACTGCAGATGTGGAGGTCAGACTCCTAGTCATTGCGTTTGGCCCACACTCAGTTTCCATGCAATGAGCCGTAACTCAGAACTTTGCCCTAAGCCGGTATTTGGCGCCATATCCCTCTGTGGCCCAGGCCACATCTGCTCTGCATGGCAGGATCCCGTTCATCGTTTATTCTCAAGCAGTTGTCGTCCACCCTCCCAATGCTGTGACTCTTCAGTGTAGATCTTCGTGTGATGGTGACCTTTAACCATAAAATTATTTTGTTGCTTCTTTATGACTGTCATTTTGTTACCCTTATGAATCACAGTGTTGGTTCCCATGGTCTTAGGCAACTCCTGTGAAAGAAGGGGTGGGCACCCACAGGTGAGAACCACTATTCTATGGACACATGGATATCACGTGTGTTCCTGCACACGAGTACTGACCATGAAATATCATATGAACCAGCGATATAATTTAAATTTTCTGAGATCCTTATTAAAACATATCCAAAGAAACAGATGAATGTTATCTTAATTTATTTTAACCTTTTATGCCTGTTTTTCTGCACATAACTTATGGAGAGTTTAGTGATATATTCTTAGATATTTTCTGTGGTATTAGAATTCAGAATGATTTCAAACTTAGAACACACATGAACTTGGACTAACATATAGTTCAGTTGCCAAACAGCCATGGCTTGTGCTCCCCAGGCGAGCGGCCCAGCACTGCAGCCGTCTATCGTTAGTTGTTCCTTGGCATCCTTCCTAAGATTCCCTTATTCTCCCTGTTGTTCTGGTAGTTGCTAAAGTAAAACATCCATGTGTTTATTAATTAATGGCAGTTGTAAATCATTTAATACAATAATGTCCTGTTTATCTTGTTGAATATAACAATCTTGTTAAATGTTCTCTTTGCTATCCTTGTTATGTAGATGAAGAACTTGAGGCACCATTATTAAGGATCCTCCTAATGCCATGTAATGCTTGTTGGATCTAGATTCAAATAGAAATGAAATGACCTCAGTAGAAGACTCCATTACCTTTTACAAATATGTGAACTGACTAGTGTTATCTCGGGTGGATTGCTTTCTAATCCTTTCTGGTTGCTGAGTTAATTTTACTTTTTTCTTTTTTCTAGGTTGGGAGGTGGTAGAGATTCAAGTAGTAGAGTAGAAAGTGTGGCCTTCCTACTGTGGAGTGGTGTTATTAGCACATTATTTCTCTTTCTTAGTTATTTTCCTATGAAAGAACTGTTGAGACCTTGTTATGTGGTAGCATCATTTTTTAATCAGGCTTAAAGCAGAATGCTAAAGCCAACTTTTTTTTTTCTTCTGTGAACCAGATTTTAGTCCGCTACGCAGTTTGAATAATAAGTGAAAGCATGTAGCTCTTTAGAACACAGTCTTGGGGAGTATACCCTCTGGTTCAGTCTGCACCTGTGGAGTAAAGAACGTAAGAATCTAAACGGTGTTTGACGGTCACGTCCAGCAAGAGTCTTAACTTCCTGGACGTTAATTTGATTGTTTATAAAAATACACTATAGTAGTTTTAGAGCAATGAATGAAACCTACTGCTTAAGGGTATAAAGTGTCACTTACACAAAATGAAAAGTTCTATAGATTTTATTTTTAGCTTGACAACTATAATTATTAATAATACCATATTAAATATGTGAAATCTGTTATACAACTGCATCTTAAGTATTCTCATCGCACACACTCTTACACATGCATGCACACCACACAGGATTACTAGGATGCAGTGAGTATGTTAATTAGCTTAATTATAGCAACTAATTTAAAGTGTATAAATAAACCTGTCCAGAAAAGGTCAAATGATGTCAAAGCATTGTATCATATAAACCTCAGTAGAAAGTTGTTTATTTCTATTTATATGACTGTCAAATGAGTAAATATATTTTTAATCTGTTTAATTTAATTCCATAAGGTGAAAAAGGAAGAAAAACATAGGCATTTGGGGGTATGTTGTCAGTGCACCCTAGTAGGGAAATTTGTGAAATCCTTGGACTTTACACTGTAATTTCATTTTTCACCTGCCTCCCACATACACACCAAAGACAGCACCATAATGGAGCATGCTTTTTCTGAGGTTTGCACTCTGACAATGTGGGTGAAAGTCATTCGCTCTGAAGCTGAGTTAGCTTTGCCCAGGGCCCATTTATCTATAATGCGGTAGGATTTGTGATTCTGTACTCATTAGTTAGTATAGCTTTTATTATAAGATATGTTAAATTGCTATTGTACATTTGGGGCGTTTTAATCTCCCTCTCAATAATAGCATTTCAATTTGTCTTGCCAAAATAATGTTATTTTCAGTCTACCTCAGGCACTTATATTTAGATATTCACTGTTTATTGGGCTCATTGAATGATCACTTTTTATTACAAAAATTATGAAAAATATTTTATCGTAGAAAACATCACAGGAAATATTAGGCTAGCTGGGAACTGTGGTATTTTACCCCCGGTTCTATACTTCCTGAGGTAAGTTTTTTTTTTAATTGGTTAGGATTAACTACCACTTGCTACCTATTACCAGTAAAGCAAAGATAAAAGTTGTCAGTATGTGGTGGTCAAGCCCTCCTTAACAGAAGTTGGGAGGTAAGCGTCTAGAATGGCGTTGCTGTTCCGCATGATGTGGTGGCCACCTTTGCGGATCCTGCTGTTTCACTGTCTTCATAGTCAGTGTAGTAGCTTCCGGTGCCATATCGAGTGTCAGCCAGCAGAGAATGAGGAAAGAAAGTGTTCACTGCATCAATACTATGCAGCTCCCTGGAGGCTGCACATCTCTCTGCTTAGGCCTCCTTGGCCACGTAATAAACCTAGCATTTGTAGGTCTCTGGTGCATATAGTCACTGTCCCAAGGACAGGTTGGTTATCCCTGTTTTGAAAGGCTTGAGATCAGAAATGTTTCAACTTGTGCAGTTTCCTCCTGATTTTTGCAATATCACATGGAGTTCACGGTTAAACATTCTCGGTCTAGAAACTATGAAGACTAGTACAACCCAAAGCCTAAGCTTAGCTTGCATCTGGCCCGGCCAGAGCCTCTCAGGCACTACTCTTGCTGTGCCCTTTGGTGGGCTTTTTGCTTTAGAGTGTGGAACGTATTGCATATTTTGTTGTGAACTACTGGTACATAAGAATTTATTTTTCCCTTCTACGTTTGCACCTTTACTATGCCCGATGAGCAGTGTGTCTTTGTGCATTTGCATGAACATCAGTGCCTGCACTAGAGAATCTTATCCCTAGCAAACTCTTTGTCTCCAGTCCCGAAGATACCCTACCCCTAGGCATCTGCTGCTTTGCTGTGGGATCTGCCCCACCTTTGTTTTCTTGATGCCTTGTAGCTGCTGCTGTGTGTGGTAAGCCTGGTGACAGGAACTGCAGGTTGAGGCAGGATTCACACAGGAGTGGTCACTGGCCTCTTTGTTGTATATTGGTTGGTTTGTTGTCCAGAAGAATTCTGGCATATGTCTTCAGTTAATCCATGAGTTAGAATGAAAAGTATAGAATCTAAGTTGAATGTGAAAAAAAAAATCCAAGATATACAGAATGTCTTGTTTGTTTGTTTGTTTTTTGAGACAGGGTTTCTCTGTGTAGCCTTAGCTGTCCCGCACTTGCTTTGTAGACCAGGATGGCCTCAAACTCACAGGGATCTGCCTGCGTCTGCCTCCCAAGTGCTGAGATTAAAGGTATGGGACACAATGCGTGGCTTTATAGAGAATATCTTTAAACTTTGTACTTTAATTTTTCCCATTGCAGTTATTACTTTAGGTATACAATTATCACAGCCAGTCTGGATCTATAAAACTTAGCCTTTACTGTCAATATTTGAAGTATTTTCACAAGCTTGGTGTCTTGAATATATTTATATATTTTAAAGGATATGTGTGTTCTATTAATTTATTTTTATGTAAAAGTTTGTTCTAAATCCCCAGTACATAATTTGTTTGTTATCTTTTTATTTATATTTGAAGAAATGTTTTATTTGTTCGTGGTGAAAGCAGAAGCCTGAAGATAAAATATGGTTAAAATTAAAACACAATTGAAGAATAAATCAACTGACCCCCAAAATATTGCTTGATATTAGCATAAATGGGATACAGTGGGAATAATGGAAGACTCAGAATTCTTAATCTTGAGTTAGTGAGTAGATTACACTACTCCAACAAAGACTGTGAATAACGCCTTAGTACACCAAGGGATGTAGCAAATTAACAGAGCTTTGCAGTCATGGTGTAATGGAATCAGAAGTTAAAAAAAAAACTTAATCATCTGTGACAGTGAACTAAATGAATTTAGAAAGATGAAAAAGGGCTTAATGAAGAGCATGGAAAAAGGTTCTAAAAGTTTTTGTTGACAATAAGTGTGATGTGAGTCAGTTGATGTGACTGCTCAGAGTTAATTGTCTTTTAGGTTGAATTAATAGACATGGAGTGCTCACAGTGTGGGAAGCTACCCTCCCGCTCCTTGCTGTGTTGGCCACTCTGTCCTAGGAGAATTATGCACACTCCACCAGTGCACATTAAGAGAGGACGTTGCTGTTGTAATATGCCTCACGTGCTTCAATTTACAGCTTTCCAGGAATTTTTATGTTCTTAGTTTCATTTAGCACGTTTACTTTATGGAAAACTATATACAAGAGTGCCCAGGGCACTGGAGAGACCTGGGGCTCTCATTCTAGGGAAGAGAAGACTCCTAAGCCAGTGCTCGTGCAGACTCTTAAGCTGCTGTGTTGAAGAAACTAACTTCTCGTCTCTTTTGCTCTAGAAAGCACAGAACTGGGAGTGGGTTGTGCTGCAGAGTCACAGGGTGGATGTTTAATGATTTCTAACTGTCCAAAATGTGAATAGGCTTCCCTGCAGCAATGGAGATCCTTCCTCCAATCAACCAGTCAATCCCTCTCCCTCCCTCCCTCCCTCCCTCCCTCCCTCCTTCCCTCCCTCCCTCCCTCCTTCCCTCCTTCCCTCCCTCCCTCCTTCCCTTCCTCGCTCTCTCTCTCTGTGTGTTTCTGTCTCTGTCTCTGTGTCTGTTTGTCTGTCTGTCTGTGTTCACACACAGTGGGTTCAAATGAATAAGGAGAGGTCACTTGTGAGAGATTAATTCATTGATGCAGGTGTAATGTTGCATGCCTATAATCAAAGCACCTGGAAGACAGAGGCAGAAAATCTGGAGTTCAAGACCAGCATGCGCTACATACTGAGTTTGAGGCTAGCCTAGGTCATACAGCCTGGAACATATGAGACCACTTCAAAATCAGACGACAACATTAAGCAGCAGTGAATTAGAGATGAATGTGTTGTTGATAACAATGTGAGTAGATGATTTACTGTGGTTTGTATTTCATTCTTTTGTCCTAAGTTTCTTTGAAATCCTCATTCTTGAAATGTTATGATGGTGATAATGATGATGATGATAGTAATAATAAGTAATATAGGCATGTCTGCATTTTCCTCCTGAAAAGATAAAGTCAGTTGGCTTGTGTCCAGTGTTCATGTTGTATAGGCTTAAACTGCTTGTGATTGATTGATCATAATTGTCCTGACTCTAAAACTTGGCAGAATTGCTAGTATAGTGTGCCTTTAGTTTTATGTCAACTAGGCACAGGTAGAGTCACTTTGGAAGAAGGAGGAAATGTCCCCACCACATCGGCCTGTGGTGCATTGTCTTGACTGATAACTGATATGGAAGTTCCCAGCTCACCGTGGGGCAGCCTGTGGGTTGGTGGTCCTGGGCACTACAAGGAAGAAGGCCGAGGAAGCCATGAGAACAGTCTAGGAAGCAGTGCTCCTCTGTGGTCTTTGCTTGAGTTCCTGCCTCCAGGTTCCTGCTCTGCTTGAGTTCCTGCCCCAGCTTCCCTGCCCCATGATGTAATGATGTAATGAGAGTCATAACCTGAAATAAACCCCGTGTCCTGCCCAGGTTGCTTTGATCATCGTGTTTTATCACAGTGATATAAACCCTAAGACTTACAGTCTATTTTAGGTCTATATTAGTAAATTTTTAAAAACTTGTTCACTTTATATCACGATTTTAGCTCCCTCCCTTGTCACCTGCTGATCCCCCCCTCCCTCTCTACTTATGCTGTCCCCCCCTCCTCTAGTCCTCAGAAAGGGGGGCACTCCTCCCCTATCGTCTGTCCTCAGCCTATTAAGTGTCATCTGTACCACCTGTGACCTATTCCTCTGTGAGCTGGAAAAGCCACATGTGGGGTCAGAGTCTACGTCAGAAGCAGTCCCTACTCCACATATTGTGGAACCCACAAGGAGACTATCTTCTGCATCTTAGTAGAGGGTCTAGGTCCAATCATACATGGTCCATGGTTGGTGCATCAGTCTCTGTATTGTAAGTGTGCTTATCCTGTACTCTGTCGCTAATATCTGCTTATGAGTAGGTATATACTATGTGTGTCTCTCTGTGTCTGGTTGACCTCAGTCAGGATGATCTTTTCTAGTTCCATCCATTTGTCTGCAAATTTCAAAATTTCTTTGTTTTTAATAGCTGAGTAGTATTCCATTGTGTAAATGTACCAGGGTTTCTTTATCCATTCTTCAGTTAAGGCACATCTAGGTTGTTTCCAGATTCTGCTTTATTATGAATAAAGGTGCTATGAACATAGTTAAGCAAATGTCCTTGTTATATGGTGGAGCATCTTTTGAGTATGCTTAAAGTCCTAGTTAGAGCAATAAGACAACTAAAGGAGATCAAAGGGATACAAATTGGAAAGGATGAAATAAAATTAACATTATTCGCAGATGATATGATGGTATACATAAGTGACCTCAAGAATTCTACCTACAGCTGATAAACACCTTTAGCAAAGTGGCTGGATACAAAATTAAAAAAAATCAGTAGCCTCCTTTATACAAAAGACAAACAGGCTGAGAAAGAAATTAGAGAAATAACACCCTTCACAATAGCCACAGAAACAAACCAAACCAAACCAAACCAAACAAACAAACAAACAAACAAAAACCCATAAAGTATCTAGCTGTAACTCTAACCAAACAAATGAAAGACCTGTATGGAAAAAAAAAAAAGCTTCAAGTCTCTGAAGAAAGAAATTGAAGACGATCAGGAGATGGAAAGATCCCATGCTCATGGATCAGTAGGATTAACATAGTAAAAATGGCCATCTTATATTAGTAAATTTTGAATTAATATTAGTGTGTGTAACCTTAAATAGCCAAATTAATAAAGCACTGTAAGCTGAAAAGCCCCTGTGCCTTATTTTCGACTTGTGCAATTTCTAGCACTGTCCTCTTACTTAGTTTTTCTCAGCATACACAGGCACATTCTCTCCTCACACTCAGTCTCGTTCTCATTTTTCCCGCTTTCGGCATCAATCAAACCCTACTTTAGATACTATTCTAGGTTACTTTTCCCCAAGATGTTTGGAAGGTTCCCCACGTCAGAACACAGACGTGTAATTAATATTGTACCCCATTTGAATATGATATATCTTAGTTTGCCTCCTTATAATACATCATTTCTATTTTTATTAACTTATAATGAAGTAAATGCTTCTACATGTGTCTTAAACATTTCAATATTGTTAACCACCAAGTGTAATTATTGGTACCAAGGACATATGCATTAATTACTGAATTGCCTACTGGTTTTGTGGTATCAGTTTCTGTGCTTCCAACACTTCAAATAGAGTACTGGGTACTTTTACAAGGGATTATTTATTTTTCTTCGTTTGAGGGTCACTGCCTTGAAATGCCTTTTATTCATTTTCTAATTCATTTCTAATAAACTAATAGCTCATTTGTCATTACTTATATCAGTTTCTAGGAAGTCTCCATGTGGTTAGATATTAGCTTTTTTAGGATATGAATTGCTACTAACAATTTTCTGATTAGACTTTTCATATTTTCCTAGGACATTTTTTTTTCCAGCAAAATTCGTTCTGACGTTAAGGTCTTTGTCTTGCGCTTCAGCTGCGGTACAGTACACAGGTCTACTGTGGTGGAGTTGCTGGGATTTTCTAGCAGGAGCATACTGTCCTGCCTGTAATTTTTTCTGTTTTTACACTGGCATCTAAGCATCTGGGATTGGGACGACTGTAATTTCAGATGCTGCTATCTGGTCTTGTCTTTGTTGGGTAGGTGTTTTGCTCCTTGGCTTCAGTTGCCTTCTTGGTTCTTAGGGCAGTGTGGTGGCTCTGTGTTGTCTGGTAGGAAGTTCTGGGGTCCTGCTGGGTTTGGCCACTGGGATTTCCAGATAAAATGTGTTCCTGAGTATTGGGCCTGACGTTTAGGAATGGGGATGGACTAGAAGGTGGGAGGGGGCCCATGGGTGGGAGGAAGGCAGGATACTCCACCAATGTCGGCTTAGTCCCCTGGGATGGGGGCAGAGGTGAACGGGAGGCCACAGCAGCTGGTGGCCTGCACAGCTAGGGATGGGACTGGGGTTTGCCTAGGAGAAGAGGAGGGAGAGTGAGGGCCTAGTTTGACCTGCCACACTGGCCCCCTGGCTTCCCTGTCAGGTTGGCTGAAGCTGGGGAAAACAGGGAGGAAGTGAGTAGGGAGGAAGCCTGGAGGGTGAGATCTCCTGAACCCCTGGAAATGGGAGGGGGTGCTAGTTGGGATGAGGGATGAGCACAGGAGGGGGCTGCTACAGAGATGGAGAGAAGGCTGGGAGATTAGAGTTAGAGGGCAGCAGGGGCTGTGAAGTGCCATAGAGTTTGACTACCCACTTCCCTGGCCCGAGTGCCCTCCAGGTTCCCAGGGAATGGGTGCTGGGAACGGAGCTCAGGGCCTCTGCAAGGACAGTGTAAGCTCTTAAGTGATGAGCACCCTTTTAACCGACCAAGTTTGTTCCTAAGGTGATTTATTAATTTTTATTTTTTAAAAAATTATTTTATTTATGTTAGTATCATCATCATCATCATCACCACCACCATCACGTGTGTGATCCTATATGCATGCATGTATGTGTGCATGCATGTACATGTGTCTGTATGTGTGTGGTGGAGATCAAGAGGAAAATTTTTGGGAGTTGCTTCTTTGCTGCTTTCCTTCTCCTGGGTATAGACATCAAGTGATCAGGCTTGGGAGTAAACACCATAATGGCTGAGCTTTTTTGCCAGCCTAACTTGGTTTGGGTTTTAGTTTAATTTGATTTTGTTTGCTTTTGCTTTGGCTATTTCACTCACTTTGTAGACCAGGCTGGCCTCCAACTCACAGAGAACTGTAACTTTTGATTTTTTGATAGGCTATTTTTGATATTGAGTGTGAAACCTATTTTCCAGAACCTTCTTGGCTTCCCAATATGCACAGCATCCTTACACTAATGGCACATTTGTTAAAATGGATGAACCGACTTTGACATGGCATTACCCTCCAGAGTCCCTAGCTTATAATAGGCCTCCCTGTTAATAGTACACGTTCTGTAGGTTTGGGTCATTTTATAATGGGATGCATCTGACATTATAGTGTCAGTTCCCCAAGAGTCCTTTGTGCCTTGCAGATTTGTCCATCACTCCCTGGATCGCCCCAGACAACTGCTGACCGTAGTGTGTCCACAGACTAGCCTTGTTCGGGAGTCGTACTGCAGTAGGAGTGGTGTAGTCTTTTTGAGATTGGCTTCTCTCACTTAATAAAATGCATCGTTTCCTGCATACCTCTCCGTGGTTCGGGAGCTAATCTCTCTTTAGTGCTGAGTAGTGCTGCCTTATCTGGATGTACCATACTTTACCTTCCACTCACCTGCTGAGGGGCATCATGAAATGGGAAGCGCGGCTGTGTAGGTATAAGTTGGGACATATGTTTTCAACTCTGAGTAAACACTAAAACTGGGATTTCTGGATTATGTGGTAAAAGTCTGTTTCCTGCTATTTAAAACGTACTGGTTGGTAAATTATCTCCACCACATTTCTTTATCACTGATAGCAAATGTGATCAATGTCCTGTTGCTGTTCCCTGGCCCCACTATGACTTGGGCTCTGTCAGTGTTCTGGATCTGGTCCGTTTTAGTCTGTACCACGTAGCCTCTACTTGTTACTTTGGTTTGCATTTCTATAGTAGCCCTACGTGGAGTATAGTGTCACATGCTTATGTGGTATTTTTGTTGGATCTTTGGTGAGATGATTGTGAAGGTCATTGGCCTGTCTTTAAATTCGGTTGTTTGTTTATTATTGTTAAAATTTTAGTGTTCTTTGCACATATTGGATAGTAGCTCCATATCAACTGTGTCATTGACTGTGTGTTTTCTCCCATTATATAGCTCATCTTGTTGTTCTAATGGCATACTGTCTTATTTGCTCTTGTATAAAAAAAAATCACCAAATACAAGCCAAATTTCTTTCTTAGATTAGGACATTCATAGTTTTGGGGGAAATGCTCATAAGTACAAACAATAAGATTTTTCACTTTTATTTTTCTTTACTGCAAAGCTAATTCAGTGTCAAGTCAAGTCTACATACAGCAAATGTAACTTTCAATGAGTCTATGAGCCAGCTGATTTGCCCATGTATTTATTTGTTTGTTTATCTATTTATTTACTTATTTTCTTTCTTTCTTTCTTTTCCTTGTAGCTTAACAAACAGCAGCTGCAGGTACTGAAAGAACGATTCCAGGCCTTCCTCAGTGGGGAGACGCAGATCGTGGCAGACGAAGCCTTTTGCAATGCAGTGCGCAGTTACTATGAGGTGAGTTTCCAGAGCTTGCTTTCAGGAACTGTGGTGCTTTCTCCGACCATCTCACTGGGGAGGCAGGAGACTGTGAGCGTCTGACTTTCTCCGAAGGATTTTCACTTCTCTTTTGCAATTTAAAAAACTCTTAATTCCACAGCCTGGTTTTGGGAGATAAATAAAATTGGAAATTATTCACATTGTTTGGGAAGTAAAGTGTTTAGAATCGTCTTCTGGCAGTGACTGATATGGCTGAGTCTAACTATCTTCTGGTTCACACTCATAAATGATCCTGTTTAATCAGGATTTCAGTAGTAAATTATGATCTTATGCCAGTTTGCTCTCTGAGCTTTATCATAAATAAGGGCACTAATTAATTTCAAGAGAATGCATTTTCTTTTCTTATTGAATGAATAATACCCCAGTCCCATCTTGTGGTTACTTCTGACTTTATCTTATGACTCAAATGTGAATTCTCTGTATCTCTGATGAGTGGTTTTTCACATGTTATTGTTAGTTTGTTTTGGTAATTGCCAAAAGGTGCTAAGTTGGAGAGTTCACTTATGCCCTGAGCATCTCAGAGTCATTCGGGGAATCTGCTCCTTTCACTCTGCAAATATTTTAAATGTTTCATATGAAGAAATGGCACATATGTCTTAGGCTAGTGCAGGATTGAAAGCGTGGAGACATAATATTCTGAACTCCCCCAAGGGAGGGAGTATTGTTGTGTACAAAACAAAATGTCTAGATGCTTGGTTTTGTGACTTATGGACAAATGTTACTTACGATACCACTGCACAAGTATAATACAGTGAACCAAAGGAACACATGGCTTACCAAGTGTACTTGACATAGATCTCAGGGCTATAGAGGGTATACTGTCTAACGAAAATAGGGCTTGTATCTTACCTAGAAAGTCAGAGTGTTGCATTATGAAATCTTGCCCTGAATCTTAAAAGATGATCATACATGTACATATATGCACGCAGTAGCAATTAGTGAGGGAAAAAGGCTATAAATTTGAAGGAGAGCTGTCTACTACAAAAGTATCTTTAAAAAAAAAAAAAGAAAATAAGTCAATGAGCTCATTTTGGGTTTTGATAGATATACCATGGCACAATAAAAGAAAAAGAGTAATTGAAAAATGGTGGATAAGTGGATCTTTATAAATTCTTCATAAATCTTAAATTATTCCAGAATATGTAGTGGTTTTCTTTTCTAAATGATTCCAAGATTTATTATAAAACCTACAATGATCAAGGCAGTGGGTGCTAGTAAAATGCAAATAGACTAAGGAGACGTAATAGAGCACCTGGAAACACACTACTATGATAAAATCGCCTTTGATCAAAGAGCAACTACAACACAGTGGAAGTAATAGTAATTCAAAGAATATGTCATTGAGCAACTGCAGACCACATGCAAGAAGTTAATCTGTACTTGGAATTTGTCCCTTCACAAATTGGGTCACAGAGTTAAATTTCACACTGTCAGCTCCTAGAAGAAGCAGAAAGTGTGTGTGTGTGTGTGTGTGTGTGTGTGTGTGTGTGTGTGTGTGTGTGTGTGTATTACACACACGTGCAACTTTGAGTCAGTCCTTGACTCCATCCCTGAAAAAAGAAACCAATTGATGGAACTTAAAAAAAAACATTTTTTTCTTTTAAAAAAACATTTGGCTCATTCTGTGCCAAATGAACAGAAATGCACACCACAGACTTTGGTGAAATACTTGCGGAAGACATGCCTAATAAAGGACTAGTATCCAACTATGGGAAGAACCCTTAAGAAATGACCAATAATGAAACAGATTAAAACGTTGATAAAAAATATGACACTACACTTGGGGATCAAAATAAGTATAAAGGATATAAATTATTTTCAGAGGATTGCAAATTAAAGCAATAATGAAATAGCACTGTTCAAATGGCCATGATGCAAAACTGATATCATCAAAGGCTGGTGTGAAGGTAGAGCCACAGGAAGAGTCTCTCTTGTTTTAAACTGATAGTACTGGTTTTCTTAGTGTGAGATTTTTATACATGCATATAATGTATATTTATCAATCCACTTCCCATTTCTTCTCCAATTCTTCCTTTATCTCTCTCAATACTTTCCTCTCCCAACTTTATGTGCTCTTTAAAAAAAAGAAAAGAAAATCAGTGAATCTACTTAATGCTGCCTATGCTGCCCCTGGAGGCAGCTTTCAGAAGGAAGCGGACTCCTCCTCCTCCAGCCCTCATCTGTTGTCAGTAACTTTCAGGTTTAGGTGGATTTCATGATCCCTCCCCGGCCCGTACTGGGGTTTGCTTAATTTTTCTTGTACATGCCTTGTGCATATGATTGTGAGTTCATGTATGCAACAACATCATCATGTCTAGCAAATACCGTATTTTGCAGGCATTTACTACCTCCAGCTCTTAGAATCTTTCATCTCTTCCGTGGTGATTTCTAAGCTTTTGAGGTCAAGAGATGTGGTATATGTGTCACATTTAGAGCTAAACACTCTCTAGCCTTCTGTTCTCTGAATGTTGACCAGTTGTAGAGATCCTTATTAATCACCGTCTACTACAAAAAGAAGCCTATCAATGAGAGATAGGAAAGACTAAATATTGGGTATAAAATGACAACTTAGAAGTTTATTATTTATTGTGTTCATTTAGCATAGATGTTTTTAAATAAGCACAATAAAGAGAAAGTATAGTTCGGTAAAATGTGTACATTTTAAAGCTGTGCTGATAAAATTAATAACTGTAGAGGAGACCGCACCCTTTGTATTTTACCTGAGAATTGTACTTTCTCCTGCGCACAGTACATCAGGAGACATGGACAAAACCAAGGATTTGACATGTTGACTATGTATTCTCTTGTTTATTTATTAAAACTCGAGACGCTTAGTCTGATAACAGGTGCTGCTTGTGTTGTATGTGATCACCAAAGTAAAACTAGAGTAAAGATCAGAAATGACGTGAGAAAGATTCTCCTGTGGCCTTCAGAAATGCCATTTTATTGAACGACAAAAGGGTCTTTTCCAGGTTGTTAGTCTACACAGCAAACAGTAATATGCATGTTGTGTATGCAGATATTTACTCTGCCCGTATCTCACATTTGATACCTGGATTTTTAGAAGGAACTCTCACATATGTTTCTCTCTCTCCATGTTATTTGATGAAAACATGTCCTTATGGTATGTTCATTTTTTAAAGGTAAATAATTTTATCCAAACAGATTCATACTAAAATTAAATACTTTTTGGAATTTATTTGTGATGTTCTCATGCCTATATAGGTGTATCTTTGCATATGCATGTATTGGATTCACTATTTACAGTAAATGTGATTTAGTATGTTACATAAATACATATGCTACACAGACAATGATGGTTTCTCACAATTAGATAGTTTTTTATCATATTCTAGTATATCTTAAATACTATAAAATAAAAAAGATAATGAAGAAAATAAATTATAGAATTTCATTAAATTTCATCACAAATTTTCAGAGGAAAAAAAAGAAATGACCGAACATGTTAACTGCCTAATAGTTCAGAAGGCTGTAGGAAAGAACAAGAGCAGGAAGAGAAGAAAATCAATGTCAAGTAGCCTACCAGATGGCTGGGTACAAGGTGGTGGTGGCTATAACCTAGATAAGTTAATGCTTTTTAATTACTGAAGAGATTGTTCTAAGTGTGTCTTGTGTTCTTTAAGCATCTCACTGTTTAGATAGAAGCCATTGAGTGAACAGTAATTTATAAGTACATTTTCTGGCCATATTATTTATGTTTTGGTTTGTTTGTTTGTTTTAAGACGATTGTGTTCGTGGTGATTTTTCATTTAAGATGGTGCAGATGGGTAGACATAGGTTTGCTGCAATTCGTTGCTTTCCAAGGTGCTCCTGCCATTAGATAACTGCTTCTGTTTCATGGGATGCTGGCGGGTTTCATCATTTAGAGCAATGACAGTGTGATTCATAAATGGTATCTGGAAAAGTTGATGGCCTTTCCTGGAAAAATTCTAAAGGATGATGGGTAGTTGCCACCTCCATATTTGTATTGTAATAGTGACTTCAGGCTCTGCCTCTGTTTAAGTGGGTGATGGAACCTTCCCTTTTTCTTCCTCGGGAGTTTCATTTGCAACTTTTAACAAAGGTGTGTAGGTTTGTTACTCTACTTATTCTCTTCTTTTTCTAAAGATTCGGTGGGAATTATGTATTGAATTGCATTCTTTTTAAACATATTTTATTAACTAATTCATATTACATCTAAATTGTTATCCCATCCCTTGTATCCTCCCATTCCTCTCTCCCTCCCATTTTCCCCTTACTCCTCTCCCCTATGACTGTTCCTGAGGGGGACCTCCTCCCCCTGTGTATGCTCATAGGGTATCAAATCTCTTCTTGGTAGCCTGCTATCCTTCCTCTGAGTGCCACCAGGTCTCCCCATCCAGGGGACATGGTCAAATATGCGTGGATGCTCTCAGTGCATTCTTTTTTTTTAATTGCCATAGAAATATTGAGATTTGAATGAGAAATGACACCCATTATTCGGCCCGATGGTAATATTTGGGGAAGTCATGGAGCCATGAAAAGGTGGAGAAAGTTATGGAAGAGGACTTTTAATTTTGTAGCTTTGCCCATTTCCATTAGTTTTCTATGCTTCCTGCATGTGGATGTAGCGACATGATCTCTCAGCTTCCAATTTAGGATACCTTCCTCATCATTATGGATACCAAAATAAACTTTTTCCCCCAAAAGTTATTTTTGGTTATGGTATTTATCATAGCAACAAAAAGTAACCGATACAAAGTATTATCATAAACATCATCACAAATATGATCACTACTACTAGCCATTCAGTGTTTATATTTATATAGGGAGGAAAATGAGAATTCCTAAAATAAATTTAAAACTAAGTTTAAGGTCTTTTAATATGAAACTTACAAATATTCCCATCTCCAAAAGTTTAGCTCTGATTTTTTCTCATTTTATATGCAACATGCACTCAAAAGGATCTTAGATTTCTGCTTAGGCATGTCTTTAAGAACACCTTTTAAAGTATTGGAAGTAAACCTTATATTATAATTGAATCGTTTTTTAAAGATTTATTTATTTATTTATTTATTTATTTATTTATTTATTATGTATACAGTGTCTGCCTGCAGGTACACCTGCAGGCCAGAAGGGGGCATCAGATCACTTTACAGATGGTTGTGAACCACCAACCTTTGGAAGAGCAGACAACACTCTTAATCTCTGAGCCATCTCTCCAGCCCAATAATTGAGTTATATGGGTACAGTACAGCATATTAGAGCATATATATATATATATATATATATATATATATATATATATATATATATATATATATAGTAGGTGTGCAGGCTGTTTAGGGCAAATAAGTTATACTCGTTAATTGTTAGTTGATCAAAGCATGGTCATATCAATTACTAGTCTATTTACAATACAAGAATATACATCTCAGGTTCAACAGATAGATATGATTCTATAGAAAGATAAGGTAAAATAGTTAGATTAGGTCTTTAAAAACCTCAGAGACATACAGAATATGGCATTAAAAGATGTTTTTATTATTTTAAAGATTTATTGATAATAAGACACGTTAACTCCTGGCAACAGCCAGCCTACTTCAAAGAGGATGATAAGCATCAAAGAACCTCCTTAGAGATGGTTTCAAATGTGGCAAACCATCCACTGAGCAAAATGTCCTCCTTTTGGCCACTGACAGTACTATGCCTGAAAAGGGCAAGCTTGTATGCAGGCAGAGTCAACGGCCAAACCCTGTCAAGACAGTGTAAGCAAGTCTTCAATAGTTCCTGCCTCACAAATATGCCTGTCAGATATATTGGGCCAGAAACCTAAAGATGATGCTCCAATGTTATAGAGTTTTGGGTGCCTGTTCAGGTAGCAAACTGTCTCTGTCATCTTCTCATTTGGAAAGTTACTAACCTGCACTCCCAGTATACTCAAGTAATCAAATTTATACCTTCTCAAGTCTCTGATGGGGTTGAAGACCAGATAGTTTAGTTTTACAATTAAGCTTATTTGTTTAGAGGTTAAGATGTTTTTAGGTCTAGATAGATGTTTTAAATTGATAATGATGAGATATGATAGATATTGATTTACATTCAGAATTTTAGACACAAAAAGAAAGAAAAGATGTTTTATTCACGACTGCCAAATACAAATAGCCAAAACACCAAGAATGTAACACTTATGTAATTCCTGATTTTGTCATGATTCTTCTTGCTGTATACTTTATCGTATATATGTGTAATAATATAAATGTATATGCAAAATACTTAATAAAAACAAAAATAAAATAAAATCACAAAAAAGAACTTTTAAAAAAAGAAGTAGTAAATGTTTGTTAGATAATTGTCCTAGGAAGTTTTATGTTAACACCATACAAACTAGAATTACCTGAAAGGAGAGGCACTCAGTTGAGAAAATGCCTCTGTAAAGTCCAGCTATAGGCAAGTTCTGTAGGCCATTATCTTAGTTAGTGATGGACTGAGGAGGGCCCAGCACATTGTGGGTGGTGCTGTCCCTGGGCTGGTGGTTCTGGGCTCTACAAGAAAGCCGGCTGAGAGACCCATGGGGAGAAAACCAGAAAGCAGCTCCCCTCCATGGCCTCTGCATCAGCTCCTGCCTGCAGGTGTCTGCCCTCATTGATTTTTCTGTCCTTTCTTCCTTCAGTGATGGACTACGTCTCAGGTGAATATTATACTCCATTGGTTTCCTTTGGATTCTATTTTCTTGTTCACAAGTCACTGATGACAATAGTTTTTCTTCTGTCCTCCCTTAGACCTCTTAACTCCAGCATCCACCTCTATCGGGTTGGTAGATGTGTAGAAGTTAGGTTCTATCTGGGCACGCGTGGCTGTAACTCGGGTCATTGTCATGGGTGTGTTGCTCCACCTGCAGCGGGAAGAAGACGACCTCAAAAGCACTTGCAGCCGTCTAGGACTCTGGACACTGAGTGCTGTTTCTTTGCAATTATCCATTTCCTTGTGTGGAATGGTCCTGCATCTCTAAAACGTGAAGAACAAAACAGGGCTCTGACTCAATTCTGTACCTCCAGAGTAGATGCCCAAGTCCTGATACTTGTCTCCTTACACACACACACTCGTCTTAGTTCAGGTCACAGGGGACTTGACCTCAGCAGCTGGCTCTTTCTAATGACACAGAATATAGAATCCATTTCTTCTGCACCGCTTCTGCCTTCATCACTGTTGATGAATGAGAGCTGGGAGCTTTAGGAGGCTTTTTAGTTTTGCTTATGCGATTTCATTACCTTTTTCAGACTTAGTATATAACACATGTTCCTTAGTGTTTCTTATGCAAGCTAGAGGGAGGATGGCTAAAAGGTAACATTTAAATGTTTTAATGGAAATTTTGTCATTTTACTGAAATAGAAAGATTTGCTTTTCATATTCTACAAAGTGTTTGACCTGTCAAAATCTCTTTTTGAACTTTGAAATAATGCCATGGAAGAGGCATTCGCAGAGAATTGATGATCGCTAAGTAAACCAAGATTGGCAGCCGGTGGCAGGAGGTATTAAAAAAAAAAAAAAGGTCAATACACTGCTAGATGAATTCCATAGTCAGTGATGAGAAGTGAGGTTTCAGATTTGCATGGAGTTCTGCAGATCACATTGTATTTGTTATTTTTGACATTAGCTGTTCAAATTGACAACATATTTTCATATAGCTAAGGGTGGCATTTGAAGTTAAGCATTCTGCAAGATTCTGGAAAATCTGCTTTTCTGTCTGAGGTTCATACTGCTATTTAGAGAGTCTAGGTTGATGTTGCCTGTCAGTGCCCATGTAAAATTACTTGCCTTCTTCATGACATCTGCTTTTTTCATGTAGACCTAGTGACGTACCTATGAAAGAATAATACTTGACAATAATTGAGAAAACCAGAATTGATCTCCAAGCAATTTTAGAACAAACTGGGCTTATGAATTTCCCATGTCCGTCTAGCAGATTTGTGACCGACAGCAGGAGTAAACCTCCATCTAATTAATTTCTTTCTTTCTGCATTTTTATAGTGTGGGAGTGGGCTGTTCAACCCTCCATTTAGTCCCCAGTATAGACACTAAAGGCAACTAGCAGTCAAGAGCGGAAGCACAAGTAGACAGCTTCAGAGGAGCGTTCCCTAGTTCCCACATCCAGTTCCAGCCTGGGGTGAGCACACTGGCACATTTAAGATGCTTATTTTTATATGAGGTTATAGTTCTCATTTTTCATGTGAGGTCAAATGTTTTTCAGTGGACCGAAATGAAGATTTTTTTTGTGCTCATGCGTAACTGTGATTATTTCAAGAGTGTTGATAGCCACCAGATTCTCAGATCCTCTTAGTTATCAACTCAATTCAGAGCCCTAGAAGCTCTGTCATTTTTCAGAGACCGCCTGAGCCAGGGCCCTGCTGTAGGTTTCGGGAGAGTCACAGGTGTCATTGGATGAGGATCCCCCTCCGTTCTTCTGTAAATGCACTTAACTTTGTGTGTTCCCGACAGAAGTTTCTTCTTTAACATCTAAGCTTAGCTGTCGTCCACATTCTACCATCATTGTACTAGGTGAGTAGTTTCTGCCTAAATTTAGAGTTAATATTTCCAAGGTTTGAGTCCCAAGAGCAAATAACCCCATTTCCTTGATCCCCGAAGTATCATGAAGTTTATATTTGCTCAGGTGTTACTCCTGGGTCGGTTCAATAATCTCCACTATTTATCTTCCGCAGCATTTATTCAGTAGTGAATCAAGTCACTAGACTTTTGTTTTAAAAGCATTTTTTGCTTTAGTTTCATTAGTGAAATCTTTGTTTGTTTGTTTTTTAAATGAATAATTTACTTTAATCTTCCTTCCAAGACACATTTTCTACTTCTACTGACAAATATCAATTTAGTTTGATAGAAATCATGAATACCCCAGTTAGCAATCATAAGGAGCACTGGTCTCCCCCTGATCTATTTAAATCTTTTCTATTCCTTAGTCATAAAACTAGAGACAGAATACTTGTGAGAAGGAGAAATAGCTAAGATATTCATTGATCATCTGTCACTCAGTGCATAATTGATTTCACTGTAGGATTTAATTACTTTTATAGATTATCATGAGAAGTTAGCCAAAAGTGTGTTTTTGATATGACACAAACATAAAACATATTAATGGCACAATCCATTCACTTTAAACTTTGTTTGGGTTAAATATGTAACTGTATCCATTAGTTGCCTGTGGTTATTTGTGTGGGGCTGAGGCCTTATGGACTTTTCCTTTGTTTGTTTTACCATGTGTATTGTCCTTTTCTTCAGGGAGAAGCACAACAGTTGGTTGTCCATCATCAAATGGCCAGCCCTGAAAACATACATGCAAGTAACCTTATACAGACTAAGCAGGCTATGTTTAGGAATATATATAATGTGTATACATATACATCTATGCATATAACAACAACTAATGAAGAAAGAGCCCTTGAATTTGAAAGAAATCAAGGAGCGGGTATATGTGAAAATTCAGAGGAAGGAAGGAAAAGAAATGATGTAATTTTATTGTAATCACTAACTATAAAAGAAGAAAGAGTGAATTTTACAAGAATGAGTCTCACAAGAACACTAGGCTAAGAGCCACACATAGACAGGGAGCATCTGGTGCAGACCCATGGAGGCCCTGTGCTTGCTGTTCATTCTCTGTGAGCCATGTGAGCCCTGCTGAGGTGATTCAGTGGACCATGGTCTCCCGGCGTCCAGCATCCCCTCTGACTCTTACAGCCTTTCCTTTCCCTGTTCCGTGGGTTCCCCATCATGGAAGGGTGGGACCCGATAGAGTCCTCCAGTTTAGACTCTGCGTAGTGTCTGGGTGTTCGTCTCTGCACCTGTTCCCATCAGCTCTGGACAAATCTTGATGATGACTAGACTGAGTATAGCAGAATATCATTAGGAATCTTTTCTTTCCTTCCTTCCTTCCTTCCTTCCTTCCTTCCTTCCTTCCTTCCTTCCTGGTTCTACTCTATGTCTCTGGGCTCTCTGGGCTCTGGTCCATGGCCTTTTAGACAGTATAGAACATGGGCTCCCTTGTGTGGCATGTTAAACCAAACATTGGCTGACCACTCCCGTAAGTTCTGTGCCACTACAGCCCCAACACATCTTATAGGCAGGGCAGATTGTAGGTGGAGGTTTTATGGCTGGATCAATGCCAGGATTCTCTTTCCATAGCCTGCAGAGGAACTTTCTAGCACCAAAGAGACTAGAATGTAGGTAAGAAGACTCCATGCCCGCACCAGCTTGATCTATGTGCTGTGTAGATACTGACTTTGGCAATGCCACCGCACTCTGCCCCCCGCCCCCACCCTCCGCCCCGCTGTCAGAGAGCGACCTTCTATTCTAGCATCAGCCTGGGTTGTTTAGGGTTCTCCACAAGTTTCCTTCAGCCAACAAGTCAAAGGAATGTAGCCCAGTCCTATTACTAGGGGACCCACATGGAGAGTGAGCTGCCCATCAGCCACATCTGAGCAGGGGCCTAGGTTCTCTCTATGCAAGGTCCTTAGTTGGTACATCAGTCTCCCTAGGCCCCTATGGGCCCAAATTTGTTGCCTCTGTTGGTCTTCTTGTTGGAGTTTCTGTTCCCTTCAAATCTTTGTGCTAGCTCCCTCCACCCCCAACCTGTCCAGATCTGCCCACCTTGATGGTCTCTTTTTTGAGCTCCTGACCCCTCCAGGTCTTTCCATATCCCCACTCTTCCGTACAACTCTCTGCACTGGGTGCAGAGGACATGTATGTTGGGCTAATGTCCACTTATAAGTGAGTATATACCATGCATGTCTTTCTGGTCTGGGTTACCTCACTCAGGATGATCTTTTCTAGTTCCATCCATTTGCCTGTAAATTTCAAGGTTTCCTTGTTTTTCATAGCTGACTACTATTCCATTGTGTAAATGTACCACCAAAAAAATCAGTAGCCCTCCTATATACAAATGATAAGCAGACTAAGAAAGAAATTGAGGAAACAATACCCTTCGCTTCATAAGAATGACTAATCCCTAAAAAGGTCAGTGGCTTCTGTGACCACATAACCCCTCACTAGACCTCTTCTCTGGAAGGGCCACCAACATTCCCACAGTAGCTGGGCTTGCTACACATGCTTGAGTCTTTGGGGGTAATAACATTCAAGATATAGGCAAAATGCAGCTTCTGGACGGAAAGAGAAAGGAAGACGTTCACCCTGAGTGCTAATTTTGCCAGATTCTGCAGGAATGAAAAAGGGTCCCTTCTTTATATTTACTTTTATCTAACGCTGCTGGTCACATCTAGAGCCTATTGGTTTCTAGGAGACAACCAACCTTGCCCAGTGCTCAGAGATGCATCCACAGTGCCTGGCTCTTTGCCACTTAGAAGTCACAGTGTTCCTCAGCTCTACCGAGAATTTTCCACCCATAGTATGAGGTTGTGGTTGCTGGTGACTGCCTGTGGTCAGCCAGTCCTGAAGAGCCAGTCAAGCTGTCTCCCTCTCTTTGCCATGTTCGCTTTCTCCTTCTAGCCTGTGTCTGACCCACTTTTCTCCCCCTGCCTATTTTCCTCACCCTCCCTATTTCCTTCCCCCAGTTTTCTTTTCCTGTAACATTTTCTATGACAAAGAAACTTCTGTCCACATAAACTACGATAGGCAATAATGAAATAGAAGTTTTTCAGTGGTGAAGATACAATGGCTAAATTGTATAATGAGGATTGCATGAATTACATGTAGAACATTTATACCTGAGTGAACTCTACATGTGTAGACTTGTAGAATAAAGGGTAGGAGATGGACAGATGGCTCCGCACTTCATTTGCTGCCCTTGCAAAGGACAACTGTTTGGTTCTCGGCAACTTACTTGTAGGGTAACACAGCCGCTTGTAGCTCCAGCTGCAGGGAACCCAAAGGCCTTCAAGCACCCACAGTCATACATACATACATACATACATACA
Source organism: Acomys minous (assembly GCF_964271855.1). NCBI lineage: Eukaryota > Metazoa > Chordata > Mammalia > Rodentia > Muridae > Acomys > Acomys minous. Next base: position 5,377,339 of record NC_140487.1, read on the forward strand.
TACATACATACATACATACATACGTACAGAGAGAGAGAGAGAGAGAGAGAGAGAGAGAGAGAGAGAGAGAGAAAGAGAGAGAGAGGAAGAGAGACAAACAGACAGACAGACAGAGGAGGGAACCATCATAAGCATGTATTGGGCTGGACGCATAGCTCAGTGGTAGAGTACATGACAAGAAGAAAAAGGCCCTGCATTCAGTTGCTAGTGTGGGGGAGGGGAGGGGAGGGGAAGACCTAACAAGAGCATCACAGTAGTGAATATAGGGTATTTTTGCTGCTGCGCTGGGATGATCAGTACTTCAGTGTGCTTTGCCCAGTAACTTCACTACATAAAGGAAATACATTTTTCCCTCTACAAGATACTATCTTAATTTAAGATAGATTTCAGTTGTTGAGTCTTGTACAAGATTTTCTACACTGCAGAGTTCTTTGCTTTCTCCATAGTGAAGCAGTTCACTTTCACTGTTACTTTTGTCTGTGGAAGTTGATTATTTCCTTTCCAATTCCACGATGACAGTGAGGAGCAATCTAAGCAACATCATTCATAAGGTGTCTGTAGTCAACACTCGTTTAGATTAAAAGATTTTGCTGCTTTTGTTTAATGCCAGTGTGTCCTGGATTTCCTGTGAAAGCTTTGCATGGTTTTATCCCTTTATTCTATTTGTTTTGCACCTTGAGAATTATTTATGGTCTGTTTATGTGTTCGTACCCTCAATTTACACATTTTTGAAGTTGCCAGACAACTCAGGCTTTGCTACTAAATATCTGTCACCTTTCCCTGCTAAGTATGAACAAACTGAGAGGAGAAGGTAACTTCCTAATTGGGTTTTGACAAGTCTATTTGAACAATTAATGCAAAATTATAAAAAGTGATAGATACTGTCAGATATGCTGAAAATATTTTATAGGAGTGGATTTAACCTGTTTGAAAGTATGAAGGTACGAGGTACATACATTAACAAGTTCCATCCTTGCTCCACAAGTCTTTGCTTTACCATTGCAGTTGTTAAAAAGCCCTGTTAAGGTGACACATTTTTGTGAGATGATACAAAACGGAAATGATACATATAAATACTATAGAGATTTTATTGCGTTCTAGTGGATTTCGTCATAGTACATTGTCAATGGAGACCAAATTCTATCTAATTTCCTTTAGGTATGTTTTTCTTGTAGATACATCTATTTTCTTTTCTGGCCTTTCTCTTTTCCTCTATTGCTCCCACGGAGCACTGTCCTGGAACAGCTAATAGCTTTGGTCCTGCGACTTTCCGAGAGTCCCTCCTCTAGTGCGTTCCCTGGGCGCGTGCAGATGGGTAGAGAACCGATCTGTTGTCTTTTCCTTCAGGGCTCTCGGCTGCCTTAGAGGCCACTTGCCTGCTATCCCACCTGCTGCCTTAGAGGCCACTTGCCTGCTATCCCATCTGCTGACGTGGACTTATCTAGGAGCGGGAGGAAATAGCATTCATCTGCTGTACTAGCTAGTGTTATGTCGACTGACACAGGTTAGAGCCATTTGAGCCTAGAGAACCTGACTGTGGAAATACCCCACTATGCCCAGGCTGTAGACAGGCCTGCAAGGGTGTGTGTGTGTGTGTGTGTGTGTGTGTGTGTGTGTGTGTGTGTGTGTGTATGTATGTATGTGTATGTACATATGTATATATATTAGATTTTTCTCACATAATATATCCTGATTATGGTTCCCCTTCTCTCTAACTCCTATCAGTTTTTCTCCATTTTTTTTCTTCCATCCAGTTTCACTGCTTTTCCATCTCACATTAGAATACAAAGAGGCTTTTATGGGATTATAATATAATAAATATAATATAGCATGATATATAATAAAACAAAAACTAAGACATTAGAGTAGGACAAAACAAACACACACAAGAAGAAGAAGAGGCCAAAAGAAGGCGTGCAAAATAGAGACCCACTCATTCCCACACTTAGGAATCCCACAAAAACAATAAACTGGAATCCATAGATACATTCACATATATACATTATATATACACGTGTATACATTATATACACATGTATATTATATGTACATATAATATATACAAAGGACCCATAAGATAAAAAGAGAGAAGAATAAAGTATATAAATAAAATCTAAGTAAAAAGAATATAAAATTAAGCTGGGCGATATTGGTGCACACTTTTAATCCCAGCACTTCAGAGCCAGAGGCAGGCAGATCTGTATAAAGTCAAGGGCAACCTGGTCAACACAGTGACTTACAGCACAGTCAAGGCTATACAGAAAAACCCTGTCTCTTAACAGCAACAACAAAGATAAAATTAAAAAATAGAATGGAGAACCCCTGACATACATTATGAGACAAGGATATCCGGAAGTGGGGAAAAACCTAGATGTCAACAGATGAATGAATAAAAGAAAATGTGTTTCATTTACATAATGGAATATTTTTAGCTGCTAAAATAAGAGACATACAGAATATGGCATTTAAAGATGTTTTTTATTATTTCAAAGATAGATTTACAATGAGACAGGTTAACTCCTGGCAACACCTAGGCTACCTTGAAGAAGATGATAAGCATCAAAAAGCCTCCTTAGGGAGATGGCTTCAAATGTGGCAAACAAGCCACTGGGAAAAATGTCCTCGTTTCTACCACAGACAGAATTCTGCCTAAAAATGGGCAAGCTTAGATGCAGACAGCCAAACTCTGCCAAGACAGGGCAAGCAAGTCCTCAATAGTTCCTACCTCACAAATATGTCTGTCAGATATATTAGGCCAGAAGGCTAAAAATGATGCTCTAACATAATATAGAATTTAGGGTGACTGTTCAGGCAGCAAACTCTTTCTGTCATCTTCTCATTTGGGAAGCTGCTAACCTGCACTCCCTGTATACTTACGTAATTAATTTTATTCCTTCTCAAATCTCTGATGGGGATGAAGACCAGATAGTTTACTTTTGCAATTAAGCTTCGTTGTTTAGAGGTTAAGATGTTTTTAGGTCTAGATTGATGTTTTAAATTGATAGTGATGATATGATAGATATGATAGATACTGATTTACATTCAGAATTTTAGACGCACCAAGATAGGAAAGATGTTTTCTTTAAGGTTGCCAAATATAAATATCCAAAACACTATGAATGTAACATTTATATAATTCCTGATTGTGTCATAGTTCTTATTGCTATAGATAGTTTATTTTATATATGTATAATAATATAAATGCATATGTAAAATAGTCAATAAAAAAATTTAAAAATTGAAGACAAAAATTGTAGGTTAGTATCATAATGAACAAATAACCAATAGAATTAATCAATGTACAATAATGTGCCAACTTCCAAATCACACTTGAATAAATGTATGCAAGTATTCTAACACACACACACACACACATATATATATATATATGTTATTCACGAAATTTTCAGATAAATGGATAGAACTAGAAAAATATTATCGTGAATGAGGTATTGCAGACTCAGAGAGATTAATATGGTACGTATTCACTTATATGTCGATATCAGATGTTAAGTCTATGACAACTAACTTGCAACCCGTAGAACCACAGAGGCTAGATACAGAGTAAGGGTCTAAATAACTTTCTCTAAGAAATAGAATAGAACAGTTACAAATGGGTGATGGGGAGAATGGAATGGGAGGATAAAAAGGAGAGATGGAGAGAAGTGGGGGATGACAAAGAGAATATTGGGAGAGACAGCTAACATTGAGGGATAGGACAAAAACAATGTAATAGAAACTTCCTAATATATGCATGTGTACGGAGGCAATCTAAATGAAATAGCCAAATAATAAGGAGACAGAGCTCCAACTGTCTACCTCTTATCACCTAATGACACTTCTACTCCTAGGACTTGGTTTGTTTTTGGTTTTTTTTTTTTTTTTTTTTTTTTTTTTTGTAGGACAGTGTTATTTTAATTGAGCTGTTGGCCAAAGTGGTCCAATGGGAGCCCTCCAAAGGACCCAGGCTGTTGCCAGGCCTATAGATTGTGTGTGCGAGTTTACATATGAAGATGAAGATTATCCTGAGATTTCATTCGTTTTATTGATCCTAACCATTCTGAAAGGTATAAGATGAGGTCTCAAAGTAGTTTTGATTGGCATTTCCCTCGTGACTAAAGGATGTTGAATGTTTCTTTTAAGTGTTTCTCAGCCATTTGAGTTTTCTCTTTTGAGAATTCTGCTTGGATATGTACCCCATATTTATTTGTTGTGGGTTTGTTTTGTTTTATTGATATCTAGATTTTTTTCCAGCTCTTTATATATTCTGGATATTCACCCTTTATCTGATGTGTGGTTGATAGAAATCTTTTCCCATTCTGTAGGCTGCTACTTTGTCCGAATGACAGTGTCTTTGGCCATGGAGAAGCTTTCGGCTTCTTGAGGTTGTAGGGTGTTTTCTTAATTAATGGTTGCTGGAAGAGGGGCCAACTGATTGTGAATGGTGTTACGTCTGGGCTAGTGATCCTGGATTTTATAAGGAAACAGGCTGAGTAGGCTATATGGAGCAAGCTAGTGAGTAGCACCTCTCCAAGGCCTCTGCTTCAGTGCCTCCTTCCAGATTCCTTCCCAGCTTGACTTCCTGCTTTGGCTTTCCTCAGTGGTGACTCAGTATTTGTAAGCCAAATAAACCCTTTCCTCCCCAAGTTTTCTGTATTTTTAATTGACAAATATAATGTATTCTTACAGTGTATTCTATTGTGACATATACTCACCATGTAGAAAGATTAAACCATTTTATTTTGTGTATCCTTCACCTCACATATTTACTGTCTATGATGAGAAAATATGACATGCACTCTCTCAGAAATTTCAAAATACCAAGTTTAGCCTCTCCTTTCAATGAGTTACTAGAAAGCAAATGGAAAATCTTTTAGAGTTCATAGTAAATTGTAGCTAAAAAGGATCATGGTCCTTGGGAGTAAATCTTGGAGAATAAAACTTATAACTACATCTTCTAGGGCCACAATGGGTGATTAGAAATTTAAATCATGCCTAAGTAAAAGCTGGCAAGTTTTTTTCTTTTCTTTTCCTTCTCTTCTTCTTCTTCTTCTTCTTCTTCTTCTTCTTCTTCTTCTTCTTCTTCTTCTTCTTCTTCTTCTTCTAGAGTTTTGTAACAATTTACACAGTTCCTTTTATAGTTATACAATTTAGATAGGGGACTCTTGTTTTCTTGTGTTGTTGGTTTTGCGTTGTAAGGGAGGATTTGAGCCACATGCCAGGTATAAGTTTGATCTGTGGCTTGAATGACTCAACTAGATAGTCAGCCAAAGGCTAGAAAGATCCTGAAATGCCTGCTTATGGGATAATATGCAGAATTCCTGTACCTCACTGTGAAACCACAAATGACCTCTGAACAGAGTAAATAGGATCTGAGTAACAGTAGCAACATGTGTGTCGTTCATCCCACGCTGAGACAAATGGAGTAAACTACTCCGCTCACAGTAGCAAGAGTGCATTCCCTCAAAGTTCTGGGGGAGAAATGCGAAATCATGGTGTCACAAGTTCCCGCTTTCACGAGAAACGCCAGGACGGGTGCCTTCCTGCCCTCTTCCAGATATAGATTTCTCTGGCTGTCTTAGCTGTGTTGGAAACTAGTGATATGTCTGTAAATCAAGGCCCACCAAAGACTGCTGGCAACACCAAAACTAGAAAAAAGGCCGTAAGGAGCTTGCTCAGGGCCTGCTGTAGGAGCCAGCTCTGCCAACTTTGGCCCGCCACCCTCTGTAACTTAGAAACATTCTATTCTCTTACCAAGCTGTGTATTCTTTGGCATTTTGTCACAGAAGCCCCAGGAAATGAGAATCTATTCAACATGTTAAGATTCACTAAGATTGGATAGAGAATACATGATTTTTAACTATGAATAAATGTTTAAGTATTTTATTCATTATTTAATTTTTAATTTTTTTTTTTGAGGCCGTGTTTCCTGGAATGGTCTTGGCTGTCCTACAGCTCACTCTGTGGATCAGGCTGGCCTGGAACTCAGAGATCCACCTGCCTCTGCCTCCCACGTTCTGGGATTAAGGAGGCATCACCACACCCAGAGAGAGCCAACCCCTCACACTATTAGCCACACTCTGCTGTGCTTGTGGACAGGAGCCCTGCATAGCTGTTCTCCTGAGAGGCTCCACCCAGTAGCAGATCAAAACAGATGCTGAGACTCACAGCCCTGTATTGGGCTGATGCTGGGAGTCTTGTGGAAGAGCGACAGAGGTGAATAGAAGGACCTAGAGAGGACAGGAGATCCACAAGACCAACAGAGCCAGCTAACCGGGACCCAGGAACAGGGGGGCAGAGACTAGAGCACCAACTAAGGTCCATGCATGGACTGGACCTAGGGCCCCTATACAGATGCAACCAATGGGCAGCTCGGTCTTCATATGGCTCCCCTAGTAGTGGGAGCTGGGATGGTCTCTGACATAGATTCTGTTGCCTGTTTTTCAATCACTTCCCCATGGTGGGGCTGCCTTACCAGGCCACAGGGGAAGAGGATGTGCTCAGTCAGTCCTGAGGCAACTTCATGTGCTGGGTTGGGTTGATGGGGGGGATCCCCTGTTTTGAGGAATAGGGGAGGGGGAGGGGAGATGAGGGAGGAATGGCGGAACCAGGAGGTGAGGAGGGAGAGGGCTACAATCAGGAGATAAAGTGAATAAATAAATTCTTAAAAAATAGAAAAAAGAAAATATTGAGCATTACAAGTCCTGAAAAGCAAAAAACTTTCATGGGTTTGACTGAATATTTCATAATTAAGTTTATAAATAAAATAGATGCACACATAATTGACAAGTCGAACAGTATTCCAACATTTGCACCTGAAATATGCCTAGTATTTATTGGAAAGCTGCAACAATAAGATTAATGTAATTAGCCAAGGGACTAAACTATTGTTTTTAATAAAGGAGAGATGGCATCTAAAATGTTCTTGGCCAGAATCCAGTGTAGAAAATAATTGCTTATCTCTCTGGACATGGCTGTTTTAAGAAGTGTAATTGTGATATGAGATATTCAAGTAGTCACCAGAGTCAAATAGTGGTTGACCCACTTATAAATAGCTGTGAGACGATAACTGTGAGGAAACATGAGGACTGGAGCACGTTCCAGCTCCCCTTGTTAACGCTGGGCATGGTGGCCATGGCTGCAAGCCCAGCACTGGCGAGGTGACGATGTAAAAATCCCTTGAGCTTGCTGGCTAGCCAGTCTAGTATAAGGGATGAAGAGTGAGTAAGGAAGACACCCAACCTCAACCCACAGTCTCTACATACATGTGCAAGCACACCTACCTACATACCTGTACAGACACTGAGATAGATAGATAGATAGATAGATAGATAGATAGATAGATAGATAGATATAGACAGACAGATAGATACTAAGATAGATAGATAAATAGATAGATAGGATGGATGTTGTGTAGCCTTACAGATTGGCTTGGCCCAGTATTTTTTCTTTCATGTAAGATTCTTGTAGGATATATACCATTGCATTCATTGTAGTTAATTAAAAATACATAGACCATTGGGCTAGAGAGATGGCTCAGCTGTTAAGGCTAATCTCACAACAAAAAAGTAGATAGGATAGAAGTACTAGGCACCAGTCATTTGTTCAAAATCCTACCATTATATTTTTGATAGCACTCGCACTGTAGGTTACTATTAGCACTGTAAGTTACTGTTGCACTTACAGTGTAAAGAGCAGTCCATAAGCACATAGACACCTTGAAAGTGAAGAGACTTAGTCTTATGTTGGGCAGCAGGATTGTTTTTATTTTTTCTTTAGTCTGTTCTCAGTCTGTTCCCCACCCCAGAAACACATCTCATGTGTGTGGTACATTTCAGTTGAATCATAAACATGAAAAACTAAATTTTGTGTAGCGCATTCTCAAGTTTAATATATATTCCTTCTATAATTTCTCCTATACACCTGCTTCTTGTGTAATTTAATTGAATGGTTGATAATAAGAAAGAATAACATGTTTGCCAAATAGCTTTAATGCAAGTGTAAGTGGAGTAAGTAACTCAGCATCTAAAAGTAGAAGTTAATCCTTAAAACTAAGGTAAGCAGCTCGGAAACTGTAAAGCTCTTAGAAATGGTCGATTCTGTGCCCACTGTAGATACATTAAGGTGGTTCCTGCTATTTGTAGATTTTCAGATTAGCTGTGATACTTCCCCTCTTAGTTTATATGGGCGATCAGACATTGAAGTATGGCACCTGCTCCACCTCTGTAAGTAGCATTCTGTGTTCACAATAGACACACAAAACAGCAGTAACTCACATCTAGGTCCTACTCAGCACTAGTTTCTTTATGCATTTCTTTACACATTTATATTTTGGCTTTCACAGGACTTAGCCACATCCTTCCGTTAAATATCAAATGAACTCCAGAGTGACATGAATGTCATTCTTGCAGTTTTACATGGCTTTATAATGTAACAGTTGGTAAGGCAAAGCTCTTTGTCATTATAGTAAAGATTTATGTGCCAAGAGATTTAACCAAAGCCTTTCTTCTTTCTTAATTTTTAATGAGCATTCTGTGGGCGTAAGAAGACAAAAACAGTTTCTTTTGTTTGATCTCGACCTGGACCTTCATATTAACTATGTTCCAGTTATTTTCCTGCGTCCTTTACAAAACTCACAGTACTTTGGCTCTAATTGGCAAACATTAGCTCCTTAACTACTAAAGTATGTCATATAAACAGATGTCTACTCCTCAAGAGTGAATATGTAAAAGTGACAACCGGTATTTGTGTCAGTCTAGAGGCTTCGTCAGAGCTGTAAGAAAAGAAAAATTCTTGAAGGCCTCAGAGTCATTATTTGCTGGTAAAATAGTCACTAGTGCTGATACCCACATAATTGAGTAAGACTAATCATGGATTGTACTGCACCTAGGGAACAGATGCTGTAATAGTGGAGCCAGCCAGTTTTCTGTGCACTTGAAATGCTGTACTTTGTCTCATTTAGTCCTCATAATTATCCTTAAACTTTCAGGCTGTTATTATACTTGATATATCAGTGTATAAAAACCAAGGGAAGTATCTTTTTGTAACAAGCAAGAGTCACAGAGCTAGTGGAGATAAGAAACAAACAAACAGACAAACAAACCAGGAAGAGCCAGTCTGGCTTCAGTATTAATGAGATGTGACACTTTCTGTTCCTAGCAAGTCTCAGCAAAGTGATGGAGTGTGCGTTGTGGTACATGGCTGTAATTCCGGTACTTGGAAGATAGAGACAAGATCAGGGATTCCAAGCCGGCCTGGGCTATATGAGGCTTTGTCTGGGAAGCAGAAAAGCGACTCGGGGAACTGATGATGAAATGTTAAACAAGGATTTGTCTTTACATACACAGTTTGAAACCTTCATGAAACCTGAATGAAGGAGCCATCGGCCATGCTCAGGTGCACTAGACAGATGGGCTGTTTTGTTTTCGTTCACGTGACCTGCAGCAGGAAGTGTGGTCTTGATGTCACAAATGTGTATCAAATACAGTGTCCCACTTGGGATCATTTTTATATCCCTGAAATTAAATATTAAAGTGTTATGTCTCCTTTGGAATGTTGAAATCCCAATTCCAAATGTAATAGAAGTTAGAGGTGATTAGGATGAGGGATTGTGCCCTTATGAAAGTGACCTCAGCTACATTATGCACTGTTTCTACCACGAGAGAAGGCAGTGTGTAGGTACCATCCAGGAGCCGGGAAGGCGCTTGTCTCTAGCCCTAAGATTCCCTCTATCTTTGGTTTCCCAGACTCCAGATCTGTGTGGATTATATTTTGGTTATTTTTAAATCAACAAGTGTAGGCTTCTAGGACCCTTTGGGTCCTTCTACTTTGCCTTTCTCCCATGATTCTCTCATCTAGAGTCCCACTAGAATGTTCTCTCCTCTGTCTCAGTTTCCTGGTAAGTGAAGGCTTTCGTGGGACATGCCCCTTGGGCTAATATGCAGATATAAGTGAGTATAAACATTATGATAGGCAGATTTGGGCCCAGGGGTCCCGCTCAAACTAAGGCGCCAGCCAAGGACAATACAGGCGGTAAACCTTAAGCCCCTACCCAGATCTAGCCAATGGACAGAACACTCCCCACAGTAGAGTGGAGAGTGGGATATGACTTTCTCACATACTCTGGTGCCTCACCTTTGACCATGTCCCCTGGACAGGGAGACCTGGTGGCAATCAGAGGAAGGACAGCAAGTTACCAAGAAGAGACTTGATACCCTATGAGCATATAGAGGGGGAGGTAATCCCCCTCAGGAACAGTCATAGGGGAGGGGAATAAGGGGAAATTGGGAGGGAGGGAAGAATGGGAGGATACAAGGGATGGGATAACCATTGAGATGTAACAAGAATAAATTAATAAAGGAGGGAAAAAATGAAAAAAAAAAAAAAAAAAGAAATACCTGAAAAAAAAAATTAAATCAACAAGTGAATAGTTTTCTGGCACTTCAAAACTTGCTTAGCATTTATCACATCACAGTATCAGTTTCTTGAATAACAACCTTTTTTTTTCTCAATTTGCCATGCTGTGACTTCTTAATAACTGGCCAGATGACAAAAATACCATAGGCGGCACCTTAGTTCACCCGTCTACTAAGCCTGATTATCTGGTCTTCTCTGTTGCACTTGTCTTTTTCTTCATTCTACCTGGGAGTGGAGGTTTCTGGGTTCTTTAAAAACTCAGTGTGTCATGTGAATTTTGTTGTTGTTGTTGTTGTTGTTTTGGTCTCAAATATGGAACGTGGGAATTTTTTTTCACTGCTGAAAACAGACTCATGACCTTTGTAAGCTGAAAACAGATTCCTGAGAGGGCATGTGATGTTTTGCTGGAAGCTGTCTCATGCAACGGGTGTGGGTTTTGCCAGCTAGAAGCCATCCTTGCGTGGACTCTGAGACGGGATACCTAGAAGCCCGCAGACAGCGAGACCTGGCTGCACTTTGCAGTGGTTCACGTCACTTCACAGGTCTTCACTTTTCTACACTTCGCTTCATATAAGGAAACATTCCCTAGGAGCTCCGCAAGGCACTCCAGCCGAGTCTTGCAGCTGCTTCTGACCTTGTGCCGATTTGACAGTCTTGCTGTTTGTACTGAGTTACGCCACTGCTGCTTTTGTTTGCTGTTCGCTGGTCTGCTGGTATCCTGACGACAAAGACTGCACTCACCCCCAGGAACTATGTCTGAAGAGGTTCACAACCCCCTTTCCTACTAACCCTTCTCCCCCACCTCGGGGCAGTGGGTTGGAAGAGAGGTAGATGCACTTAAGAACCCTAAATAAGTAGGATTTTGAAAAAATCTAAGCCTACACCACCTCCTGGAGAAGATAATTTGAAGGGCCACAGGAAGTTCTTCACTTCCGTGAAGCATTCTCCAACTGTATAGATCTCATGAATTAAATCCTCCATGCAGATGATGCCAATTTTACCAAGAGACAGAACAATCTATGACCTATCCATCAAAGCAATTAATTCTCTTATTGATTTTGCCTTGGCCTTGCTTGTAGATGTGCACGCTGACTGACTTTAGGTTGGGGTACGCCCATGCACTGTGTGTTTCCACATTCCTTACCATGTTACTTGATGTCAGGTTAGCTTAACAAAGGTGTCATTGAAAAACTGAGGAAGACGGAGAAGCTGCAGTACCCTGGAGACCTTTGGGCTCACACCATTGATGCCTCAGATTCTGATGACAAACTCCAGTTTTGGTTCTGTAGGCACGTAGGAGTTTCCAGCTTTCCTTGCCGTCTGAGCCACCTGAAGCCACAGTCCAGTACATCTGCTTGTAAGCCTTGTTATAGCGCTCTGCCTTCTGATGGATAAACTTCCTCCTCCTCGCCTTTGGGGTGTCCGCAGACAGTCTTCTTCCACGGGCACTTCATCTTCAACTCTGTGAAGTTCCTCCCCTTTTTTTTTAAGGGTTTCTGGCACAGCAGGAACCTTCTTTTTCTTCTTTGGCAAAGCTTCCATGGTTCCAACCAGGAAAAAATAATAAATAAATAAATAAAAGAGGCTGAGATAACAATCTTGACCTTATCCTTGAAGCTCTGGGTGCACGGAGACAACATGAAACAGGAATTGTCCTTTTTTTTTAATCAGCGTTCTACTCCCAGCCCCTAGTCCTGTGTGTATGTTAGATTCTTGATTAATAGCTTGAATGAATGAGTGAAAGGATCAGTAGTGTAGGCATTTAATAGGGGATTAGCTTTTAGATTATATAACATAAAGGAGTAGGAAATAATACCAGTTACATGAATTGTAATGAATATATCAGAAATAAGTAAATAATTTTATATAGACCAGTGTGCTAGGCCACAACAGGAAAGCAAAGGAATATTTAAAACCTTTCAATTAGAGATAAAGACTCAGCCCCTTTGTAAGAAACTATAAGCAAAATCACAAGCAACTGTGCAAATAATTTACTAAGAAATGATGTATAAAATTGAGGAGATAACTTCTCTTTCCAAGAAATATGAACACTAATTTTTAAAATATACACACATATTAGTTGATCATGGTGAGGCAGACCCATAATGCAACCCTGGCGGGAGTAGGAGCATAGGAAGAGTTCAAGGGCAGCCTCCAGTTGAAAGACAGGGGGTTATAACACAAGACCCTATATCAAAACGTAATAAAAAATATATATGTATATTTCATGTATTTTGCTGTTTTATTAACATATTTACATACAATATATAATTTCTATGTATTTATATATTATACTAGTTATATTATATTATATTGTATTATATACACATATTTATACATGGATGGATGCACAAAGAAAATTGTGTGGAGATTGCTAGATATGACTGCATTTCTGAATAGGAAGCACTCTAAGTTGGAGATGTTTGTTACTCGTAGAAATGTTTTCTCTGCTCCTGCTACTAGAATATTCGAGCTTTTCTCAGGGTACCAAGGCGTAGGTATGCAAAACATGATACAGAATTCTGATAATCGTTTGTTGAGATTCATGACACTATGTAGATATATAGACCTATATACGTATCTGCCCATAGGTCTATCTCTGTATGTTTTATGATAAGTTAGTGCAGACGAATGAATGTATATGAATAGATATATTCATGTAAGGTTAATTAAAGTGAGAGTTTTAATCAGTAAAGGTAACTTGCTGTGTAGTAGAAATTCTTGTTGCCTTGGGTTGCATTTATATGTGGAGTACCTATTTCAGAAACAGAGATGTGGAAGGAATTTGTTCTTGGATTTGAGAGGGAAGATGTTAGACAGATGCCCTTGAGCCTCTGAAATTCAATAAGCCCCTTTCTGGACTACAGTTGTCAGTGTAGTTGTTAGCTGAGGGAAGAGTTGTCAAAGTGTTGCCTCTTTTGTTTTCAATTGGTGGCTACATAAAGCAAAGTTTGTAAAAGCTGCTGATGTATCTTAATGTTTTGAAGAGTAAATTCCTAGAGACTTAGAAAGACAAACATTTGTCTTGAATCTTGAATAAGTTTTCTTGTGGCAGTATAGGAGTGGAATGAAGAAAACAGAATTAAAAAAAAAAGACAATAGTCCTACTGTTCACAAGATGTTCTACAGGATGAACATGTTCAGATAAACACATCAGTATCTTGTTATATATGATGTACTGAAAGAACACAGATAGTATGGCCCCCTCACATCTAGAGGGTAGCAGAGTTGTAATTCCTCCATAGTTGCCACACAGCCTTGTGATTCAATGCAGTGTCTGTGGGCGTGTGGGGTCCATACTCTTGTATTATTCCCTTAAGTATCCTTTGGGGAGTTAAATTACCTAAAAATGAGAATGGGATTTTGACCTGTGAAGTGGGGAAAATACAAGGGTTCTAAGTGGGGGAATCCCCTTTCATCTTTTTAGCTGCTGTTTCAGACTGCTGTAGGCTCACTTGGGGTTCATGGCCACTTGAGGAATTTAACTCTCTTAGGAAGGCAGCGCTCATGCCGGGCGCCACTGACCAATGGTGGCTTAGGAAGGTCGAGGACCCGCTTTAGGTGTTAGAATATCTTAGATGTGCAAGGCCGCAGAATAGCGTACACATCCATTAGGTCTTCACCACTAGAGAGAAGAGACAGAATCAGTCGTCAGGAGAGTGGGAGACTCTTGATAAATCAAAGGATGATTCTGCTTGGGTATATTTAATATTTTGTCTGTTACCCATTTTTTTTCAGTCTGAAATAAAGATCTGTTCTAAATGCTTAATATGAAGGTGATTTTGATCTAACTTCAAAAAATGTTTACTTTAAATTATGCAATAACTCCTATCTCTTAAAAAAAAACCCTACAATGTTACATTTGCCCCCATTACCTTTTTAGGTGTCACAGTGTTTCTCCGTTGACTTCCACACTGTCTTTTACTTGAGAATGAGATGTTTCCAATCTAATATTAAACTTTTGTAGATTTGGAATTTAATTGACAGTGAGGAAAAAAATGTAACTTTGATTTATGCTCATTAAAATACACAGCCACTTTTGACATAATTTAAATATTCGTCTGTCTTTTCATTCAAGCATGACTACAAAAATCAAGCTATGTGAATATCAGAGCTAGAGCACTAAAGATTGTCACATTATTCACAGTCTTAAGTATTCTGTCCTACTGAAGTGATCACCCTTATGAGGACTTCACTAATTAGAAATGTTTATAGTGTGAGGACTATCATAGCTCATAACCCAGCATTATCAGTTAACTCATCCTTTACTCATTAATGGTGATGGTATACAATACACGTCGTGCTAGAATCTTGGTACAACTGAAGTGACAGTAAGGTTATTATCTCTCTAATTGTAATAAAACAGGCAATCTTATAGTCACCCTGTGTCGCCACAGCATTTTGTGCCTCTCCAAGAGTGAACAGGTGTCATTACTCAGGAGTCTGTGCCTTGACTAGGAACTGCCAGGTTCTGTCAAGACCTGGTGATGTCTCTAGTCATCATTTTAAAAATTATTTCTTTTACTTTTCAGATGATAACACACGGACATCATTCCCCCTTCCATTTTCTCCCTTCTCGCCAAAACATACCTTTTTTTACTTCAAATTCATGGCCTCTGTTTTCATTAACTGCTTTAATGTGCACATATGTAAATGTTTACACGTATGTAAGTATAACATGCTCAGTCTGTATAGTGTTACTTGTGGGAATGTCTTTGGGTGGTGCATTTGATATTGGATAACCAGTTGATGTGCTCTGACCTGAGGAAAACTATTTCTCCCACCCCCAGCATTCCTTAATTGCCTGTAGTTCTTTGTATAGGATTGAGGTCTGGTCATTTTTTGAGTCATACAGGTGTCTCTACTTTTCTTCGACTTTCTCATGTTTTCCTGCCTGCAGATTAATGTCAAATATCATCTTCTAGGAGAGACGGACTTCCTTTTAAGTATTTTAATTCACATCCCCTTCTCAAGATAGCCTTGTTCACTTCAGGGTTGCAAGGATTCTAAAGAGCACAGGGCCTCCCATGGCTGATGGATGAGGCCAGCCAGCACACCGTCCCTTCCGCTGAAGTCTATGGCCAGCCACTTGCCAGGCCACACAGATCTAAGTAGTATAGAAATAAATCGCACCAGGCTAGATGAAGCCTGTGTGAAGTGTGATGCGCTGATTATTTTAATAGGAGCACAACAAATGCTCTACTGAATTAAGGGAAGAAGTGGAGATGTAAGGATTGACAGTAGAACATGAAGTTGCATGGGCAGGAAGAGGAGCAGGTAGTGCAGAGCTCTGTGCCGCTTCTCGACGCTGTGAGGAAGCCACCTGAGCATGTCAGTGAACAGGAACACCACTGAAAGTTTGATCAGTTTATTCCCGTAGGAGAAGAGCAAAATTAAGAGTAACCACTATCTGGCATACAGAAGGGACCTAGAGAATAGTTAGGAAGCCAGATAGAAGCAGTGGAAAGTGTTCATCCCATAGAGGGGAGTGACTCTGGAAATGTCCCACCCTAACACACCCTTTTGAGTCAAGACAATGTTACATATTTGAGAAATAGTGTAGGTTTTCCCCAAGGCCGAAGCCCTATCTTGTGTCAGGTGCTTGGCCCTTTAGCGGTGTTAAGTGTGGATTCCATACCAAGGAGTGGGGCTGAAATCCACTCACAGTGTGCTACCCGGATCTTCCAGGCATCTGTGCTTCCCTTGGTCCCATGTGTGAACATGGAAACGACTCAAAAGTTCACATATAATTTTTAAAATCTACTGTTTCCTATGTTTAGTGCATTTAGGAGACAGTCTCTTAGACGGATGGGTGGTTTGGGGTATTTAAAATAGGGTTTTTTATCCCCCTGTAGGCCCAGGGTGGGGGGAGGGGGGGAGGGCTACAGAGACTGATCAAGGACCATGCATGGTGAGGATTCAGACCCCTGCTCAGATGTAGTCCATAGGGAGCATAGTCTCCTTGTCGGTCCCATAATATGGGGAGTAGGGGCTGCCTCTGACATGTCCCTGATGCCCACTCATTGACCACTTCCCTGTAGCAGGGTCGTCTTGCCAGGCCGCAGAAGAAGAGGGTACAGGAAGTCCAGATGAGACTTGATAGGCTGGGGTCAGATATATGGGAGGAGGGCTCCCCTTTCTGAGGATGGGGGGTTAGGGGATGAGGGAGGGGACTACAATCAGGATGGAAAGGGAATAAATTAAAAATAAAAAAAATTAAAAACAAATAGGAGAGGGAGTGCTGTGAGAAAAAGAGGGTAGAGACCTGATGTGGGGTGAGTGGGCCTGAGGCATCTCTGAAACAGGCTGGAGACCTACAACAGGGTCGGCTCCTGGGATGATATAGGGGTGACTCAGCTGGGACCCGGCTAGTGGTGGACATGGAGACAGAAGAGTCCACCTCTAGCCAGACAGGATTCCTAGCAGAGGGAGAGGAACTCCAACCCACCCACAAAAACTTCAACCCCAAATTTTCCCTGCCTGCAAGGTGTGCAGGGATAAAGAAAGAGCAGAGACTGAGGGAATGTTCAACTAATGCCTGGACACACCATGCAGGAGGGGCAAGCCCAGATGGGAGGGGGCCTAGCATAGCTGTCCTCCGAGAGGCGCCACCCAGCAATAGATGGAAACAGATTCTGAGACCCACAGCCGAACACAGGGCATAATAGTACAGAGACCCTTCAAGAAGGACAGGAGGAAGGAAGAAGAATCCGGAGGGAACAGGAGCTCCACAAGAAGACCAACACAGACAACTAACCTGCGCAGAGGTGGGGGGCTTGTGGAGACTGAAGCACCAACCAACGATCGTGTACAGACTGTACCTAGGCCTCCTACACATATACCGGATGGGCAGCTTGGTCTTCATGTGGGGCCCTAGTAAGGGGAGCTGGGACTGCCTCTGAGAAGGATTTTCTTGGATACTTGTCTGTCACTTCTCCCTGACGGGCTCCCTTGCCAGGCCAACATGGTGAAGGATGTGGACGCGCTAAGTCCTGATTGGGCTTGACCTGCTGGGAGGAGGGGCTCCCCTTTTCCGAGGGGCAGGGAGTGGGTGATATGGGCAAGAGGGAGAGAGGCAGTCCCTCTAGGATTGGGGTGCAAAGTGAATAAATTAATTAATTTTTAAAAGTTAAAAATATATATGTGTTTTTGGGTTGTGAGCCTAGCCTTTAGTGGCTGAGCCATCTCTCTAGCCCTGAAGATCTCAACATAACACCAGACACACTAAGTCTGTTAGAAGAAAAAAATGGGGAAGAGCCTCGAACTCAATGGCGCAGGAGACAGTGGACTGAACAGAACACCAGCAGCTCAGGCTCTAAGATCAACAATTAATAAATGGGGCCTCGAGAAACTGAAAAGCTCTGTAAAGCAAAGGACACTGTCAGCGGAACAAAATGACAGCCTACAGACCGGGAAGGAGGCCCAGTCTCCTTGTGGATCCCCACACATTGATCACGTCCCCCTGGCAGGGCAGCCTCGCCAGACCACAGAGGAAGAGGATACAGGCAGTCCAGGCGAGGCTTGATAGGCTGAGGTCAGATGTTTGGGGAGGAGTGCTCCCTTTCTGAGGACTAGGGGAGGAGGGGAGAGGGGCTGAGGGAGGGAGGGTGGGATTGGGAGGTGACGAGGGAGGGGGCTACAATCGGGATGTAAAGTGAACAAATTTCAAAAAATGTTTTTTAATTATCACATATATGTTTTTTGACCGTATGAGTGTAATAGTTAATTTAGTATAGGTGCCAGGGGGTGGGGGGGCGGGGCGAGGCTACATTGATAAGTATAAGAATTAGAAGCTTGCAATCAAATAGAATGTGAAGTAAAATTGTATTGCAAAAGGAAAGGCTTTTCTTTCAGAAAATTCATTTGTCTTCAGTATGCTGCGTTGAATCGGAATCCTGTTACCTTCAAATCCCTTTATGGTGGTTTTCTTCAGGAAAAAAAAAAAAAAAAGAACCAGAAAATTGTCACTTGTTTAGCTTACATGCCAAATAAGCTTTATGGGCTCCTGGAGAATGCTTAAGATGTACTGTGACACTTGGGTTAGTTTGAAAAGTCTCTTTTTTCCCTTGTCTCTTAGAGGTGTTGTTAAATGCATTGTGGATGCACTTGCTTGATTTCCTTGTCAGAGTTGGTATTTCTGGAGATGTGAGTATTCTATAGAAGTAATGGTCAAAAATTAGTAAGAAATGGGAGGAGTTGAGCTTCACCCCTATTGTTCAGTGATGGTTATACATTCCTCAAAACTTCCCTAGTGTCTGCCTCTTAAAGAAAAACACATATATGCCCTCAGTGTCTCTGTAACTGCTTTTCTTACGATCATGCTTTCCTAAGGAGCGGGACTATGTTGTTTCTGTGACCTTAACATGAATCCTGTCTAATGGTGGCACCTTGGGTTGAGTGCACGCTGTGTTCGCTGTGCTGGTGTAGGTATGTCTCTGAGAATATCCCAGGAATTTAGATCCTGCAGCAGCCTCTTCTCTGAGTGCCAGCCCTCCACTTCCTGGCTTCCTACATTGGAAACAGAGAACTGATAGCCTGACCTCCTCCCATGCATGTACTCAGCCAGGGATGAGCTTCTGCACAAGATAAACAGTAGTTTATTTATGCCAATCACAATGATCAGCTCATTTCATGGATCTATTAAATATGAATCTGTGAAGGGGTTCTTGCCAGAGACATTAAGAGACGACCGATTAATATCGGGGAAATGTGTTAGTCGGAATGTTGCGTTGCGCCTCGGGGTGCTGTGTGCCTGTGGATAATTAGAACAGTGCCACCCTGGGAGTTCATCAGGAAACCAACTTAAGAGGAAAGCCAACATACTTTAGAAGTCAGAATAGAAAGATATAAAAAAACAGGGCCTTTTGAACTATTGGAATTTCCAACCTAGTTCTATGTTCAGTTTCCCTTCATCTATACATAAGGGTCAACAGAAGATTAAAAAAAAAAAAAAGCCCTGAAATCTTCAGGTGCTAAAAGTCCATATATTGAATAAATATTTTTAAAGGAGCAGATTACAGTGGCATTGATTATTCATCCCTTCTTTGTGCCCCATTTATCTATGCTGGCTCCAGGGTAGAAGACTCTTTGCTCTAGTTCTGATAAAATGGTTGTAATTGACAACCATCCCTTGTGGGCTGATAAGCATGCTTAAAGAGAGCTAGTCTGCTTCTGTGCTAGGAAAACACTGGAAATGGAAGAACATTCTGGGAGCACCTTACTTGACAGGTACGTTGATAAATATAAAAGCTTGCGTGTGGCAAGAGCTCGGAATTTGTTGTGTCTCGGGCATGAGGCACTTTGGAGATGCTGCCTGTCCCCCTTCTGAGGTTGTGCCATTAGCACAGGCTTTGCTAGCCTTGGAGATGCTGCCTGCCCCCCTTCTGAGGTTGTGCCATTAGCACAGGCTTTGCTAGCCTTATGTGTGGCGTTTCAGGCTGAGTGTGCCTAACTCATGAGAAGCCATTCTTGCCATTTTAGGATATTTAGTTGCATCTTTGTCTTTTAGCCATGATGTGCCAGTAACATTTCGCCCATTATTGTGATAATAAAAAGGCCTCTAAAAAATAGAAAATACCCTTTGCAAGGCAAAATTACATCTGCTTCAGAGCCACTGTTAGCTGAAGGGAGCATTTTGTACTAGGACTGTGGCAGAGGATAAGGGATGTTTTAAACACCGTGGCCTTAGCTACTTAACATATACATACATACATACATGCATACATACATGCATACATACATGCATACATATATATATATATATATATATATATATATATATATATATATATTTGGCTCCTTCCACCAAACAAGGAAGCTCTCAATGTCAGCCATACATGTTTTGCTATTTAAACTTCTCACCCTTCCAAAATCAACAAATGGTTTTAGATGTGTTTGAACAGGACAGTATTTTTAGCACTTGAAAGACAGGGGCAGGAGGATTATGAGTGCAAGGCTATCCTTGACTACTTACGAAGTTTGAGTTCATCTGAATATCCTGTCTAAAAACAACAAACAAGCCCCCCAAAATATAAAGCCATGTGAGAACCCTGTGTTATTGTAAATCACCTTACAAAAGCAATCGATTCGATGAGCATTCCACAAGTCACATCAAACTTCTCGTTTCTCACTTCTAACTGTCAAGAAAATCAATCAGTGATTCATACTCTGAACTGGTAAATAAATTCTTCCTGTGAAGGCGAGTCAGATGCAAACTGATCCACACGTAGAGAAAAACATAGGGATTGAGAATTTTAATCAGTATCCATCTTGCAAACAAATATTAACCAAAGCATTATGGGCCAATAAGAACGAAGGAAACTTTTGTCAAAAGATTCCACTTTTCTGACGTGCCTACGTTTTCATTAGCAGAGCCCATTTTGTGCATGAGCCTCATAAGCGAATACAGGCTTTTCTTTCTGTGTCCCCAAAGCTTTGCAGCCCACTCGTCAAGCAGAAGCTGGCCTGTACCTATGAGTTAAAAGTTTGAGTGAGTATTGTCAGTTTATTATCTATCGCTTTGCAAAGATTTTGGGCAAGGGTTCAAAGTAACAGCAAAGGGCTTGAAAGACCCCAAACTGACAGTTTCTCCTGTCCTGGGACATAATTCCAAGTCCTCAGGATAGCCCGTGTGCCACCCAACACACACCAGTTACCCTTAGCCTTTCCTCCTTCGCTGCCTCCTGACGAGTCTGTTTCCTTCAAATCTTTAACTTGCCCCATGGCTTTCCATCCTAGAACACAAAGCTGCCTTCAGTCTTATTACTTTGCTTTGGCAATGCGGATTAATTTTGCATGCATCAGATGATCAGTTTTGTAGAGAAGTTTATCTTGAACCTCTGAGGATGGTCCCCGTTCCCTGCTGTCGCACTTTCTGGACATGATTTTTGTGGCTGTTCATATCTGCTTATTCTTATCGGGTCCTAGTGGGATCATATGGGTTTTTCCATACTGTTCGCATGCTGTATGTTTTCTTACTTAGTATTTACTTGCTACCAAAAAGGCATTTTAGTAACAGATTCAATGAAAAAAAAGCAGTGTTTGCCTTATGGAATGAGTCTATATTTGGAAAAAATTTTTTTCTTCTTCATCCCTCTTGTTAATATTCAGGCTTGATGTTAGCATTTAACTCCAGAAGAGAGTGGGGGTGATTTACTCCTGCTGTCCACAAAGTAA
Source organism: Acomys minous (assembly GCF_964271855.1). Taxonomy (NCBI): domain Eukaryota; kingdom Metazoa; phylum Chordata; class Mammalia; order Rodentia; family Muridae; genus Acomys; species Acomys minous. The sequence continues at coordinate 5,398,930 of NC_140487.1, forward strand.
GCAATGTAGAAGACACATCAAGATAACAGACACCTGGTCAGAAACAATGATTAATGTGAATAAATAGTTTGTAAAGGGTTTAAGATAACTTTCAGTATATCCATATTTAAAAAAAACAAGACTCAAGTTGGTTATTTTTAGATTTCCACTTTTATTCATTAATTTTGAGTGTCTTCAAAGTGGTGTGTATGTATTTGTGTGAATATATATATAATATAAAATAATGACATTAATTTCATTCATATGTTAAAACATGAGCACATATGTATGAATGCAGACTTCTTGACTTAATGCTTTAGTAGCCTTTTGACCAATGGGATTTCAGCATGCATAGTGCTAATATACACTCCTGGATTGGCTTAACTGCCTCTGATGTCACAATTTACCCATTAGGAAGTCATAAGTTTCTTGAAATCACATTGAACTAATAACATCTCTTGAATTTTCATTATAAGGAAGATAAAGTTCCAAGAGTCAAAATGCTGGGAGGAACAAAGCATCATTCATTCCCACAGGCTGTCTTCGCTCACGTGCTGTAGTGCTCTGCTCCTGACAGCTCAGCCGCGCTCCTCCACCTCCCTTAACAGCCAATGTTATTTTGTTTTTCATTTCTATCTGTTAGTGGAGGGATGAACCCACTTGGACTTCCTCTTTCAGTTTCTAAGTCATCTGTTTCATCTTGGCTGTTGAGACTTGGCATCTTTTTACTACTTAGCCTCCCCAACTCCAGAGGAAAAGCCATATGGACGGCTCATCTGAATATAACCTTTCAGGTGGGAAACCGGATCATATCCGAGCTGGGAGAGAGTGCTGTGTTCGGGAATCATTCTCCTCTGGAAAGGGTGTCTGGTGCCTTGGTGCTTCCTGAAGCTTGGAACCAGAACGCATGTAATCCCCTGACGAACTTCAGCAGGCCAGACCAGGCCGGCTCTTGGCTGGCCCTCATTGAACGGGGAGGCTGTACTTTTACTCATAAAATCAACGTGGCCGCAGAGAAGGGAGCCAACGGGGTGATCATCTACAACTATCCAGGTACAGGCAACAAGGTGTTCCCCATGTCCCACCAGGGAACAGAGAATATAGTGGCAGTGATGATAGGCAACCTCAAAGGAATGGAGCTTCTGCACTTGATTCAGAAAGGTGTCTATGTGACGATCACCATTGAGGTGGGGAGAATGCATATGCCATGGCTGAGCCACTATGTTATGTCTCTGTGTACCTTCCTGTCAGCCACGATTGCCTACCTTTTCCTGTACTGTGCCTGGCGACCCCGAGTGCCCAATTCTTACACCAGGAGGCAGAGACAGATGAAGGCTGACGTGAGGAAAGCTATTGGCCAGCTGCAGCTTCGGGTGCTCAAGGAAGGAGATAAGGAGCCCAACCCAAATGAAGACAGCTGTGTTGTTTGTTTTGACATATACAAAGCGCAAGATGTAATACGGATTCTAACTTGCAAACACTTTTTCCACAAGACGTGCATTGATCCCTGGCTTTTAGCGCACAGGACGTGCCCCATGTGCAAGTGCGACATCCTGAAACCTTAAGAAGCCAAGTCTTTCTGCAGACTAAAATTAGGTGAACTTGCTAACTGTACTGTACACACAGGGAAAACTTGACCCTTAGTTCCTCTACTCGGCCACTGAAGATGAAATTTGTGTGCTTTGAAAATAAAACTCCATATCATGCCCACGAACTGTTGTCTTATTGATCAGTTTAATTGTTAGACACTGTTGTCGCCGTCCATGTTAAAGACAGCACTCACCCTAGTCCTCAGAGTGCTATGATTAAGGGACTGATGCAAAGGGGAACTTCTAGGCTTTTATAAAGTTTTTGATGTATTCATCTTGGGGAACTTTGTTTTAATACTTCACCTTTTTTTTTTTATTATTCCTAACTCTTTACATCTCTGTTTAAAAAACTTCACTATAGAATTAGATTCTGATTTAAATTGCCCATTGGTAGCTAATTTTATTAATACCCAGAAAAATCTGATTTCCAAAGCTACAGATTGAATGGGTAATTTATTTTAACTATTTTAGAGGGCAGGGTTTATTATATACTTAAAGTATTTCAGGCCTCAAAATAAATATATTTTTTTAAAAGAAAAGAAGTTACATCAATTAAAAGCAGCAATAAAGTCCGGGGCTGAGGGAGGCAGGCCGGCAAAGGGAATGCCTTCCATAGGCCACGGATGGTGTGGCCAGTTGCTCCTGCTGAGACACTTGAGGAACCCTGGAAGCACCAGACAGAGAAATGTCCTGTTTAAACATCTGTGCTTCCCAGAGATCAACTTGAATGGGTAAAATAAAAACTTTATGATGTCAAAAAAAAAAAAAAAAAAGAGTTGGATGAATATTGATTTACATGCAGAATTTTAAACACACCAAGATAGGAAAGATATTCTTTTCCAGCTTGCCAAGTACAAATAGGCAAAACACTATGAATGTAACATTTATATAATTCCTGATTGTTTCATGCTTCTTCTTGCTCTAGGTAGCTTCTTGTATATATGTGTAATAATATAAATGTATATGTAGAAGTGAAAAAAAATAAAATGAGCAAAAACGTTTTTAAAAAGTATTTCAGGCTTCATTTAGAATGGTATTTAAATTTTTTGTTTTGTTTAAATCAAGTTGCATTTGAAAACAAGAGTTGTTTTCTTGATATGTCTTCCTGTCATCTGTCTGTGCTGCTGACTGTCTTAAGTCCAGCTGTCCTGAGACAGGAGATTTAGCAGGATTTGTACGTTAGCAGCGGTGCTCAACCTTCCTTGTGCTGTGACCCTTTAACGCAGTTCCTCATGTTGTGGTGACCAACCATAAAATTATTTCATTGCTACTTCATAACTATAATTTTGTTACTGCTATGAATCTTAATGTAAATATTTTTAGAGATGGATTTGCCAAAGGGGGTGCAGCCCACGGGATGAGAACTGCTCCTTTAAAAGGCCAGAACAAGATAAAACCAATAAATGTTTCAGAAATCCTATATATTAATTTGCATCTTCATTAAAAATGGGCAGTGACCAAATATGTGGAATTAGTTACAGATCTCACTGCTTCTAATGCTTATTTGGTCACAGCCCTGGTTTATGATTCTTTGTATATTTCAAACTTAATTCTGCCAGAAGCGTTTAGTTCTCAGGAAAATGACAGTTGCACAGATTTCCTACATTTGCTTAGAGGCTTTCAGATTCAATTGCAGAAATGTTTTCTTTCTTTCTTTCTTTTTAGCTTACTGTGCTACCTAGAACCATTGTATGTGGCTCAATGTTTGAAGCATTTTATAAGCACACCCAAGAGCTCTGAGCTCTTACCTAATTGGCTGCTTAGCCTTTTATGTCACAATCACCTCATGCCACAGTAAGCAGTGTCCAAAGTTACAGTAGTGAGACAGGGTTTTCTTTACTATCCAAAGTTTTTCTCTCCAAATAAAACATCTGGAACTCAAGACATCTTTAGAAATCTCTGGCAGAAACATGTTGGAAGACTGTACATCTTGTTTCCGCCCAGAAGGTATTTTTTCCTTCCACATGTTGAATTAGTTGCCAGCAGATGTGGCTTCTGGGCTCTCTGGTTGGAGCAGCTCTTAAAGGCATCGCGAGAGACGGAGATGAATCTTCTTCAGACCGGCGCTTGGCGAAACAACGCTGCATCTTCCTGGCTTCTGAAATTCGGTTTTATCTGGCTCCTTACTGAGAACTGTTGTTCAGCAAGTGCGGTTTGGACTGCTTACATGAACATATCCTTTCATGTGGGGAACCGCATGTTGTCAGAGCTGGGGGAAGCTGGGGTCTTCGGAAGGAGCTCCGTTTTGAAGAGAGTAGCAGGAGTTGTTGTGCCACCTGAGGGAAAAACTCAAAGTGCCTGTGACCCTAATACCAGCTTCACCCTGCCACCGAACAAGGAGCCATGGATTGCGCTCATCGAGCGGGGAGGTTGTGCTTTCACGCAGAAAATTAAGGTGGCCTCTGAGAACGGAGCCAGAGGAGTAATAATCTATAACTTCCCAGGTACTGGCAACCAGGTTTTCCCCATGTCCCACCAGGCATTTGAAGACACTGTTGTAGTTATGATTGGTAACTTAAAAGGCATGGAAATCTTGCATTTAATTCAGAAGGGAGTTTACGTTACAGTCATGGTTGAGGTGGGGAGAAGACATATCATCTGGCTGAACCACTATTTTGTCTCCTTTATGATCGTCACAACCGCTACGTTAGCATATTTCACCTTTTATCACATTCGGAGACTTTGGGTCGCAAGGGTTGCAAACAGGAGATGGAAGCGACTGACAAGAGAGATCAAGAAAGCTTTCAGCCAGCTGCAGGTTCGAGTGTTGAAAGAGGGGGATGAGGAAGTCAGTGCGAATGCAGATAACTGCGTCATCTGCTTTGAACCCTATAAGCCCAACGACACCATCCGTATCCTCACTTGTAATCATTTTTTCCATAAGAACTGCATTGACCCCTGGATTCTAGCCCATGGCACATGCCCCATGTGCAAATGTGACATCCTGAAAGCTCTTGGAATTCAGGTGGACATTGAGGATGGAGCAGACTCTCTCCAAGTTCTGACGTCAAGTGAACTGCCTGGAACCTTCTCACCTCTGGAAGAAGAGACAAGTGATGAACTTCCTCCTGAGACAGCTTCGAGTAAAGTGACCCACGTACAGGAACACCCCGCTTCTGCGAATGCCGACAGCCCGGCTCTTGGAGCAGGGGAAACCGATAGCCCTCCACTCGGACTTGACCTTTGAGCAAGTGGATTAAACCTGTTTGTCAAATCAGGTCTTCAAACTGACAAGAAGCTTGTTTGAAGTGTGGTGGTGGTGGTGGTGGTGGTGTGTGTGTGTATGTGTGTGTGTGTGTGCGCACTCATGCACGTGTGTGTGTTATTTCCTGTCACTCTGTTACTTTTCCATATTCACTGTAAAGCTGCAAATACAGGGGAAAGAAAACCTGGCAGGATTTGTGGCTTTTTGCCTCTGCTAGTTTTAAGGATTTTGTGCATGTGTTATTCTCGGGAGTGTGTTTATGTTTATTTAATTATCCTGTGTCAAAACCAGAATCAAACTCCCACCCTCCCCCTAAGTTGCGTTTGTATGGTTATACCTGGCTTTATTTTTGGTAAGAAAATTAATATATTTTTTCTTATGATAAGCCATCAGTTATCTTTTACTTTTTAGTAATAGTTATTAATTATACTACACAATAGTAATTTTGATGTAATTATGTTGCAGTGATTTTTTTCATACTTTAAAAATGAAAATTTGTTATTCAGAATAATTTTTTATTTATCCTTGGTCGAGGTCTGTTCAAGCAGTTAGTAAATTTTATTTAACAGTTATCTTCGTAGCAAGAAAATCTTTATAAATAATAAAATACTCTTTAAGAAAATAGCAAGTATTTCAGAACCCAGTATCACTTAGCAGAAGTATTATATGATCATAATTTGTTAAATAAAATTATATAGAATTTCTGTGTTGTTTTGTCCATCATTTAAATTATACAGGTTCTAAGCCACGTTGATTTTTTGTTCTCAAGAGAAATGTTTAAAGCATGCCGATTATTTTGGAAAATGTAGCACAGTGTAAAGTGAGCATCTGACATACTGAGCTCATATTAGGTGTGCTCTCCATATTCAGTCTTGCACAGTGCATGGCACTAGAGGGTTTTTGGATGAGTAATTAAGCGTAACACGAAATATAGATATTTTTCATAATATATTATATTTTACTGTGATAAACTAAGCAATTTATTCCCATTGTAAGACCAAAAATGGAAAACTGATTCTGGAAATATACTTCAAAATCACATTGACAAAAATACTAAATTTTAGTCCAGAATTTATTATAATTTATCCTGACTCCTGTATTAGCTTAGCTTAATTTTAGTGAGTCTTTGAACTCTTCCAGGCAAACAGTGGAGTTTGAATTATTGGTCAGTGCTAGAGAGGCATAGTGAATATGAATTCTGGGAATTGTTCCATGCAAAAGGGCAGTACTTTGCTGCAAAAGTAACCTTTGTTGTTGTTGGTTGGTTGTTTTTTATTCTGGGGGGCCGGGTTCAGACAAGGTTTCTCTGTGAAGCCTTGGCTGTCCTGGACTCACTTTGTAGACCAGGCTGGCCTCAAACTCACAGAGATCCACCTGCCTCTGCCTCCCCGAGTGCTGGGATTACCACATCTTCCTGTTACATACAGGCCTTTGTGGGAAAGTCTGACTGTTAATCACATACACCACCAGGTGTCCTGAAGTACTTGGCAGAAGCTGAATAGTCAGTGTTTTCTTGGGACAGTAAAGGGATTACATATAGTGCCAACTGTCATAGGAGAGAGAGGAGGAAACGGATGGTTGAATCCTGAAGAGATGAGCTGGTGTCTGTAGACTACATGTCAGCCGCTGGGAGCTGGCCTCATGGATTGGCTCCTGTGGTTTTCACTGAAAATTTCACTGAAAAGATGGTTGTGTTGGGGTTAGGGTTGGGGCTGTAGCAAAGCACTTGCAGCCACGCGGCTTGGGTTCAGTTTCCATCACTGCGACATCTAGAAATTTTTAGGTCTGACCCTGTGGCATTTTCTGAAGCCGGAGTTCTAGGATCACGCACCGCAGCTCCTCACAGATGTACACGCGGTCCTGCTTATTCACACTAGACGTCGTGTCGTGCTCAAAGTGTGAGCTCAGCCTTCCCTCTCCGAATCTGTTCTCCTTTGCTCCTCTGTTTACTCTCGGTTTCTCTTTTCCTCTTTTTTTCCTTCCATTTGTCCATCGTTTTCATGCCTAGACTTGACTTCATTCCCCTGTTTAAGAAATTACCATTTCACTTATGTAAAAGATACCTTTTGCTAATATGGATATTTAACATTTAACAGTGTATTTCTTGAGGTTAAAGAATTTTGAGTGAATTCATTTAAGGTTGGTGAGAGTTTGCATTAAGAGGTATGAAAGAAGAGGTCGTCAGGTCTTTGACCTTAGAAGCTGGGCACCTGTACGTGACCTGAGGCTAAGTGCTCTACAGCTTGCTTTTCGTATCAGAACAGAGCAGCAGCTTTGGTCCCGCCCTACAAAGGGTCTTTTGTCAATAAATCAATAAAGGGTTTATTCTGTCTTGCATTTAGTAACCCACAGCTGGAATTAGCACTGCTCTGTTAGATACGTGTTATGCTGTTAGATATTTGTTGTAGTTGGATTTTTATCTATATTATTCTCAATGCCATTTTGTCTTGGACCCAGTAATGAAAGTACATTTTGCTTGATGGTATGGTACTGTAGTATATATTTTGCCACAATGCCAGAGTCATAATGAGTTTTTAATATATTTCTTCTTTTTTAATAGGTGTTGGTATTCAATATTTGCTTTCCTGTCCCCCACCCCCAACCCTCGTAATTAGTAGGATGTTGATTTTTTTTCTTCAATAAAAATTAAATTGCTTTTCTTGTCATTAGTGCGACAGGTTGTCAAATATTTTTCCAAAAGGAAAACGTTCTAGTAGATTTTACCTGTGATTACATGACCGAATAGAACTCATTCAACATAAACTGAAGTGATAAGAGCGTTTTGTCTTGCTGTAGAATGGTTGTAATGCTCCTGAAAAGAAATGCGGGTCAACAGCTGTGTGCAACAGTGTGCACCCTTTATAGGGTTTAGTGAGCTAGAGACCCAGCTGGCCTGATGGGTGCATTGTATTCTTAAAGTGGCCTCTTTCAAGATACCTGGTTATTGAAACGGCAGACAGGGATCAAGAAGAGGGATGTCAGAGGCTGGGGACCGTGACAGGCAAAGCGAAGCCTTCCTGTCTTGTTTCTGAGACGCAGTCCTGATAGTGGGGATCTCATCCTTCCATTTCATTTTTCACCAGTAATCGCCTCGTGGATTTTTAAAAATACGTCTGGTTCTTTTGCAATTAATGTGATTTTCAATGTTTAGGTCTTGCTGTTGAGAAAGTATTGCATTCACTACCATTGGGATATTTTAAAACATAACTGGTTTTCAACAAAGCGAGGCTTATTTGGAGGCTTGAGAGAAAAGCAGATGATCTGCCAACCTAGAATTGTTGAGATAGTTCCTTCAATTTGTCTGTACTGACATCCGATTTCTACGGTTACATCCAACTTGTAGTAACTCTCCCCAAGAGCGACACTGTATGTGTGAGCAGCTTAAGTGCATTGTTGTTGATCACTAAGGCCTCTCTGATTTTAGAAACTACTCTATTTTTGATATTTTATCTCCATTTCACCAATTGGCTCTATGGTGTGTGTGCTTGTGCGTGTGCGTGTGTGCGTGTGGTCTGTGTATGTCTGTGTGTGGTCTGATGAGGAGGGGGTGGTTCAAGGAGAGGTGGCTGCGTATGTCTGTGCCTCCATAAGATCAGCGTCAGCTGCCTTTCTCAGTTGTTTTCAACCTTACTTAGAGACAAGGCCTCTCGCTGAACCCTGAGCTCATTGATTTGGCTAGACTAGTCAGCCATCAAGCCCCCGAAGATTCTGCCCTCACTGTCTCCCCAGCTGGAGTTATAGCTGTGCACTGTGGTTCGCGGTAGTTTTGTTTCGTTTTTGTGTTTTTTATTTTTCACATGGCTGCTGGGGATCGCTTTTAGGCCCTTGACAAGTACTTTACTGTCTGAACCATCTCTCAGCTCCCGACAGCATTATTTTTGCCACATACTGAACTCTGTTGTCTTTGGAAACGTGCCCACTTAGAACACTATTCTCAGAGTTTCCTCTTGGAATCTGCTCTACCCACCGTCTCCTCATTTCCGCCAAGCTTGCTTCTGACTTCTGAAAGGATCCCCCTTGGCCGCCCCTGCTTCCCCTCCCTCCTGTTCTTTTCCAGCATGATACGGAATCAAATTCAAGTTGCTTTACCATCTGAGTGCCACTGCGTGTTTTCCCTTAACCATTTTCATGGTCTAACCTGCTCTTCTTTACCCAGAGCACCTGCTGCTGATGCCCCTAGCCCACACCCGCCACTTCCTGAGTTGTCATCAGGCTGTATTACCCACTTTTGACAAGATCTTTGTTCCTATTAAAATTTAATAACCTCTTAAGCCCCTTCCCCATTTTCTGTAGAGCGGCACGTCTAAGCCTAGGCTGTATATCCAAATGGAGAGGAGTTAGAAGGCTCAGTGCCCCTACCGCACTTAAATTGTTGGCCTGAGATGCAGCCCCAGTCTTTGATAAAGCTGTTCAGGATGTTCCAGCTGTACGCTAGATTGGGAACTAGTCACAGGGCTGTGACAAAGAGCCTTGGCTGCTTGTGTTCTCGTTTAAGATGACTGGATTTCCCTTTACCAGAAGTGTGTATGTAGAAACCAAACTATCAGTATAGAAAGAGTTAAGTGTCGTGGAGAAGGGTCAAAACAGGCTTCTGGATATTAGAGACTGATTTCACCAGGAGAGATCAAGAATAATATTTGAAGGGGAAGTATGTTCGGGTTTGAAAGAATTAACTCACAGTACCAGCAAAATGGTTCATTGGTTAAAGGCTCACACCACCAAGCTTGACAGAGTTTGATTCCTGGGACCTCCATGGTGGAAGGAGAGAGCCTTCCAAAGGGCTACAAAGGTGCCCTGTAGCTTATACACACATATGGGAGGGGGTAGGGAGGGAGGGTGGGGGAGAGGGAGGTAAGGAGGGCGGGTGGGGGAGAGGGAGGGAGGGAGGGCGGGTGGGGGAGAGGGGGTTAGGGAGAGATGGTGGGGGAGCAGTGGGTAGGGAGGGATGGCGGAGAGAGAGGGAGTACGTCATAAAGAACTTCATTCTATGGGATGGAATAGTTGGAACACATTTTTCATGAAGAAGATTGAATATCTAATGCAGTTTTGGACGAGGACTTGAAAAGACAGACACCCAAGATGCTATTAGAATAAACAATGTTATGAAAGTTTGGGCTCAGGCAATAATAGGTAAGTAGGTGAATTGCCTCTAAGATACCGTGTGCCTTGATTACTGGTACAAATCTTCCATATTTTTTTTTTTTTTGATGGCCAAGTTAACACAGATTTCAAAACTTTTCCTGTAGATTTTAATCTCCATTTATCTCCAATGTAGCAATACGCTAAGGATACAGAAGAGGTTGAGATGGGTAATGAGTAGTCGAGGAACAGTGAGGAATCACGGATGACGACCTCCCTTTTTCTGGTGTGTGCCTCTAGGTTGTAACAGTAATATTCACCAAAATGGAAACTAATGCCAAATTAAGGAAACAGTAGAATTTCTAGGTGATAATAAAGAGCTGGCAATGTAGTCCTAGCTTCATTGAGTCAGGTAATTAGATGAAACAGTCCATCAAAGACACATGGTAAGTACTAAGGTCTGATTTACTCATAAAAATTTCTCATATATTCTACTTATATTATGTTGATTTTCCTTGTATGTTAATTTTCACATTATTTTGCCTGGTTGTCTTTGCAGTAGTATCCCTGTTTGTAAGGGTGCATGATTTCCAACCTTTCAATCATGTTATACAGCCTGGAGGAAGCTTACTAGCGATCTGGGGATGAAATGGTAATAACTGTAGGCACAGTATTCCAGGGTACAGTTAATTCAGTTATCTACTTAGGTAAGAACTCAAGTAGCCATTGCAGTAACTCTGCAACATTGTCACTATTTGAACCCTATTTTTAATTCCACATCTGACTGGGCATTGAACCTTGACCATCATGCATGTTAGGCAAGTGTTCTGTCACTGTGCCCCAGGCAGGTCCTGAACGTGATCCATCCTGAGCAGCTATTTACTCAGGGGCTCTTAATGTGGGATGCCTTCTCAACGAAGTTTGAAATTGTAGCAGTTTCCTAATTCCCTTGCTGTTTGATATTGGTTGTTTCAGCTTCAGGCATAAAACATAGATCTTCTTTTCACCTCTATCAGTTAGCTTGCATTTATTTTGTGTCTCAGTGAATACCTCAGAGCCGTGGAGATTCCCACTTCTGCCAGTGATAACTGGCATCAGCCTACACCCTGTCTTAGGGGTATCACCCTGTCTTAGGGGTGTCACTCTGTCTTAGGGGTGTCACTTAGGTAAATCCTGAGGATCCATTGTGTGTTTTCAGTGAGTCTCACACTGGCCCTGGTGCACATTTGAGCTTAAACATCTTATCTAATCAGAGGACCTGTTCTTTTTAGCTAGAATGCGTCACCCACTTGTAATCACAAGTAATATTAAGTGAGAGTAATTATGAATATTAAAGCAGTTGCTATTGGAACATTAAGTTTTGAGATAAATTTAAGCACATTTCAAGTGAGCAATTGGTCTGATTTATACATATAAATGCCTCTCCCAGCTCACACTGCTGGCTCCTTTATTTACCACCACTGTCACATCTGCTAAGGACGTTGTCAGAAAAATTAATGGATTTTAGGCAGACTGAAATTTCCAAATCAGAATGACATAAAATAACTGAAAAACAAAATGGAACACGACACATGTAACTGTGCAGCCCCTGATAGAAAATGTCTTAAGATGTTATGGTTGGATCTTAACTGTCCCCTAAAGACTTGTGTGTAGAAGGGCGTTGTCCCCAGTTGGTGGCACTGTTGGAGGGTGCTGTTTCTTTAGAAATGGAGGGCAGCTTGGCCTGGTGGCTATGCCCATGGAGGGGAGACTGGGACTCTGTCCCCTTCCTCTCTCTTTTGGGTTTCTCCCAGTCATGAGGTGAGCAACTTTCTCCATGTCACGTCCCACCATCACGTCCTACCCTGCTACAGCCTCAAAGCAACATAGCCAAGAGACTGTAGGCCGAGAGTTATGAACTCCTGAGCCCAAACCAACCTCCCAGTTATCTCATGGGACAGCAACATGATCCTTTCTCCTACAGATGCTTGAGTACAAAAACAGTGGGCCAAGGATCACAATCCTAAGGGAATCTTGCAAACTTCTGCCTGGTTCTAGCTTCATACACACTGCACAGGGCCCAGCCAAAATAAGTGCAAAATGGGCTATTAAGGAGTGTATGCAGCCAGCTGAAGTTTGTGGTATCTTCTACTGCATGGGTGACAGCACTGTTGAACAGGAAGTTCATCACTACTCTTTCTTGATTGTGTGGTTTTAGCTGTATAGTCACTGGCTCCTTAACCCATTCAGTGACTGTTGATTGCGCGAAAAATTCTGCACTGTTAATCCAGCAGTCATTGCCCTCCTAAAGCTCACGTTCCAGTGGGGGAAAATTATATAATATGTTTTGTTAGATCATTGTAAGTTCTTTGGAAAGAAAAACAATCACAGGAAACTGAAGATATAGTTGTGGTTTTATAAAGAATTTTTACCAAGAAGACGAATAGTTGAACAGGTCTCCTAATTAGCTTCAGTTTTCAATATGACACAGACAAGGGTTATTTGGAGGGAGTCTTAATTGGGGGGGAGGAGGGTTGCCTCCATCAGATGGCCTGTGGGCATATGTATATTGCTTTTTCTTGGCATTTTAAAAATTAAATTTGTATTTTGTCTGAATGTATATCTATGCACTGTATGTGTGTGTGTGTGTGTGTGTGTGTGTGTGTGTGTGTGTGTGTTGCCTATGGAAGACAGAAGATGCCATCAGATCATCTGGGACTTGAGTTACAGAAGGTTGTAAGCTGTCGTATAGGTATCAGTAATCGAACCTGGGTCCTCTGGAAGAGCACATAGTGATCTTAACTGCTGATACATTTCCTTGATTTTGGATTGAGGTGGGAAGACCTATCTAGCCCATGGTGGGTGGCATCATGTCTGGACTGGTGACCCTGGATTATATAAGAATGCTAGTGTCTAAGTCTATGCCCATAACCCCCTGAACACACCTGATCTCATCTGATCTCGGTAGCTAAGCAGATTTGGCTAGGTTAGTGTTTGGATGGGCTAACCCTGGCTGAGCGTGAGCCATGGGAACAAGCCAACAAACAGGATTTATTGGTGATTCCTGCGTCTGCTCCTCCTTGACTCCCTGCCATAACTTTCTTCCATGGTGGATTGTGACCTGAAAATCTAAGCCAAATCAACTCATTCCTCCATAAATTGCTTTTGGTCATGATGTTTAACACAACAACAGAAAGCAAACTAGATCAGACTTGAAAGAAATAAAGAATCCCATTCACACAAAATCAACCGTGTGCTGTGAAGAGTCCAGAGGGGGCGCAGGTACTCTCCTTCCCTGAGGAACACCTGAGGCATTCCTACCCTGGAAGGCAAAGGAGGGTACTAATTGCCATTAGACACTTATAAGGAGACCTTGGAACAAATTTCCAATTTCTTTGTTATTACAGAGGTTAGAACTAATTGAGAAAATGTCAGCTATAGGGAGACTGTTGCCACCTGCAAACAGTAGTCCTGATCACTCATCATACAAAGTTTGACTTTGCCTAAAGAGCTTGAAAGATGTCATCGCTGTCGTGGTGGTGGTGTGGTGGTGTGGTACTGTGATGGGGGCGGTCATGGTGAGGGGTGGTAGGTGTGGTGGTAGTGGTGTTGATTGTGGCCGTGGTGGCGGCAGCAGTGGTGGTGATGTTGGTGATGTGATGGTGATGAGGGAATTCATTTTTTTTTAAGGTGATCGAATTTACAACTCCTAGGTCCCTCACAGTTTTGAGAACCATATTCTAGAATTTAAAAGAATAATAATGTTTTCCATACAGAGTTGCCATCTGGTGGAAAAAATAAATAACTACAAGTTATAAATTGGAAAACCCATTCAACAGCAAGTTCAGAGTTCATTTCTCTTGAACGTAACAGAATATTTGCTTTTAAGACTGGTTTACTTTACTGAACTATTTTTTTCATTTTGAAATTTGGAGCTTCATTCCTCAGCTGAAGAGCCTTGGCTTATGAAGTGTAAACAACGTGCCATCCTCACTGCTCATGCTTTATAAACCTGGGATCTGAGAGGGTGGCAACATGCTCTCTGGTATCCTGGCAATATTGAGCAAAATATGATTTGACTTAGAGAATATCTTCTCCAGCTTCTCTGTCAACATTGGCACAACCCGGTCTCCTCGAAGAGTCTCTTGAGACATTGAATCTAGCAAAAGGCCAGCATTTATTGGCTTTCCAGTTTACTGTATAATACATTATAATAAAAAATCATGTATTTGATTTAATAGAAAGTTGAGCTGATGATGATTATATCGGTAAACTAATATGTAGAGTGATATTTATGTACAGAATCTAGGTTGTTGATATGTGATAGCTAAAAATGCCTCTATTCACTTTTTCATATATTTAAACATCTTCATAATAAAATATTGGTGAAATTTGTATGTCATGGTGATCTTGTGTCACCTGTAAAGTTTTTTTTAACTGCCTGCTTATGGAGGCCCAGGTGACTGTGTGGACCACAGATCTCATTTTTGAGTAGTACTGTTTGTGAGGAACTCATTCCACTGAGAAGCTGTTCTTCCACATCTGTGCATTTGCATCCTTGGATTCAAGCAACCATGGATTGAAAATACTGGGGATGGGGGGGTTATTTTTTGAATCTATAAGGAGTTCTTTTCAGTATTTCTCTCTTTTCATAATTATTTTGATGTGCACTGATGTCTTCATTGTCTGTGTTGCGGTGGTGGATTCCCCGAAACCAGAGGTACAGATAGCCTTGAGCTGCCATGTAGGTGCTGGGAAATGAACGGGTCCTGGAAATTGAACTGGGTCATGGATTCTCTAGAAGAGCTTTTAACCACTGAGCCATTTCTCCTACCCCCTTGTCAATGTATCTTAAGCAACACAGAGCAATGGCTATTTAGGCAGTATCTACATTGTTTTAGGTGTTACACCTTGAGATGATTTGTAGTATAGAAGTGAATTTGTACTTGTTATCTTCATATAATGTAGCATTTCATGTAAAGGATTTGAGCATCTGCAGATCTTGGTATTGTTGCTGGATCCCAGGGCCAGTGCTACGGATACTCAGGGACAGCTGTTTCATCTCGTCTGACAGTAATTCCTAAAAATTTATATCACCCTTAGCGCCACGACAAGAAAGCAGACCCAGAGTGATTTGTACTCCCTTATAGCTCGTATAACATCTTGAAAACTCAGGTTCTTCTAATGTGCTTTAAGTTTTACTTCCCAAATGGTGAGAGAAGTGGATTGGCTCAGAGTGCAAGTAACAATGAGATTAACAGAATTTCACAGTTGAATTTGAAACACGGTGCATCTGTAACATGGCAGGATGGAGGGGCTACCCATTTAATTGCACATAATAAAAATCACTTTAAGGAATTGTTATTTAAAAAACCCTGTGTATTATGAGATTCTAAATGTTCTGTATTTAAAACTTAAAATTAAAAAAAAATAGACTATTACAATGAAGTCAGCAGAAGAAAGTTTTTCTTGATAGAACTTGCAGAAAAAAGTAGCCAAGCTGAGTAGGGCTCAAGATTTCAATCATCCTGTGGGACAGTTGATTAATGTGGGAGGGTGCGGGCTACTGCTCCCCCTTTCCTCCTTTTAGTGCCCCATTTTTACATCTCATCACAAAGACTGAAAATCCAGGTCGTGTCCAGTGGCCTACTCCTTTGTGTGTGTGCTTATATTAAGAGCCTGATATACTCTTCTATTTCAGCCTTGGTAGTTAGAGGGCCAAAAAATGTTTGTCATTTGCTGAGCATGACAATCCAATCAGTAAGTGGCAAGATACATGAAAAGTCAAGGTGAAGGATTTACCATCAACTGAGTAGGAGAAAGCTTCGGAGCAGCTCCATCTACAGCACGGTGGGGGTGCTCAGTTTATGTGGTAAAGCTCGGTAGTTTTCAAGTAGCATCTTTGTCCATGTGGATGGAGAGTCATCTTAGTCCCTACAGAAAATGTGGTAGGATTTTGGCAGTTTGGGACGTTAGTTTTTTTCCAAGAGGTTTAGATTTGATATACGGGATTTAATGTGGGAAGGGTGCAGGCTATTGCTCCCTCTAAGGAAGGGTCTTTTGGCGTGAACTCTTTTCTAGGTTACTGATAAATACACAGATGTATCTCTTGTCTACATTAGCTCTTTCAGTAAAGGAGCTTGTGTGTGGACAGTTTCAAGAGGATTTCTTCACATTTGATGAGGAATGGGGTTGGTTAAGTCAATGGTTTCCAAGCCTTTAGGATTCACAGATCAGTAAAAATTCTCTGCTAATATCTAACCCCCCCATCTTTCTTTTATTTATCTCACACAAATATAGATATCTTTCACTCCCCCGTTAGCTACTATAGCAAGCACTCACTACTAGTGGCATTATATAACAAAAAGTGGTTTGTTTTCCTCTACCTGCCGGCATATAAAATGGATTCAGCTTTATTACAAAGTACTCTCACTCCCTAAGAGAAACCTGTCTTCTCCTAAGCTGGCATTGAGATCTGATTGCAGAGTCTTGGGATGCCCTTCTAAATGCTTATCACGACCACTTTGTCTGCCAGTTTGTCCCATCATCTATAGGATAAGCAAATGCATGTCATTGTCACAGTCGTGGAGATCGTACTCAGAACATATAGATATATATTTATTGGGAAAGGAACATGTAGAGAATATTGAGGCTCAAACAACTGGATCCCTTTCTCAGAATAGAAAATATGCTCTTTGGAACAGTGGGAAAGAGAACTGGGAAGGGAAGATTCGGGGAGATGTGGTGAATGGAGAAAATGAAGCCTTTGAGGGCTACCAGAGAACCCATTAGCTGATTTTGATTACTCAGAGTGACTCAATGCAAATATAATTTGTATTCTGCAAAAATAAGAATTGTTGGATTTTTTAAAATGATACTCAACTCAACCATTGTTACAGAATTCACAAGTTGATAGCAACTGAAAATAATTCAGTAGAAAACATTTTAAATTTGATTTTACAAGGACATTACAAATTATGTCACTCACGAGATGGTGTTTCATTTGGCATCATTGTGGGGAAGAAGCATCTCTTGTAAGTGGGTCTCTTGTACTCTCTCCACATCTTCCTGCCTGAAGACATGCTGGCAGCCTTCCCAGGAACCGTCTCAGATAGCCACAATGATCTGGCAAGGAGATAATGTTTTTCTAGTCATTATGAAATCCTTTTTGAATAAAAGAAGCAATGTGCTGTTCAGATCAGCAGCATTGTGCATATTAAGTGTTTCTATAGGGAAGTATATTTGAAATCTTATTTGGACAGCTAAACAGACTTGGGCCTTTATGGATACTGTTTTTATATTCTCCGTGTTCAATTTTGTTATTAGTTCCCTGTGACTTTGTCAAGATTTCAATTATATCTCTGATATATGAGCCAGGCAGATGAATGGGAAGAGTGGCATTTCAGGGTCCTCAGAAAGAGGGCTAGGTACAATTAAATTTCACATAGATGTTGAGAAAAAGTAATATGCAAGGTATGTTATAAGCTCTCCAGTGTTAGGTTGATAATGCCCAGGCTGGATTGGTTTGTGTGGAAATTTATAAGAAGATAACTGATTGGTAATGCACATGTCTTTGCCAGTACTCAGAAAAACATCTTGAGATACACAATGGGTGAGTGTAAGAAAATAAATAAGGCCTGGTGGTACTCAGAGAAAGGATAAGTAGCTTACCAGGATGAGACTTGGATAAGGTTTCCTTCTGTCACAGACATAGAGGAGGGGAATAGGGTGAAAGAAGGAGGGAGGGAGGAATGGGAGGATACAAGTGGGATAACAATTGAGTTGTAATCTGAATAAATTAATTAAATATAAAAAAGAAAATAAGTAAAACAGTATCATCATTGAGTCCAAATACTATGTTTCCAACTCTTTTTTTTTTTTCTCAAAGGCACTTTGTCCTTATTCTTGCTACTTCTCAGTTTGAACCACTTAGTCTGAAAAAGAAAATTATAGCCCAGAAGACACAGAGTAATTATGCCAATTAAATGCAGTCATGGCAAAGACCTCTAGAGAGGCAGTAGCTGTCCTTCAGTGGATTCCTTTCAATATGCTTAGTTTCCATGCAGCCTACATCTGGATACCTTTGGGCTCTCTCAAACAGAATTTCACAATGATCTTGTGTTACAGAGTAGAAAACTAGTATTTGAGAACCCCAAAACTAGAGACCAGCCTCAACTGTAGCCATAGTTTGCCTGCCATTAATAACTCTTGTTGTGAAAGGACATGGAATTAAGATATATAACATTTAATAAGTCTTGATCTATCAATGTCACACAGTATCCTATTGGTCATGTATGAAAACTCTATTACATCTATGTATGATCCATTCTTTAAGAACAGCTCAGATGATGGAAATTACTGAACTACAAAATTTACTTTGCTAGCAAAAGTGAATCACACTGTCTCCTTCAGACAGTATTATGGTGCTCCGTTTCTCACCTCTCATCCAAACGGAAAAGCTTTATGTGCTATACTTTTGTCTTATAACATAGTATAGAAATTTTCATGGATTTGTTAATGGATGAATTATAAAAGTAGCTGGAATTTACAACCTTAAAGTCTGCTTTACTTTAATATTCTTTTTTTATTATGTATACAACATTCCGCCTGCATGTGTGACTGCACACCAGAAGAGGGCACCAGATTTCATTATAGATGGTTATGAGGCCCCATGTGATTGCTGGGAATTGAACTCAGGACCTCTGGAGGAACAGACAGTGCTTTTAACCTCTGAGCCATCTCTCTAGCTTCTACTTTAATATTCTTTGCTTTCTTTGTTTCTTCTTTCCCAGTGTTTTTCTGGTGTCTCTTGCATTAGATTGCATCCTGGACCTGTCTTCCAATTCTCATCCAGTTCCGCACCCCAATCTGTGGCTCCTGCTCTCAGTCCTAGGCTTTTCTCACATCTTTTCTCATGATTCTCTCTGCAGTATTGTTCCCCAGTGTATACAAGCATGTAAAACTAAGTCCACATTCCTCACTCGCGTGATATGTATTTAAAGCCTGCAACAGAAGGAATCAAGGAAATCGATCACCCATAAGTCAATCTTCCAGACAACTTGCTTACAGCTTGCTTGCCCATCCAACGGCTATTACATAAATGCTTGCTGTAAGTTTGAACTGATGCTTAGGTCTTACGGTGAGATTAAACAGTTTCTGACTTTATGGAACTTACTGATTCAAATATATGAATCCACTTGTTAATTAAATAATTATAGTTGCAATGTGAAAAGTACTTTAAAGGAAAAAGAACGTTTATGTATAAACCAAGATCTAGTCACTCTAGGGTATCTGTGGAGGAATCTCTGAGATCCGAAGATACACAGATGATGATACAATAGACAAAGTAAAATTTCTGGATGGCCAGGGTGACTAGAGCACTGAGCCCGATCCAGGCAGAGTGACTTCCAGCTGAGGCAGAGAGTTGGGAGTGGTTTGTAAGGGAATGGAGGTCTTGCTGGTGATTTAAAAAAAAAACTGTTGTGTTGTGAGGGTTTTGTTGCTGTTGTCTTAATATTATTTTGGTGTCAGTGAAGAAAATACACTGGGTAAATTGATAGTGGGACTTGGCTTCTGCCCAAAATCTCCTGAGGTAGGGAAGCTATGGAGGAGTCAGTTGACAGTCCTAGGAAGAAACATGCACTGCTGAGGGACCCTGGAGCAGAATCAGTGTAGTGACAAGCTGTGTATTGGCAGAAATAGCATGGAGAAATGGGAAACTAAGGAATGTTTTCCGAGTCTCGAGGACAGAAGTTGGTAGCTGACACTGGGGCGGGAGGCAGAGTGGGTGTGGGGAGAGTTTTAAACTGCACTTGAGACTTGTGGAGTTAAAGTGCTGTTAGGACTTGTAAGAGGAGGTCAGTGGTTAGAGCTCTCGGTCTGTAGCTTACACTAGATGTGCTGGGGCTAGTGGGTCACACTCTGGGGGTGCTGGAATCAAAGTGGAGCAACCTATGACATGGTGACCAACATGGAATCTTAGAAAGGAGATACACCCTCATGGTCACAGGCCCTTCCTTCTGTGTACAGAGCCCAGAAAGGGACTGATACGCAGAACTCTGGTATTCTGAAGCCCATACCTTTTGAGCATAGTGTCTCTTCTGCTTTCAGTTACAGACACTTATGTCCCGAGGGCTTTCCTGCAGCTGGTAGCTAGGTCACCTGTAGCTAGATTTGCACCTGACCCTCATTACCACTGGAGAGTCAGCTTCTTTGGGTGTCAGTCATTACTTTTTCAACAAACCATTTATTCCTAATAAGTGACAGCCTCTTTTTAGACTTTAGACTCGTCAGCAAACAAAATGGAATCAACTCTATTGATACCTTCTTTTTACTTTGGGGAGATATGTAATCAATAGGTGCCAAATAATGTTTTGATCCAAACAGGGTAAGGAGGTAAAGAAGGATGAATGGGCAGTCGAGGGAGGCTGGGACTTCGTGAGGTGGCAGCACTGAGGCTGAAGTGACATAAGCGGATGCACCTGCGCATGGATAAGTTGGTGTCTCCACCATTGGAACAAGTCATTTCAAAAATATTCTCAAGTAAGAATCCAGAAGGCAGCCTAGCTGGCTGTTCATGCTTAAGCCTTCTTAAAGGATGACATCAGCTTGTCAGCTACTCTGCAGGCTCCTCAGGGATCAATAGAGACTGAAGAATTAGCTTTGCAGTTCATTGATGTGGTTCTGAGCAGACTTCTGTTCATTAGGGCGGTTAGACTGAGGACCTGGGTCCTTGTTTCAAGGCAGCTTCCTTCTCCCCAGGGCACATGTCGAAGGACCAAGGGCAAGGATGGTACAGTCTTACAAGCTCATTGGAATGCTACAGTCTTAGGAGCTCATTTCAGAAGTGACCCGGTGCTGACCCTTCTGTGGGGTCTTCTGTGCTGCTGCTGATGTGCTTTGCTACTGCTGAAATGTGGTTTCCCTGCCTTGCTTCTGTTGCTTCTCACCCAATGCCTTTTCATTTACATTTTCTAAAAGCTCTACTTAGGATTCCCTTCTAAACCTTATTGTGCTTTGTCCCCTTTGCTCCCTACTGCAGCAGATCTTCATCTTCACTCTAGTAACTGTTCTCTGCCCAAGGTGACCTAGGAGCTGGAAACAGCAAACAGCTCTATTTTCATTTGCTCTGTTTCTTCTGGAGACCTCTGGTTCATTCTTGCTGCTGTCCTTGGAAGTATCTCCTACCTTACCTGGAGTGTGTTGTTTTGCTTTCTGTTTTCCTAATTGTCCTCACTGTTACTCTGTGTGTGTGTGTGTGTGTGTGTGTGTGTGTGTGTGTGTGTGTGTTTTATTTTTATAGTCACTTACATATAGGTTATTTTAAGCTTTTGTTCGTCACTGTACTTTTATCACACTTTTTTCTGAACACCATCGAAACTAAATTTTATCCCTAACACTCACAGTCTGTAACACTTTGTTTTAAAAACATTTGTAGGTACATACAGTCTTCTACCTTTATTATTTATTATAGATAAAATAAGAATGAAAATCCTATTTTTCTAAAAATGACCATCTTACCAAAGGCAATTTACAGATTCACTGCAATCCCTAGCAAAATACCTACACAAATTTTAAAAGTCATTGAAAAAAATCAATTCTCAATTTCATATGGAAAAACAAAAAATCCAGAATAGCTAAAGCAATCCTATACAATAAAAGATCCTCCAGAGGAATCTCCATTCCAGATCTCAAGCTGTCCTATAGAGCAACAGTAATTAAAACAGCATGGTACTGGCACAGCAATAGGCTGATGGATCAATGGAATCGAATCAAAGGCCCAGAAATAAACCCACACACATTTGGACATGTGATTTTTTTTGACAAAGAAGCCAAATCTATTCAATGGAAAAATGATTTCATTTTTAACAAATGCTGCTGGACTAACTGAATGTCTACATGTAGAAAGATGCAAGTAGATCCATATTTGTCACTATGCACAAAACTCTAGCCCAAGTGGATTAAATACCTCAACATAAAACCAGAGACATAAAATCTGTTAGAAGAAAAAGTGGGGGGAAGCCTGGACCTTATGGTCACAGGAAACAACTTACTGAACAGAACTCCAACAGCCCAGGCTTTAAGGTCATTAATTAATAAATGGGACCTCATGAGGCTGAGAAGCTTCTATAAGGCAGAAGACACTATCAACAGAACAAAGCGACAGCCTACAGCCTGGGAAAAGATCTTCACCAACCCTACATCTGACAAAGGTCTAGTATCCAAAATGTATAAAGAACTCAAGAAATTAAACACCACCAAACCAAATAACCCAATTAAGATATGGGATTCAGAATTAAACAGAAAATTCTTAACAGAGGAGCATCGAATGGCTGAGAAACAATTAAAGAAATGTTCAACATCTTTAGTCATCAAAGAAATGCAAATCAAAACGACTCTGAGATTCCATCTTACACCCATCAGAATGGCTAAGATAGAAAACTCAAATGACAGTACATGCTGGCGAGGATGTGGAGAAAGGGGAACATTCCTTCATTGTTGGTAGGAGTGCAAACTTGTACAACCACTTTGAAAATCTATCTGGTGCTTTCTCAGAAAACAGTGAATAGGACTACCTCAAGACCCAGCTATTCCACTCCTTGGAATATACCCAGAAGATGCTTCACCGTGCAAAAAGGACCTTTGCTAACCCATGTTCATAGCAGCCTTAGTCATAATATCCAGAAGCTGAAAACAACCTAAATGTCCCTCTGCTGAAGAATGGATAAAGAAACTGTGGTACATTTACACTATAGAATACTACTTAGCTATTAAAAACAAAGAAATCCTGAAATTTGCAGAAAATGAATGAAACTAGAAATGATCATAATAAGTGAGTTAACCCAGACTCAGAAAGACTCACATGGTATATACTCACTTATAATTGGACACTAGCCCAAAAGGGATGTCCCATGAAAGTCTTCACTTGCCAGGAGATTGGGATAGATGCGAGGACATCCTATTGAAACTTTAGGTGAGAGAAGTAAGGGATAATGGGGAAATAGAAGGATCCAGAGGGTCCAGAAACCTACAAGAAGAACATCATGATGGGCAGATCTGGATCCAGGGGCATCTACTTAAACTACTGCACCAACCAAGGACAATACATGCAGTAAACGTTGAACCCCTATTCGGATCTAGCCAATGGACAGCAAATTCTCCACAGTTGTGTGGAGAGTAGGGACTGACTCTGACATGAACTCTGGTGCCCCGTATTTAACCCTTCTCCTTGGTGGGGAGGCCTGGTGACACTCAGAGAAAGAATGATCAGGCTACCAGGATGAGACCTAATAGGCTGTGACCATATGGTGGGGGAGGATGTCCCCTTCTATCACAGACCTAGGGGAGGGGAATATGGTGAAAGAAGGAGGGAGGGAGAAATGGGAAGATACAGTGAAGGGATAACAATTGAGATGTAATCTGAATAAATTAATAAACAAAAAGATTTAAAAAGCTCTATTTTATTCTATCTTAGTAAGTCTTAATGTGTTAATTGAGATACTTGATTATGTGATTTGTTAAATTATTTCCTTTTTTGTTAACATTTATTAGCTGGTATTATAAAATATTGAAGTTCTGAAAATTATGGAAGCTTAAATTATTAAATTTGAATTTAGATAGCTACACAAATTGTCATATTTATTATAATCTATTTCCTTTATTAGTCTCTAGGACAGTTATTTAATTTAGAAATATTACTTGCCATTTATCCATAAAGGAAATAATATGCTCTACTCTTAATGGCACCTGATTATTATTTCCGCCTGCCTCTGCCTCCAGAGTGCTGTGATTAAAGGCGTGCACCACCATGCCCGGCTTGGCACCTGATTATTAAAGACAAATTGAAATAAGCAAATAAACACAATGGTAGAGAAAGAAAACATTGGAGACTATAGTCCAGAAATTTTATAAATAAAAAAAAAAAAAGAAAGAAAGAAAGAAAGAAAAGAAAATCCTACTTTTCCACCTTAGTTTCCATATCTTGTAACTCACCAAGATATTCTGTCATTCTGTCTTCAATCCTCCAGGTCATCTAGCCACAGCCGACCCCTGCGTTAGGATTCTCTAGAGTAACACAACTGGTGCAATGAATATATATTACAATAGGGTTTATTGGCTTGGCCTACCATCCACAGAATGGGCATGAAGGCCGTGCACTGGAGGGCGATGGAAACCTGGCAGCTGCTCAGCCTGAATCTGGATGACTCATCAGTTCTCATGTAACACTGGAAGCCTGGACTAGTGTTTGGGAGCTGCTGGTCTAGCCTTTGTTGGAAGGCTGAGGAAGGTAGGCTCTCATGTCAGTGAAGTTGATCAGCGGTCACAGCAGCAACTGAGTAGATGTATTCACCAGCAAGGAGTGTAGGCCTCCAGGCAAAATCAGCACTGGGTTTCCCTCTGACCTCTTGATGTATGGAATGCCATCTCAGAGAAATGCTGCCCACCCAGGAGGGTGTTTCCCTCTCATTTCATGTTTCTAGAAACATTCTGCAGACCCACCAAGGGTCATGCCTCTCAGATGGTTCCATGTCTAATCAAGCTGCCAAGCAAAATTTTTAACCATTACAACATCATCACCTGAAACCCGGACTTCTCTCATGTACACATGCCACTTTCTCATCTTCTCTCTAGTGATCTTCCTGGTTAAATAAATTGCTAGAGTTACTCTT
The DNA here is from genome assembly GCF_964271855.1 of Acomys minous. Taxonomy (NCBI): domain Eukaryota; kingdom Metazoa; phylum Chordata; class Mammalia; order Rodentia; family Muridae; genus Acomys; species Acomys minous. Next base: position 5,423,430 of record NC_140487.1, read on the forward strand.
ATAGATAATACCTGTATATAGTAGGAACATTTTCAAATTTTCCTTTGAAGATCTTAATGTTTTACTTTTCTATTATTTTTGCTTCCATTTATTTACTTTTCTTAAGCTGTGTTTTATTCTCCCTTTTCATACTATTCACAGGCTATTGAAGACACAGGCCTCATCTCTGTTCTAAGCTCTTTCCCACTGTCTGGTTCTCACTTCCCACCAGACTCGTTAGCTCCATCTCCTTTGTTTTTCCTCCTTTTGTACGAGCATCTGTTATTGCTCTTGCCCTGTTTCCTTTTGTTGTTGATCTTCCTTCCTCTGGCACCATGAGCTTGTCAGGGTTTAGTCTTTGATGGATTCACCTGTGTGCCGGGAACACAGAATCCTAGCATTTTGTTACTATTTAGCAAGTGTCAATTATATAGTTGGAGGGAGTTAGTGCAGCCTTGGTTATGGTTTTACAGGAGAAAACAGTGCAGCAACAATGTTCATTGGTGCCTTTGCTTCAAAACTAGAGTCACTTAAGGGGTATGCAGCTCTTGGCTGTATACCAGACAGTAGGGTGAAAAACAAAACAAAACAAAACAAGATAACTGCTCATGTGGAGTATTAGAAATGAGTAGTTTTCCTGTAGTGAGTCTTGAAACATTTATAAATATATATTTTGCTGCTCCAGGTTTATTTCTAAAAGATTCAACTTTGGGTATCTTCTCGAGAAGCAACATTCCATGTAGCACCTGCATTTCTTTTCATGTTTCAACTGAGAAACAAGCTATATCTAATTGGACAGGAACTCTGTAATGCATAAACAAATGGATAGCTACTATGGGCAAAGAAGACAATGAAAGAAATGCTAGAGTTAGGGGGCAGATCGTCTGAGAAAGAAGAAAAGCAGAGGAGAGTCAGTTCTACCAACCCCACACCTCAGAGCAAACCTCACCAAATGTATGTGTCATAGCATAACAATAAAGTTATTATATTGCCACAGTGGCACACACAGGGAATCTGTTTCCTATGCATTCTGGGGTGAAGTCCACAGGAGATGCTAGTCTCAAGAACTTACTGGGAATCTGCCAGTGTAGACGGTGTTCTGAAAAGTTACCCCCGTTGGCCATCAGAAAAATAGCTGTCCATAGTTAGTGTCACCTGACTACAGTTAATAACAAGTCCTTCATCTACCAGAATGCCACCTCTGGCTCTCTCTGTTGATACTGCGTAAAATGTACGCCTTTGAGAAATAGGCAGTAAACTTCGAACCCCTACCAAGACCTAGCCGACGAACATGATATTCTCCACCGTTGAGTGGAGAGTGAGATCTGACTCTCACACGAACTCTGGTGCCCCTTTTCTGACCATGTCCCCTGGATGGGGAGGCCTGGCGGCACTCAGAGGAAGGATAGCAAGTTACCAAGAAGAGACTCGATAATCTTAGAGCATATATAGGGGGAGGAGGTCTCCCTCAATCACAGACATAGGGGAGGGGAGAAGGGGGGAAGTGGGAGGGAGGGAAGAATGGGAGGAAACGGGAAGGGCTAACAATCAAGATGTAATATGAACAAATTAATAAAAAAAATGGTTTAAAAAAAATGTACTCCTTTGATTCCTTGGCTTCCATATATTCAACTTTAGAAACAGTTATAACAAAAATTATAGATACATGTCTACACAATTCAGTGTATTTAATTGAAATATAATTATACATAACTGATAAGTATCATGATATAATTATGTGATTTTATGTGTAATGTATAAATACAAAAATTTTATATTGACTGTCAGTATAAAGAGAAGTAGTGTTAGATGAGAAAAAGAAGAAAAACAGCGACAACCCTGTAAGTACTCAAGAAATGTCATTCCTAGGCAAAATATATTATTAATTGTCTAAATTCCATTTACCCTAACTTAGAATTATTAAAAGCACCTTTTTAACAATAAGTTTTACTTTATAATCAAAGTTACCCTTAAACTAACTGTATAGCTAGCCTTGACCTGATGATCCTCTGCCTCAGTTTCCCATGTCTTGGGATTATAGGTACAAGCCACATTGTTCTTAAATTTGTCCGGATATAGTTTATTTTGTCTTGACAACATAAAACACAAGATTATAAATAGAGATTTTACAATCGTAAGTGATCCAGGTCTGTAAATAGACAGCACACATTGTATGTATATATTATGTATGTTACTTGTGCTTTAGTGTGCGAGTCAAGTGGACAAAATAAGTGTCGGTGACTGAGGTAGGAAACAAGGACAGCTGTTGTGAAAGACCCAAAGGAGGCGAACTGAAGGCATTTGGGGAAATTTGGGGTCAGGCAGCCACACATGGCAGATCGTAAGTGGGACAGTAGGACCGTCGAGTCACCTGACTTGTGTGGAACATGTTTGAAGCTGATTACACGTCGATAGATGTGGTGGGGCTGTCAAATGGTGTAGTCCTAGCTTTACGAGTACTTAATCATTGTGACTTAGTTCTTAGGAACCGATTTGCCGTTTTGGGGAGCTGGGGATACGGCTCAGCAGTCAAGAATGCTTTTGGCACAATCATAAGGATCCAACGCTCATGTAAGGAGTCAGGTGTTACCTGCATGGCTGTAATCCCAGTGCTCAGGTGCAGTTGAGAGAGAGTCACTGGAATTGGCTACCTCCTTCCCTAACGAATGAAGTGAAAGCCACGGGTTAGTGCGAGAGACCAGGCCTCAGAGGATTGTTGGAGCTGGCTGGTTTCCAGAATAACTAAAAAAATGAAAGCCACAAGTATAGGGAGTGGCCTGGCCTCAGAGTGGAAAGTGATAAAGATACCTGAGAATGCTCTCCTTGTCTTCAGATAAGCACAGATGCTCACAACCCCCACATGCATACATGTGTACACCCATCATACAGATGCATGCACTGAGAGGCATACAGAAAATAAATAACTTCCTTAAACATTTTTTATCCTATAAGCTTAAAAGCAGCATGCAATACATGGTAGCTCCATTACTTTTTCAGTCCCTTCTGGAAGACACTTTAGTCACAAAAGGAGAAAACATGGATGATGGACGTATCATTCGAATCAGTGACAAAATAGTTGGCATAATAGGCATGTTGTTTTTTTTTTTTCCTTAAAATATTTTTTACATATACATGTATTTATATTACTACACACACATATATATATATAATTACATACAAATAGTCATAGGCACATTTTTGACAAAACAGTGGATTCTTGAATCTGCAATGTTCTTTAGATCCATAATGTCAAAGAGAATCTTGTGACTCTTCAAAATATAACATTATTGTTATCCATTCCCCCCATGTGTTTCATGAGTCTACTTCTTTATAGTTACTATTTTTTTGCTCTTTAGTTATGCTACCTGGCATTAAAGAATTTAATATTCTCCAATTTCTATACGATTTCTGTATCCTCACCTAGTAGGAGTGGAAGTTTACAGCTGTCTTACAGCTCCCCCTTCTCCAGTCCGTTCCTTGTAGCTGTGAGACAAGTGTTACGAAGTTGGGAGGCTGATGGAGCCAGAGTAAGGGACAAACATCTCTGACCTCTGTGTCATGAGTACTGTGGGTTAACAGTTACGTGGGATATTTATTAACTTCAAGTGTAGTTCTGCGTGACTGTTGGCCTCCAAACCCTCTTGTGCTTAAGAGTTACCTGGGCCTCCCGCTATGTGCAGTGAAGTTGGTCATGTGTTCTTGCTACATTCTTCACCGTGTGAGTGAGAATGAGGGGGTGGAGCGGGGGCTTAGAAGAGAAGGGAAGACAGTCAGACGCTACAGTTTATTTCTTCCAGCTTCTGAAGCTGGGAGGCTCTAAGTAAAAGCGGCAGAGGATTTGTGTGCACATTGAGTGACTCTTGTTACTTCCCAGACCGTTGTCTAAGCGCTGTGCTCTCAGGCTGCAGAAAAAGGAGGCAGAAAACCCTGTTCTTAAACACTGAGCGTCCACTCTAAAGAAGCCTTTTGTTGTCAAGTATGAGCATTTATAGGGGGAGGAGGTCCCCCTCAGTCACAGACATAGGGGAGGGGAGTAAGGGGGAAATGGGAGGGAGGGAGGAATGGGAGGATACAAGAGATGGGATAACAATTGAGATGTAATGTGAATAAATTAATAAAATATTTTTTTTAAAAAGAAGCCTTTTGTTTATGTTTCCCTGACTTTCAGGTGGGAGATTATGTAGGTTATCTCAAAGTTCCTTCAGGACTGCTTCCTGCCTCTCTCAACCATCTAGAGAGACTTGGGGCTCTTCTCGTGAGTTATTAGGTGTCCTATTATGCTTGTGTTAGACACTTTGAGCCATGGTAGAACATTTGGTGCCCCGGCTAGATTGATCACAGCACAGGTGTTAGTGACCATGCCTAATCACAGATGTGTTCTGTCCTGTTTCAGGTTTTTCTGAAGAGCGACCGAGTGGCCAGGATGGTTCAGAGTGGAGGATGCTCTGCTAATGACTTCCGAGAGGTGTTTAAGAAAAACATAGAGAAACGTGTGCGCAGCTTGCCGGAAATAGACGGCCTGAGCAAAGAGACGGTGCTGAGCTCATGGATAGCCAAATATGATGCCATTTACAGGGGAGAAGAGGATTTGTGCAAACAGCCCAACAGGATGACCCTGAGTGCTGTGTCTGAGCTTATCCTGAGCAAGGAGCAGCTCTATGAAATGTTCCAGCAGATTCTGGGCATTAAAAAACTGGAACACCAGCTGCTTTACAACGCATGCCAGGTGAGTGCTATGATGTCTCCCCTCTGATGTCATATCTGGTGCCCAGAGGACCACTGAGTGTCTGTAGGCCTAGGGAGAGGTGTTTTATATCCGGCAGTCAGTTTCCTTTGACAGTTGAGTGAGACTGAATTTTAATAAATCAAGTAGTGATATTTGGAAAAAGCTTTGAAAGACTTTGGGTGGAGGGAGAAGAGCGTCAGAATCACTAGTCACCACAGCCGTGCCCATGCACCCTGTACCAATCAGGGCATCAGTTTGCAACTACTGGATGTATACAGGGCAAGCCCTAGTTAAAAAAAAAAATGATGACCAGGTGCTGCCTAAACAAGTGTACCCTGTATATAGCGAGCCACTGCTCCTCAGTAATTTTGTCATAAATGTGTGATGCAGAGTTTTAGGGCAGTAATTGAAATTTCAGTTTTTTTTTTCTTTAGTTCAGCCTGGAAGAAATGAATTGAAAATGATTGTTAAACTGGCTATAATTTAAAGCTAATAATATGTTTTCTCTTACGTTGCTATTAAAGTCATGCATATGAAAAGTTAAATGAATAAAATCACATGTTTTTCATTTTTAGACTGAATGATTTGTCTAATAGTGTATTCCTTTGGGTATTTGCATTTTTGCTTATTTTAGGTATATACATTATTTAACTAAGACCTAATATACAATTCAAAGTACTGAAATTTTTGCCATTTTAAAATTCGTTAAGAAATGCACTTCTATAATGTACATATATTTATTTTTAACCTTTTTGCAAATTTATTTCTCTTAATTTTTGAACCCCATTTGTGTTCCTTACTTTGCATCTAATTTAGGAATACTTTTAGATAAATAAATTAAGAATTAGTGAATAATGTCACCTTAACCCTAGGAACAATTGATGATCTCACTATAATTGTTTTCACTGTCTCATTAAACTAGGTGGCGGCTTGATATAGTGGAGGATGTCCATAAATCACTATCTTATCTATTAACAGATATGTAAACCAAGAATGTGCGTTTCATCGCCTCTATAGTGGTGGCTTTTCTGTACAGTTAATGTCAGTGAACGTCACTATGTAGTAAAATTGGGATCCAGTCATTGAGTAGCTATTGAGTGAGAATGTATCAAAAATCTCAGTAGGTTAAAGAAGGAAAAAACAAAAACAAAAACAGAACAAACTGCCTCCATGTCCCCAATGCAATGGAGCAGCAGGAGCTCCCAAATTATCATCTGCACATTCCAATTTATACTGCTTATTGTGGGCCTCTAAAACATAGTTTTATGTACTACAAGATTATAGTTATTAATGCAAAATCTTTTGTCTCCTCTCTCAGACTGTTCTTACATTTGAGGTGTGGACCTGATCATCTCTCTCCTGTGGCTTGCAGCACACTGCACTGCTAATTGAAATCTCTAACATAATAGTGAATTTATATTTGTGTTCAGTTCTATCAGGATTTGCCTCGTGTATACATGTCTATTAGGGCGGCTCTGTCTTCTTGTAGAATTGCAGCCTTCATTGTGATGTTCCTTGCTCTCTCTGAAGCCTACTTTGTCCTGAACTAATTGAGTTGGCTGCAGCTTTCCTATGATTAGAGTTGGCACGGTGGTTATTTTCTCCTGTTGACTTGTAACAATTATTTATAAAGATGCAGTTGGGTCTTGAAGGTTTATTCGGTATATGTTGTTGCTTTGTTTTGTTAACACCCACCCAGATCGTTTTGTCTCTCAATGCCTGTGTTTAGACCACTCATAGTTAAGCTGATTGCTGCCCTTGGCTTAAGTGATGTAATTTGTTGCCGTGTCCCCGCTGTTTTCTTTCATCCTGCTCCCATTTTCTCTCTTCTGTAAGTTTAAAAAAATAGTTTCATGTGATTTTATTTTATGTCTTCTTTTGATGTAGCACTTACGCAGGCTGTTTTTTAATGTGTATTTAGTAGTTTCCTACATTATACAATGTGAATCTTAAACTAACGTGTGCCCTCCCTCGGGTGACACCAGAGGACGTTAAGTACAGCGCAGCTTCCCTGTAATTCAGTGTTCCCCAGTCCTTGTTCCTGTCCCATGCTGTACTGGGGTCATTCATTTTGATTACAGTATACCATACTCATTCAGTACGTTGTGGTAATTACTGTTTTTAAACAGTTAACTTTCCTATTATGAATAAGATATCCTTTGTTACTGTTTTCTTTATTTTAGTACCTTCTGTTGTTTTCAATTTTTGCTTTAGTTATTGTAGTTAAACCTCCTTGTTTGACAATTGTGTCTCATTAAGATATTTGCTTTGTCCATTCCAAGTCGCTTTTCCATTGCTTTGCATGGATCTCACGTTGTAGGAAAGCCAGGTATTTGATGTGGGGTGATAGGATCTGAGCTAATAAGGCTTTCATGTGAGAAGCTGACCTTGGATTGGGCTGTGTGTGCTTCCTGTGGCCATAGAAAATTCAAAATCTATTTGCATTTCTGTTTTGATTTTATTTTTTATTCGTCAGTTTTTTGATGATTACATACATGTCTATAGTGTATTTTGGGTTTTTCCCCCACATTCTCTCACTTCCCTCCTTTCACTAGCCACTCCCTCCCGCCTCTACTAGTTCCTCTCCCAGATTCATGATTTCTGGTTCTGTTTATGACACATTTAGTTTGATCACGGCCATTGTGTGACCACTGGATTGGAAGCAACTCTTTCAATAATATGCCTATGTTTATATTTAACCATTTTTGCAAATCTATTTCTCTTCATTTCTGCATCCAACTCTTTTTCCTTATTTTGCAGCACTAATCTGTGGGTAATTTTAGATGAATAGCTTAAGAATGAATTAATAATAAAGTAGTATGTTACCTTAACAGTAAACAGTTCATCCAGTCACCATAGGTCATGTCTCTGTGTCCTTACGCCTGGTGGGATCAACACTAGGTATCTAACTGGAGGCAACGATTTGCTCTCCCCCTGGACCAACCACTAGGAAATAGTCTAACAGTGAGTGGTAGAGATCGCTAGCTCCTCCTCCATCCATGCTTGCTTTTTGTTCCTGTCCTTGACTCTGGGCTTCCCGTTGTATTCCACGGAGATTCTGCATCTTGGCATCTGTTTTTGGTTGTCATCCACTACGATGCTGGAGATGTATCCTTAACAATGTGCTGGAAAAGGAAAGGAGTGTCCCTTAATCGAGCACCCCCTTTTTTTGTGGTAGTGGTTTCTTGTCCTACCTTCAAAATCCCTCATTTCCTTTTCTGCCTACAGACTTGCTTAAGCTTTGCACACCTCAACAGTCACCATGCTTTTGTGGTTTGGGTCTTGTTTCTACAGTAGATGAGACAGGAAGCCGCAGGCCAGATAGTATTTCACTGGAGCTAGATGAAGAGTTCAGCATTTCCCAACAGCACTACTTGGGGTGTGTCCTTGGATCTTCATCACTAGAAGGAACATCAGTGAGAGCTTCCTTATTTTCTGCGTTCAGCTGTAGTAACCTGTCCAAAGTAAGCAAGCGTTCTGCCACTCTGGCACCCAGTGCCTACTCATTCAAATATCCTACCTTTCAATAACTTTTGTCTTTTTATATTTTGAGAATTAGTGGGTTTCCCAGGTTTTTCAGTCTCTAAAATCTAAAAAAAAAAAAGTCTTTGATTTTTCCATTTGTTCACGCTTTGCTTATAAGAATGGAAGTTATGGTGGCCAAGCTCTTTATATGTCTGAGCTGAAAATGGAATTATTTTTAGTTCTTTATTGATTAAATATTTAGATATTGGTCACTGAAGTAAATAAAAAACAAAAGCCTACTTTCATGGGGAAGATTTTTATGGAATTACAGTGGCTTTACAGAAACTATGAAATAAAAAACAAACAAGATTCGCTTTTCTGCAAGTGAATGTGTATGTGTGTGTATGTGTGTGTGTGTGAGAGAGAGAGAGAGAGAGAGAGAGAGAGAGAGAGAGAGAGAGAGAGAGAAGAGAGGAGAGAGGAGAGAGGAGAGAGAGAGGGAGAGAGAGAGAGGGAGGGGGAATGTAGTGAGAGAAAGAGACATTGTGTGTGTACATGCTGTTTTACAATTTTTTTCTGTGTTGTCTACCAACAATACTTGAAAATTAAAGAAAGACAGAAGACACAGAAAACAGTTTGTGTTTTATTGGGAAAGAATATTCTGAAGAGAGAAATAGCAAATCCAGCTTTCGAAGCCTAGAGGGGACGTCATCTAGCCTGCTGCTGGAGCCTGTGTGCAGGCTTCTGTCCGGGAGGCTGGTTGCATCTTTGCTGTGTGTCAGGAAAGGTTTGAAACTCCTGGTGGCTGTCATAGTCTCGCTTGTGTTTGACCTTGCTTAGCCTCTTGGGTTTTTTTTTTCCTAGCAGTGAACCAATAGAATGTGGTAAAAACTTACTATAACATTATGGTCAGAAATTCAGATTACAGAGCTGTTCAGGGAGATATATAAGACCCTAGCATCTCTAGGGCCAGGAGGGTGGAGACAGAAAGCCCCGGAACAAGAAAAACCTTTGCCGTAGCTGCCTCCTAACACCTACTAGATGTCACTGCGCCAGGTCTCTTGTCCCACAGCTACAGGGTAGCATCTGCCTTAAAACAACAAGAAGCTAGCATTTAAAAAACACAGCCATTACCATTTTTTTCTGTTCAGAACCAGTAACTTATTAATTAACAGAATTAAGGCTTTAATGAAGCTCCTAAAACACCAAGTGAGGAGGTCTAACATACCATGTTCAAGCGATGAAGTCTGAGACTGTTGAAAGAAAAATAGCTATTTCGTTGTTATTTAAAAATATGTGTGTATGTTTGTGATATATACTTGTTATAAAATTATAACAAGATGGATTCTAAGGCATAGTAATATAAACATTACCATAAAGTAGGTGTTATAATATTAACACTAGTTGTCATTTGGTTTAAGGGTAGTGTATCTGCACCTGTGCACATCCATACAACAAAATGATAGGAACAAATACAGTTAAGGCCCTGGAAGGGTTGGGGGCTGGAGAAATGGCTCAGAGGTTAAGGACATTTGCTGCTGTTTCAGAGGACCTGGGTTCGATTCCCAGCACCACATGGCAGCACATAACTGCCAGTAACTCTAATTCCAGAGGCTCTGGAACTCTCATCTAGACATACATGCAGACAAAACATCAGTGCACATAAAAGTAAATAAATCTTAAGATAAAAAAGAAGCTGGCAGGGCACACCGTAAAGAGCACGTGCAGAGTGTTCACTTCTATAGCTCTAAATCCTTGTCTATGGCTCCGTTAGCTCGGAATAGTAAAAGTGACATGGTAAACTAGTAAAGGTGAGGACAGAGGATAAGCTGTCAGCTGGAATTTTTAATTTCACAAGAGTGTGCCAGAAGTCCCATAAATTTCAATTAATATGCCTATTCTTTTATAGGAATAATACCACATATTAAATATATACCCACCTTGTAGTCTAAATTACCAAACAATTTTATTTCAAGTAGCTTAAGAAAAAATGACATTGAGTGATATCAAATCAGAAGTTTTCTTTAACCAGAAATTAAATGCATTTTTAACAATTTTTTAAAAATATGATATAAAGCAAATACAGCATTTCAAATTAATTAGTAAGCTCATTATCCATAAACAAGCACAGAGTACAGATAATATGCTTCATGAATTGCATGAAATGAGGGGAATAAAATGAAGGATAAAAATCTAGTTACTTCCTGGCCTTAATTTTTCAACGCATGCCTTTGTAAATGCCACAGTGAATGTGACTCCCTGCCTGGATCCATTCTGCAGAGGCCGAGAAAAGACAATCATATTTAGACATGACGTGAAGAAATTTACCAAAAATTAGAAGTTTGCTTAATTGCTAAAATTCTCTGGGTAGAGACACCAACATTCACTGACATCCCCAGAGGAAGCTAAGGGTCTTCCAAACTGTAAATGCATATGCAGCCCCATAGACCAGAGCCTGCGGAGGGGGGCGCATGTGGGACCCTGTGCGGAGGGGGGCACGTGGGACCCTGGTGTGTACCCACTGCAGTTCTTACCCTGTTGCCTCTATATTTAGATTTTTAAGAGGATTAAGTAACTCAATTTTACAGCTATCTAGATCCTAATCTTTTCTGCCCAAAGCAACCTTCATCAATGTTTTATCATCTCATTCCATTAACTGAATAAAATGACTCACCTAGATTTACCCAAAAGTCAGAGCAAAGTTAATAGAGATCTTGATCTCTTAATATCCCCCAATCAGAATCCCTTGTAGTCTGAGAACTTGAAGAATTAAGAACACTGCAGAAATGGCTGAATGTTTTTAAGTGGAAGCCAGAATTATTTGTGAATTGTTAAAATGTCATGAAAATTTCAAAACCTTTGAATATTAAGGTTTAGAGACGAATTTATATTTTAGACTTGGGCTATAGGTATAAAGCTTTACAGACATAACTAAATAAGCACTTGCTGTGTTTCTTGGCCTTTTCTCTATGGGAGGGACTTCCCCCTGGACGCCCGGGAGCCTTGAGTGTTCATTGGAACTGGCCTTCTTTGCCACCATGTTTTTTGCCACCATCTTCTTTTTCATTTATTTTCATCCAGCAGCATATGCTAGACATTATGCAAATGAAATTCAAAGAAATTGTGTTTTTCAGTAAAAATAAATGCACATTTTATGTAGTTATACTTGATAACTTTCAAAATAAAAAATAAATGAGGAAATTACAGTTACTTAGAGATACTTTTTTGTATGTGATTTGAAATGCCAAAATACTTAAATATTCAAGTGAGTATTATTAAGACCTTAAGAATAAATAAATTTTATTATTTCCAATTTTTGATATATTAAAATTTATGATTAAACTACCTATAAATCCTTGTAAATATGTTTATTTCTTTTCTACAGAATTTCCTGATACTTTAAATGGGATGAATTTTATTTAAGTGAATTTGAAATACTAAAATTTATTATTGAAGTAACTATAAATACTTATAAATATGTTTACTTCTTTGCCATGCAATTGCCTGATACTATAAATTGGATGAGTTTGATTTAAGTGGATTTGAGTCTCTAGTTAGTAATATTCAGTAAATTTCCTCTCTAAAAATTAGATTTTTTTTGGCATTATAAGTAAATCAAATTATACAAATGTGCATCACTTAACTGTATATTTTTATTTCTTAACTTGGGTCTATATATGGCTGCTGGGGTGGTGGTGTACTCTCCGATACCTACTCCTGAGAACCCAAGACATGACCTTGTGTTGGAGGGCAGCCTGGGCTGGGCAGCAAGACTTGTCCTTGTTCTGTTGTGCTGGTTTTGCCTTTGTTTGCTTGCTTGCTCTGTCTTTCTGGCTAGGCCTATACTCCCAGCTAAAGCAGGTTGGCTGCAAGCTGCCAAGTGATAATGCTGTCATGAAAAATATAAAATAAAAGATATTCCTTAATAATATTTCCACAGAAATATTCTGTTAAATGTGTTCTGTTTCCTACGTTTTACCCCCCTCCTGCCTCTGGTCTTTGTTTGTCTGTCTGTCTCGTTCCAGCCTACTGGTGTTAGAATGTGTTTTTGATGTCTCCATTTTCCTCTCGGTTTAGTTGTGGGTGTATTAAAATGCTGTATGCAAATACTTCACAGGTGCAATATAAATAATCTTTAATCTGGGTGATTATTTCATACCAGGTTCCTGCATTTAACACCATCATGAGTAGATGCAGTGCATGGTTAAGTACAGCGGGTCACTTTATGGAAACTAGACAGCAGAGAGGACAGTCAAGAATCCAAGCCTCAGCTGCCCCAAGGGATCTGCTTTCAGGGTTCCACTACTTCCAGGTTAGCCCTACCAAGTAAAGTGTCCAGTCTCCTGCCTTGAAAATACTAGCTGGGAAAAAAAAAGCATCCAGAGCACAAGTCTGTAGGAGGGAGGGTATTTCATAATCAAATAACAACAATGTGCCCCTGGCCATGGACAGATTCTCGGTCCCTCACAATGGAAAAAAATCTAATATTTCCTAGAGCTTTAACAGTTAGTTCTATCACCACTCAGAAGTCTAAATTTAAAGTCTCCTCAGAGACACAAGGCAAGCTTTTAGCTGTGAGCCCCTGTAAAAAAATCAAAGAACAGTTTACACACTTATAACGTAACGTAACATAACAGTGATACAGGGCGAACATTTTAATTGGAAAAGGGAGAAATAGAGGGATCAGAAAGAAGTAAGCATCAGATCAGAACAAGACAGAACCAGTTAGGGTACCCACCAGATGTTGTAGCTCCCTTCTATTCGATGCAGGCGGCCTCCTGGTGTGAGCTCCAATGGGCCTTCCGTGTTCTCTCTGACCATCTCACTCATGGCCTGTCACTTTCCTTAGTGCACATTCCACATCACAGCATCTCTAGTGCGCTAGGTCTCCACTGCAGCCCAGACTCCATTTTCACCATCCTTTTCAGGGCTCTTTGCAGGAAATCCAACCTTACTAGACACTGTCTAATTTCCAAAGCTTTCCTTGGAAATCTTGGTAAAGGTTCCATGATCTTGTCACACATTCTACATGCTTGGGAAAAAAAAGTGTCAAGTGGATGGTGCCAAGTGGCCACGAGCCTTCTTGGTTGGCTGCTGCCATGGCTTCTGAGGGCCTGAGTGGATGAACTCGAGACTACACTTCCTTGTATCAGGGATCTGTCTTCTCAACCAAGAACTGATAAAATGGAAATTTTTATATCCTCTTATGTCCTGGGGTTTGTGATGGGTAGGGTCTAGCCTTAAAGGACCCTTTCTAATTGTCTCTGTGTAACTCAAATTTTAAAAAATAGCACCAATATCCACAACAATTACTCTCATAGTTCACAGCCTTCCACTCAGTCCTTTTTCTGACCATACTGTATGTTTTTAAATCAATAATTTTTCTCTCCCCGTTGTCCCAGGCAATTTTTTGAACTCTCAGGAATCTTAGTAATCAAAAAGCAACCATCCATAACCATGCCACAGTCTGAATGCTACAGGATGGTAAAATTTCCTCCACTGCATAATTAATTTGTCACCTTTAAACTCAGCTTCCCCCCAAGTTTCAGGACAGAGACAAATGAGAACAGATTCTCTGCCAGCATGGAACACAAGTGGCTGTTAGTCCGGTCTCCAAGAGAGCCCTTCCTCCCACAGGGATCTCAGGGTTGCGTCTGCTTTCATGCGCGTTCTGAGCTCCCCCCAGGATCATCATCCGTACAGCCCCGCGTACAGCGTTCTTGGACTTCCAGCCTGTGTCTGAGTCTTGTATATCCCTCCCACAGCCAAGGTCCAGAGGCCACACTTCTGATACAAGTTTTCTGTAATGATTGCTTGTGCATTACTGCTGAGCAAAATTCCTGACAGAAACTACCCGAAGGGGAAGAGCTAATCAGACTCTTGGTTCCTGAGGGTCCCACCCATGGTCACAGCCCCATGTGCATTGGCAGAGCATCAGAGTGGCAGAATGCCTGGCTCAGTAGAGTCCCTTATTTTATAGCAGCTTGGAAGCAGAGCCCTGGACGAGACACCCTCAAGGGTTCCTACTGACTTCCAACTAAGTTCCGCCTCCAAAAGTTTCCCTAGCCTCCCAAAGCACTGTCCCCAACTGGGACCAAATGTTCATAGCACGAGGCTATGGAAGGCGTCACGTCTTGAAACCAACACAGAGCTCTGTGCTTACTTCTCTATTGCCTACAGAACTCCTGAATGGCTGGGCCTCGCTGCAGTCGCTGCACACATGCTTCTGTTTCCATGCTCAGTATTCTATTTCAGAAGTCCACTCCCTTCCTATATGTCTGCCTAGACCAAAACTCCCCTAGGAAGGAGCAGAGCATACATTCCAGCAGGGGTGGGGATCACTGATGCTTGTGTGATCATGTATGTATGTATGTATGTGTACACACACACACACACACACACACACACACACACACACACACACACACACCATGGCACCGCCCTGGTGGTTGTTCCAGCACACTGTTCAGCTCAGCCATCTCTCTAGCCTTCTTTTGTGGCACAGCCAGTGTCCTAAAGCAGGGCTTTTCAGTGGAGGTCCTGGAACCAGTTTGGTTTTACATATATTAAGATCCAACTAGTATCTGTCTATATGAAGATAATACATGAAAATGGGTATGCAAATTTGTAGTTGTAATTAGTGGTAAGATTTAGGAATAGAGATATAGTAGTCATTTGGAGAATCTTAATGTTTTAAGCTATGCCTTAATTTTTTTCTTGTTTTAGACCAGAAAATCTTAAATTCTTTCTTTTGTCCTAATCACCTTACACAGTACTGGACAGTGTGGTTATCACCTCAGTAAGATCCTATGTAGTGAGCAGCTGTGATCTATTTCTGAGACTTGGTACAAAGTACATGAAAGACTCTTGTTATTGTGGTTGAAGACTTAAAATGACATGATTTCCTACGTTAATATGATTTTATAATTCCTATATGAGCAACTTCAAATGAATAAGACTTATGCTTCTACCTATGAATCATTTGTAATTTTTTCAAACTTGCTGTATAGCCATTTGCAGAGGTATGATTCCAGAACTACCTTCATATGTAAAAATATGTGAATGCTCCTTGTATTTCTTAAATGATGTGGTGTGGAGTTTGAAGAAAACGTAGACAGCCATAGACCAGCTAGAGCTCCCGTCCCACTTAACTGTGTAACTACCGCAGAAAGAGTTTGCCGTGCTTCATTTTCTTAGGTTTACCTTGCATTATACCCATCACTTGGATGTCCTACGTCGCTATCCTTTAAGACCACAGGAAATTTCCCTGCCTCCACAAAGGCCTCCCTTATCCCGCCTGCTTGTCTTTTTCCTAAATGTTGGGAGAGGGTAAAAAATATGAGGAATTATAGTTTTCTACCATAACCCCTCAACCTGTGTGTATAAATATATGATGCCTTCTTTACTGAACATAGGATGAATAGCATTTTTTACCATTAGCTTACAGTAATAGATAATGTGCTTCCTGCTGTGTGCATGTATTTATATATAGTGGAAGACAAAGAACAGAAGGTACACGTAACACAGAACAGAGGAGTGTGAAGCTGTAATGCTGAGACCCGGAGCCAGACAGTGAAATTAATACCTTGTCCAACCATGTATCTGTTGTGTGCCTGTAGGAAAGTGCCTTAAACCAACCTGTGATTCAGGTTTGCATCACTAAACAGAAACAGGAATAAGACCTGTGGCATAGGAATGTTCTAGGGATTACTGGAGATAACGTTTATAGAAGAACAGTTACCTATATCAGCTAAGGGGTGGTTTATTTAGTTTTTATTAGTCACGATGAAGTTACAGTTCTAATTACGAAATGTGGATCTATCTACATGCAGTATTGTATTAGTGGCAAACCTTCAACTCTAGGATGATTATTGTGAATATAGATTTAACCATTTTGTCAAGTAAATATTATTAGCAAACAGTTGCTGGAAAATATTAACTAATTTTGTATAAAAGAAATCTTTTAAACATTTATTTATTTATATTTTACGTGCATGTGGGTGCTTCCATGTATATATGTGGGTACTGTGTGCATGCGTGGTGCCCATTGAGGCCAGAAGAAGGCATTGGATCTCTTGGAACTGGAATTACAGGCCACTGTGAACAGCCTGATGTTGGTGCTGGGAACTGGACCCAGATCATCATGGAGGGCAGCAAGTACCCCTAACCACTGAGCCTTCTCTCCAGTCCTAGAAGATGAAATATTAATACAAAGTCTAAGGAAAGTTTTGTGATGTATGAAAATTTGCAAAGCTACACCTAACATTTAGAGAATGTGTGTGCATAGATGTGTGTACAGGGATGCACATGTACCTATAGAACTGGTATATGCTTCAGGCTACAGAAATCCCATGGCTTTAACATTTGAGGTTAAATTTCTTATGTTCTTGCCTTTGAACATTTTGATCCATTATTTAATATAGTTTAGTTCAGTTCACATAGGGTAATTTTATATCTAATTAACTCATTCATCTTTTCCCCATTTTACGTATTCAAAGGGAAGTGTGGTTTGGGAAATGAATTTTTAAGACTCTTAGAACTGTTCTACAAGAATCCGTGGCAGAATTGCTATTTCTGAGTCAGGTTTTTATGCATAATTTAAGAGGTAGATATAAGGGAGCTCTTTTAAAGGTTTCTGTCTAGCAGACAGGATGCTAACTGATTCCTTCATAGATAACATCATACAGGGAACACGTTGCTCTCAAGAGCCAAGGAATAACTTCATTTCCTTATGTTCTTTTATTGTATGAAATTACAAAAAAAAAATTAGTTATTTTTTAGTTGTTAGCTAATTTTCAATGATTAAAAAGGCAAGGGACAGATTTTTAGTTTTGTTCTCATGGTGGTTGCTTCATGCAAAATGAGTCATATTATAAAAAAGTTAAACATCCAGATACAAGTGGAATTATTCTTTGTATTTGCATTAAAATTGTGTTGCCTGGAATCCCAGCATTAGTGATGGACGTGTTTCCTTTCAGTAGGATGAGGTAAAGTGGGAGGGGGTGTGAGTACTGTATTGAAGGAAGAGATCATAAACACCTGAGAAGTGCGAGGCCCTTGTGAAAAGAATGCCTCTGGGTGGTAAATTTGAGTTACTAAATACTTGGTTTAGCCAGTTTACTCAGATGACTTGGAAACTGCTCCGGAAAACAGAAGCAAAGTTGGGGAGAAGAGCATTCCTCCAAGAGAAGTGAACACAGCAAAGCACATGGTTTGTAGAGAGTTTGAATGTACATGTTTGACTTTTTAAAAAGTCAATTTGTGTAGAAAATGCGACTGGACAGTAGGCTGGAGTGCTGGCTTGCTACAAAGCATTTGGGGGTCTACACACTCGGCTAAGGTGTTGGGGCATCGTTCGTGCTGACTTAGTTTTTATTCTCTTGCATTTGCTTCCTCTCCTAACCCCTGTGGCTGTCCCTCCCGCTTCTGAGATTTCAGCATGATGCACAGTAGAAGCACTCGCTCATAAGCAGTTACGGAGTGCCCTTGAGGAGTTGGTACTAAGGATCAGTTTAGGTTTTAGCTTGAATTCATATTAAGATTACTATAGGGAAAGAACTTTTTCTTCACATGGACTCCTAAGAGCTGGAACTTGAGAGATGGAGAAGTCCCGTGCTGTAACTTAAGATGCCTCTCTGAGGAAGGACAGCAACAGACTCTGACGTACAGCGAAACAGTCAACAACCAAGGCAGAAATTCCGAGGCTGAGACAATGGGGCATGAGGGTACACAGCAACAAGGATAACTGAAGCCATCTGCAGGGAAATGTTCTGTTCTTTTAGTTTATGGTTTGAGTGATGACCAAGAACTAGCAGGTGAGGTCAAGTAATTTGATGCTAATAAAACTTTTGATCACTGTTTTGAGGCCAAATTAGAGAAGTTCTTTTGTACTTGGACAGCATCGAGTAATCAGCGGATGATGTAAAACAATATGATAAACTGCAGAGCAGTGGGGAAGGTGATTTCAGAGAAGTGATCACTTGCATCAGTTATTTCTTAGGAATATATGTAAATAAACAGATTTATAGATAAAACTTATGAAGTGCACCACTATGAATTAATATCAAGGGAAATATCAAGCTATAGAACAGTATGAATCATGGTCAGTTTGTATTTTTCATACTGGTAGGAAAATTAAGAAGATACAATTAATTTGAAAAATATGTCATAATTGGAATGGGAATTAAAAAAAAAAGTAACTGCCTTTTCTACCTAGTGGGAGATTGAGGGGCACACTTTACTAGGCTTAGCATATAAAAAGATGTCACCATAGAAACACAGAACTGTTAATCTTTGTGTGTGTGTGTGTGTGTGTGTGTGTGTGTGTGTGTGTGTGTGTATGTGTTCAACAAGATTGATATAAGGAGAGTCAGCCTGTTGGTAACAGGAATTTAATTACAGATAGCTTTCATTACTAAGCAATGCCAAGAGGGACATTTTGAGAACAATCTGTAAATACATGATTAGATTTAATGAGTTTAATACTTTGTTTGTAGTCTGTAGAGCATTAGACAGGCAACACCACAGGCTATGTAAGGAATTTGTTGGGTAAAACTTGGTAAAGTTATCTTCGTATTAATGCACAGGCTTTCTTATGCTGAAGAGGCAGCTCCTTGTTGAAGAATCCTTGCTGCGCTTGTGGAGGACTTAGATCCAGTTCTCACTGAATAGCTGTCAGCTCTGTGCAAACTCCAGCCCCCTCTGTGGGCGCCAGCACTCACGTATGCGTGTTAGTACACAAATTCCCATACACATAATTAAAATTAAATTTTTAAAAAGATTTCTTTGTTTTTAAGATAATGCTGTGCATCCACAAATTTCTGTCCTACCCAGTACTCCTCAAAAGTATTTCTGTTCTCTGGGGCTTTTTCTTCTCTCCAGAACAAGAACAGACTTGAGCAAGGACATGGTTTGAGATCGGCATTTCCAAAGTTCTCCATTTTTGGAGACCCACATTCACAAATCCTTGCCTGTGCCACCGCCACAAACAGCTTGTGCATTACAGAATTTTTCCAATACTTATCACGTTTCTTGTGGCAATTATATTCTGTTTTCACATAACAATTCTTTTTATTTTATTGCATTTTGATTTTATTATTAAAAGTACAGAGTCCTAGGGCACTACAAGTTTATAGCCACTGAAAAATCTACAGCTTGGCTTGCTTCACAGTGTTGAGCACGTTGACGGACCTAAGTAAGTAACGTGACTGTGAGTGCTTGGCTCAGCGTGATGAAGAGCTTGGGCCTTGGTGCTTCCTTGCCAAGAACTTAGTAAGTGCAAACTGGTGGTCTGGAGGAGCGAGGAGGCCGCTTCTGTGAGGAGCGAGGAGGCCGCTTCTGTGGGTTGGGTCCCAAAGATTGTAGAGCTTCTTGGCATCGAAGGCAAGAGGGAGGATTCTCTCTGTGCAGAGTGGGTACTTCTTTTACCTCCTTTGAGCGAACCATCTCTTTGAGAACTGTGGAAAAGCTATCAGATCCAGGCATTTCTGTGAGGGAAAACAGATTTCTCTACAAAATCCTGCTCACAACTTTAAACAGAGTCACAACTTCCTCAAGGATCAAGATAAGATTTGTCATTCTAGAGAACTCTAAATGGAAAAATAGTAGTATTCCCACAGCAATGAGGGTGAGGAAAATCAAAGTGTGTGTGTGTGTGTGTGTGTGTGTGTGTGTGTGTGTGTGTGTGTGTGTGTGTGTTTTGACAATATGCATCAAGCCAGTGAGATGCTATGAAACTTGAAGCCATAAGATATCTACGTGGTGTAAGTTAGAGGCGTTGCTGAGATGAGAGATGCTTTCGCCCATCTGTCATGGTCAAGGTTGAATGACACTCTTTAAAAGCCCTATCCCCAGTGCATTTAAGACATCTGTGAGGTGTGTAATCTTTGTCATTAAAAAAATATTGAAATCATGAGCTTAGAGGACATTAAATTGCAACAGAGGGTGTATTGAGAAATGAAGACTTGCATGTGGTCCCAACTGCAACCCTCTGAGTCACTAGCTGTGTGCATCAATAGGGACTGCAGTCTCAACAGCATCTTAAAATGCCTGCTTCTGTACTTTATCCTTTCAGGCATTTCTTCCTCCAGAACATCATATGCCATTTTGTTTGTGTGGAAAATCAGTTATTCAGGTTACACTGAGGATTCAAAGCACAAAGACATTATTTTCTCTTTTACTCCCCTTTTGAGAATGTGTTTATATCTGTACATGTGTGTGTGTGTGTGTGTGTGTGTGTGCGCTCTCTCTCTCTCTCTCTCTCTCTCTCTCTCTCTCTCTCTCTCTCTCTCTCTCTCTCTCTCTCTCTCTCTTGCTTGTGTGATATGCACGTTTGTATACATGTGGAGGCCAGAGGTTGACGTCAGTTCTCAGTCTTCTTCTCGAGTCAGTTTCTACCTTTTGTTTGAGATGTGGTCTCTTACTAAACTTGCTGCTTGCTGATTGGATAAAGTGCCCCCCCCCAGATAACCTCAATCGTCCTCTTGTCCCTGCTGCCCAGGTGTAAGATTACATATGTTTATCACCATCTCCACACCTGGCTTTTTATCTATGTGTTGGGGATCTGAAATCAGTCTTCACACAAGGACTTTAGTTCTGGGGCATCCCCTGCTTCTGAACACTTTTATGGGATGTGCTTAATGTGGCTTGAAGGGCATATGTGTGCCAACATATATGTGTACACACACACACACACACACACACACACACACACACACACACACACACACTATTCATGTGCAGAAAGGTAATCTGGTGAAGCATTTCAGGTACAAGTCTGGCTTGCCTAGATCTTACTCTTAGTGAAGGTAGGTTGGGCTTGAGCTGCTCAGGAAAGAGAGGTCAAAGGTGATCCCTCTGTTTTGGGCTTAAGGAATTGGATAGATGACACCCCACTTATAACATGGCATTATTCATGAGTACTTAAAATAGGGAGTCAAGATATACGATTCACCTCTTCATTAAAGTTAATGTGGCTTTTCTTTATGAAAGTTGAATTTTCAAATAGACATTTAGAGGATAAGTCTGGATATCCCATGGCATGTTGTAGCTAGACAGTGGCACTTCAGAGTGTTCTTCCACTGATGCTAGTTTTGAGCACGAGTATTCAGGAGGCCACTCAGGTTTCAGACCCAAAGCTCCTCAGTATTTATCAGTGTTACCTTCTCTGGGGAGCATAACTTACTTTGTTGTATAAGTTACAAGAAAATCCTCTTTGCCTTAACAAAATATACTTGTAGGCATTGCGTAGAATGAAACTCATTGTTATCAAAACTAATCAGTTCGAGGTTGGGTAGGAAAAAAAAAGGTGTGGTTAAAAAAAAGGATGCCAGGAGGGATCAGAACTGTTCAGTGTCTCGATGGTGGCAGTAGATACGTCGACCTATAGGAGCCACTTTATCCTGAGGAAATCTGAATGAGGTGGGTGGTTGTTATCACATTCAGTATCCTGGGGAAGGCACAATGGAGTCCTTCGTTGTTATTAATCTACAAACCTACAGTTTCCTTAACTGAATAAAAACTGCTGTAGCTTGCCGTGGTAGTGCACCTGTCTTCATCCCAGAACGTGTGAGAGAAATGGCAGAGGGGAGACCATTTTAGTTCGTGGGTCAGAAGCCAGTTCGGTCAACACATGGAAATTGTTTCCCAGAGAAAAAGAGAAGTGAGGAATGGGAAGAGAGAAAAGGGTATCTAAATTTTAGCATAAAGCATGTTACAAACAAAGGTATTCAAAATAAGACAAAATATGGGACATTAATCCAAGGTGCTCACGTATTGGAAAAAAGGCTGACATAATTTGCTCCTTAAATCTTATATGAGGTTTTGAAAACAGGGATAAGCCCTTAAATTTTTACCTCTTTTCTTTATTACATTCTGTTCCAAGAGTTTATTTGTATATGTGTCCAGGAATAGGATCTTTTTATTATTCACATGATGGCAGCGGCAGTCACTAAAGTCAAGGCTCTTCATGTCGGAGATGTTAGCTTTGCCTTGCAGTTCAGTGCAGCAGTGCCTTTCTTTGCCTGCATCTTCAGACAGATGCAGTTAAGCCGTTGATATTTCTAAAGCGGTTAAATTTCTCTTACAGAATAAACTGCATTAAAATTCAGAGATAACCAGAACAACTCTTCTTAAAAGTTAAGTAAAACTGTTAATCTGTAGATTGATCTCTTTGGTGGTGTAAGTTCTGTTCTTCTGTAACTTGAAGGATTTTGTGACCTCATAAGATACTGATGTTCTTAGAGGAAAGTCTATGACTAATTTAGATACAATTGCGTCTTTATTAAATTCCCTCACTGTGGAATAAATAAGTATCAGTACTTATCAACCATCTGTAACTTGAGCTTCATGTGATCCAGTGCCGCCTTCTGGGCTCCAGAAACACCTGCACACGTGTGGCGTACATTCAATAGAAACAAGCATATACATAACTAAATATTTTAAAGTTATCATTACTAAAGTGAGGTTATACCCTTTGCTATAGCTTTTTGATGATAAAGAAGGAAAGGAGAATGGATTGAAATGAAAAGGAATTTAACATTTAATACCACCAATTTAACATCTTATGATGAATTAATAAAAGATTAAGTAATCAAGAAGATAACATGCGAGCATGTAGCAAAAGAGGAATGATCTCAAGTCATAGACAAAAAATATCTACCACACCAATGGGGAATTTCTGAAAGCTAATGATTGCATTTTTATCTGCCTTCTATCACATCTAATACAATGTACTAGTGAAACTCGAATGCCCTGCTGTAGAAGCGTTCAAACATTTCTTGGCAGCATAAATGTTGTAACTAGAGTGAGCAGTGCATGTAGAATTAAAAGTGGAAAGTTGTCATTCAAGTAATACTTTAATTGTCAAGCATTAATACAGACAAAAAATGTAGAGATACTTTTAAAAATAAAAGAATATTAATTGACATCTTGTCATCCAAAAGAGAAAAAGGGAGGAACCTTAGCAGTGCTGAAGTGCTCAGGGATGACCATCAGTGCTGAAGTGCTCAGGGATGACCATCAGTGCTGAAGTGCTCAGGGATGACCATCGGTGCTGAAGTGCTCAGGGATGATCATCGGTGCTGAAGTGCTCAGGGATGATCATCAGTGCTGAAGTGCTCAGGGATGATCATCGGTGCTGAAGTGCTCAGAGATGATCATAAGTTCTGAAGTGCTCAGGGATGATTATCGGTGCTGAAGTGCTCAGGGATGATCATCGGTGCTGAAGTGCTCAGGGATGATCATCGGTGCTGAAGTGCTCAGGAATCATCATCGGTGCTGAAGTGCTCAGGGATGATCATGAGTGTTGAAGTGCTCAGGGATGACCTTCAGTGCTGAAGTGCTCAGGAATCATCATCGGTGCTGAAGTGCTCAGGGATGACTTTCAGTGCTGAAGTGCTCAGGGATGACCTTCAGTGCGGAAGTGCTCAGGAATGATCATCAGTTCTGAAGTGCTCAGAGATGATCATCGGTGCTGAAGTGCTCAGGATGACTATCGGTGCTGAAGTGCTCAGGGATGATCATCAGTTCTGAAGTGCTCAGGATGACCATCGGTGCTGAAGTGCTCAGGAATCATCATCGGTGCTGAAGTCCTCAGGGATGATCATCAGTGCTGAAGTGCTCAGGGATGATCATCAGTGCTGAAGTGCTCAGGGATGATCATCAGTGCTGAAGTGCTCATGGATGACCATCGGTGCTGAAGTGCTTAGGATGACCATCGGTGCTGAAGTGCTCAGGGATGACCATCAGTGCTGAAGTGCTCAGGGATGACCATCGGTGCTGAAGTGCTCAGGATGACCATCGGTGCTGAAGTGCTCAGGGATGATCATCAGTGCTGAAGTGCTCAGGGATGAGCTTTTTGCAAAGAGGAGAATGGGACAACAAGCTTGCTGAGTCATAGCAACGTTGGGGAAACAGTGACTTCTTGTTTTAGATTTGTTGCAAACACATTAGGAACAGAATTAGTACAATAATTTCATTTCTTAATAAGTCGGCTATTGAGTTTTACAGATTTAGCCTTTTTTGACTAAAACCCAATTAAAAGTAATATAATTGGGTTACAGTGTAATCAAGCCAACTTCTGAACAGGTAGCTGGTGGGAATCTACTGTACCTTTTTAGTCATTTAATTTTTGTGTCTATGCCACTGAGTTGCTATTTGAACACATGTATTTTTTTTTTCATTTTAAGCTGGATAATGCTGATGAGCAAGCAGCCCAAATCAGAAGGGAACTTGATGGCCGCCTGCAGTTGGCAGAGAAAATGGCAAAGGTACGTTATGCATGCTAACATGCAATGCCTCGTGTCTGTCCTTATTTGAATTACCGTCTGTCAAAATGACAAAAATGACGTGGCCAGACATACTACGCCTGAGTTATGCTTTGCTCCTCTATATTAATAACCTCTTAACCCAAAGTATCTCAATTAGCATATTCTAGATAAAGCATGCTATCTTGCCAGGGGTTTCTATGCTTAATACATGAGTTGGGTAAATTCAATGATAACTTTTATAATAATTTAAAAGTGTGTGTGCATGCGTGTGTGTGTCTGTGTGTTCTAACTAGATCTGGAAGAGTTTTAATATTGCACCAAGAAAATTATAATCATGGATACAAGTTTCCTTTTAAGATCATATGAATTTTAACATTTCCAGTACAGTGCTTGGCAAATAGTGGTGCCAACTTGCATTTGATAGAATGATTGACTGTCCAAAATATAATTTGAAATGTATAAAACAGAATCTGACAGATAGGGTATGTTTTTTTGTTAGAATGCTAGTGTCTTTACTTGCATAACCACTGTTCCCAAGAGCAGAGATCTGCTTAAAACAAAAGCTGAATTCCTTTCTAATAATTTGGGAGTTTGCAGAAATGCATCTTAACTGTCAAAGCTATTCTTTGGTGTGACTTGACAGATTAATTTACTTCAGTGAAATAAAACTTTTGAGCCTTCACAGTAGCATTACAGTGACATTGCTAGGGGTTGTAATTCCTTCCTTTTCCTTCTGCTGAACAGAAACTGAGTCGTTGGAAGGTTGAGTGTCTCCCCTTTCTCTCCTTCCTTCCCTCCCTTCCTGTCTCCCTTTCTTCCCTCCCTCCATCTCCAATACATGACATTTCCTACCTTCCTCCTCCTCTCTCTCTCCCCCCCTTTGTCTCTGTCTCCCTCCTTCCCTTCCTTCCTCCCTCCTTCCCTCCCTGTATCTTTCTCTCCTCTCTCTCTCCTTGCCCTCCTTCCTTCCTACCACCTTTCTTATCTGACTTGTAGAATTTTAATCCAGAAACATGGCTGCCATGACAGAGGATCACATCTGAGGACCTAGGCCTACATAATCGTACCGGACGCCATGCGTGTCTTTTTGGGTCTGGGTTTCCTCACTCAGGATGATTGTTTCTAGTTCCATCCATTTGCCTGCAAAATTCAAGATTTCCTTGTTTTTAATAGTTGAGTAGTATTCCATTGTGTAAATGAACCACAGTTTCTCTATCAGTTCTTTGGTTGAGGGACATCTAGGTTGTTTTCAGATTCTGGCTATTATGAATGAAGCTGCGATGAACATAATGCAGCATATGTCCTTGTTGTATGGTGGAGCATCTTCCAGGTATATGCCCAGGAGTAGTATAGCTGATTCTTGAGGTAGAACAATAGTCCCAATTTTCTGAGAAAGTACCAGATTGATTTCTAAAGCGGTTGTACAAGTTTGCACCACCAGCAATGAAGGAGTGTTCCTCTCTCTCCACATCCTCGCCAGCATGTGCTGTCATCTGCGTTTTTGGTCTTAGGCATTCAGATAGATGTAAGATGGAATCTCAGAGCCATTTTTATATGTATTTCCCTGATAACTAGGGATGTTGAACATTTCTTTAAGCGTTTCTCAGCCATTCAATATTCCTCTGTTGAGAATTTGTTTAGTTCTATATCCTGTTTTTTATTGGATTATTTGGTTTGGTTGTGTTTAATTTCTTGAGTTCTTTATATATATTCTGGATATTAGCCCTTTGTCAGTCTTCCTGTTCTGGAAGTTCTGAGTTCAATTTCCAGCAACCCATATGGTGGCACATGACCATCTGATGCCCTGTTCTGGCATGCAGGTATACCTGCAGACAGAGAATGCCTACATTTTAAAAGTTCATAAATAAATAATATTTTTAAAAAGCTGGCTCAATAAGGCCCACCTTCATATAGTCATTGTATAAGTTTTACTTAGAAGATGTGAACATCTTTATTCACTCTATATAAGGCTGTGGTGACATACTAAAGGGAATATTCCACTCTTAAGTCGAGTTTAGTGAACCACTGAAGTATCCTTTCCTCTCACAGAGGCATGACTAAGAGGTTACTTACAGGAACATGATTGGCCCCCAAAGAGCTGCAACCCTGAAAAATGCCACCCCACCATCAGTGAGAATCTCCTGAAAACTGCGAAGATAAAAGACTTCAGTTTACTTTCCACCTCCTTTATATTCTGACTTGCTCAAATTACAGGCAGCTGGGAAGTGTTGCGTGTCACTGTAGGGGTGGGCTTGCAGGAGGGACATCTCAGGAGAGGGTCCCCTAAGTGCGGGCAACCATAATTGCTTTCATTTGTTTAGGTGTAATTGGCCACCTCACACCCAGAGGGCAATGTTCCAAAGTAGACCATCTGATTTACTCAGAGTAGGATGGTTATAATTGTTAATAACATCAAAGTGTATCCATAGCAGCATCTACGTTGGTACCTGGCAAAATAGCAGGTTGCCCAGCGCTAGCCAACTTGGCACACAAAGATCATGCCCTCACATCTACTTTTATGCTGTAAAGTTCTGTCTTCAATGAAATTGGACAGTTCTATTGAATGTTAGAGCCGCTTGTCTGCTAACTGTGCTCCATTTCTGCCTTTTTCTCCATAATACTTAATGTTTTCTGCAATAAGAAACTATTTTTAATTAATACTTATTAAGACTTAAGTTTATGACAAGAGAGGATATTTGCCCACATCCTGGCAGTACTCCAGTGAGCTGGAGCAGAAGACGTGCCAGATGCTAAGTGAATGCCTTGATTTAATGTTTATTATTACCTTATTATGTACATGTTTGCGTGTGTGTGTGTTGTATGCATGCCTAGTGCCTGTGGAAGCCAGAAGCGAGCACTGGGTCCTGTAGAACTGGAATTAAGGGCAGCTGTAAGATGCCCGACGGGTGTTGGGAATCACACCTCTGCCCTCTGCAAGAGCAGCAACTGCTGTTAATCTCTCAGCCATCTCTGCAGTCCCCATGGATGTCTTTTGAATGGCTGAATCTTTATATACTACACATTATCAGCAGGAAGCCATGGCAGAACTAAATTCCTAACATATTTGTAGGACTCTTACCTTCTCCCATATTGAAATGGAAAGGTAGAGGCACTATCAATATGATAGAGATAATTTAATTTCCTCAAATTTGAGAATACACATATGTATGTACCTCAGTAGCTTTATGGCCTTTGGTCTAAGTGGCCCAAATGGTACTAGAATCCTGAAATCAGTACAGGTTTACTGTCCCTTGTCCAAAGTGATTGGGACCAGAAGTATTTCAGATTTGGAATTCTTCAGACTTTAGCATATTTGTGTATGCATAAGCAGTCTTGGCAACAGGACCTTAGTCTAAATACAGAGTCCGTTACATTGATGTTTCATACCTTGATTTCATAGACTGCAGGTCATTTTGTGCAGCACTTATTTTGGTGTGCTGTGTGTTGACTGTATGCCTCCCACATTAGATATGTGGCCTCAGAGTGCTCAAAACATTTTGGATTTTGGAATATTTCATATTTTTGGACTAAAGGTACCTAATTTGAGTAGTTATGAAAGACAAAGCAAAGATTTATCAGCTTCTGGGGACTTGCCAGAGGTATGGGCCTAGCTGAAAAGAAGACAAAGGTCAAGGGTACATGAAACAGTAAGTAGCAACAGTTTCTCACAAAAGTGAAAATAATAGCTTTATTTTCAAGATGCCTACCAGTTTCCTCTTTGATAGACAATGATGAAGAATGTTTAGCAATAGCTAAATATATAGAGGATTTTTTCATGTGTAAATGCTAGTTTTACATAAACAACACCTTGGAAATTTGAAAAGAAATTGATACATCTGAGCCTTCAAATATGTCACAAGTTTTCTTTTTTTCTCTCTTCTGTGAAGATAGAATTTTAAAATGCAAAAGTATAAATTACACAAAAATAAAAAATGAAAATACAGTATATCATTCAGTGCGCTGTCTATCGTCAAACCAGTTGAATAGTAGAAGTATTCCCAGAGAGCATTTGAGAAGCAAGGTGTGTGGGCGTTCTTTAACTTTCTTGGATTAGTTACCAAAGTGGTCAATTTAAAATGTACACTTGAGTTGTAGCCACTGGGCTATTTCAGCTAGGAGACAAACATTTGCGTCTTTTCCAGACAAACCTGGACAAGGTAACTTACAACTTCTCTGCCTGAAATGTTTAATCCCGGGGAACAGGTCTCTCAGTACCTGGCCCCCGGTGGTTACAGACCGGCATTGCCTCTGTCCTCTCATCCTGCCGCTTCACTTCTGACCTTCACAGGATTCTTTGTCTCCCAGAAAGCTTTTAAAGATTATCTGAAGATATATGTCTGGGACTGGAGAGATGGCTTAGCGGTCAAGAGCACTTACTACTCTTGCAGAGGGTGTGGGTTCAGTTTCTTGTACCCACATAAGGCAGCTTATAGATCTGTCCCTGTTTCCGGTTCTCAGGGAGCCTACAGCTTTAAGGGGAAAGGTTTTCCCGTTAGATGTGACTCAGCTCTGAGAAGAAAGGTTTCCCTAACAGCAGTGTTGCAGGTCTGGAGGGAGAGGTATCCCGGCTGTTGAGAGCCAAGGACTACCACGAAGTCATGGCAAGCTTCACACCAGAAGCACGGCAAGCTTCACACCAGAGATTCACTGGGAAAGACAAAACAGTTGGCTGCTTATGCTCAAGCAAGAAGCCACAGGAACTTAGCTGGAAGCCGGCTTGAGGGGCAGGGCAGAGTTTTCCAACATGGAGATTGGTGGGATTTCAAGTCCTGAGCTAGGGATAAGCCCAGGGATTGGTGGGTTTTCAAAACCAGGAATAAGTTCAGACATTTTAACCCTACATTAGCGCCCTCTATTGGCATCTGCAGATACCAAAGTCATACATAAAAGATTAATTAAATCATAAAAAAGATACATAGTTATAGTTTAATATACTCCTTTTCCTTTTTACCTTTATTAAAAGAAACACTCGGTTTATTTCTAAGGAAACTAAGAAATTGTCAAACTTACAATTTGGTAATGTGGCTTCCAACTTAAGGATCTTGGAGAAAATTAATTATTAATATAGTAGATTAATGTTTGTGAAAATATATAATTTAATATTGTTTTATGTAATCGATTTTAAGAGGAATATATAAAGGGTAAACTGGAGGAGAGCAAAGAGGTGGGCGGGCTCCACGGCTGAGTCCCATTCCGACGCCGGTCTAGGCCGCGAATGAACTGGTGCAAGTAAGCGCGAGGCCAGGTGCTTTTGTTAAAGACGTGTCGTTAGAGATGCGGTGATCAAAAGTGAGGTTTAGAATGATACCTGTGGAACAAGAGTGAAGGCCTCTAGTTTTCACTGGGACAAACATTCCGCTTGACCAGGTTAGCAAGGAATAAAGAGGTTTTAAAAAATACCTTCTTCTTTGTGGGTTTGTGAAATATAAATTAGCATGATCTTCTCAAAGGACAATGTAGCTCTAAATATTAATATTTGGGATACTGTTTTTTACATTGTTCAATTTATTTTTTTAATTTTATTTTATGAGTGGGAGTGCTTGCCTGCATGTATGTCTGTGTACCACATGCCAGCCTAATGCTGGCGGAGGTCAGGAGCTGGAGGCTGGACCCCGCTGAAGTTACAAGAGGTTTAAGGCACCATGTGGGTGCCAGGAACCAAACCCAGAGCCTCTGAAAGGACAGGAACACATAACTGCTCAGCCATCTCTCCAGTTCCTGGGGTTTTGTTTTTAATTGAGCGTATGAAAAGAAAAGCTGATTGCAAAGATTTTTTTAAGTTCTCTATGTATTCCTGCAGTAAAATAGAATCTTCCAGATTAATATTGTTTTCTGTTTTTCACTTAACAGTTTTTTATCATAAATTGGCCCATGGCTTTAAATTAAATCTTTTCTAACCCTTTAATGAAAGACTGAATTATAGTCATAAGGGATCTTTTCATGTTTGTGCAATGTGAAGAGAATCCAATCCTAGAAATATATCCAGTGTATCCTGAATATTTTCTTTAAGGCCAGTTACTCCGACTCCTTCAAAGATGATGGATAATTAGGATTCATATACACGCTAAACCATTTCACCATACCTGTTTTCAGTTATGCACATCTTATACAAATGACTAATACGAGAGAACATATACAATGTTATTCATTCCATACCACAACGATTCTCCACCAAATGCATAAAAGGTGCCTTCAATACAGGCAAGACTGCCAAACCGCAGGGATTTAAAGCTCCAGGAGTTAGGTAGATGCAGTCTAGGAAAAGCATCATAGTACTATACAGGTGAGTCACTGCATTGTGTAATTTATTCTGGTAAAACTATAATGGAACTGACCTGTTGCTATTTTTTTTTAATTATTTTTTAAGGAAAGAAGATTTCCAAGATTTATCTCAAAAGACATGGAGAATATGTACATAGAAGAGTTGCGAGCCTCCGTGAATTTGCTAATGGCCAACTTAGAAAGTCTTCCTGTATCGAAAGGTGGTCCCGAGTTTAAACTACAAAAATTGAAACGGTCCCAGAATTCTGCGTTTTTGGACCTGGGAGATGAGAACGAGGTCCTGCTGTCCAAGTCTGACGTGGTGTTGTCATTCACCTTGGAGGTGGGTGGTTTTCCCTCCCCCTCGCTGCAGAGTCCCCACTGACCTCATGATAAGGTCTGACATTGAAAGCCGGGTGATGTGTTTAGAAAATGTTAAAGCACCTACTCATTTTCTGAACAAATAGGTTCTGTATGCAAGTGAATACACGTTGTGTTTTAAATGTAGCCCTCACATTAGAAACAACGAAACGGCGTTGAGGCATATCATACGCCCTCTAAGCAAGTATAAGTATACTGATAAAATAAATATCAGAACACTGGAGTGGAGATAGGATTTCTGTCTAATCTGGCTCTCCATCAACATTGACTTCAGTTTCCTTCACCTGTGGGTTATCTGTTTAGAACTTAATCAAGCACACAGCTGTTAGGCATGGACTGGGGTATGTAGAAGGTGAGGCGGCAGAGAATGCTTTCTCAGCAGTTCTACTCTAATGATAGAGACAGGAAGGGTGGCCCGACCCAGAACAAATAACACAGGTCTGTAACACCTCAGAGCTGTGTCCATTTTATATAAATCCAGAGAACCGGAGATGCTAGTGCTGTGCCTTGGGTGATTGTGTGTTGCACGTGGAATATGTCTGTGGGTTTACACACTCATTCCTACAAAAGCCCTTGGAGAGAAACTTTATGTAAAGTAAATGACTGCTTTGTCATAGAGAGTCAGGTCTTTGTTTACCTTACACTCCAGCTCTTTGCCCTCATGATATCTGTTCTGTGTGCAAATTTTAGCGTTGTCTGAAGTACACATTCGGAAAATTGTATTTTCTGACATGGGGTGTGTGTGTGTGTGTGTGTGTGTGTGTGTGTGTGTGTGTGTGTCTGTCTGTCTGTTTGTGTGTGTACATGCTCATGGGTCACAGGATAGCATGTATGTTTGTGCTTTTCTTGTGGGCACATGTACAAGCCAGAGGTTAACACGTGGGTATCTTCCTCAAATGTTCACCATCTTACTTTTAAAGATTGGGTCTCTCACTCGAACCTGGAGTTCTCCATTTCAACTAGCCTGGATAGCCAGCGTGCCCTCGGGGTCTGCTTGTGTCTACCACACCTTCAGCCCAGCACACAAAGCTAGAGTTACAGGCGTTGCTGCCACACATGTGTGCTGGGGATCTGAACTCGGGTCCTCGTGACTGCAGAGCCAGCTCCCTGCTCACTGAGCCATCTCTGCAGCCCCTCTCCCAAGGCTGTCGCTGGAGGGTTAGAGCTCCTTTCCTTCCATTGTAAGCCTCACTTTGTGCCTGTATTTGGTGACTGGTGATGGTACAGACACCCGATGTTGGGAAGTAGATTTTAAATTTCTTTGATGATGTGCAGCTTGCTAAGTGGTAGCAGAAAAAAAACAAGTGGCTGCTTATGTTCTTTTTCTCTCCATTTAATGGTCTCAAGAATTAGGCAAGTGCCTTTCCTTCTTCTCTTCCAGCATTGCTTTGTAGGTAAGTGTAGTAGACATAGTGTCAGAATAAGAACGCGTGGCTGTCTTCTAACACAGTTCATCCTGGCTGTACCGAATGGCTTTGCCAAATTGCTTTGCCTCTGGGTTTCTTCTCAGTCTCCCAAGCTTCAGAACATTAGAGTGATTAATTTGAAGCCATAGAGTGGATTACACATTGAATTTTCACATCATCTCCCATCATAGATACTTGGCTGTCAGAAAAAAAAATATATGCTAATACCATAAAATTTCTTTCTCCTAGATCACTTAATTGCAGTATAACTTTATGCTCCCAAGAGTTTAGCATTTTAAATTTGTGGGAAGAAAAGTATAGAGAAATGAATTTAATAATATATGAATTTACATTTAAAATAAATACTTAGAAGTAAAAATACAGTTCTGGACATTGTTTTTATTGTTTAAAAGTATACATAAATTTTAAGTTAACTTAGGAGTACTTTTTCCTTTTCAAAGTCAAAATTAGGCTAGTGACTGAATTCTTGGTCTGTGCTTTTTGCCAGTGTGCTAGATTGAGGTATTGAGTTAGCAGTGTAATGTGTAAAGAAGAGAATGCAAGCCGAAACTTCCTTTTTTGTAGTCTCGGAAGCATGCATATTTATAAAATTGCTTTGACAATCTTTATTGCCATATCTGTCTAAGGCAAATATTCTGTGCCCATACTTAGTGTTTCACGAACGAGTGATGTGTCCAGCAGCACAGTGAAATAAGTAAGGCGAGCATGGTCCAGGACGCCTGAGGGATGGGTGGGTGGCTAACTTCCCAGCCACGGGCTGTAGCAGCCTGGCCCGTTAGGCAAGGCTGGTTCCTTGGATCCTCCTATCTACTATGAAGACTCTTTAAAAAGCCAGCTGTAAATTCAGTGTCTAGCTGTCACATTTCTGTTTTGAGGCTTAGAACTGGTCCGGTGTAGAACTAGTCTTAACCAAGGCATGAGTGTAAGATTAAAGAAGTAAAGAACAGATTTGAACAACTTGCCTCAAGATGCTCCTTCCCTTGAGTGCATGGCTCTGGCTACGCTTTTCTCACTTGCTTGCCAGACTCCCTTGCAGCTCAACCATACCGTCAGGCTGTGGCTCAGTGGCCTATTATATCCATTAGTGCCTGACTTTCACTGCTGACCTCTTAGCTGCAGAAAAGACACCTTTTCTTTCCCCTCTCGTTTTCTGTTTACTGATGTACTGAAGTTTATGCTATCAAAGGAAGCTAGACACACAGAATTACATTTGCATATATATGCTCCACGCACAAAGCTGTTGGAGCAAATAATAAAGGCAGATCATAAGTCAACACACCAAACAAACCATGTAAAGGTTTAAAAACCCAAGCAAAACAAGAAAAGCAAATACTTGCCATCGTAGGTGTCTGTCAACTGCACGGTGGCTCCATGGCTTGAATCTGGGTGCATTTCACATGGAACCTGTACATTAGCATGGCCTAGCAGATCTTGTGCCTGCCTATGGGTCCGTGGATACACGGCCACGCCCCACCATACCTGCCCAGCTGAGTGCGCAAGTGCCGCGTAGTGTGTGTGTGTGTGTGTGTGTGTGTGTGTGTGTGTGTGTGTGTGTGTGTGTGTGCCCGCGTGCGTGTGTTTAAGTGTCGTGAAACCTCGTGGTTATATATTGCTCAGACACATGCTGCTTCTTGTCTCCCTTCTTTTCAATTGTCTGTTTTCTTGCTGCTGCTTTGTTGGTCTGTGCTTTTTTTTTTTTTTTTTTAATTTTTTAGCCAGTATGCTAGACTGAGCTACTGAGTTAGCAGTACAGTGTCCGAAGAGGATCGTGCAAGCAGTGAAGAGAGACTGAGCGGAGATGATGCTGCACACAGCACAGCTCAGTCTTATTTTCTGTAGCTTGATGATCAGGTTTTGTTGAGAATCAGTTGAAGTAGCTACAGTGCAGTTAGCTGACGGGAGTCTGTGGTTATTGGCTCTTCGTTCACACGTGTTTGAGGCTGGCTTTGCCCCCCTCCTTGGAAGTGTAGGGCTGTATTCTATCCATATGTACCAGCTATCCCAGTGAGAGCACTGGGTAAATCCATCCGTTGTCCTTCCTCCTCCTGAACACTCATGATGCTATTGTGTGAAACCTAGTATTTCCCCTTCGAGAATTCCACACACGTGTATGATCTATTTTGATCATACGGGCCTTTCAGCTTCCCTCCTCCAACCCCTTCCAGATCCCCTTTCATGCAGCCTCCCAACCTGACACTTCATATCTTTTCCCATATATGTTAGGATATATGCATGTATGTGCGCGCGCGCAAATACACACAGATCTTCCACTGGGTCCAAAATGAGTGCGACCCAAATGGGCACGGGTGTGAAGCCGTGCACGGGAGCACAGTCATCACGCCAGGAGGAACGCCTCTGGAGACACCTGGTCTCCCTTCCTCAGAAGCCATCTGCAGCCCATAGGTCCTCAGCTGGGAGTAGGGACAGGGTGTCCTGACCTCCTGACCCCACTCTCCTCCCTGTCAGTTCTCGGTGTTACTGACCACTGCCGACCTTACGCATTACTTTCAAATTGTTTTATCTTTAGATTGTCATAATGGAAGTGCAAGGTTTGAGGTCAGTGGCTCCCAACAGAATTGTCTACTGCACAATGGAGGTGGAAGGAGGAGAGAAGCTGCAGACGGACCAGGCTGAAGCGTCACGGCCACAGTAAGCCAGTTGGGCGGGGCTAAGATTGAAAAGGACATTTTGTTTCTTGTTATATGCACAATTGGATGATATTATACGTAGGAACTGTGGCCATTCGGCTAGCTTTGTCTCAACTCTTTTTAGAACCACTGCGGGCATTTCTCTTTTCGTGCGATATATTTTTAGTGAGACTATAATCCCACATTCCCTCTCCTCCCTCCAACCCCTCCCATGTCCTTCCCACCACCACTTGTCTGATCGGTGCAGCCGTGAGGCCGGTCACTAGGGAGGACACGTCTGTCCCTAAGTCACGTACACAGACTGTGTGAGCTGTGAGAACCTGTGTAGAGTACTGCAGTAGTGTCGCCTTTCCTGTGGTTCTGCGGGACACAAAGCTAGAAGACTCTCTGCATGGAGGCTTGGAATGTTCCAGTGAGTAAACAGTTAAACGATGACGACACACAGAGGGAGAGATGATGTAGCTGTCATGGACTGGCTTACCAGGTTTCACATTTTGAAAGTGACTAGCAAAGCCGAGAACATATTCTCTACCTGATTTGACTTCCGCAAGCTTCTCCTCCATCTCTGATAGTAATTGCCTCTCGGACCTGAGGCAGATAGATGTTTGTTTGAACCCTGTTTTTAGGACACATATTTTTTCTTTCCTGCGCGATGACATTGTAAAGCTTGGTTCGGGTCTGAAGAAGGAATGAGCAAGAGTTACGTCACTTTGAAACGGGCTCTTTGGCTAGATCTGTAGGGTTGGGTGTGAAGAGCAGCGTGCTGTCCAGACACAGCCGTTTAAACTCCTTACCCTCCCACCCCTTGCCTGCCGTGCCCAGTCTCTCACTGGCTCTGGGACCACACCCCACTCTGTTCCCTTGTCTCCTCTGGCGCCTCTGCCCTGCATGTCCTGAGGTCCCCAAACCACACGAAGCCACTCTGACTCTTCTTCTTTCCTTGTGGAGCCAGACTTGTGGGAGTCTCAGATATCTCTTCTTGAGAATGAACGTTAACTTCAGATAACCAACTCAGGGAGAAATAGAGATTTTTCTGGTTCATCTCCTTAATTTTTGGACTGACATGTTTTTCATCCATTATTTTTTTTTTTTGTATTGTGCCCTTTTAAAAATAGGATAAAAAATCATAACTGATTTAGTCTTCTATCTTAGTAGTCACTGAGGATTTATCTAGGTGGAACTTGCTTATGACTTAGCTGTGGTAAATATTTAAAGGTAATATAATCACATGCTCACCAGCTGTGCAGCCCTCAACACTGTCAGTTGTGGGGTACATCTGTCACCTCACAAAGAAGCTCTGTATCATTAGCTACCAAGATCTCCTCATCCCAGCTCTAAGCAATGGCTAATGTACTACCTGTTCGTACTTTGCCTATTCTGGACATTACATGCAAATTGAATAATGTGATATGTGCTCTTTGGCAGAGCATCTTTTGTAGAGCATAGTGTTCCCCTCTTATAGCAGGTTTCTGATTATGTGCTGGTGTATGGATATATCATCTATACACACACCTTGCCCATCTGTTCATTTCTGCTAATTGATGCTGGGATTGTTTATAACTTTTGCGTGTTGTGGAAAATGCTGTATACAAGTATGTATTCAAATCCCCATTTTTAAATTATTTGAGTTAAATACTTAGGTGTACAACCACTAGGTATGTGACAATTTTGCATCAG
The DNA here is from genome assembly GCF_964271855.1 of Acomys minous. NCBI lineage: Eukaryota > Metazoa > Chordata > Mammalia > Rodentia > Muridae > Acomys > Acomys minous. Next base: position 5,460,262 of record NC_140487.1, read on the forward strand.
CCCTTTAAAGAATAACCAGAACTTGTCACTCACTCTGTGCACCATTTCTGTTTTCACTAACAGTGTACAAGAGTTTTGGGTTCCCCACATTTTCACTGATACACAATTTTCACTGTGTACACATGCATATGGTGTGTTTGTGTACGTGTATGCATGTGCACATGTGCAATACAATCATATGTTAATTGTCTTTGTCTCTTTTTAACTGAGCTTTCTGTCTTGTTGGGGTTAAATTCTTTAAATTTTTAAATGTTGCTGGGCAGTGGTGGCACAGCACTAGGGAGGCTGAGGCAGGCAGATCTCTGTGAGCTCCATCCTAGTGTGGTCCAAAAAACAAGTTCTGTGACAGCCAGGGCCACAAAAAGAGAACCCCTATCTCAAAAAGAACCAAAAAAAAAACCAAAAAAACAAAAAAACAAAAACAAAAACAAAACAAAAAAACCCTCCAACATGTCCTGTTTTTGCTTAACAACTAGTTATTACTTCTTGACTGCTTGTGTGGGTTCAAGCATCCACTGCTGGAATATGGGCAGCCTACAGAAAGTGGGTAAAATCTATGCCACTGTTATACCAGTGAGTATACATTGCCAGTCGGGTCATTACTGTCCTATTAGGGGTCACAGCTAGGTAATGCTCTCCCAGTGCATCCTACATAGCACCTCCTGACACAATGAAAGCTAGCCAGCAGGAAGGAAACTTCCAGACATCACTTCATTGTTTTGGGTCAGTGGTTCTCAGCCTTCCTAATGCTGAGACCCTTTAATTCAGTTCATGTTGCGGTGACTCCCACCAATAAAATTATTTCATTGGCACTTCATAACTGTAGTTTTACTACTGTTGTGAATTTACATTATGATATAAGTATCTGATGTGCAGGATACCTAATACGTGACCCCAAAAGCGGTTGCGACCCCTCAGGTTAAGAACTGCTGCTCTCTGCCCTGCAGCAACAGTTCTCTTCAACAATAGGGACTTACCATAATGTTCCAGGAGGAAACTGCCCTGAATTGTTGGGAAGTCTCCTGGATGCCTTTGGCGAACAATTCTAAGTCATGTATCCTAAGCCTGGCAGAAGGCTTTATGTTGATGACCTATGGAGTCTGGGGAAAGCATTATCCCTGCCACCCTCTCCTGCATCCCATGTGGGATAACTTGAGTTAAACTTTTTAAATGCATAATTTTAGAAAGCCTGTAAAATAGCAGGTTTCCATATGGCCTTTTCAAAGTGTCACAGTGTTACTTTTCCATCATCCTACCCCCATGTCTCCTGTCCTCCCATACCCTCCATCACCCTACCCCATGTCTCCTGTCCTCCATACCCTCCATCACCCTACCCCATGTCTCCTGTCCTCCATACCCTCCATCACCCTACCCCATGTCTCCTGTCCTCCATACCCTCCATCACCCTACCCCATGTCTCCTGTCCTCCATACCCTCCATCACCCTACCCCATGTCTCCTGTCCTCCATACCCTCCATCATCCTACCCCATGTCTCCTGTCCTCCATACCCTCCATTGTCCTACCCTCATGTCTCCTGTCCTCCATACCCTCCATCACCCTACCCCATGTCTCCTGTCCTCCCATACCCTCCATCATCCTACCCCATGTCTCCTGTCCTCCATACCCTCCATCATCCTACCCCATGTCTCCTGTCCTCCATACCCTCCATCACCCTACCCCATGTCTCCTGTCCTCCATACCCTCCATCATCCTACCCCATGTCTCCTGTCCTCCATACCCTCCATCACCCTACCCCATGTCTCCTGTCCTCCATACCCTCCATCATCCTACCCCATGTCTCCTGTCCTCCATACCCTCCATCATCCTACCCCATGTCTCCTGTCCTCCCATACCCTCCATCATCCTACCCCATGTCTCCTGTCCTCCATACCCTCCATCATCCTACCCCATGTCTCCTGTCCTCCATACCCTCCATCGTCCTACCCTCATGTCTCCTGTCCTCCATACCCTCCATTGTCCTACCCCATGTCTCCTGTCCTCCATACCCTCCATCACCCTACCCCATGTCTCCTGTCCTCCATACCCTCCATCATCCTACCCCATGTCTCCTGTCCTCCATACCCTCCATCATCCTACCCCATGTCTCCTGTCCTCCATACCCTCCATCATCCTACCCCATGTCTCCTGTCCTCCCATACCCTCCATCACCCTACCCCATGTCTCCTGTCCTCCATACCCTCCATCATCCTACCCCATGTCTCCTGTCCTCCATACCCTCCATCACCCTACCCCATGTCTCCTGTCCTCCATACCCTCCATCATCCTACCCCATGTCTCCCGTCCTCCCATACCCTCCATCATCCTACCCCATGTCTCCTGTCCTCCATACCCTCCATCACCCTACCTCATGTCTCCTGTCCTCCATACCCTCCATCACCCTACCCCATGTCTCCTGTCCTCCCATACCCTCCATCATCCTACCCCATGTCTCCTGTCCTCCCATACCCTCCATCGTCCTACCCCATGTCTCCTGTCCTCCATACCCTCCATTGTCCTACCCCATGTCTCCTGTCCTCCATACCCTCCATTGTCCTACCCCATGTCTCCTGTCCTCCCATACCCTCCATCACCCTACCCCATGTCTCCTGTCCTCCATACCCTCCATCATCCTACCCCATGTCTCCTGTCCTCCATACCCTCCATTGTCCTACCCCATGTCTCCTGTCCTCCCATACCCTCCATCACCCTACCCCATGTCTCCTGTCCTCCCATACCCTCCATCATCCTACCCCATGTCTCCTGTCCTCCATACCCTCCATCATCCTACCCCATGTCTCCTGTCCTCCCATACCCTCCATCATCCTACCCCATGTCTCCTGTCCTCCATACCCTCCATCACCCTACCCCATGTCTCCTGTCCTCCATACCCTCCATCATCCTACCCTCATGTCTCCTGTCCTCCATACCCTCCATGGTCTTACCCCATGTCTCCTGTCCTCCCATACCCTCCATCACCCTACCCCATGTCTCCTGTCCTCCCATACCCTCCATCACCCTACCCCATGTCTCCTGTCCTCCATACCCTCCATCATCCTACTCCATGTCTCCTGTCCTCCCATACCCTCCATCACCCTACCCCATGTCTCCTGTCCTCCATACCCTCCATCATCCTACCCCATGTCTCCTGTCCTCCATACCCTCCATCATCCTACCCCATGTCTCCTGTCCTCCCATACCCTCCATCATCCTACCCCATGTCTCCTGTCCTCCCATACCCTCCATCACCCTACCCCATGTCTCCTGTCCTCCATACCCTCCATCACCCTACCCCATGTCTCCTGTCCTCCATACCCTCCATCATCCTACCCCATGTCTCCTGTCCTCCCATACCCTCCATCATCCTACCCCATGTCTCCTGTCCTCCATACCCTCCATCATCCTACCCCATGTCTCCTGTCCTCCCATACCCTCCATCATCCTACCCCATGTCTCCTGTCCTCCATACCCTCCATCATCCTACCCCATGTCTCCTGTCCTCCCATACCCTCCATCATCCTACCCCATGTCTCCTGTCCTCCATACCCTCCATCATCCTACCCCATGTCTCCTGTCCTCCCATACCCTCCATCATCCTACCCCATGTCTCCTGTCCTCCATACCCTCCATTGTCCTACCCTCATGTCTCCTGTCCTCCATACCCTCCATCACCCTACCCCATGTCTCCTGTCCTCCATACCCTCCATCATCCTACCCCATGTCTCCTGTCCTCCATACCCTCCATCATCCTACCCCATGTCTCCTGTCCTCCATACCCTCCATCATCCTACCCCATGTCTCCTGTCCTCCATACCCTCCATCACCCTACCCCATGTCTCCTGTCCTCCATACCCCCCATCATCCTACCCCATGTCTCCTGTCCTCCATACCCTCCATCATCCTACCCCATGTCTCCTGTCCTCCATACCCTCCATCGTCCTACCCCATGTCTCCTGTCCTCCATACCCCCCATCATCCTACCCCATGTCTCCTGTCCTCCCATACCCTCCATCATCCTACCCCATGTCTCCTGTCCTCCCATACCCTCCATCATCCTACCCCATGTCTCCTGTCCTCCATACCCTCCATCGTCCTACCCCATGTCTCCTGTCCTCCATACCCCCCATCATCCTACCCCATGTCTCCTGTCCTCCATACCCTCCATCATCCTACCCCATGTCTCCTGTCCTCCATACCCTCCATCACCCTACCCCATGTCTCCTGTCCTCCATACCCTCCATCATCCTACCCCATGTCTCCTGTCCTCCCATACCCTCCATCATCCTACCCCATGTCTCCTGTCCTCCATACCCTCCATCGTCCTACCCCATGTCTCCTGTCCTCCATACCCTCCATCATCCTACCCCATGTCTCCGGTCCTCCCATACCCTCCATCATCCTACCCCATGTCTCCTGTCCTCCATACCCTCCATCACCCTACCCCATGTCTCCTGTCCTCCATACCCTCCATCGTCCTACCCCATGTCTCCTGTCCTCCATACCCTCCATCATCCTACCCCATGTCTCCTGTCCTCCCATACCCTCCATCATCCTACCCCATGTCTCCTGTCCTCCATACCCTCCATCACCCTACCCCATGTCTCCTGTCCTCCATACCCTCCATCATCCTACCCCATGTCTCCTGTCCTCCATACCCTCCATCACCCTACCCCATGTCTCCTGTCCTCCATATCCTCCATCATCCTACCCCATGTCTCCTGTCCTCCATACCCTCCATCACCCTACCCCATGTCTCCTGTCCTCCATACCCTCCATCATCCTACCCCATGTCTGCTGTCCTCCATACCCTCCATCATCCTACCCCATGTCTCCTGTCCTCCCATACCCTCCATCGTCCTACCCCATGTCTCCTGTCCTCCATACCCTCCATCGTCCTACCCCATGTCTCCTGTCCTCCATACCCTCCATCACCCTACCCCATGTCTCCTGTCCTCCATACCCTCCATCGTCCTACCCCATGTCTCCTGTCCTCCATACCCTCCATCGTCCTACCCCATGTCTCCTGTCCTCCATACCCTCCATCATCCTACCCCATGTCTCCTGTCCTCTATACCCTCCATCACCCTACCCCATGTCTCCTGTCCTCCATACCCTCCATCACCCTACCCCATGTCTCCTGTCCTCCATACCCTCCATCATCCTACCCCATGTCTCCTGTCCTCCCATACCCTCCATCGTCCTACCCCATGTCTCCTGTCCTCCATACGCTCCATCTTCCTACCCCATGTCTCCTGTCCTCCATACCCTCCATCACCCTACCCCATGTCTCCTGTCCTCCATACCCTCCCTCATCCTACCCCATGTCTCCTGTCCTCTATACCCTCTCTCATCCTACCCCATGTCTCCTGTCCTCCATACCCTCCATCATCCTACCCCATGTCTCCTGTCCTCCCATACCCTCCATCATCCTACCCCATGTCTCCTGTCCTCCATACCCTCCATCACCCTACCCCATGTCTCCTGTCCTCCATACCCTCCATCACCCTACCCCATGTCTCCTGTCCTCCATACCCTCCATCGTCCTACCCCATGTCTCCTGTCCTCCATACCCTCCATCATCCTACCCCATGTCTCCTGTCCTCCATACCCTCCATCACCCTACCCCATGTCTCCTGTCCTCCATACCCTCCATCGTCCTACCCCATGTCTCCTATCCTCCATACCCTCCATTGTCCTACCCCATGTCTCCTGTCCTCCATACCCTCCATCGTCCTACCCCATGTCTCCTGTCCTCCATACCCTCCATCATCCTACCCCATGTCTCCTGTCCTCCCATACCCTCCATCACCCTACCCCATGTCTCCTGTCCTCCATACCCTCCATCACCCTACCCCATGTCTCCTGTCCTCCATACCCTCCATCATCCTACCCCATGTCTCCTGTCCTCCCATACCCTCCATCATCCTACCCCATGTCTCCTGTCCTCCATACCCTCCATCATCCTACCCCATGTCTCCTGTCCTCCCATACCCTCCATCATCCTACCCCATGTCTCCTGTCCTCCATACCCTCCATCATCCTAGCCCATGTCTCCTGTCCTCCCATACCCTCCATCATCCTACCCCATGTCTCCTGTCCTCCATACCCTCCATCATCCTACCCCATGTCTCCTGTCCTCCCATACCCTCCATCATCCTACCCCATGTCTCCTGTCCTCCATACCCTCCATTGTCCTACCCTCATGTCTCCTGTCCTCCATACCCTCCATCACCCTACCCCATGTCTCCTGTCCTCCATACCCTCCATCATCCTACCCCATGTCTCCTGTCCTCCATACCCTCCATCATCCTACCCCATGTCTCCTGTCCTCCATACCCTCCATCATCCTACCCCATGTCTCCTGTCCTCCATACCCTCCATCACCCTACCCCATGTCTCCTGTCCTCCATACCCTCCATCATCCTACCCCATGTCTCCTGTCCTCCCATACCCTCCATCATCCTACCCCATGTCTCCTGTCCTCCATACCCTCCATCGTCCTACCCCATGTCTCCTGTCCTCCATACCCCCCATCATCCTACCCCATGTCTCCTGTCCTCCATACCCTCCATCGTCCTACCCCATGTCTCCTCTCCTCCCATACCCTCCATCATCCTACCCCATGTCTCCTGTCCTCCATACCCTCCATCACCCTACCCCATGTCTCCTGTCCTCCATACCCTCCATCATCCTACCCCATGTCTCCTGTCCTCCCATACCCTCCATCATCCTACCCCATGTCTCCTGTCCTCCATACCCTCCATCGTCCTACCCCATGTCTCCTGTCCTCCATACCCTCCATCATCCTACCCCATGTCTCCTGTCCTCCCATACCCTCCATCATCCTACCCCATGTCTCCTGTCCTCCATACCCTCCATCACCCTACCCCATGTCTCCTGTCCTCCATACCCTCCATCGTCCTACCCCATGTCTCCTGTCCTCCATACCCTCCATCATCCTACCCCATGTCTCCTGTCCTCCATACCCTCCATCATCCTACCCCATGTCTCCTGTCCTCCATACCCTCCATCACCCTACCCCATGTCTCCTGTCCTCCATACCCTCCATCATCCTACCCCATGTCTCCTGTCCTCCATACCCTCCATCACCCTACCCCATGTCTCCTGTCCTCCATACCCTCCATCATCCTACCCCATGTCTCCTGTCCTCCATACCCTCCATCACCCTACCCCATGTCTCCTGTCCTCCATACCCTCCATCATCCTACCCCATGTCTCCTGTCCTCCATACCCTCCATCATCCTACCCCATGTCTCCTGTCCTCCCATACCCTCCATCGTCCTACCCCATGTCTCCTGTCCTCCATACCCTCCATCGTCCTACCCCATGTCTCCTGTCCTCCATACCCTCCATCACCCTACCCCATGTCTCCTGTCCTCCATACCCTCCATCGTCCTACCCCATGTCTCCTGTCCTCCATACCCTCCATCGTCCTACCCCATGTCTCCTGTCCTCCATACCCCTCCATCATCCTACCCCATGTCTCCTGTCCTCTATACCCTCCATCACCCTACCCCATGTCTCCTGTCCTCCATACCCTCCATCACCCTACCCCATGTCTCCTGTCCTCCATACCCTCCATCATCCTACCCCATGTCTCCTGTCCTCCCATACCCTCCATCGTCCTACCCCATGTCTCCTGTCCTCCATACGCTCCATCGTCCTACCCCATGTCTCCTGTCCTCCATACCCTCCATCACCCTACCCCATGTCTCTTGTCCTCTATACCCTCCCTCATCCTACCCCATGTCTCCTGTCCTCTATACCCTCCCTCATCCTACCCCATGTCTCCTGTCCTCCCATACCCTCCATCATCCTACCCCATGTCTCCTGTCCTCCCATACCCTCCATCATCCTACCCCATGTCTCCTGTCCTCCATACCCTCCATCACCCTACCCCATGTCTCCTGTCCTCCATACCCTCCATCACCCTACCCCATGTCTCCTGTCCTCCCATACCCTCCATCGTCCTACCCCATGTCTCCTGTCCTCCATACGCTCCATCGTCCTACCCCATGTCTCCTGTCCTCCATACCCTCCATCACCCTACCCCATGTCTCCTGTCCTCCATACCCTCCCTCATCCTACCCCATGTCTCCTGTCCTCTATACCCTCCCTCATCCTACCCCATGTCTCCTGTCCTCCATACCCTCCATCATCCTACCCCATGTCTCCTGTCCTCCCATACCCTCCATCATCCTACCCCATGTCTCCTGTCCTCCATACCCTCCATCACCCTACCCCATGTCTCCTGTCCTCCATACCCTCCATCACCCTACCCCATGTCTCCTGTCCTCCATACCCTCCATCATCCTACCCCATGTCTCCTGTCCTCCCATACCCTCCATCATCCTACCCCATGTCTCCTGTCCTCCATACCCTCCATCGTCCTACCCCATGTCTCCTGTCCTCCATACCCCCCATCATCCTACCCCATGTCTCCTGTCCTCCATACCCTCCATCGTCCTACCCCATGTCTCCTCTCCTCCCATACCCTCCATCATCCTACCCCATGTCTCCTGTCCTCCATACCCTCCATCACCCTACCCCATGTCTCCTGTCCTCCATACCCTCCATCATCCTACCCCATGTCTCCTGTCCTCCCATACCCTCCATCATCCTACCCCATGTCTCCTGTCCTCCATACCCTCCATCGTCCTACCCCATGTCTCCTGTCCTCCATACCCTCCATCATCCTACCCCATGTCTCCTGTCCTCCCATACCCTCCATCATCCTACCCCATGTCTCCTGTCCTCCATACCCTCCATCACCCTACCCCATGTCTCCTGTCCTCCATACCCTCCATCGTCCTACCCCATGTCTCCTGTCCTCCATACCCTCCATCATCCTACCCCATGTCTCCTGTCCTCCATACCCTCCATCATCCTACCCCATGTCTCCTGTCCTCCATACCCTCCATCACCCTACCCCATGTCTCCTGTCCTCCATACCCTCCATCATCCTACCCCATGTCTCCTGTCCTCCATACCCTCCATCACCCTACCCCATGTCTCCTGTCCTCCATACCCTCCATCATCCTACCCCATGTCTCCTGTCCTCCATACCCTCCATCACCCTACCCCATGTCTCCTGTCCTCCATACCCTCCATCATCCTACCCCATGTCTCCTGTCCTCCATACCCTCCATCATCCTACCCCATGTCTCCTGTCCTCCATACCCTCCATCGTCCTACCCCATGTCTCCTGTCCTCCATACCCTCCATCGTCCTACCCCATGTCTCCTGTCCTCCCATACCCTCCATCATCCTACCCCATGTCTCCTGTCCTCCATACCCTCCATCACCCTACCCCATGTCTCCTGTCCTCCATACCCTCCATCGTCCTACCCCATGTCTCCTGTCCTCCATACCCTCCATCATCCTACCCCATGTCTCCTGTCCTCCATACCCTCCATCATCCTACCCCATGTCTCCTGTCCTCCATACCCTCCATCACCCTACCCCATGTCTCCTGTCCTCCATACCCTCCATCATCCTACCCCATGTCTCCTGTCCTCCATACCCTCCATCACCCTACCCCATGTCTCCTGTCCTCCATACCCTCCATCATCCTACCCCATGTCTCCTGTCCTCCATACCCTCCATCACCCTACCCCATGTCTCCTGTCCTCCATACCCTCCATCATCCTACCCCATGTCTCCTGTCCTCCATACCCTCCATCATCCTACCCCATGTCTCCTGTCCTCCCATACCCTCCATCGTCCTACCCCATGTCTCCTGTCCTCCATACCCTCCATCGTCCTACCCCATGTCTCCTGTCCTCCATACCCTCCATCACCCTACCCCATGTCTCCTGTCCTCCATACCCTCCATCGTCCTACCCCATGTCTCCTGTCCTCCATACCCTCCATCGTCCTACCCCATGTCTCCTGTCCTCCATACCCTCCATCATCCTACCCCATGTCTCCTGTCCTCTATACCCTCCATCACCCTACCCCATGTCTCCTGTCCTCCATACCCTCCATCACCCTACCCCATGTCTCCTGTCCTCCATACCCTCCATCATCCTACCCCATGTCTCCTGTCCTCCCATACCCTCCATCGTCCTACCCCATGTCTCCTGTCCTCCATACGCTCCATCGTCCTACCCCATGTCTCCTGTCCTCCATACCCTCCATCACCCTACCCCATGTCTCCTGTCCTCCATACCCTCCCTCATCCTACCCCATGTCTCCTGTCCTCTATACCCTCCCTCATCCTACCCCATGTCTCCTGTCCTCCATACCCTCCATCATCCTACCCCATGTCTCCTGTCCTCCCATACCCTCCATCATCCTACCCCATGTCTCCTGTCCTCCATACCCTCCATCACCCTACCCCATGTCTCCTGTCCTCCATACCCTCCATCATCCTACCCCATGTCTCCTGTCCTCCCATACCCTCCATCATCCTACCCCATGTCTCCTGTCCTCCATACCCTCCATCACCCTACCCCATGTCTCCTGTCCTCCATACCCTCCATCGTCCTACCCCATGTCTCCTGTCCTCCCATACCCTCCATCATCCTACCCCATGTCTCCTGTCCTCCCATACCCTCCATCATCCTACCCCATGTCTCCTGTCCTCCCATACCCTCCATCATCCTACCCCATGTCTCCTGTCCTCCATACCCTCCATCGTCCTACCCCATGTCTCCTGTCCTCCATACCCTCCATCATCCTACCCCATGTCTCCTGTCCTCCCATACCCTCCATCGTCCTACCCCATGTCTCCTGTCCTTCATACCCTCCATCATCCTACCCCATGTCTCCTGTCCTCCCATACCCTCCATCATCCTACCCCATGTCTCCTGTCCTCCCATACCCTCCATCGTCCTACCCCATGTCTCCTGTCCTCCATACCCTCCATCGTCCTACCCCATGTCTCCTGTCCTCCATACCCTCCATCATCCTACCCCATGTCTCCTGTCCTCCCATACCCTCCATCGTCCTACCCCATGTCTCCTGTCCTTCATACCCTCCATCATCCTACCCCATGTCTCCTGTCCTCCATACCCTCCATCATCCTACCCCATGTCTCCTGTCCTCCATACCCTCCATCACCCTACCCCATGTCTCCTGTCCTCCATACCCTCCATCACCCTACCCCATGTCTCCTGTCCTCCATACCCTCCATCACCCTACCCCATGTCTCCTGTCCTCCATACCCTCCATCGTCCTACCCCATGTCTCCTGTCCTCCATACCCTCCATTGTCCTACCCCATGTCTCCTGTCCTCCATACCCTCCATCGTCCTACCCCATGTCTCCTGTCCTCCATACCCTCCATCACCCTACCCCATGTCTCCTGTCCTCCATTCCCTCCATCACCCTACCCCATGTCTCCTGTCCTCCATTCCCTCCATCACCCTACCCCATGTCTCCTGTCCTCCCATACCCTCCATCACCCTACCCCATGTCTCCTGTCCTCCCATACCCTCCATCACCCTACCCCATGTCTCCTGTCCTCCATACCCTCCATCTTCCTACCCCATGTCTCCCGTCCTCCCATACCCTCCATCATCCTACCCCATGTCTCCTGTCCTCCCATACCCTCCATCACCCTACCCCATGTCTCCTGTCCTCCATACCCTCCATCACCCTACCCCATGTCTCCTGTCCTCCATACCCTCCATCATCCTACCCCATGTCTCCTGTCCTCCCATACCCTCCATCACCCTACCCCATGTCTCCTGTCCTCCCATACCCTCCATCGTCCTACCCCATGTCTCCTGTCCTCCCATACCCTCCATCGTCCTACCCCATGTCTCCTGTCCTCCATACCCTCCATCACCCTACCCCATGTCTCCTGTCCTCCCATACCCTCCATCATCCTACCCCATGTCTCCTGTCCTCCCATACCCTCCATCATCCTACCCCATGTCTCCTGTCCTCCATACCCTCCATCATCCTACCCCATGTCTCCTGTCCTCCCATACCCTCCATCATCCTACCCCATGTCTCCTGTCCTCCATACCCTCCATCATCCTACCCCATGTCTCCTGTCCTCCCATACCCTCCATCGTCCTACCCCATGTCTCCTGTCCTCCCATACCCTCCATCATCCTACCCCATGTCTCCTGTCCTCCATACCCTCCATCGTCCTACCCCATGTCTCCTGTCCTCCCATACCTCACATTTGCTTAAACCCTTCTCTCCTCTATATTCTTTTGGATTAACGTTTATCTTATATGATTTTATTCTTTTTAAAGTTTAGTTTCCTTTATTGTTTATTTTTTGCAATATCTTCATGTGGAGAGTTTGGCTCTGATTTATATTCTTATTAATTTATGCAATTAAGAGTGTAAATTAATCTTTATTGATGATTTTAGTGTTATGTCTATCTCTATGTGTGCCTACATTTTCATTTGTTATGGTGCTTTTGGTCTGTATAAAATGTTCTTTGTGTAGTAAATATGGTCAATGGCAGAAGCGTCTAGCGTACAGGAAAAGAATGCCCAGGTTGCACTTGGTCACGCACTGGCCAGAATTGAAGTCTTGTCAACACAGAAGAACTGAGAACATCCTAGTGTACTTGAATTGTTGAGTCAATCTTTTCTGGCACTGACATTAGTTTATTTAAACTACCCTACTAGTCTGGCGACTTTGAGAGAGTCAGTTGTCCTTGAGTTCTCCCTGATATTGCCTTTTCCTGTATAACTTCTTTAGTAGTCCTTTTTGTTTGTAATATGTATATTACAAGTGCATTGCTTCACAAATTAAATAACAGACACTAAAAATTTCAAATATATCAATACTTTTATCATTACTGTGTCTTAAAGACAGTTTGAAAACATTGGCCATTTATAGTGTGTTTTTGCCTGTATTCACAGTTATAGGAAAGAACACATTAAGAATATAAGAATGAAATCATAAAATATTTATTCTTTATATTTGTCCCCTATTTGGTTAGCATGGTTTCTACAAAATCATATGTTCAATTTACACTTACATATTTCTCTACCACCAATAATTTTCACAAATAATAAAGGTGTTATGGAATGTTGCTCATTAAATGTCTATAATATTCATAATGTAGTTATAAAAGATTTGGATCGGGACCTTATTAGTAAATATTTTAGTCAATTAAAAATCTTCAATATCAGAGAGAAAATATTACAATAAGGACCTAGTATTCTTTTAGACTACTCTTTACAAAGAAATTTGACCAAAATAGCCCTTGTGGTTTTCCGTGAACACTGAGTAACTTTTAAAATGTTTTAAAAGTTTTGAATGGATACCTATTTCCTAGCGGCTGATAGCCTAAGCACACAATGCCTGCTCACTAGCCAACTGCAGCTTCCAGGGCAGGCACTCTCACTCCAAACTCACCTGGCACCACAGGAAAGACACTGGTCTCTTCCATCATCATTCTAAATTATGCCTCAGACACGTTCTCAAAATTTTTATTGCTTCAGCAGTTTATGCTTTGTTGGAGATCAATTCATCCTTCTGTCTGATACTAATTAAAGTGCCTTATTTAGTCCATATTTCCAATAAACTTAATCAAGAGTTTTAGCCAGTGCCTATTTCATTCCCGTAGTTCAGAATTCTTGCTGGTAAATTAGGTAGAAATAGCAGGAAGGTTGGTGTATTGCTCAGAGTTTAGGTCCAGTGAAAGTCATGTCAATAGACAAGTTTGATTTGAAGGACTAGTCAAGATAAAATCTAATTTGGTAAAGTTTTGCCTTTAATGTTAATCTTGTAATATATAAAAGAGAGGAAAAGAATGGAGAGAAATATACTGTTGCCAGGGAAAGCTTTACTCCCTAAGGATAAAGCATAAAAATATTTTTGAGCTGACTTCATAGCATTTTAACATTTCCCTTCTCTCTTTCATCTGAGGTTTATCCCATACCATTAATGAAAGCACCTAAGGAAAATGGAGGGATAGCAAGTGATGACAAGCGGGGGCAGGAGGTTTTCTATGCTCACGAGTGGACAGAGATTTCCTGATGTGTCTGTACTTTAAAGACCTATTTCTTTCTGGGGTGATCCTCCACCCCCAGCAGCTCATGATCTCATAGGCAGGGTCTAGATAGGTCTTAGTAATTTGGAAATAAAGGCAATGAAATTATTTCAAATGAACAGAAAATAGCTCCTGGAAGTAAATCTAGCCTCCTAAAATTTAAATGTATAACTTAGTATGATAATAGCAATAATCAAAACAATGAATTAAATACTGCTTACATTCATTTGTTAAAACAAAACAACCAGACAGAGGTGGTCTTACACCCCTAAAATTTTAGTATTAGAGAAACTGAGGCAGAAGGATAGCAATTTTGAAGCCAGACTGAGTAGTATCTCAAGACTTTCAAAACCCAAGCCCCAGGGCTAGAGAGATGGCTTAATGGTTAAGAGCACCGCCTGCTCTTCCAAAGGTCCTGAGTTCAATTCCCAGCATCCACCACCACCTGTAACGTGATCTGATCCCCTCTTCTGGCCTACAGGTGTACAGGCAGGCACAACACTGTATACATAATAAATAAATAAATAAATAAATCTTAAAAAAACAAAAAACGCAAGCCCCAGTAAGCAACAGCACACGGATGCCACATTCCTTGTGTCTTCTTTGCCTTGTGGAGCTGTTTGGCTGAGCTGTGAACAAACCTCTGCCTCCTATGTTCCTGAGAGGAATAAGATAAAAAAGCAAGAAGAAACAAGAAAAATTGATATCACATCACTAGAGAAGAGTGGTTATGGATGCAACCAGATGATGAGAAATACAGTTTACTCCTGATACACGCTCATGAAACTTTATATATAACCTGAGTTCTTATAATAATCTGTGCAATAACCAGATTATCAAAGCAGTAAGAATATTGCAGCTACAAATACACAGCTTCTCAGAATGATGCAGAATGATGCAAGGACTAGGGCAAACATTTGGAAGGTTAAATGTACAAACCACCTACAAACTAAAAGAAGATATGTTCCTTAAAGTTGTGTTCATTTCCAGTTTATCATAAATATCATAATTTTGAAGTACAGTTTATTAGTCAGATATTTTATTTATTTTTTTTTTAATTTAATTTTATTTTTTTTTAATTTTTTTTAATACATTTTTATTAATTTATACATATTACATCTCAGTTGTTAGCCCATCCCATGTATCCTCCCATCCCTCCCTTCCTCCCACTTCCCCCCCCTACTCCCCTCCCCTATGTCTGTGTCTGTGGGGGATCTCCTCCCCCTGAATATGCTCATACGGTTTCAAGTCTCTCCTTGGTGACCTATTATCTTTCCTCTGAGTGCCACCAGGCATCTCCATCCAAGGGACATGATCAAATATGGGGCACCAGAGTTTGTGTGAGAGTTAGATCTTCTTCTCCACTCAACAGTGGAGAATGTCCATCGGCTAGTCCGGGTAGGGGTTCAAGGTTTTTACTGCCTATTTTTTCCTTGGCTGTTGCCACAGTTTGCGGAGGACCCCAGGGCCCAGACTCGCCTGTAGTTTTTCAGGACCCACTGGATCCTTCCATTTCCTCTTTCTCCCAGGCTTCTCACACCTAAAGTTTCAATAGGATGTCCTCCCCTCTTACCCATTATTCTGGTAGGTACAGTTTTTCATGGGGACGTACACCTTGGGCTAGTGTCTCGATATAAGTGAGTATATACCATTTAGCTCTTTTTGCTTATCAGAATGGCTAAGATCAATAACTCAACTGACACCTCATGCTGGCGAGGGTGTGGAGAAAGAGGAACACTCCTGCATTGCTGGTGGGAATGCAAACTAGTACAACCACTTTGGAAAGCTATCTGGTGCTTTCTCAGAAAAATGGGAATAGGGCTTCCTCAAGACCCAGCTATTCCACTCCTTGGAATATACCCAGAGGATGTACTACCACACAACAGGGACATATGCTCAACCATGTTCATAGCTGCCTTATTCATAATAGCCAGAACTTGGAAACAACCTACGTGTCCCTCAACAGAAGAATGGATAAAGAAACTGTGGTACATTTACACTATGGAATACTACTCAGCTATTAAAAACAAGGAATTTCCAAAATTTGTGGACAAATGGATTGAACTAGAAATTGTCATAATGAGTGAGTTCACATAGTCAGATATTTTATAAATTAGAATATGCTGTATTTTATAAGATATAAAAAATTATCAACTATTAACAAATCAAAAGGAAAACATTTAAACTATATACAGAGGGTTTTTTTTTCTCCTCTGATTTCTGCCTTTAAAAAATCATGACAGTTCATTGTGGCGGGGTCGGGTAGTTGAGATATGGTTTCTCTGTGTAGTCTTGCCTGTCCTGGACTTGCTTTGTAGACCAGGCTAGCCACGAACTCACAGAGATCTGCCTGCCTCTGCCTCCCTGAGTGCTGGGATGATAGGTGTGTGGCACCTCACCTGGTTGCCATTTCCTCTCACTAAAGTCACTGAAAGAGACATTTTTCTAAGAATGATGCTGGTGGTACAGAGCAAAATGGAGCCTAAAGAGACAAACATTGGCCAAAACCAGGCATTGAATGAATTGAGAATATATTTGTATGTAAGGAAAGTTAGCCTGGGGTCTTTATAGTTGAAGACATGATAAAATGTGAATTTAGAATAGTTTCAAACTGTAACTGGAGAGTATACCTATGCTTTAGTAGAAAATAACAGTGACATTTGGATACATGGTCTGCCTAGGGTTACTTACACTTCTGCAGGTTTACAGCTAACAGAAAACTTTCCTCCCACATTTACCTCTTTTACAGAAATCTCCTTTAACTGGTACTGTTTCATTGTGTTTGGGCAACAGTACATTGCATTAGCTACTAAGTTTGGCAAGGCATGAGTAGGCCATGGCTTCTCAACATTTATCCAGTGGTGTCTTGTGACATTAGGATTCTCCTTTAAGAGTTATCTCAACAGATACCATGTCTTTCTTGGCCTCTTTGAAAGGTGTCTCATGGTTATGCATCTTAGAATTTTCATGCCAGTTTAAGCCAAAACCTATACAATTTCAGGGGTTTTTTCCTGTCCCTTCAATCTACAAAAAAGCTTGCAATAAGGAAAGAATATTATAATTTGATCTTTTCATACTTTTGAGGGGAAAGAAAGAAAGAGAAGAGATAGGAGAGAAAGAGGAGAATAAATAGAGCGTGCATGCTTGCTTGAATGACGGATGATGGATGGATGGATGGATGGATGGATGGACATAGCCTAAGGTGTTCTAGAACTCACTGTGTAGCCAAGGATGTTACACATCTAAACTTTTGTCATCCAGCCACCCACTTCTGAGTGCTGAAGCTAGAGGCATTCACCATCACACACTGCTTGTGTGCTGTTGGGGCTTGATCCAAGCACATTCTACACAGTAGGCCAGCTTCTTCTTCTTTGTTTTTTAAATTTTATTTTATTAATTTATTCTTATTACATCTCAATGGTTATCCCATCCCTTGTATCCTCCCATTCCTCCCTCCCTCCCATTTTCCCCTTCTTCTTCTTCTTCTTCTCCTTCTTCTTCTCCTTCTCCTTCTCCTTCTCCTTCTCCTTCTCCTTCTCCTTCTCCTTCTCCTTCTCCTTCTCCTTCTTCTTCTTCTTCTTCTTCTTCTTCTTCTTCTTCTGCCTGTCTACCCACTCATTCTATAAGGTTTCATGTGGGTTTGGGTTGAAAAGAAAATAAAGAGGGAAATGACTTTCTCTGTATATGCTCTTCGTATTTGTCTCTGGTTGGTAGGAGCCTCTTTTTGGCAAATGTCCACATATTCTCTAGTGTGGGTCTTTGAAGAAGCACCTGTCACCCTTTACCAATACCTAGATCTTGTGCTGTTGTCACATTCCTCATAATGCATTACAGGGCTGCCCTGGTTGCTTTCCCAGTAGACTACTGGATTAATTATATAAACTATGGAGTTCTTTATGTTTGAACTTCAGTTACCCAGCAGAAAGTCCAAAAATAAAAATAAAAAAATAAAAAAGAGAGAGAGAAGCTCCTTAAAGACAAGGTCTGTATGTTATTCCAGCTCCTTCCCCATTGGTACTCGCACATAAGAGATGTCAGCTGGTGCTCCTCGATCCAGTAATCTACATAAATGCATTGCTAGAGCCAGAACAGGAAGCCTCCTGTGAGATGGTGCTTCCTAGGAATGTCAGGAGCTCCACCCGCCAAGTCTCACCAACACAACTGGCTAAACACAGGCTGAGTAAGTACAACACCAGCAGCTATGACAAAGTAGATAGGAGAATGGGAAACTCCTATACTTTAGAGCCTACACAGAGGACCGCAGCAAGCTAAGGAATGCTGAGGGCGAGAGAAAGCCTTCCGCAGAGATGAGCACACCGGTTCATTACACGATGCCAGATGGTCAGCCTTCAAATCATACATACAAGTAGACCAGTCGGTCTCGGATTTCTTTTTCCTACCCCAAACTCCTGCATTTCTTGATATTGCATGGAAAACATTCTCTTTAAGACACCAATCCCTTTCGTGTGATGTTCCCTTGGGCTGGGGTTACTTGCCCGGAATGGAAAACGCTCCAGGCCAGCACTCAAAGGGAAAAAAATGACTGTTGATTTTGGAAAAGTGATTGACTTATGATTCAATAAATCCTTCTGCAAATTAGATCCCAGGACTTTGTTTTCAACCAAGTTGATGGATTTATTCAAGTCTTTACCTGCTAAATAATTGAAAGCTAGTCTGTGCCTGTTAATCACTGTATGCCTTGGAGACATTTAAACAGAGTAAACAAGTTGAGAGGCATTACTATCATAATATTCACTTATACTCACTTTCTTTGCTCTTCTAACAGAAATAAAACATAATCATGTTGAGATACATGTTTAAGAAATGAATCTATACTTAGTCATTTGCACTGAACCCCTTGAATACTAGTTATCCTGGTAACTAAATTCAGTAGTTTCAGTGTAAGAACATAATGATTAGAGCAAATAATCATTTTCTTATATATGTTAGGCATAGATAGACAGACAAACAGACAGACGGATGAGATGAGATCGTCACCAAGGCATGCTTACTCGTTAGTATACATTATGATCAAGGTCTAAGTCGCTTGTGAAATAAAATCAAAGTAGCAGTTCCAGGAAAAAGGGAATGCTGTATGTTTTTGCTAATCCACTGTAAATCGACCAATGCTGCCATCACCACTGCTGTGGGCATTGGATACAGGGGCGTCTACTTAAGAGGACCACTGTGAGCAGTGGATACCACAGGATCTACTCAAGAAGAGCACTGTGGTTCTCACGTTAAATGCCAGTGTTAAAATACACTAGAAATCCTCCCCTCTGCAACTTTTTAGATTTACAACAAAATTTCTAAATGTCTGCCTTCCGATGTGTGAAGATATTATGTAGCTTCCCAGAAGGTTTGCAGGCTGCTTTCCTGAGGCCTGCTGCATCCTGGAGTTCCATCTAAGCCTGAGGTCAGGAGAGTTGTAGCCGTGACTCCCCAGGGATCCTGTCATCTTCCTGTGAGTCAGAGGGCTGCCTGCACTCTCAGCTGCCGGGTGCCCCTCCAGCGCTGCGGAACAGATCTCTTCTAGATCTTTTCTGGGTCAGTGAGAAGCGTATCTAATGGAACACACACACACACACACACACACACACACACACACACACACACACACAAAATAAACAATACTTAGAGTACTACAGGCATAGAAGTAACAAATGTTAGTACTTTGGCCAGGATCATCTGAAAAGTCAAGGAGTGAAGAAAATGAGGAGGAATATGAAGCCATTTGAAGAAATCTCATTGGATACCATTTCATGCTTTGTTAAATAAGTTTATAATTTGAAAAAGGGCCAAATTTCTCAAATCTAAGTATAAAGGGTAACAGTTAAAGTAAATATCTTTAAAACTATTTAGTGTCAGTGGAGGTAAATACAGTGTGTGACTCCACCATGTGCTTAGTGGCACACACACTTACGAAACGGATATCATAGTTGGTTTAGTTTGGTCTGTTGTCACCAACACTTCTGCACATTAGCTCTCCAGAGCTTGTCCATCTTCTGTCTGAGCACTTCGTGTCTTTGAATGTCCCTCAGTCAGCCCTGCCCCCTGTCCTCCATTACTGCCCTCTCAAGCCCCAGCAACCACTGTTGATTCTTGGTTTCCTTCACTTCTTTACATGAGACCATACAGAAAGAGAATGGTTCAAAGTCTCATAATGTGAAAACAGTGATCTCCATGTTGTTGTGGTGGGGATAACACGGGCTTCTGATGAGCGATGAGATACAACAGAGTTTAAGTCCTAGCGTTGGCGCTGATAAGCTGTTGTGGATAGTTACCTAAGTCTCTCAGAGTCTGTTTCCTCACTGGTAAAATGGAGACAGCAAAACCTATTGGAAGAAATATTTTGTGAATCGAAGTATGTATGTAAGAATCCGCAGCTCCACTCCTCAGCTTTTATCCTCCCCGCACAACCGTGCTCCCCCCATCCCTGTGTTCCCTGTGTTCTTGCTCTGTATTTCTGTTAACCTTTGCTCGATTTGTCTCCTTGTGTTTTCCTCTGCTCAAGTTGCCATGTTTCTCCTATCCTTAAACTTTTTCTCTAGGCATTTTGTTTTCAGCTCTGGGGATTTCTCTCTCCCTCTCTCTCTCTCTCTCTCTCTCTCTCTCTCTCTCTCTCTCTGTGTGTGTGTGTGTGTGTGTGTGTGTGTGTGTGTGTGTGTGTGTGTGTGTGATAATGAAATACTGAGTGTTCTTGACAGCATCCAATAATGCTATTTTATGAAGTGAAATGTGCCCTTACCCTTTGAGTCCTGCCTGGGATTTTTGGTTTGGATGTTTTTATCACTGTCTGATATTTATTCAGTAAGCACCTTTCGTTTTTTAAAGATTTGAGAGTCTGTTTCCATCAAACGGATGTGGTTTTCAGCATGAATAATGCCCCTGTGTCAGTTAGGATGGGAAAACATCCTTTGGTTGTCATGTATTCACTATCAACATTGGTTTTGTTTCTCAGTTGATGTCACAGAAGATTTATATCTGTTCTGGTAAAACTCAGCTGTCAAAAGATCTCTAGTGCTCTGCTGTAAATTTTGGCATAAACCTTGGAGCCGTATCTCCCGTGTTGGCATCATGTTAATATAGTATGTCCAGGGCACTCAGCTGTTGCATGTTTTGGTGCTGTGGAGTTGAAATGCAGCTGGGAACCCCCGCTGGGAACATGGATCAGCAGAAGAAAGGCTGGGCTGATAACAAAGGCAACTTTATATTACTGGGATCTTTGAGGTACAAGAAAATATGAGCAATTTTGTACCAACTCCTTGCCGTCTTACTCTTTCCCTGTTATAATGATGTACCTGAGATGGGGCAAGACTTGAAGAAAAGAGACGTACTGAGCTCAGGTTTTGGAGGCTCAACATTGAAACGTCATGATTCTAGTTCTAGTGAGCCCCTCTCCCATCACCGCGTCCTCTCTGGGTGGATAGCATCATGGCAGGATCCCCTGTGAGATGGAAAGGCTCCTGTGGTGAAGCAGGAAGTCAGAGAAGGACTGGGGGAGGACCAAGCCGCCAACACAGCTTAACCAGACTGTCTTGAGAGCTGCACCTCGGCTTTGCTTTCACTAGGCGTCCCCTCCCAAGGCTGCTGCACAGAGGACCATGCTCTTAACATACCCAGAAGCATCAGGGCACAGGAAACAGACCATACTCACACCATAGCAAACTCCTTCCTGTCTGTTCGTGGGGAGGAGGAGATCATTGCATTCAGATAGCACTGTTTGGCTGAAGGGCCGCGCTGGAGACTGGAACCTCAAATGCCAGGCTTCCTTAATCCGTTGTACGTGAGTGCGCAGCCCTTCCCTGGTCCCTCTCCAGCCCCAAACTCTGGTCAGGGCTTTAAGACCAGTTTGAATTCCAATCGGTTGATCCAAGAGTACACTTTTATATTATGAATCTCTACTTTTTATGTTTTTGCATGTGCATGTGCATCCATATGTATACATACAGGGGCACGGGTGTAGACATGCATGCTTGTTTGTATGTGGAGGCCAGATGCCATTCACCACGGACCATCCATATGCTTTGTGAGACAGCATCTCTCACTGGGCTAGAGCTCAGCAAGTAGGTTAAGCTGTCTGGCTAACAAGTTCTGAGGACCAGCCAGTTTCTGCCACCTCAGAGCTGAGATTCTGACTGTGTGCCACCATTGCCCAGTGTTTTGGTCTCGGTTCTAGGGACCAAATACAGGTCCTCATGCTTGCAAAGCAAACACTTCACCAAGTGACATCTCTCCCCATTCCTATAATACACTTTTTATTAAGAATTCTCACTTTGATATCCAATACTAATACATGGTTGTATATTTCACTTTTTATATTCAGTCTGGTGACATATGTGGCTTTATAGAAAGTTTGTTTTTTAATGTCCATATTGTGCATGCTTATACACATATTATATAGTATCTTTCAGTTAGGTAATTGTACGAAATATAATTATGGTGCTTGTAATAAGATTAAAGGGCTGAAGAAAAATGACTCAGCAGTTAAGAGAGCGTACTGTCCTGCAGAAAACCCAGCTTGTCTTCTGGCTCTCCCATCAGGCAGCTCACAGCCCAAGGGATCTGATACCTCTGGCCTTCGCAGGCACCTGAGCTTTTATGCACACATACACACACACACACACGCACACGCACACGCACACGCACACAGACACACACGTAGACACACAAACACACACAATTTAAAACAAAATAATTCTTTGCAGATGACCTTTATTTTTGTGTTTATACCACTTATCATACACCCAAATGGATAATTCACATTTGAAAAAACTGGATGTTCTTTTCTTCCCTCATTTGACCATGATTCTGATCTGTGCATTATCTAACTATATAAGAAGCAGTCGGCTCCAACTACCTTAATGACACCTGTGCCTTGCTGAAGCATTTTTGTGCCTGTGTCCATTGCATTAAATTTTCTTTGTATTTTCAATAATAGTTCTGACACCAGCTCACTTAGTAACATTAATGGAAAGTTGACTGTTTTTAAATCAGTGTATTAAATATAACCATTACTTATAAGCATTCCTCTTTGGGCGTTTTTAGCTACATCATCTGAAGCAGGCCACCTTATCAGGCAATTTCTATAGGGTAAGATGCAGATAGCTTTCCTTTTCTGTGTAATCTGACAATACTGGTTTTAGGCAAGACTGTGCTTACAGAAGCCCTGTGGGATTGCTGTTGTTTTAGCACATCCTTTTCCCTCCGATGTATGTGTGCTAGAGAGTGTACATGCTAGAGACGCTGTGCAAATCTCTGGGCACAGCATTATTTAACAGTTTGGGAAGACACACGTTTTTGTTTTGGTTTTTTTTTTTTTCATTTATTGTGATTTGTGAAAGAACTTCATTGGCGGAAAACCACCAGAGAAACTGCACTGATATTAAGTATGATGAAAGAAATAGAAAGGGAATGTTAGTCAATTCTTAGAGAAATATCAGTTTCACATTCCTGGCTCAGACTTCCTTGTTACATAAAGTGCAAGATGGATTTGGTTGGCAGCGGTTTGAAATCATTTGGCTTATAAAATAGCACAATTTTACCTGGAGCAAGTCTGAGAGTCTCACTGTGTTCTGATGTTTAATTTTCTTCTTTTGCCATAATATAGCTTTGCTGGCAGATGGCAACATTTGGATTTTATTGAATTTGGCAAATTCTCATAAGAATCCTCAAAAATTTTAATATTTGTATGCAAAAAATATTACAAATTCTGTATCAGTCTGCCAAAGTGGCAGAGATGAAGTCTTCTACATTTTTAATCTCATTCCCTTATTTTAAATGAGATAATGTCTAGGAGAAAAACAGTAAATAGAATTTACAAGCTATGAGTGTAATCTTAAGGTCATAAAAGCTTCAGATGTCATTCAACATTCAGGAAGGACTTTCCCAAAGGGAGCACCAGTGTTGCTGTGCTCGGTGGCCACTTTCCCAAAGGGAGCACCAGTGTTGCTGTGCTCGGTGGCCAAGGGTCAGTCCCATCATCAGCTGTTTACTCAGGTTCACTCTGAAAACTCAAAATGGTGTATCTGCTGGGGCAGTGTTTTCAGTCATGTGGTTTTCAAGTACTTTGTGTGCAGTTACTGGTTCTAACAAACCCTGCTTCTGAACCGGTTTCTATACAGCCAGTGGGAGCAGGCAGGCAGGCCAGATTTTTTCCAAATTCAACTTTGAACAACCTAGTCTCATGAGGTTATATTTCACTTAACTATTAATGAGTCATGCAAAAGCACCTGCCCTCCTAGCCAAGAGATGGAATTAATTCATAATCAGGTGTAAAGTTGGGGGTCCTGATTTCTGCTGTTGCAAACTGATTAAAATTGCAGAAGCAACATTATTTCTGGAAAGCTTAGAGCAAGTTTGTGGACCTCATGTGATTAGTCACTTTTGTGATGAGACTTACTAACAGATGGACTTGTTTCCCCCATCCGCAGACAGATTGGTGATTACATTAAAATTTTATCATTAGTGTTTCTTGGGTATATCTGTGAATGCTTCATGGCTCCCTTTTTTAGAGAAGGTCTCCAACCTAGCTAGTGACCTTTGCTGTGCTCCTGCAGGTGGTGGGATCTTTAGAAAGAAAAAGCTTGTTTACACCAAGCTGAGCTTGGCTCTGCTGCTTTGACTCCATGGGGCTGCTCTTTCTCCTCACAAAGAGGCTAATTCCTTTACTTAGCTACTGCATGTGTTGTTTTGATTTGGTGACCCCCCCTGCTCTGCCGTATCGCTTTCTGGTAGTCTGGATTAAAAAAGCATCTGTATATTTTCCAGTGATCAGTTTCTTAAACTCAGCCAACATAATATACATCTTTAAATAACATATTCTTTAACGTGCTCAAACAGCCCACAATTTTATAAAATCACTTATGTAAATTAAGATGTAGTACAGGGAAGATAATTAGTATCATCTAAGAATATTTATCCATATGGCCTACATGAGAAATAATTTTATAGAATAGTATAGAGTATAAGAGAATAATTACATTTATTCTCTTCTATTTAATAGGAGATGGATATAGCCTGTCCTGTATTACTTTAATATGTAATTTGTATTGTATGCAGCATGTCTATTTTGACAGAAATTCTTACAAAGAACCAATTATTTGGTTTCAGGCATCCTTAGGCCCCTACCTGCTGCAGTGACTGGCGTACCCTGCCCTCTACCCTGAGTTCCCTAGCCCAGGGGTGGAGTTTCTCCTCTCCTCTCCAGGGGCTCTTGACTATATAATCCAGACATTTTGGTCCATGTCCACTCTCCCCTGCACCCTGCTCGCCACATCGCTCCTCCTCTTTCCATTCCCCTTCTCTCATGTCTGCCTCTCTCTCTCTCTCTCTCTGTCTCTCTCTCTCTCTCTCTCTCTCTCTCTCTCTCTCTCTCTCTCTCTCTCTCTCTCTCTCTCCCCCCCTCCCTTTCTCCCTGTATGGCTGCTGAGAGCCACTTCCAATAAACTTGTTTTTTTATACTACAACTTCATCTTGTCATTAGCTTATTTTCTTATTTCAATCGCCAATACCCATAAAAGAATACAAAGAAGTGGCCTGTGGATGTAGAAAAACTCTATGAACAACAACATCTAGTTTTTGAGTATCTAGAGCAGCAGTAGAGAGCAGACCTTCTGTCTCCACACCTTCAAGCCCTATAGGTTTATCACATTCAGAGTGGTTACATCTTTCTTATTTCTCTACCATTTGAATATGTGGTTTTCCTACTTGTACACATGTCCCGGCTAGAAACCTTCCTTCTTCCTGGTCCGTACATCTAAAGCCTGCTGATTCCAACAAGCTGCTGTCAGGCACATTTGTTTCTCACTGTGTTTGTCGTTGTGGACACCTCGCCTTGGGCCTCACTTGGTTTGTTCTGTGAGGGTTTTTTGGACACCAGCCCCTGTTCTTGTTTGCGTTTCAGTTCAGGTTCTGAAACACAAACCTGCTTATGTAGCCACCGCTGCCTCCTCAGTGCGACTTTGTTCGCCTGTGAAGTCCCACTGAGAGGCTCCCTCCAACCCACCTGTGCTCTCCCAGCGCAGGTTCTGACGTGGCTGCACGCCAGCAGGAGGATGTTTCCTTGTGATAGGAACACTTCCTGCCAGTTGCAGTGGCCCCTGCATGGTGGCCTGTTCAGCTTCCTTGGTCTGTGGTCCACCCACACTTTTCAGTGCCCACAGTAGGAGGAGGTGCCATTCCTGGATGGAACACTCCTTGTTTTCACACAGAACCTGTCTGCCTGTGCCACTGTGTCTACCCTCAAAGGATCAGTTTAGGATGTTCTTCACTGTGAAGCTTTTCTTTTCTTTCTTTTTTTTTTTTCTTTTTTTTTTTTATTAATTTATTCTTGTTACATCTCAATGGTTATCCCATCCCTTGTATCCTCCCATTCTTCCCTCCCTCCCATTTTCCCCTTATTCCCCTCCCCTATGACTGTGACTGAGGGGGATTTCCTCCCCCTGTACATGCTCATAGGGTATCAAGTCTCTTCTGGGTAACCTGCTGTCCTCCCTCTGAGTGCCACCAGGCCTCTCCATTCAGGGGACGTGGTCAAATATGGGGCACCAGAGTATGTGAGAAAGTAATATCCCACTCTCCATTCAACTGTGGAGAATGTTCTGACCATTGGCTAGATCTGGGTAGGGGTTTAAAGTTTACCGCCTGTATTGTCCTTGGCTGGTGCCTTAGTTTGAGCGGGACCCCTCAGCCCAAATCTGCCTATCATAATGTTCTCCTTGTAGGTTTCTAGGACACTCTAGATCCTTCTACTTTGCTATTCTCCCAAGCTTCTCTCATCTAGAGTCCCAATAAGATGTCCTCCCCTCTGGCCCAGTTTCCTGGTAAGTGAAAGCTTTTGTGGGACATGCCCCTTGGGCTAATATGCAGATATAAGTGAGTATATACCATTTGAGTCTTTCTGCTTCTGGGTTAACTCACTCATTATGATCATTTCTAGCTCAATCCATTTGTCCACAAATTTTGGGAATTCTTTGTTTTTAATAGCTGAGTAGTATTCCATAGTGTGTATGTACCACAGTTTCTTTATCCATTCTTCTACTGATGGACACTTAGGCTGTTTCCATGATCTGGCTATTATGAATAAGGCTGCTATGAACATGGTTGTTCACTGGAGCTTCCAAACATGGTCCACACTGCTTGCTGCCATCTTGGATCTGCCGTGAAGCTTTTCTTAAACACCTTAATTCTGTGTCTTCTTAGTCCCTGGAACTCTCACTGTCTGGGATTGTGGTCTCCTTTTATTTTTCCTCAGAGCTTGTGAGCTCTCTGAAAACAGAGCCCAGCTCTTGTGCAGAGTTGCGCCCAGTATCTGAGTCACAGAGCAGTCGCCTTTCGATCCATCATGTAACTCCCCCAGTAGTGGACAGTTGTACCATCTTGAGCCTATTAATGAAATACCCATTAGAATGTTCAACTATAGGGAGAGAGGGAGATTAATAAGAAAGAGAGATGCATGTTAAAACCACCACTGTGAATTCACTCCCTTTCATCATCCACGCACGAGAAACATCAGCTGGCATGCTCTACATGTGCTTGAGAGCAGCCAGTAGCTAGTGGCTGCCGTCTCAACCCACTACACGCTTAAACACAGTCTGCTAAGGAGCACGACACAATCCGCTTTCCATGGCACAAACTCTAAGTAATACAACATCATACCCTAGCTTACCCACGTGGAACATCATTTCTACAGCCAAAGCAGTGAAGTCATAAAAACTCCTCCGTAATTCACGGGGAGGGTAATCACTTCCTGAATGTAAGATGAAGCCCTATAAAAGCTAAAGCTATTAAAATATCATTTTGATACGGTATACCATCCAAAGCAGATATCTTTTAGATGTAGGTAGAATATCTTATTTAACCAAACATACAACTGCGTTTGTCTGTTCTTAAGTTTTTCACCTGCGTCACTTACTCTTCAGTGTAGCTTAAATAAGTACTAACAAAGCAACAGCTGGAACTCACCTATCATCAGTCTAGGAAGGGGGAGATTGTACTTCCAGAGTATATAAACAGCCAGCCAGGCCGCTGCAGTCAGCTCTGTAAGCACATACAGGTTTTTGTGGTCAAAGGGCCACAGGTGGAGTTTAGTTAGGAAAATGCATCATTTACGTATTACACCTGCTCTAGCTAGGGTTTTATTGTGATGTGTGTGTCTGTGTATTGGGGGACGGGGTGTTTTGTTTTCTCAAACTAACACAAGCTAGAGTCCTTTAAGAAGAGGAAAACTCAATTAGGAAAATGGTGGGGACAGTGAGATTGGCCTTTATAGGCAAGCTTATGGGGCATTTTCTGAATTGGTGATTGATGTGGTAGGCCCGCCCATGTAAGCGGTTGCCCCTCCTGGATGGTGGGCCTGGGTAGGGTAAGAGCTACTCCTGGTAAGCTAGTCGGCTGCGCTCCTCTGTGACATCTGCACCAGTTCCTCCAGGTTCCTGCCTTGAGGTCCTGCCCTGAGTTCCCTGCACGAGGGACCACAAGCTATAAGGCTAAATCAAGCATTTCTTCACTAAATTTCTTTCAGCCTTGGTGTTTATCACAGCAGTAGAAACTCTTAAGACTGTCTCAAACACGTGTTAAAAGTCGTTGAATCTGCCTTTGTCACAACCCTGCAAAAATACACCAATATATTTATCCTAACTAAATTAAATCACCAACCCAGTTACAGTTTTTGACTCCTCCGAAGTTATAAACATGTGAAACACATTTGATTGATTAATGTTTGTGAGATTAATTCTCTATATTAAAAAGGAAGTTGAGAGTAAACTGTGTAAGTGATAGTTTGTGCCTCTGCTCCCAGCAAGTGGGAGGGAGAACGCAGAGGACAACAGCTGGATATCTCAACATCATAGTGAGCTGGACGCCACTCTGGCCTGCAGGAAACCTGGCTCATAAGCCTAACAAACGTATTTGGTTTTGTAATGTGTAATAGTGAAGTCCTCCTTAATTTTTGTATTTTTATTTGTTTGTTTTTAACTTTGGGTAAGACATTTTAGTGAATAAAAATTAATAAATAAACTAAAAGAGATTGATGTCTAGAGAATATCATGGCTGCTGCTTAAACCAGACAGGGGCCATTTAATTCATACAGTGTGTTCTGTGATAATTCCTGAAGCAGGAAGTAGATACTATGACAGAACCTTAAAAAGAGAACCCAAGAAGGCAAGTGAAAATATCATGTAGATTTCTCAGTAACCAAAAGACTTAAAAGTTTTGGTTTCCAAACATTTTTAAAAATTTAAAAAGATATTACTCATTGGAAAGAATGCTTAGAGAAAATTCCCCTTCTTCATAGTTGACCTGGGACAAAGAAACTGGGTCAGAAGTGGACAGGTTTTGGGTAAATACTTTTTAAATATTTAAAATATTTGTTATTTATCAACTGTGACAGTTCTGATATGCATATTCATTTAAGTCATAAAATCTTTATAAACCATTGTAAATAGGCTAACACCTAATTACATGTTTTAAAATGGTTCAGAGCAAACTGCTATCTCTGATTAATAGCCTCCCTTCCTGGAGCTGTTTGTATTACCCACAGAGGCATGAGAGACTGAAAACATGAAGTACTTTGCATGCCTTTGTGTTTATCAGTGACAGTCTCATTGGGAGAGACTGGATGTCCAGTCTGCAATTGTCCAGTGTGGCAGTTATTTAGTGAGAATAGTCCCTGGTTTGACACAATCACTGACCTGTGTTTAGCAGTTAAGTACATGAGGAGAAAACGTGAGCTTCCGCCTTTTACAGCCCTCTTCCTGTTACTGCTTTGCTTTGCTTTTGCTAATAATTAAACAATGGTTTTAGTACTTTTTGTCATTGACTGCTAATGTTGCCACTTGGCTAAGTTCTTACATGCTGGGGCCTAGTGATGGATCAGTCTGACTCCATCTTAAGATCAGTAGCCAGTCTTATTACATGGTCAAAATAAGTTTGCTTCTGTTTACTTATTTAAACTTAAGTTTCTGAAATTTGACTTGTTTTACATCCTATATCCTGACCATACCCTAACCTCCACCCTCATATTCTGTTTTCCCAAATAATTTTAAGATGGTCAGCCAAGTTCTTATATAACCACAGTTTCTCTGGAAACCCCAACTCTTGCAAACTCTCTAGCCTTGCCATTTCTGGACTATAAAAACCAGCTTCTATGTTTGGGGCTGACCTCTCAAATCCCACATTTAGGGAGAGGCAGTCACTATATTGGCTATATTGTGTGCATATAATGACGCTTGCTGTAAGTGTGGTTAGTTTGAGTGATAGGCTTTACTTCCATTCAGTGGTATTACCAGTAGGTTATTCTGTTCCATTTTTCTGTATATTGAGTCATAGTCTTTTTATGAACTGATTAGAATAAGGTGCATGTGTTATGCCGACATTACCTAGATCTTGAGACCGATGCAACACACACAGGATCCTGTATTATGGGCTCAGAGCTTCGGATCACAATCCTTCCTGACGCAGCAGGATAGGAGAATGATCCCAGAGTTTCTAGGGCAACGGGTTTATAAGGAACAACCGTAATTAGGGTTGGGGGTCACAGGGAAGTCAGGGCGAAATCATAAGCGGGCGGGGGAGGTGGGGGTCGTGAGTCTCAGGAATGCAGTCCTTCAGGCAGGTTGGGTGGAGGCCGGATCTCCAGGGAAAGTTGTGCGTCTCAGGAATGCAGACCTTCCAGCCGGTTGGGTCCAGGAGGCTGAATCTCCAGGGATCATTGGGCATTAGTTGTATCTTCTGGAGAGCGCTGGCAGGTTTAGTTTATGGCAGTGTCTGGTCTTTCCCAGAATGTAGGAAGTAGTGGAATCACCTGGAAGACAGCTTTCTCACAGAGCACGGCATTAATTGTAGAATATAAATTACATATAGAACATGGCATTAATTTTGCCCCTACAGAGGCTGCCGTTCATTATCACTCGTTCAACACACATTGAGATCTACTCTGTATCATGCACCCTACAGGCTCTGGGTTTGAAACGATCACTAATGTTAGATGGTAAAAACTGATGCTTCCCACATATAGTGCAAACAGCCGCTGAAACTAATACAGAGAACACAGGATTACAAACTGGGTAGCTCCTTGGAAAGAATGTATTCTTATGCCAAGGTCTAACAAAAATAATGCATTCAGAGCCTCATCTGGTGGAGCTGGTGGGGATGGTTAAAATTTTTTTAATTATAATTTATTCAGGTTACATCCCAATTGTTAGCAACTCGCTTGTATCTTCCTCTTCCCACCCTCCCTCCCTCTTCTGCCCTGTTCCCCTCCCCTAGACCACTGACAGAAGGGGACCTCCTCCCCCACCATATGACCACAGCCTATCAGGTCTCATCCAGGTAGCCTGCATCCCCTTCTTCTGTGTGCCAGAGGGCCTCCCCACCAATGGGAAGTGATCAAATAGGGGGCACCAGAGTTCATGTCAGAGTCAGTCTCCACTCTCCCCACAACTGTGGAGAATGAGCTGTCCTTGGCTAGGTCTGAACAAGGGGTCTAGTTTACTGCACACATTGTCGTTCATTAGTACAACAGTTTGTGCAGGCCCCCTGGGTCGATCCAAGTCCACCAGCCTTGATGGTCTCCTTGTGGGGCTCCTGAAAATCTTTCTGAAATAGAGCTTAACCTTGGAGTCCTGAGCAGAGTAGTTAAGCTGTCAGGGGGAGGGATAGTAGAGTGAGCGCTGCCAGTGAAGAAGAGGCCAGAGTAGATGCTCTGTGGCAGAACTTTGCGTACGAGGTGTCTGTGGACCTGCGAGCATGAAGTACATGCTGCCTAGAAAGTAATTTACATCTGATTGTCTGGCTCCTCTCACCTGCTCCCACAGTCTGCGTTTAGCATGTGCAAGAGGGTTTTTGTTGTTGTTTGTTGGTTTTTAGGAAATACAGATTTCCTTAGGGTTTCTCAGAGCTTTAAACTCTGAGGGAAAGAAAAAGGAACTGCTGAAGTTTGGTGTGCAACAGCTGCTCAGGAAGGTAGTTGATGCACAAAAGGGCAGCACCCTCCTCCCTCACTGCAGGCTGGAAGGTGACTGTCTGGAACCGGTTATTCCAGTTTAAAGTTCAATAAAGGCCTTCATGGAATTCTCTGATTTGCTTCTCCAGTTTACTTGCCTCCCCTCCCTTGTGTAGCTTTGCCCTGGTTTATCTCCGTGGGGAATCAATTCCTTAGATGCCTTTGTTAGGTCTCCCCTTTCCAATTGCTTACTCACTCCACTCTCTGGTCTGGAGTTACTGCCACATTATACCTGTTTGAATTAGCCTGTCTTGGGCCTGCACTCATTCAGTAGATCTTAAAATTATCTCCACCTTATGGCTTTTCTCATGGGTACAGTAACCCACCCCAAGAAGAGATAAATAAAGAAATAAAATCTCACTTCTGAGTACCCTAGCCAAAAGAAGAAGGGCTTGAATTTGGAATATGAAGCAAGGTAAGTGTAACCCGACTTCGCACTGGCACAGCCCACACACGCGGACAGACAAACGAAGTAGCAAAGGTACCGCTCTATAAATTTTTCAAAGTGAGTTGGGATGGTAGGGGCACATAGACATACTAAAATCGTGTCAGTGAAATCAAGCCTCAGAGCTCGTCAGATGTACCAGATGAAGCCAGCACCAGCTCCCTCCCTCATCTGGAGCCCATAAAGAGGCGGATGCCTAGTACCATGGTGGCAACAAGGGCCCTATCTCACTTATCTCCTGACCACCCTGGGTTTGTATCAGCATAAGCAAGGAACTCCCAGTTGTCCTAAAGACTTCTTTAACTCAAATTGGTCCTGATATTGACACAGCTCACCCAGATTACCATCCGCCTGTCTTCCTGTAGCCCATCTGGACTTGCTGTGTATTCAGTCACTTTCACCTGTTCTGTCTAGACGGGACCCCATCCTTTTTCCTCTGCAGCAGCAACCTTTGCTGTTACAGCAGCAGCAGCAGCAGCAGCAGCAGCAGCAGCAGCAGCAGGCTATTAAGCAGCTGTAGAACAGCAGCAGCAGTGGTAGCTGCAGTCTCCAGCTGACCCCCAGCTGGTTTGTCATGTCACCCAACAGATTCCTTGGCTTTTTTAACTGACTTCTCACTTTGAACCCTTTACAAGTAATGCTGGGCTGTTTTGCTCTTCCTGCAACCCGGATGTTTGTGGGACTCAGGGATTTCTGTGTCTCTCATGCTGCCACTGTGCAGCTGCAAGTTCTCATTATTACCGCCTAAGATACTGTCATTTTAAGGGGGGGGGGCAGGGCAGTAAAAGTTGTGTTATCACAAGACATTTGGCAGGAAAAATGTGATCCATCCAGGTATCCCCATTTTAAACCTTTGATGTTGCTGCTCCGATACAGGGCTAGTCCATTGTCTTTGGAGCAACTAGAACATCCCAGGGGCGGCTGCTTTTACCCTCGGCCTTTGACAAGAGCATATAACTTTAAGTCCTTAAAGTTAAGGAGATAGCAGGCAACACATTTTCACACTTCCCTATGACTGGGCCCAAAGACTGTTAGCCCACTTTAACCCTGTCAGTTCAGGTGTAAGTTGTTGCAGGCAGCTGACAGAAGGAACTACTTACTTACTACCTTATGGACACCCGGACTTGCTACTGTGCTGTAGTGGTTAATTAGAAAGAGTTATTATAACCTAATACTGTTTTGTCTTGTAGAATTTTATATCTTTCAATAGATATTTAGTAATATATATGTACATACATGTATACATGCAATAACAGTGAGAAAAGAGGCCACAAATTTGAAGGAGCGTGGGCAGGGATACATGGGAGGTTTTGGAGAGAAGAAATGGGAAGGAGAAATGGTATAACCATGTTATAACCTCAGAAATAAAATACATCTTAAAAATATGTTGTATGCATTATATTGCATTTCTAGGAATTTTTAATACAGTTTATATATTATAACTAGTGTTTATATACACTCAAAATTGGGAGTAACCAAGATGATTCTCTCAGATAAACTTTCAAGTCAAAGGGGTGGGAAGAAAATGAACACACTACTGAAGTTCTGTAGGTAGCTCATTATTGCTACACATGACATTGTGTTCTCTTCCATGCTATTGTCTTTTTTCTTTTCTTTTCTTTTTTTTTTCTTTTTTCTTGTGGAAGTTTCATTCTGGATTATATACAGGCTATAATTTATGTCCACTTTATTTTTTATATTTTAATTTATCTTTTTATATATCAATTCCTTAAATATCTTTCTATATACAAGCTCTTAAAAGCCTTGGTTTTCATTTTATAAAAAGTTATACTTTCTGGTATTGTCCTGGCCAAGTAAAACTGTAGCAAAGAATGTGAAAAATTGTCTCTGTAAAATTAGATGCTTCGAGCTAATGTTTTGAACTACCCTGCTATGAGGAAGAGAAAAGAAAACACTTGTAAGAAATTATGTCTTCTATCTTTCCCGGTGCTATCCTAATGCACTTGCCAGACTTTCTTTCCCAGAAGAAAATGATCCAAGTGTAAATGATTTCTCCATGCCGGATATGGGGGTTTAATGGCACAAATACTTCATAAGAGAAATACAAGCATTAGAGGACAATTTTGTCCTATTATTCTGAGGCTTTGGCAATCTTGAGAGCAGCAGAACAGGAGCCATCTCTTTTAAGGGAAATGAAAATGTCTGAGAGGCGTTAAGGAGCAGATGAAGCCTGCAGGACTTCTCTTTGCTTTTGAAAGACGGTGTCACCTACCCCGGCCCATCCCCCAGCAGTTTTGTGTCTTCCACATGTGAGATATAATCCAGATATTTTTCACTCTTTGTGCTGTTTAAAGAAGTAACTTTATGTTGTCTTTCCACCATCATAAAAAGGTTTTAATCTGTTTTTAAGGACACCTCAAGAGCCTGGAATGATTAACACTTTATTACTTAAACAATAGTTTTCACTTCTATTAAAATCTTTGTCATATCAGCATTTTAGGCTGATAATTGTTTTTAAAGGAAGGTTTTTTTATTTTCATGCAAATTTACACTAAAATTAAAAGTAATTCTCGTAATTCAGTTTACTTGTTCTTTTATTGGACCTCTTGTCTCTGTTCTTCCTCTTTCTGTCTCCTTCCACGCCTCTCCTCAGTCTCCTGCCCTTCCTCCTTCCCTTCTGCGCTCTGTCTTTGTGCCATGATTTGTTGTTAGCTGATAGCTCTCATTGTAGGGTTTTATTTTTGCCTAGATTTTAATATCAACATTTAATGAAACTGATTGAAAATTTAATGTTCTAAATTACCTCTTTTTTGTACAGACACTAGAGAAAAAGCCAGTGTTGCACTCTGACAAGCAACTGGGGGTCTTTTTTTTACCAAAGTTGACTTGGCTTCCAGATTCTCCCAGCATCCCTCAGTCCCTACCTGCTATAGGGCATAGCTGATATGCCCCACCCCCTCTACACTGAACTTTCCAGCCCAGTGGCAGGGGCTTCTGCTCCCCAGGGCTCTTCACTATGGAAACCAGTTTGGTTCTCTACCACCACTCCCCTACCCCTTTGCGCTCTCTCTTTCTCTCTCTTTCTCTCTCTCTCTCTCTCTCTCTCTCTCTCTCTCTCTCTCTCTCTCCCTCCCTTCCTCCCTCCCTCCCCTCTCCCTCGCTCCCTCTCGCTCCCTCTCCCCTCTCCCCTTCCCTTCCCCTTCCCTCCACCCTTTCCCCCTTCTCTCTCTCCATTCCTTCCCCCTCCCTCCCCCAGGTGTTTGCTTCTAGCTCTTCCCCGACTTCCATCAGTGATGGAATGTGACCTGAGAGTTGTAAGGTAAAATAAACCCTTTCTCTCCAAGTTACTTCACCATGGTGTTTTGTAGCAGCAAAATAAACCCTAAGACAGTAGGGAAGAGGGAAATAAATGGATGTGGAGAGAATAGGAGGCGTCAAAATGCGTTGTATTAATATTCTCAGAGAGCTAATAAAATGAAGAAAATATATAGTTAAACAAAATGTCTTCTAGTAAACATATGGGTCCATTTTGACTTAAAAATTAGAATATAAAAAATAGGTTCCATCGAAGTTTTCAAACAAAGTCTGTTTTAATTAATTGTTACAACTATAGGGTTGTTTTTTTTTAATGTCAATGAATTTTCTTAGGATAATCATTTTTACTTGCAAGTAGCTTAAAATTTGGCCTCTGCAAGAATGCCATTATTGTCTTTTCTACTTTCTAATATTTGTGCAAAAATAGTTGCAATAATATGTAAGGCTTCTACAACAGGCTTTTGCTTATAATATTAAAACAAACATAAGATCTATCATCAGAAAATTGGCTGAATAAATTATGATAAAACCTTATAAATGGAATCTGTTTTTTTAAAAATCTTAATAAGAAGCTAGCCATGATGATGCATGCCTGCAATCCCAATACTCAGGAGGCAGAGGCAGGCAGATCACTGGGAGTTAGAGGCCAGCCTGGTCTACAATAGCCAAGGCTACACAGAGAAACCTTTTCTCAAAAAAGCATCTTAATAAGAATTGCATGACTCTATTACCTGGATAAATAGGTTAAATATAATAGTATTACACTAAAAACCAAGACATAGCCCATCCACCCATGTCCCAATGAAACTTAATTAGTCTGCCACCTTTCCTTAATCATTGGCTTAAGAACATTGGCTTAAAGAAAATTTTGATGTGCTGTGGATTTGTGAAATACTTTAAAATGTTTACTTTTTTTATTATTTTAATGACTTCTCTGTAAGTGCCGTTTTTTTTCTTAACACATTTCCATAAATCTGCCTCAATTGCTTGTGTTAACCGAGGATCTTGTGCTAGACAGCTTCCATGACATTGACAAAATATCTGAGATAATTTTTTAAAAATAGGAATGATTAAGTTTGGCCTACGGTTTCGGAAGCTACAGTGCGTAGCCAGCTATCTCCATTGCTGTGTGGTTATGCTGGCGTGACAGAGCACCATGGAGCAGAGCTGTGCACGTCCTGGCAGCTGGGAGGCAGAGAGGACTCTGAGAAGCCAGGAGCATCCCCAGTGCCCGGCCTCCTCCAACCAGGTCCTCAGTCTTAATAGGCTATTCAGTGTGGACTCACGATAATAGATCAGATCAAAGAAGTTGGCACTTTTGACGCGAACCATTTCTCATAAAGCCACTCACTGGAGTTCAAGCCTTCAGTGGTGAGTGTGTTAGAAAGACTTCACGTACAAAGCACAACAGATGGCATGTTTAAAAATATCTATGTTGAACATTGCATAAAGGCATTACGGCTGTCATTATTTGTAAACACTTCTTGTGCTTTTTATTTGTATTAATGAAGTGCATATAGGAGTATTTTTGCAACTTGTCAAGTTTTATAAATGTAATTTTTTTAACATTCATATTCCTAGTGGCTTTGAGTGACTTTATAGTATTCAGGGCTGCTGTAGAAAGGACAGTGATTAATCAGTTGACACAAACAGATATAGGCCAGGAAAATATATTTGTTTAGTATAAAAAGTACCTGTGTGATAGCAGCTGCACAGAAAAGGGGCAATTTTTCTGTTTGGAGGAGGAAGAGGAGGAAGAATAGGAAGAGGAGAAAGAGAGAGAGATAAGAAATGACATAAGTATTTTGAAACTCAAAACCCGTCTCCTGTGGCATGTTTCCTCCAACAAGGCCACACCTCCTAATCCTTCCCAAACAGTTCCACCAACTGGGGCCCAGGTATTCAAATGTGTGAGTCTATGAAGAATATTCTCCTTCAAACCACTACACCCACGCTGGGCCCTCGGCAAGAGAAACAGTCCTCTTAAGCCATGAGCTACTTCTCCAGCTGGTAAACACGTTTAACCTTTTAACCAAATGAGATTGAGACATAAAAATTTAACTCCCTTTTCATATCACAATTAAATTCCCAACAGCTTGAAATTTTAAAGAAAACCTCCAATAGGAGAAGGTCATCAGAATGAGAAAGTTTATAATACGAATGACTGCACTCGCAGCGTAGTGCTTTTAGACTAGGTGTTTAAAAAGGCATAAACAGAAGGTAAGCAGGAAAGTGATGGGTAGATGATCCATGCGGTTCTACAGTGCTGTTTATCGACCTGGGATATTACTTGCACATACCTTTAAACACTTAGCTTCTGTTCTTCCTTTCTTTTTATAAACATTGTAATTTTTTTTTACAGTTTCAGCATACACAATGCATTGTGAACACACTCACCCCCATTACCCTCGCTTCTTCTCTGACAGGCATGCAGCCTTATTCTTCCCAACTCACATGCTTTCATGGTTTATTTTTTATGTAATTCTTGTGCCCATAGCCACAGCTATAGTGTGCTCATAATAACATTGTCCTTGCCATATCCAATAAGCAGCATTGAAAAGCTCTTGTTGTACGGTGGAACATCTTTTGCGTATTAAGCCTAGGAGTGGTATAGCTGGGTCTTGAGGAACAGTAAAAAGAGAAGATTCCTGCCTCCAAGGACCAGAAAATATTTTCAAGAAAATCATAGAAGAAAATTTCCCCAACCTAAGGAAAGAGATGCCTCTAAACATACAAGAGGCTTGCAGGACACCAATTAGATTAGACTAGAAAAGAAATTTATCCCACCACATAATAATCAAAACAATAAATGTACAGAAAAAGAAAAAATATTAAAAGCAGCAAGGGAAAGGGGCCAATGAGGACATTTCAATCCTGAATATCTATGCCCCCAATACAAGGATACCCACACTTGTAAAAGAAACATTATTAAAGCTTAAACCACACCTCAACCCCTACTCTTTTTTTAAGTGACGGTCACTGGGCCTTGGAGGGAGCGATTAGAAGTCCTATGTGGGGCCGACCACCATCACTTATTCTCGGCACATTGCCAGGCGTGAGCCTCCGCGTTAGCTACTGCCCACTCTAAAGAAGCGTCTCTGACAAAGGACAAGAGCAACACTAGTTTAAAGCTGGAAACAATAGTACTTAGAAGTCAGTTTGGCTGGTACTTAGTTTCTTAGTTATGAATTTATTACACATTTATAACAAATTTGAATTAAGAAATGTAGATGCTTTCAGCGCAACTGTTTTACTGCTTATGATTTTTTAACATACTTCAAACACTGAGGTTAGCTATTTTTTGAGGACCTTTCAGATTTCAGGTGTAGGTTAGCTCTGCAGGTACTTGGAGGTGTGAGGAATAGCCAGCTCTTAAGTTTGAAGGGGAGGCATGGTGATGAATATATGTTACAATATATAGTCATCAAGGTTTTTATCATCTTGATCAGCTAGCATATAAGTGCCAGGAGAACGGGCTTTGATTGTCATCACTGCGTTAGTACTCCTACATGTTAGCATTTATTGTTATTTTGCATGAATTAAGGGGAACACATTTGCTTTGGTATCCCATTACTTGACAAAAAATTATCCCATCATATACCCATATTTTATATAACCAATCCATAATGATAGGCATACAATATGCTCAAATCTTTGCTGTTATAAATGATGCTCTAGTGGAGTTAATACTTAAAATTATTTGGGTGTATAAATATGGGATGAGAAAGCAACAGCATGCATCTTGGCTCCAGATGTACTTTATTTAATAGCCAATGAATAATTGATGTTAGTTATTTCAGCTGGCGTGTGAACTATCCTGAGTTTTCATAGTCAGGAAGTCCAGCTGTCTTTATAAAGGTGCTTTGTAGATATTTTATTCATTTGAAGATTTACACTGGGAATCTGAATCCTCATTAGTAATGTATCTATACAAGCACAAAAGGGCAGTGTATTCTGAGTCAAGCAAATTGATAGTAAGGGCAGTGTATTCTTTTGTTCATACCGACAACGTAGTAGGAAGATAAGAATTGGTATTACTTGCTGAACGTGTTGAAATACGCCAGCCAGGTAGGGAACAGGGAAGTGCAGTGGTGAACATTGAAGATAGGTGTACCTTCCTGGATCTTCCCCGGCAGTTTTCAAGAGGATGTGGGAGCCTTGGGGTTTTAGTCCAGTCATCGTTCCAGAATTATAAGTATTTTGTTATTGTATATAAGTTTTTACATTTTCTTTAAAATTTTTCATGTTGTATTTTATGTGTATGACTGTTTTGCCTGCATTTACATCTGAGCACCGTAGGAGTTCTTGGTACTTGCAGAAGCTAGAAGATCACTCAGACCAGGTTCTATGTTTTAGATTAATAATTTCTGTTTACATATTGTAACACTTTGTGCTCAAACAAATCATTTCTTATACTGAAATTTATTGACTGGGCACCTTTGTCTGCCTCCCCAAGAGTCTCTCCCACATTAACGTTCCTAGCCTAGTGTTATTTCTCTAGTTATAATGTTTGAAAGATAATGATGGTTTTGAGATTATAAACTCAGCGTGTGTGTGTGTGTGTGTGTGTGTGTGCGCGCGCGCACATGTGTGTGTTGTGTGTCACTTAATGTGTTGGGTACATTTTGTTGTGCAATCATCATGTAGTAATACTAAAACAAACTACATGCAACTGATGACCGTCTAGATTGTGGCATCATCATCCTACTGTTAGTCAGAGCATTATACAGCCTGTAATTGTATGTGTGCACATATAAATGTGTATATTCTCTATATATCATGTATTTTATGTTATAAGTCTGTATTATATAGCATGCATATCTTTTTGTATCATATATGTACTATCAGTGATATGCGTGTGATTTACACACGTGTACATATATATATATATATATATATATATATATATATATATATATATATATATATATATACTCCGTTTTACTAGGGTGCACCTAATAAAAAAAGGGATACTTTTATACATGTTAAAGACAATCTACCAAAAATGTGAAGCTACAATCACGCAGGGTACTATAAAGCTAGCTGACTACCCCCCCCCCACAACTTGCTTGCTGTGGTACAGAAGAGGGGAAGATGCCTTCCTTCCCCACCCCATCTTTTTCCATCTATGACAGGTGGGAGAACTGGCTCAGTGGTCATGAGAATTAGAGAGCTAGTCATGTCCCTCACTGGCTGCAGCACTCGGAAGAGCAGGCCCTGCACTGCCTGAGCTGCCCAGTAGAGCTAGCCTTAGGGCCTAGGTGCCAGTGAGCTAGCCCTGAGGGCATGCCAGCAGGAGAGCTGGCTCTGCTCCTTCCTGGCTGCAGCACTGGATGAGCCAGCCAGCGCCGTGCTGGAGAGCTCGCCTAGGTAGTGTGGGTACAGGAGTGCTTCGGGTTAACCAGCCCACATACCTCCCAGGTCCAGATCCAGCGGTTTGAGTTCCCCACCCTAACATCTACCCTATCAATGAACTACTGGAATGCATGAATGGGACAGTCCTATAAATCTAAAGCTGCAGGGTCTCTGGGCTACAGGACAACAACAGGATATCCCAGAGGGCTCCCAGGGAGGATCCATTATTGATAGCGTAGCAGAAGCCAATAACTCATTGCAGTGAACATTTGCAAGTAAAGAAGCAGGGACAAAATGGTGCACTGTGAGACACACTGTGACACAACAGCTTCCACCACTATCCAGCTGGAAGGGAGAAACTTCTAGATGAGTTTTAGCTTGGTAAGATATATGATGTCTTTAGCAATAGATTCTTATCCATCTGAACCTGACGGGCGACCAAAAGAAAAAGCAATAGCCTGTATTGTCCTGGGAACTTCTGTGCTTCTCTTAGTATTTTTTAAGGAGGTGCCTCATGCCTGGGACAAGGAACAGCACTATCCAGCTATGCAGGATAGCTCTCTTGCAGTTATAGTCTTTGACTTACATACTGTAATCACTTATAAAGCAGAGGTTTCTTACAAAAGAAAAATGTAAGTTTTTTTCTTTTAAAAAATTATTTATTTATTCACCTTTCATCCCAGTTGTAGCCCCTACCTTCTCTTCTCCCAGCCCCACCCTCCCTGCCTCTTTCCCCCACCCTCAGAAAAGGGGAGCCCCCCTCTAACAACTGACTGCAGCACATCAAATTGCATCAGGACTGAGCACATCCTCTTCCCCTGTAGCCTGGAGAGGCAGCTACACCAGCGGGAAGTGATTGAAAAGCAGGGAACAGAGCCCATGTCAGAGACAGCCCCCGCTCCCCTTGCTAGGGGATTCACATGAAGCCCAAGCTGCCCATTGGCTACATCTGTGTAGGGGGCCTAGGTTCAGTCCATGCATGGTCCTTGCTTGGTGATTCAGTCTCTCGCAACCCCAGGGCCCTGAGTGGTTGGCTCTGTTGGTCTTCTTGTGGAGCTCCTGTCCCCTCCAGGTCCTGCTATCCTTCCCCTGTCTTTTCCACGAGACTTATCGCACAGCACTTATCCCAGTGTTTGGTTGTGTCTCCTTCTGTTTCGATCTGCTGTGGGGTG